>NC_141236.1:3950000-4620000 GCF_054856515.1 Filicampus tigris | reverse complement strand
TTTAGCCGCGTGTCATTGGCGACAGCCGCCCAGCAGGAGGGGCATCTCGTGACCTTCGCCGGCGCTAATGTCGTTGCCACGGCAGCAAGGCGCGGACGCTTTCTGACAGGTTCGCTTCGCCCTTGACGCAAATACAACTCGCACACGATACGTACGCCATCGTATTCACGCGTTCGCAAATCCATATGGCCACACGTAGTCACTTCCCAGCTCCAAGGCCCCCTGCTGGCCTGCCAAGCGAGGAAACCATTTGAAGAAAAACAGCCTTTATACATTCACACCGAGTGCAACGCGCTCGAATCCATCCTCCCTCATTTTTGACTTCCCTTGTGACCCTTTATCTTCTGTACGTGTGTGCGCGTAAGTGTGTGTGTGTCCCCTGAGTAGTTAGTCATGTGGAGATATTTCACGAAATAATAGATGATAGCGTTACAAGATAACCCAATAGAGCTGATGATGCATAGTAGCCGTAGCGTAACACACACACACACACACACAGATGCAAACGCACACGAAATCGCACACGATTCCGCAATCCTTCCTGCTCTTAATCTCTGTCTGCACCGCACGGGGGCCCTGAGTGCGCCATCCTGACATTGACAAAGCACCACGGGTCTTTTTGGCAGTCATCCTCCCCTCGTTACCTGCATACCACTTCATCAAATCCGCGAGCGCCAAAATGGCGAGGGATCAATCAAGCGGCCTCGCTGAGAGACGATGTCATCAACGAAGGGACGCGTCCTGGGGGATTGTCGCTGATAGCTAACATGGATCAGAATCAGCGAGGTGAGGAGTCCGCTGACCGGTCCAGAGAAATATAAATGACTTTGCGTCACCGATATGTATATGCACACGATCGGGACGAGTGAGCAATCCACCAGATGGCACTGTGACAAATCTTTTCAATAATGTATTTTATAAGTAATACAGAGCGGTTTTTAAGCGCAAAAGTGGGCTTTTCTCGGATATGTGGAGACAACAGAGGCCTCTACCTCATCTTGCAAAGGAACAAATATAGCATTTTTTGATATACAGCCAAACCTTGCTGCATTGTCATCAATTTTCAATGGTTTTTATTTTTATTTTTGACATAAAGTCCACATTTGGAGTTGTGCCTCTTTAAGGTCTGCTGAACGAGCTGCCGTACGTAATTAAGAGCAACAAGAAGAGGCAAAGAAGGACCTCAACTAATCTTCAGGGAAGCAGTGCAGAGAGAATATATACTGTAATTATTGTTGTATTCTTTTTAGGCAATATGTGCTGATGTGTGTTGAAGAAGCAGTTTTTTGGGGAAGGTTTCTGCTAATTTACATAAGCCTGTCGATGTCATTTCACATTATATATTACGATGAAGGGAGGGATTATTTGACGTAATTCTACAGACATGGACAAAATTGTGGGAACTTGAAGAAAAAAACCTCCAATATGATTTCTAAAATAACCGGCAAAGGGAGATAATTCTCTATTCAATATGGTTTTCGATATGTTAGGTGCGAAAGGATTCAAGGACGATTTGATTTGAAAGTGGAACGACTCGGTTCGGTTCGGCTCAGTGAGATTACAATTCGATACACTATGGCTCAGTCTGATATTGTATGATGCAATTACTTTTTTGTTATTTTACACACATTTGAATGAATTTGTCAGTACTGTAAATGTGCCAATTCCTTCTAAGATATATCTCTATAACAAACCGTTTTTTGTTACACTCCTAATATATATATATATATATATATATATATAAATGTGTGTGTCTGTCTCTCTATCTCTCTGTCTATCTATCTATCTCTCTCTCTATCTCTCACTCTATCTCTCACTCTATCTCTCTCTCTATCTCTGTCTTTTTTTTCCAGTTGTAAGGCCTACCACATACTTATACAACAAAATTTACAGTTGCATTTTATATTATCACTAAGTTTGCATGTATCCGGACTTTGCTTTTTTGTTTTAAATGTTTTAATTGATTCAACTAAAGTTAAAAACCAAGCATGCTGTGTGTTAGTTCCTACTTTAATTGTTTTCCTTCTGTTATTTGCTGAACAGTTCATCCGAATGGAACAATGTGACTTTCATACACAAACCGTAAATGTGCTTTGTCTGTGAGTCACTTCACACATTACCTTCCAGAAATATGCCCCCACATTTCACATCTTTGTTCAGTTCCGACTGCAGGTATCTTGAGAGTGGTTAAAAAAAAAAAAAAAAAAAAGTGCTGCGTGGATGGGTGAACAAATATACACAGTACCTAACTGGCTTGATTAGATTTGCTTTAAAGTTAATGATTAAGTGTGTGATGGAGTAAAAATTGTGGCTGTGGTAAGTCCCGTGTAACAAGTATCAAATGTCATTCCTCGGCGGGGGCTTTAACAAATACATGATTACAACGTGACTGTGTACTATGTTATTGTGTAATCTCTCACAGTTATAGGGACCGCAAATCCTATTTGAGGTAATGTACAACACGTTACGGCTTCCTAAATCTCCCTGCCTGACACTCATCCTCAAATTGCAGTTATGCCTTTCCCTACCTTATTTCGACAGTATCCTTTTTGTGCCGTCAACTTCATGTAATGCCAACACCACCTTTTTTTTTTTTTTTTTTTTTTTTTCTTTCCCCACTAAAATCGTCATGTCAATAGAACGTCCACTGCATCCATTTTGTGCGCAACTTGTCCTGATAAGGGTCACGGGTGGGCTGAAGCCCATTCCAGCAGACTTTGAACGAGAGCCCGACTACAACCTGGACTAGTCGCCAGTCAGTGGCAGTATACAAAACAATACAACAGTCTTCCCCCGAATGTGTCTCCGCTCACTCGGCGAACCCCGCGCTCCTTTTTGACGGATCCGTTATCAGCTGTTTTCCTCTAGTCGCACTTCTGTAAATTTCTTTCTGTAAACCTTTGTACCCTGCACTTCTGTATGTCATTAATCTTACTCCCCCCCCCCGCCCCCCCATACAAAATGTCTTTGCACTCTCCTCCTTTCCTCAGCCCTTTAATTGACATAATTAGAGGATTACCGCACAGAGCCAGGCCTGGGCTGCAACCGGCAAGGTGACAGCGCAGGGGAAGAATTCACACGGCGTTCCTCGGTTTGACACCGACATCCGGGAGGACAACAAAGATAAGGACATGTAGAAGGAAAGCCCTCGTTCTTACAAGAGCAAATTAACCTGCTGTGCCTGACTGAGAGCTAACTCCTTCATTCACTTCCATCCCTTCCTCCTTCTTGGTCCCCTTTTTGTCATTTGCTTAGTATAGAGAGCCTGCTTTGGTGTGTTGAATGGTTGAATGATGTAGCCACGTGTGATCGCATCATCTCTGCCTTTTGTTATCGTGCTCTCATTTCCCACTCGTTCGTCGTCTTTGGTTCCAGTCTTCTCCCTTTAGCGCTCTCCCCATCCACTCCCGTCACCGGTTTAGGGGCGCAGTGACCGTCTCACCCGCTTTGGGTTGGTACTAATCATCTCCTGTGGCTAAATGGACCAAAATGGCACTTTTATCATGCCTTTGTTGTCCTTATTACCTCAGGCTTGGATAAAGCTACATTTACATATCACAAATCTTCTGCTGCAGGCAAATTGTGGGTGCGCGTCTGCTACCGTGGGCGTGTTTGGTCTTCTTCACAAGTGGTAATGAAGAGGAGCACGCCGGCAGAGGGGTACCTACACGATATGCGCAGGGGCGGTGAGACTCCCCTTAGTCTGAGCTCATTTGCATACACGAGCAATGATTCCCAACCGCTGTGCCGTGGCACATTATTGTGCCATGAGAGATCATCAGGTGTGCCATGAGAAATGATCCATATTGTAAAAAAAAAAAATGAAAAAAAAAAAAAAAATTTAAATTGCTGTTTATATAGTAAAACACCGGCAGCAAATCACGATTTGAACACTTACGGAACTGCTCATGTTCATTTTGCACTTAAAAATTTTAATTAATTCAAAATTTTAGCGTGAAACAAAAAGGTTTTAAATTTTTAAAAAACAATGTTTTACCTGATCCAACCAGTACTTTTCGACCTTCGGTACTTAGAACGCTAGACTCGATGTACCTCCTTTACCTACTGATGACGCAACATCAGGAGCAACTGGGGGTTCAGTATCTTGCTCAAGGATAGTTCGAGATGGTCACAATGGATCAAACCCACAACCTGGGGGGGGAAACGATCACTTTTCCACTGAGCCTTGCCACCCCCATGAGCCATGATACAAATGGTCAAATACCGGCAGCTATGGTTTTCAAAACTACCACTAGATTACAACAAAACATTTTCTACATTCAAGGTACAAAAAGTTTAATTATTCACAGAAAAAAGTATTTTCTAAATATTACCGCTGTAAAAAAGTGTTGTATTATTTCTTGATTTACGGTAATTAAATACAATTTTAGATTTTATAGCTTTTGACTGTTCCTATTTGACAGGCTTTTTTCCACCATAATTTCTACTAACCTTTTTACGGTGCAACAATTGTATGAAATTTCACTTTATTTGTTCAAAAGTTATTTATTACTCTCACCTATCGATGCCAGCACTGTGTAGTGACAAGGCAGAGCAATTAAATGCTCTTCCACTAGATTGCAGAAGGCTCAATTAATGTGTAGCCACCTGTTGCTATTCATACAACAGAATAAAACTAACTGTAAATTGTTTTTATTATTATTTTTTTTAGATTATTCACCCTTGCAAACTGCCGCTTGTGAAGTATTAAATACCGACAGCACTGTAACTGTTATGTTCTAGTCAAGTCTTTGTTGCTTGCTCATAAAGTCATACTTAATTAAGAGCTGCGGATATTGTCACAGAAGGACTTGTCGTATCTGTCTACCGGTCCTTCGGTCTCGCCCTCTACGTTGAACTCACCCGGCTGCAGGTGTGTTCAATCTGTCAACATGACCTCTGCTGTCAATATGCAGCCACTCGAAGTGACAACTTGTTCATTTGTCTCTTTTGTCTGCTGCCTCCGCAACATCCGCCCTCCCTTCAGCTGGAGCCAACGCTCTCACTGTGCTCCCGCTAATCACAAAGTTACACATTAGTGCCATGTGTGTACGGTAATGAGAGACTGATGATGAGTCAACAGGTGTTTGAGAGCGGGAGAGGGATTAATCGGGGACTGTACTGTGTTTATAAATGTTTTCTCTCTGGGATGTGATTTGGGTAACGACAGGCACGGAAGTGCTTTAAAAGGACGAGGACGGACGGGGATGGAGGACGATTATTTCTATGAATAATGGCGGAGGGTCGTTGACGGAAGGGTGCCCATCCCTGCCAATAACCTTTAGGGAGGAGAGTTACAACGTCAACGTCCGGAAGCAGCGTCAACAGCAAGCTACAGGTGACAGAACAAGAACAAGGTTGTAAACCGTTTTTAATGGTGACAAAAAACATGCATTGACTGACAACCAGTCCAGGGTGTACACCGCCACCGCCTGCCCAAAGTCAGCTGGGATAGGCTCCGGCTCAGCCGCCATCATGAAAAAGTGATTACACACATTGTGGATCGTATGCTTCGCATTCAACCGCTGGAGCTTGTGCATCTTCAGGATTACACAAATGAAGCATATGAAGACAATTAATCATATAGGAATGCTAACAAACTATTGTTTAACAATGGTGTTGGCTTAACATGTCAAAAAGAAAAAAAAAAAAGTTGGTTCGAGGCCACTGGAGACTTGGCAAAAACAAGCTGCACGTTTGCTTGTTCCTCTTTTCCGTTAACCCCCCCTAAACTCTGGTTTCAGTCCAGTTCTGGGAACCCACTATGAATGTTTAAAAAAGTCCCTTCAGCAACACAAAACATATACTTAAAACATCTTTGCAAACGGAGGCCAGAGGCCAGTCTTCTGCCAAACCAACCAGCTCAGTTCAGCTGACCATGCTTTGTAAGAGTAATCCTTGATGTGGCTTGTGGTTCCACTGCCTATTGTGGCATGACGGCGTCAGTTATGTAAACAGTGTGACATCATAGCAATGCGACACAGTGTATCCCGTCAGTAAATTCAATACAACACCATAAAAATTCAACACCCTTTGTTCTTTGCTTCTCTGTCATCCAGTCAGATGACTACAGTAAATCTAGCGCTACCCCTTTTGGTATTCCAAGAGAAGGGTGCCAAATAGTGGGATGGTACAATTTAGTGGGAAGTGAGAATGGACAATTGCATCACAATGTGTGTGTCTATGAATACAGTAGAATGAAAATCATCTATAATACATATTGACAGCTGTTATATCAAATTGTCAACAAAAATACACTTCTGATAAAATCATGTTTAAAAAAGAAAAAAAAAAAAAAAAAAAAGTCAAATGTCAGATTAATACAATAATTTCCAGCGTGGGAAACGTCAATTTCTCATTTCACAGTCGTATGTTATTTGCACATGGATATTTGGTGTTTTATGGTCACCGGTGGTCTAATGGTACATTCGCCTGATTTGCTGCAATCAGTTCGCACTCAGTGACGGCGCGAGTGGATGTCAAGTCTTTCTTTATATGCGACTGACTGGCGACCAGTTCAGTTTGTAGTTGGCTTTCCGGGGTCAGCTGCGAGCTCACTTCCGGATGAGCGCTATATAAATGGATGGATGCATGTTGACCATCTTACATCGGACATAATTAGAGGTCATCATTCCCGTGTTCACGTTTCCCTCCACTTTTAATTGCAGATAGCAACGATACACTAAATGCTTCCGTAAAACCCATTACGTTATTAAAGCGTCACATAAATATTCCCTTCGTCAATCACGAGCTCAAAGCATACGGTTGATGTCCAACTTTGTCAGCATTTGGTTTATTAAAGCAAGACATCGATCGGCTATTGTCTCGACGTCCTTGTATCTCCTGGCTCTTCGTCACAATGTATAAGGAGACGATGCAACATGTAATGTAACGTCAAAAACAACAATAAATGCGTACGAATGACATTAATTCGGTATAGCCTTCACGACATTTGCCATTGGAAATCAATCTGAGCCAAACTCTTGAGCTCAGTAGCAACAGGACGATAATCCTCTTGATACAGCCATCGGAATAGATCTACCCGCGAGAGGTCTGGTTCCCTCCTGTTTTTATTTCTTTCATTCATATCTTTCATATCACTTTTCCTCAGTAAATCTCTTTATATTGACTGCTAGAAGCTCCCGATAGCAGAGCAGTCCTCTGACTTGAGTGAAAAGCTCAACCATCTGCCCGTTTGACCTACATCTGTAATTGACTGACAGCTGTGACACCAGGTCGATTCATACATGCCAGGATAAGTATGCAGTTGTTTGTCACGTGTTACCGCCCTACGCTTGACACAACACGATTTACGTCATTTGCATCCAAAATTGCAAGGGCATAATCATCCATGCATTTTCCATACTAGTTATACTCATTGGGGTCACGAGCGAGCGAACGTCACCCGGAAGGTAGCAGGAGAAATCCCGCCCGAGCACAGGGAGAGCATGCAAGCGCCACACCGGAAAGCTGTTGGCAACATTTTAACCCTTCAACCTCAGAAATGCGATTCAGATGTGCTAACTACCAGAGATGGGCACTTTAACCTATTTTGCCGGTCCGTCCTCCGTCCGCGAGCTGGGCGCCCTTCCGTCATCGTCCCTCCATGCTTATTCATAAAATAATCGTCCTCCGTCCCTGTCCTAGCCTCAAAAGTTAATTTATTACGGAACAAAATCCAAAACTAAATCCACTCAACACAGATCATGACACATTTTGAAGCAACTGAGATGTGGTCACTGCTCTGTTGCATTGTCAATTCACTATAGTAAACAGCAGCCATCTTACTTTATATTCATTTATGTACTGTATACATTGGGAATATCTCTACTGTGCGTATATCCACACAGCAGGGGCGGAGCCAGAACGTGGCTACCGGGTGGGCCTGGAAAAATCTGGGCGGGCCTAAACATTTTTCTCACTGGGCACAATCCTCCTGTCCCGACACATCGTATATTCAAATAAAATGACAAACTGAATAATATGAAGTGCAGATCTTCCTTAGACGAACACAATTTTGCCATTCTTAATATTCAATAAAATATTTTTTTTTAAAAACGCAACAAAACAGTAATTCAAAAAATAATAATAATTTACTATAAATGTAAAAGTATATATTTTTTCATGAATCTCACTGTGCGGGCAGTCTGTCAATCGGGGTGGGCTTGTGCACACTCGGGCCCACCCATGGATCCGCCCCTGCCACACCGACCCCTAGGCAATATCAATCTGTTCAATGCAACACCGGCATGAAAATGTGATTTCAAAACATTTTCTATTCTGAAACGGAATGTATTGTGTATACACGGGATTTTTTTTTTCTTTTCTTATTCATGTTCAAAACATTGAAAAAAGAAACTGTGCATAATAGGTTTGTGATGTTTCTATTCAACTGATTTATTGATTTTCTGACATCTAAAACTAATAGAATACCAGTATTTACTCAGCATAGGCAAACCAGCCCTCTTACCCCTAAAAAAAGAATAATGTTTCTTGTGCAATGAAAGAAATTCAGTAGGCCTGACTGTATTGTCAAATAATCATTCATAATCGGAATGCTCTCTTCTTAAACTGTCTTTGTACAGCTCTGACTTTTAGCTGACTTTCAACTCCTTCCCATACTTTGTCAGTGTCTTTCTCTTCTTTGTGAGAGTGTTAATAACTAGACAGCCAAGTGTCAGAAAGAATGATGAGATTAAAGGACATGGAAGAGACAGCGAGAGTTGAAAAGAGAGGCACAAAAATCTGTGAGAGGCGGTAGGATGAAGCCATCTATCGAGAGAGCAGGAGACAGAGCCAGTCAGACAGCCATTGTGTGGCTGCATGCTGGGACTTGTTTTTGGCCCCGGACATAGGTTGGCACCATTATTGAGTCAATTCCACTTGGAGAATAAAAACATCTGTATCAGCCCACAGGCATCTAGATGACTTTGCAAAAAGGCATCATGACCACCAGGGACCTGGTTTTTGTGGCATCTGCCTCTTATCCCTGCTTGTTTTCAAGGGTAGGGACATGTTTTTTGTGCACAATTCCAGAAGTACAAAAAAAAAAAAAGAATGTAGGCCCTGATATGCCAGCTGGTTAACTGTAATCCAACAATCCCAATTTTCCCAAACCACAGCAGTTTGTTTACAATGACGCAAACCGGCATTTATATGTTAAATTTAGCTAACGTGCAAGGCTCGACTATTTCTTTTCATATGTTAAGCAAACTAGCCCAGTGTCATTATCAAACAATTAGTTGATTTATACTGCTTCGATTCGATTCTTTTCTGCTCCCTCGTTTGTTTCCTCAGTTGGCTAGTCAGCAGAGTAGAAACATGATGCTAGACAAGTTGATGGATGGTGATAATAACAGGTTTGTATAGGGCACTGCGGCAATCAGCTGATCTCCGGTAACCTACATAAATATAAGTCCGCTTATTTCACAGCCTAGTGAATACAGTTGATGGGATTCTGGTTTCACGAGCATTAATGCCAAAGCATTTCTATCGTCTAAACTTGGTGGCCTGCTATTTAATCCCTTGATTAAAAGATATTTGGCAGTTTGGAATTGTTGTGAACTCTATTTATAATCTCACATTGTTTCCAATTGATCTTTTGGATCCATTCCTGGATGATAGTGTCATCAAACATTCCAGCAAAATGAAAACCTGATTTAAAAAGAAAAACAAACTATTCCTCATGATAACCGCATGACTTTCCACTTTCTCCTATTCGTATATGTGACGCCCTAATTAATCTGTGCCCCAAAGCCTAATTAAAAAAAAAAAAAAGGCATGGGGGTTTTGTATGTATTAGTTTTGTATTCTCCTCCCTGATCAGTCACATTATTATTATGAAGAGTTTGTGTGTCCCAGTGGTGCTAAGTTGTCTGAAGCATTATGCCCCCTGATATGATCACCGAGGGCAAACGGATACTATTGAAAGTGACCAAAGAAATAACAGCACAGAAATCCCCTATCGTAACTAAAATTAAGTGGACATTGTTCTCCCTTCTCTGGAGCCAGGCCTAGAGGTGGGGCTTGGTGGAAAGTGGCTGATGGCCATTCCTGCACCTATGCTGTAACATGGGTCCTCTTTCCAATGGCCTCAACAGTTGTGGAAAGAAGGGGATGCAGTGCACCATCAACGGTGTGTAAAGTAAAGATGGGACATGCTGACCTCAAGTAGGGACGAGAACTGGGCATTTCGCCTATGTGACCGACCGGTCTGCCTATGATGGATGCCCATTTTCTATAGGCGATAAACGTGAAACTTTAATTAAAAAAAAAAGTGGGAAGCCCATTTTTTTTCCATCTATGTAATCTTCTATCGTCTGTTTACTTGCTTTATGTTACTTCAGTTGCTCAACAGTCTGGGTCTCTTTTGTTGTATTTTGCACTTTATAATTCACCGCACATTTTTAATGGGAGACAGGTCTACACTGCTGGCAGGCCAGTCGAATACACGCATTCTATGACTATGAAGTCACGCTGTTGGAACATGAAATAACATTTGAAATGTGGACTCGTCAGACCACAACACATTTTTCACTTTGTCCCAGTCCATCGCAGATTACTTCAGGGTCCAGAGAAGTGGCATTTGTAGGTGTTGATAAATAGATTTCACTTGGCGTGGAATAGTTTAACTTGAATTTGCAGATGTATCGACAAAGTGAAGTTTTCTGAAGGGATCCTGAGCCTATGTGTCAATATCCTTGACGAAATTAAGCAATTTTGACGATTTTCAGATCCGCTAATATATTTTCAAATCGACAAATATATTTTCAGCCACAAATATATACACAATTTTCACACGTTTTTAAAAAAAAATATTTTGCGTGCATTTATCATGACTTGTTTGTAAATATTAAATTCTGCTTGTGAAGTGCTGAATGTGCATTTGTGGATGAGCGTGCATGTTCATTCGTTTTTAGACAAACCTCACATGCCGTTCCAATGCATTCGTGGGTATCAATTATACACAGATTTTCGATATTAGACATCGGCACAGTCCCTATCCCCTGCGAATATCGGGGGTCCACCGTATTCTGTTTTTATTAACGTTCTGGACAACGTCCCAACTTCAGTGGAAGTGAGGTTTGTATTTAAATTGTTACATTTTTGGGGGGTTGATACGAGCAAACTGAAGGCCAACCAGACTCCTACTATGGACGGTGTTCATATTGGATGTTCCACTGTATATTTACCTGTACCTATTGTAATTGTAACATCAATTAAAAACAATGTTCTAGTGTCCATTAGCTGGAATGTTTCCTTTCCTTGTCCCCACACACCAACAACTTAATTTCCTTTTAGCAATCCTATTGATTGCTAGTAATCGTATTGATTGCAAGAGGAAATTGGGTTCATCTAAAGCACCACCTTTTTCCTCCTCTGATCTTTCATTTCCTGTCCGACAAAATTGGAGTGTTACACTTAAGTTCTTTGCTGTCAAATCGTTCGACTTTATTTTTTTTTTTTTTGGGGGGTGAAGAAGCTTTTTTTCTAACCTTAGCCATTTTGCCGTTACAAGTGCATGCCGTGAGTGCTAAAACCTCAACGTGGTGATGAAGGCCATCGGAAAAAGGATAAGTGATTCAGGAGGCAGATCAATAAAGAAAGATCCATGCCTCCCAGCCGGCTCAATCAGACCCCCGGGGGGGCTGGGAGGAACATTAGGAGTTGGATACGCGTGTGTGTTTGTGTGTGAGAGAGAGAAAGTGAAAGAGTGTGTGGACCAAAAGAGGGACATGTGGCGCTTTTTGTCTTCATACTCTGCATTTTATTGTCAGCTGTCAGGCCAAGAAAGCACACTGAATTAGAATACATCAGACTCACAGAAGCTTTTCTGTAGTTTTGGTCATGAATTCCTCCCGCGGATCATTTTGGGGACTTTTAAACGGGCAGGTTGAACTCCTAATTTGACTCATGTCGGCAAACTTTGCCCTTGACACAACACAGATTCATTGAAGCCACCGCCGCCCTGCCCCCCCCGTAATGTCCAAATTACTTTCTTTCCTCCATAAGATGACTCACTTTTCAAGGCGCTTCATCGTCAAACCATTCCATGTGTGATTGATTAAAATAGAAGCCAGTGCTGTGATGGCTTGCAAGAGTCATCACGTTTGATGCATTGATGTTAACATCTCTGGCGGCCGGTGAGCGTTTCAGCATTGACCTCTGCCGGAATGTGGAAGTCAGCCCCACAGCACCCCATTGTCCTTGTACGACCGTCACACTGATGCCCTCAAGACAGTTCAGTTTAGCCCTGACAAGCAGGCGCCCGCTGCAAAACCCACCTCCTGTCTGCCTGGGCTCCCACTGAGATGTTTTCTTTGACTTGAATAATGTATCAATTTCTACAGAAATGGCAATGTTTGCATTTCTCTGCCTCCCTCCCTCTTTCCTGCGCTCTCTCACTCTCCCTCTCTCTCTTGCTCTCTCTGGATGGTTCTCCCTTTTCAGTCTGAAAATAGAGTGCAGAAGAAGGCTGTTGCTATGGTGATACATCCACTGGCGTTGCCCGGGACATTTTTAGCCACGCGATACACAGGGTGGGTGGGGGGAACTGTGGATAGGAGAGTCGGGGAGGTGGGAGCGAGGGGGGGGGGGGGGGGGGGGATTTAGCTCGCCTGTAACTTTCTGTAATTTCCATTCTAATTATATCACTCCTGCCTGCGTCGTGTGCCGCCGCACGGGGTAAAACAGCAGAGCGTGGCCAAGCGAGCAGTCTTGCCACTGCTCTCCCCGCTGCCCTTGTGTCACATTATGCGATCCTCCCGTATGATACCAAAGACAGGGGTAAGACAAAAAGAGGGAAATTGCTGCAAGTGCGCTCGTTGCACTTGTATGGGAATGAAATACGAGACACAGCAAAGGAAGAGACTAAATGCTGTCGGTGTCCTCTACACGCCGCAGGGATGGTGCTAATCTGAACATAAGTGCAAGGGGGCTCACCGGGCTCTCTCGCGCCAGTAGGGCCCGCTACTATTTATCACGTACCATTCAACATCTTATATTTCGTTGAAAATAAATATAAAAATAGAGAAGTGGGGAACTGCCAATGTGGAGTAAACATTTTCGACTGTTCGAATGTATTTCCAAGTTGGTGTAGGTTTATGTTGGAAGGTATAAGCACGTTTGAATGTACTTTCAAATACTACTCCGCGGCGTTATGGGAAAATATGCCGAATAGAAATGATAAAACCATAAAATTACAAATAATTTTTCATTTAAAGTGGAAATCAACCCAAACATATTTTTTCAAGAATGATCTTGCAAGCTCACTAATTGAAACAAGGCATTTTGATAAATATTGCATTTGTGGAATAGGAGTTAATCCACTCGTTTTTAGCCATCTCTGGGGTCGGCCATTTTGTCATTTCTGTCGACTGAAAATGACATCACAGTTGCTCAGGGTTGAGGTAACGACCAATCACGGCTCAGCTTTAGAAAAGAAGCGAGCCGTGATTGGTTGTTACCTGAGCCCTGAGCAACTGTGATATCATTTTCAGTCGACAGAAATGACAAAATGGCCGCTTTCTGAGATGGCTAAAAACGGGTGGATTTTGCTGCTTAACTCATATTCCACAAACGCTATTAATCAGAATGCCATGTTTCACCAAGTGTGCCTACTGGGAACATATTCTTGAGAAAAATATGTTTGGGTTGATTTCCCCTTTAACTTTCAATCATATTGGTTTAATGTCGACCAAATGCTAAATGCTAATGCTATGCTTTTTTTAAAATTTTTTTTTTTTTAAACTTGGACATTAAGTCAATACCCAGCGACATTACGGGAAAAATTCCATGTTTTTAGCATCTCGCCCACAAGTACGTTTGAATGTTATTTGGAAGTACATTTGAACATATTTACATATTTATATTTCTATATTTTTATATTTATTTATTTGCCAATCAAATACCACAATTGCAGTTCCACACATCTGTAAAAAAATAAATAAAAAAACAAAAAAAAACATACCCCATCATTGATCATAGCTGTTCACTTTCAAAGGAGACAGTTTTGAACACTGAAAGTATGTCATGGTCCATAAAAGATAATAAGACCGAACTATCTACAGAGACAAAGAACATGTTCAGCATTGTTTCTCCAAACTAAAGCAGAAGAAAGTTGCAACTGACTGATGTGCCCATCCCTTGTTGGTCATGACATCTTGTAATTCCGAGTGTCATTTTATGCTCCATTAGGGCTGCTGATGTTCATTAATGATGACTGCCCTTCAGCAGATGTGGCATTGCAAACTAATTACAACTTTTAGCAGCCAACACCCACAACGCTCATTAGCTGCCACGGTATCGTCAATAGAAAACGACGTTGGACCTGGATTTTCAACCGGGATTATTCTGCATGGGCGACTCTTTTGTGTGCAAGTTGAGCAACAGTCAAGTCACCTGCACGGAAAGAAAATATAGTTTCCAAAATAATAATCCTCACTGGGACACATTGCGCATTAAGTCAAGAAGACTTTATTGTTTTAATATGTTCACTGGTTAACTTACATTGACACTTGTATGACAGTAAATATTAAGTCTCACCTGTGTGATTTTACAATGGTGACAGTGTCATCTGTGGAAAACGCAGGTTCCACTTTCCACATTTCTTTTCCGCATACCGGCAATGACCATGTTAATTTTCAAACGTCCCGGGATGATTCTTAACTTGCAAATATAGCTGACGGTGGTACAAGAGGGTAAAATCACCAGGATTCAGTCTCCCCTTCAACCCGAGTCTTTTTGTGAGGGTGCCACACTCCTCCGTCTCCATCTTCCTCAATCCCTCGTCACCCTCCCCAATTGGAAGCAAAGCGGACAGGCAGGGCACAATTCCATGAGAGGGCCTCTCCACGGCTGATAATCATCCATTCTACTCATTTTGGCTCCCTTCTATTTGTTCACATCAACATCAAAGCCTGACCGCTGCCTCCGTTGGGAAGACGAGCTTAAAGTCTCTGACTGATCCGCCTCGCTCACTTGTAGCGCTGCCCTGGTCATGTCCAACCCTTCTTTGCATGTGCTGGGAACCCACACGTGTGCACACATGTACATGCTAATGCGCATCCGCATAGAAAAGTGAAACGAGTGTCATGGAAAGTGCGGTTATATAAGTTTAACTGAAAATGGTGGAAAATGTTGGTTTTTTTTAAATAGGTCATTTCTCGTTACTGGTAGGATGAAAACTACTTTACAGACTGCTTTCGTATTGTGAAAGGAAAAATAGAAAGGCAGCATAAAGGAAGTAAGGACAGAAGAGACGAATGAGGAAAAGTGATGGAAATTGAGGGACAATAAGTTATTGTAGGTCAGAAGGGACAAAAGGAATCAAGGACAGGGAGAAGATAAGAAACAAGAATAAACAATCGTCAAAATAGTCAACGGTCGGTAAGACTTTCGATTATGAAAAAATAAACATTTCAAGCTTTTCGTAGAGAGCGAGGCTTGCTGCATGTTTGTCCAGTCCCCAAAAATGCACCGGATAGAGTGACAATTTGGTGGCAGAAAGTTTATCGGAATTTAGGCCACATTTAAGACATGATTTTGCTCGATTATTTCCGCGGACATTTGTGGTGGATGTCAGATGTATTTCATTCATAAATGTATGACCAGCGGGCATCAGACCATCTGAATCAAGTATACGAATACATTTAGTCAAACCACATTCAACAGACAGTTAAGCGCAACAATACACCTTGGTCAAACCCAGCAATTTCCTACGACACATCCTATACACTGCCTTTTTTTTGTGCTGTGGAAACATTTCATTTCCCTATAAAGATAGTTCTGATCCCTCCATATTTTTCCACTTATATTATTGCTAAATTCTGTCGTAAGGAAAACAGATAAAAGTACGCAAAAGTGTTTTCCGAAATGGATATTTACTCTATTGTGTGCGATTTGTACACGCAGTGATTTGTCAAGACGGTAAAACCACAAATGAACATGAGCATTTGTCTTTTTGTGCCGTGCCGTTATTTGCTGGTATTGTCAAATTTAACTTTTACTTCAATGAATGTCATAAATCTCCTTATGGCTGCTTGTGTCTGATATTTTTGACTAATACTCATATTAAAGAGGTCTGTATATTTTTATATATATGTATATACATATGTATGTGTCTGAAAATATTGCAACGTTGCTATGGTAACTGGGAAGCATTGTCGCCTTTATTCCGTTCTTAGCTGCAGCGTGAGAGCTTGACCAGGCGTCCGCTGCGGTTGGAAATGAAAGTCTACGCGGTTTTTCATGAAGCGATGTGCAGATACTCTCAGTTGAAGTGTTATTTAGGTTGGCACACCTTTGGAACATCTGCCATCGGTGCACAAAATGTGCGCAGCGCAATCAGCCAACGTCGGTCGCCGATGGATGCCAGCGATTCCCATTTGCTACGTCTGTGACATTGCAGTCTCCTTCCGGGAGTTTCCCGTGGATCTGTCGAGATTACCAAAACCATCTCGCGCAAACGATGCAAACAAAGTGAGGAGCCGCTGATGAAAAAAGACCACATGGCAGCCTACCTCTCGAAGTCTGCTTTGGCAGGAAACTTCCAATTACGGGAGCTCGTATGCGCACCATTAACAGCAATATTAGGCTAAAAGATGACTACCCTGACAAGAAATTCAGCTGATTCTTTTAGTTTGACCTAAAAAAAAATCGGACTCACTCCTTCAACTTTGATTGGTACATTAACCCGAAAGATGTAACACCCCTTTTCGACTGCGCGGTATCTGGCTCACAAAGGTTTGCCATTCCGGCAGGGACTGCCACCTACTGTATGGTATTATTTCTAGTACCCCAGTCAGCTGAGGTTGTTACTGATCCCAACATTTGAAGACGCGCAGCTTGAAATGACAAAAACTGCCATCGCTCTGAACGTTTACACTCCACAGCTTCCACTTTCTTGCGGCAGTTTCTTTTCTCACTGCACATAGTCTCCTGTCGAAAAAAAAATGTGACCCTCGTTCTTCGCATGGGCGAAGCCAGAAATTTTTTAGTGGGGTCGCCAGGGCGACATAAAATCTCACTGGCCTTAGGGGCAGGGCGGCCATCGACGGAGTAAATAGTCAACTTTATTTAGTAGATCATGCCATTTTATTCACCAGCGCTAGTCTACTTTGATCTCAAGCATTTGCTAGCTAACCCAACACTCTTTTGTAAAGACAGGGAAATGGGTGTATATTGCTAGTAATAAACATGGTATATCAATTATTAGTTTCTAACCTTATTCATAGTGCAGAGAAATTCGTTGGAAGTCTGCAATGTCATCGTCAGATTTCTCCAATCCACTCATTACTTCACTGAAGTTCTGCTTTTGTTGCCACGGTAACATACACAGATAGATGAGATGGTGACATGTGGCGCTAACACAGCAACACCGGACCATTGATTTGGTACCTTGGCATTCACTGGGGACTTAATCCACTTCTTAAAACCAATACTATCATGTCACAATGATGGAATCCATCAATACTATACAATAATGCAATACGGTACAACAATGCGCAACTGTGCCGCGTTAATCAACCGGAGCAGTTCAGAATCGACATTTGTCTAATTAGATGACAAGTACATAAAACATCCGAGGCGCTGACTTTATTAACGTGCGCCAAATGCTACCGGCGTGTTTTGCTAGTCCAACTTGGCTTTCTCTGACCAACCAATCAGAGGATAGAAAAATACTCATCTTGTTTTCATTCCTCTTTGGCAAATTTGAAATCCGATCGGTTAAAGAAGCACTCCCGTTGCTAATATAGTTTCAGTTGCGTGACCAGCACAGCTGATTTTGAAGGCTGATTAGATTTACATGGCAACGCAAGAGGCCGGCAGCTGATTGGACAGAAATCGTACGTCCTCCTAGACAGGCTGAAAGCAGTGCAGTGATGCAGACTGCTCTGATTTTGAATGAGCATAACCTGCAGACTGAATAGACGGGGTCCACGGGACATATGACATTTTGAAGTTACAAACGATGCACAACGAACTAGAAGAAGGCATGCCGCGTTACTACTAACTGTTCTTTGGTTTTCTGTTTCCGGCCTGGAAGTGTTTTTGAAGCAAATATTTACTGTAATGACTTTAATACTCTGTACTGTTTTCAAAACAAAACAAAAAAACAATTTGTTGTTGTTGTTGTTGTTGTTGTTGTTTACACTTTTTAAACCCAATCCAGATTTGGAACTGACCGTGTGAATGTCTTTGTAAACATGATGGAAGCCCAAATATTGTAACGAGTGGTAGTGATCTGAGGGAATACTTAGTCATGATAACTGACTGTTACAATATCACACTTCTTTTTTTTTTTTTTTTTTTTTTTTTATAAGACCCATCCTTAGATAGCAACACAGCCACACTTAACATTCTCAAGCAAAAGACTCAATGACAAAAGATCAATTACTGATCACAGGATGGGAGTCCCATCATTTGGATTGCTTTAGAAGTCAACCCCTGTAGTCTTCTCTTAATCTGCCCGTAATCTATTCTTTTCTGTATTCCCTTTCCCCCCCTCTTGCTTTGGCTTTCTTCCATCTGTCTGGATATCTTTCCTCGCTCCGACTTCCTTTCTCTCATGGCCTCGTTCTCAGCCGTCCGACCGACTCCCCTCCCCGATCTCAATCCCTGCATCTCTTGACACTGCTCCTAATTACAAAACACGCAGGGGCCATTAGGGCGGACCTCCAGTCCTTAATCCATTCATTCCCCACCACTTTGCCGCTATCTCTGCATCTTCTGTCCTCCTTCTTCTGTTCTTGGTCAAAAGTGTCTTTGTGTGAAGCCCGTTAGCCGAACAAAGGCGCCGGGCTGCAGCGGTGCTCAGAAAGGTCACAGTGATGTACAGCCTGGGGCGCTGCCGATAGGGTCGGGCATTTCTCAATGGGGACGCACTTGACGTCTGAGCGCCCAAAAACATTTTGAAGCAAATGCTGTCTGAGCTTGACTTTAAAAAAAAAAAAAAAAAAAAAAAAAAAAAAAAGCGGGTGAGTCTAGTTTGTCCCCCAACAAACACAGTCAACAGTTTCCGCATGGCGATTTAGAACAAGCGGCTGAAAGTATCACTTTTAATTGTCACTTTCATTTGAGTTAGTAAACTCATAAAAATAGTTGTAAACATAAAAAAAAAAAAATAGCAGTGTAATTGAAATATTTTATGCGCAGATGAGTTTTTTACAGGCCTATAACGGTAATACTGTCTGTCATTGATTTATGAATTGCTATTATAAATACTCTCTGGCAAAGAGATTTTTGTCTTTGCTAAAATGAGAAGGTCATTGCCTCAAAAAAAAAAAAAAAAGAAAAAGAACTCATGACAGTGTGCTGTCCTTACCAAGTGATCATTAGTTATCATTTAAAGGGGAAGTCAACCCAAACATTTTTTTTTTCAAGAGTATGTTCTATGCAAGCCCACTAGTTGAAAAAAGGCAATGTGATTAATATTGCGTTTGTGGAGTATTAGTTAAGAAGGAAAAACCACCTGTTTTTAGCCATCTCAGGGGGCGGCCATTTTGTCACTTCTGTCAACGGACAATGACATTCAGACAGGTGAGCTGTGACTGGTCGTTACCTGAGCCCTGAGCAGTTGTGATGTCATTTTCAGTCAACAGAAGTGACAAAATGACAAAAGTGACAAAAAATGTGTTTGTCTCTGTGTGCCCTGCGATTGGCTGGCAACCAATTCAGGGTGTCCCTTGCCTACTGCCCAAAGACTGCTGGGATAGGCTCCGGCACGCCCGCGACCCTTGTGAGGAAAAGCGGTATAGATAATGGATGGATGGATGAATGGCCGGACTGTGAAAAGACATAAAAAACCTTTTTGGCAGTGAATGAGTTAAAATTACTGGTCACTTTAGACATAATTTTCTTCTTATGCTGTGTCATGGTTGAACTTACCTTTATAGGGGTTCTGAAGTATGACATTTAGCTTTAGTACAGTGATGCCCTTTAAAATGCCAAAACAGAAAAATAATATTCTTATACTTGTGTTATACTTTATCAATAAACTCTTCAAAATCAGTTACTAAAAATGTCACTTTCAGTCCTTCTGCTGTGCTTTAACAGTCTTCTTCCATAAGACGGTGAAAAAAATCTTTATTTATCAACATGGCATAAACAGTGACTGAAAACGCAGCCAATGACTGTACAGTCTTTATAAGTCCCAAAAATTGGAATGTAGAATGTAAAAAAAAAAAAAAAAAGCACTTGTATACAATAATCGGATTGGAATGGGAATCCTTTATTCTAACATTAAGATTTTTTTGGGGATGACAAACAGCCCTATTCCGAGACGAGAGCCCACAAAAAACCTCCACCATGAGTGGAAAGCAGTCAAAAGAGCCTATACTTCTATGATATTATATCCACAGTACTTCCTTTTTGTGGTGTGTTGCTGCGCAAGTGATATTTATGTCTAGCTGTATGACTTATCAGAGCTTTGCAGGACTTGGAAAATTGAACTCCATTAGTGCTGGTTTCAGCCTGTCTTTGGTTTGTGTACCATTTGAAATACGCCTTGCACACCGTGAATGTCAGCCTGTTCAGGTGAGATGAGCTCAATTGCACGACGGCTGCATTTTCACGCAGCTTTGCGGCGTAGCAAACACAGCAGCAGCCTTGACCCTGCATTTGTTGTACGAGTGCCCACATTTGTCCAGCTCCTCTTGCCGTCCATTCGTCAGTCAGCTCATGGTCATTACAGCAATCCATTGCAGGATTTATGACACCGCTTGATGTTTCATGGCTTTATAAAGGGAGATGAAAGGGGCTCTCAATGGAAGCGGGGAGAGGGGGAGAGTGCCAGTGATGGGGCACAGAGAGAAAGAAAAATAAGACTGAAAGAGAAGGAATACTCAACTTTTCATTTATCGGTATCGCATGGTGTTCAGGATAGCTTAGCAGGCTATGTTTACATGGCAAAGATCGAGGAAAGTAGAGGCGATTTTTGTTTTTAACTCATTCACTGCTAGTCATTTTCACACCCCCGAAAAAATTTGAAAAAAATTAATTAATTCCTCGGATTGAATGGCTTGACTGTGAAAAGACAAATAAATACGTCAATGGCAGTGAATGAGTTAAAAAGACTGTTAGAAAAACGACAATGCGTCTTTTCCAAGATATTTTGAACAACATTTGTCGATTTGAAATTTTAAGTGTACATTTCCGCTGGTTGAAGTAGCGTCACTTATGAAAATGGCATCATGTAGAGCCGGGGCGTCGGACTCATTTTTGTCGGTTTCCCTCCCAGGGCCGTTATGATTGGGAACCCAAATAAATGTATGATCGCCTTATATCATTGCAAATACACAACAAATTTATAGATAAATCCTTTTGGAAATCAATGCCCAGTAATAAATATTTTTTCAACTATTTTTCAATGTATTTAAAAGGGGGGATTGGCAACAAAAAGCTTGCAATATCTCCGTTTTTTTTTTTTTTTTTTCAAGAATATGTTCTATGCAGGCCCACGAGTTGAAACACGGCATTCTGATAAATATTGTGTTTGGGGAATATGAGCAGTCCACCCATTTTTAGCTAGCTCGAGGGGGCAGCCATTTTGTCACTTCTCTCGACTGAAAATGACATCACAGATGCGCAGGGCTCAGATAACGACCAATCATGGCTCAGCTTCAGAAAACAGGTGAGCTGTGATTGGTCGTTACCTGAGCACTGAGCAACTGTGATGTCATTTTCAGTCGACAGAAGTGACAAAATGGCCGCCCTTAGAGATAGCTAAAAACAGGTGGATCAGCTCTTATACCACAAACAAATATTTATCAGAATGCCTTGTTTCAACTAGCAAGCCTGCATAGAACATATTCTTGGGAGCTTCGCAGGCCACATAAGAAAATATTGCGCTCCAAATCCGACCCCCAGGCCTTGAGTTTGACACCAGTGATATAGAGGCTAAATGACAGTTGAGTCCTTCCGCACACCGCAAACTCACAGTCGATACCCGTTATCAAACCCGATACCAATTTTCCAAAAATGGAAGCTAAATGGTTCTATTACAGCTCAAACTCCATGAATGAAACACAAACATAGCAAAACTACCATTGTGTGTTTTTCTTTCCCAATATACTTGACTCTCTTTGTCAAGTTGATGGAAATATTAAATTATTACTCATAAAGTGCAGAACATGCAAGGCATACATACACGCGCACATAAAACTTGCAAGACAGCCATCGTGACGTATCCACGCAATACCATAAGCTCGTTGGTTTTGTTTATTGTCTGTCTGCAGGCACTGGGAGGCCTTTATGCGCACACGCTAACACACGCACACATATACCGGCGCACCAAATTGTTCGATTAAGTGGGTCATCCGCTCCTACAGTCTCTCGGAAGAAAAGCCTTTTTGTGCATCTCTTAGCCGAGAGGCAATCGCACCCTGCCATGGGTTTTGGCTGCACCTTTTAAGAGTATTTATGGAATTGAGAGTAATGCACTCGGGAGGACTAGCGGTTAGTCGTGTGACACGTGCTCGTGTACATGTTTGAATGCGTTTTTAATTGTGTGTTTCCGCGTGTGACGCCAAGGCCAACTGGCATAAATACGTTAAAGTTTACATGGAATTGGAACACCGGTATTTGTTTGTTCAGTGGCTCGTGGACTTTACTTATCCAACAGGTAGTGAGTTACTGTTTATATAGTTAAGCAAAGGACAGATGACTTGACAGACAAGAGTTGTATTGACACGGGTTATCCCTCAAAAATGTTACTTTTGCGCCGAATATTGTGCTTTTAGTTCATTCCTGTACAACATGAATTATTATTATCTTTATTTTGTTTTTTTAATGTACAGCAGATTGCGTGCAATTCTATTGACTGGTTCCTTAGGGAAAATATATTGAAGATTTAGTGTGTCTGTCAAGATGTTTTTTGGTCCTATTACTGTAGTACCATGTGAAAGTTAATGTGATTAACTGGTTATGAGTCTTGTAAAATGTTACTTGAGAAAAAAAAAAAAAATCACAAAATGAAATACCTTTCGAGGCCGTTTATCACTATTTTGCTGTTGGGAACCAGCTTTGTCAATTAGAGGTTAATTCTGAGTGTCTCAAGAGTTATCTATGATTCTAAATCATGTTCGTTTTAGATTTGCGATTGAAAGAAACGTTTGATTTTGATATTCTGACACAATATGTGTGTGTGTCAGATAATAATCAGTCCTAACAACCCTTCAGCCTTTAAAAGGTGTACAGCGTAGATTTCACCAAAGAATGCAGATCACACCAATGTAGCTTCACTTTATATCAAAATGTCAACAACATATTCAAACAGATATGCAGACAACCTTCTTCAACCTCTTTGAACTTTTTTTTTTTTTTTAAGTATGTCCAAATAGACCCTATCCCACCACTTTTTGTGATTTGAACTGATAATTAGGTCATGGGCTACTCACCTCTGAGCCACTTTTTAAAGACCCAAGAATTTTAGCGCACTTACTGAAATCTGATCCGAGATACTTGACGTGATCCGGTCAGAGTTCATATAAGAGCAGTTTTGTGGCTATAGACAGAGACGCGTTTGACGCCGCCACGACATCTGCATACCTTCCGCGTTTATATCGCCGCTTGACGAAGATGCTGAGTGTGAAGATCGCGGCGCCTCAGGGGGAATGACGACATGTGCGCACAAACAGACATGCGTGCGACACACACTCGCACGCGCACGACTCCTCTCCTTTCTGTTCTTCTGTTGGATGACTCATCCCACCCAGGGACAGTGAGAGAGAGGAGGAAGACAGCGCAGTGCGATAGATGAGACTAAACGAGGATGCACGACAGTGAAGAACAAGTTGTTGGTTTTTTTCCACCCCCCCCCCCTTGACCTTTTATTCCAATGACTTAATCCGATCGCTTGCATGATTTATCAACGGTTTACCCCGGCTCCGCACATCTTTGCCACTCATTCGATGCTATCGGAGCCGTGGTAAACGTCCTCGGCATTAAACGACTGCCACCTTCTATGGCAGTTTGCAAACCCGTACGAGCTTGTTTCTCGAAGCCGATAGAACAAATGGATGCTTTTAAAAGATGATTCTGCTATATGACACCGCTGACTCTATTGCCAAGGATAAGGGGGTATTGCTGAGGTGCATTGCTTATCTGGATTGCTGACGACTGCAAAGAGCCCAGTTAAGTGGTCAGATCCCATGTGTCTATACATGCAGGATATGCCGATACTGCACCATTTTTATCCCCCCCCATCCAGATCTATATGTGTATTAAGGATTCTTAGAGCTTAATATAAAGGCCACGTAGCTGAAAAGTTGAGTCTGGTGAAGCAGTATATTGCGTAATGGTGCAGAGGGGTGGGGGGGTTGTAGTGTATTTCCTGGAAGATCATTAGCCTATAGCAAAGAGAGTAATGTAGCATGTCATTGTTTACTTTACAATTTCATGTCGAAAAATGCACGGTGCATGCGGGGCTACCCGCGCCACCTTGCCTCTGAGGGGACCCCGACATTCCATGAGCAAGCTCGGACAAAGTTCCAACGGAAGCCACCAGAGCTTTGTGTGATAATTCTCGTAATATCTGGATATTTTAAATTCACAGAGTTCTCAAATGAACGTGAATTAGTAAAGTGCCTCTGGAGAATGGAAATAAACTCTGTGAGCATTTTGGTAGGTCCAGTTACACTAGCTTCCTTCTACCTATCTAACCTAGACTTAGAATCTTATCCAGCCAAAGTTGTTTTGATCTTGTTTTGGGAATAATATACTCTTCAAGAGCAGAATTTGTAGGATTATTAATATTGCTTTAAGGTTATTTATCTTTTTTTTCTCACTTGGTTTGTAGATGCTAAAATTGGTTCATTTACATGCAAAATAAGATCAATTACTGTCAAAGTCTCAGTTTGATGTTATAGTTAGGGTTCAGAGAATTTTTAGCTGTAAAAACTTCCCATTCCAAAAACATGCATGATAAGTTATAGTTTTAACTTTATTTGAGCTAATATAGTGCTTGAAATGAGTGTTTCACCACTTATTTGAAGGTATTTCTCTCTTTTCAGACGCCAAGATTTTTTCTTGTGTAATTATCTTCCTGCACTGGCAGATAATTTCACTTGTTTTATCATAGTATTTATTTCTTACGTTTTTGCAGTGTGTGTCCGCCATATTGAATGCGTCATTCAATCTGCCTTGTAAACTAACGCCGGTCACTACCCTTGAAATTCATAATATTTTTTATTTTTGTGAATTGTACTCATTTTTGAAGCAAGTCCTCCACTTTTGTCATTTTAGCACATGCTGACAACGGCAGGTTAAGACGCTGTCAATTTCCCATCAATGTACCGTAATACAGTATTTGCTGCTTAAGCTATTCAGAGGTTGTTGTTTTTTTTTTTTTTAAAACTTCATCCCTCTCAAAAAGAACTTAAGTTCTTTTGGCGAAAGGAAACAAAAAAACTGATGATTCCAGAAACATACATTATTGTTATTGGTCAGACTTGACAGCTGATAGCTTGGAGTCAGCCCACAGAGGACTCCCGCCTAGCCAGCTGCTGAGAGCTGCCATCCCCAGAAACAGAGACCTTGGCAGGGGACACTTGAATCACACCGGCCCATACAACCCCCCCCCCCCTCCCCCCTCCTCCAGCCCGCAGCCCTGTGAGTTGTGCTCAGCGAAGGAGAGAAGGGAGCTCGGCCCAACAGGAGACTTTGCTTGTCAGGCCCTGAGCGTGTTGTTCAAGTGTGTTCTTGTCCGTTTGTTTAAGTTTGTGCGTCAGTCGGTCTGCACCGGTGCGTGCAGTCCGTCGTCGCGAGCGACTCCAGCTGCGGCAAAATGTATAATGTTGCATGCATGTGAGTGGAAATGCCGCTCACTAGGTCACACACTCGCTCCGAAATAAACGGCTCCCGCTGCGGATTACTATCGATCCATGTGGCGCACAGCTGCGTTTGGAGAGCAATATTCTTTTCGGAGGAATGTTGAATGCCTCCATGTCTACTGAAAAAGTCAAAGTAATGCTTTGGAAGTTCACTCCATGTTAGTTAAAGGGGGAAATCAACCAAAACATTTTTTTTCAAGAATATGTTCCCAGCAGGCCCACTAGTGTCACGGCTCAGCTTCAGAAAACAGGTCAGCCATGATTGGTCGTTACCTGAGCCCTGAGTAGTTGTGATGTCATTTTCAGTCGACAGAAGTGACGAAATGGCCACCCCCAGAGATGGCTAAAAAGTGGTCGTTTTTGCTGCTTAACTCATATTCCACAAACGCAATATTAATCAGAATGCCCTGCATCAACTAGTGGGCTTGCATAGAACATATTCTTGAAAAAAAATATGTTTGGGATGATTCCCCTTTAAAGGGACAAATAACTGCCTGGTGTCCTACAGCGCATTTTATTTTCCCTCCCCAAAGTAAAAAATCTTTTCCTTGTCAAACCTGTAGGCTAGAAAATACGAATGAAAGAAAGTGACAGCAAAAAGTGGAGAAACACACAAACAAGATCAAATAAAGAGCACGTCTGATTGACAGCCAGTACGCCTGCCTGGTTCCTGTCACATACGGAACGTGATTACAGAGTGGAAAATTCTGGCTAGACAGGCAGCGGTGGCAGCCACACTCTCCTCCCCGGTCACTAACTTATTTGTGACCTGTATGGTTTTTTGTGTGTGTGGTTTTACTCTAAGCGCATAAGCGAGTGGCACACTCAGCGTTTTAGTCCGTTTCAAGCGGTTACCATTAGCCTTAATCTCTAAATCGTAATCCTTGCAGAATGACCACTGTAGTTTATTTGTTTTAACACGTAAAGTGCAGCTGGCATGACTGAAACGCACAAATGTTTGGCATTTTTGTAGTTGTACTTAAATGTGAGGAGTCAGGCCCCCAAAGCACAGAAAGCACTCGCTTCAGGGTGGTGGTTAGCCTATATACTGAGCTCCATAAAATATAATGGATTCAGGTTTTTTTTTCTTTTCTTTTTTTTTTTTTTCTTTTTTTAAGACAAATACCTGTAGCAAACACTCTGCAAAATCCTTAAACCAATACTGATGGAAAATCTTAACTGCTGATACAGGGAACCTTATCCATCCATTTCTACATTTCACTAAAAGAAAAAAAAAAAAGAGAAAGAAAGAAGCAATGAGCCGCAATTGTTGGCCTACTGCAAAGTGTCTCACAACCTAATTTTGCTTAATAATTATGAGCATGAAATGTTGCCAAGCCGCATAAAACACATGCTTCTAAAAGAATTGGACCAGTGAGGCAAAAACTTTATTTTTGCTGGTAACTGGAACATTTGGCATTAAAAGATGATTATGGTAAAGGAGATCAACTTTGCAACTTTATCAGGACATGATGCACATCTTTGATGACAACATCTTTTTCTTTGAACCCACCCATTTTTCAAGTGAGCAAAAGTGTTGGACTTGTGACTGACAGGTGGTTTTGTCTAACTTGACAATAGCATCAATGCTTACGCACAGTTTCCAATGTTGGTTTTGCCGATGGAGATTATAATTACTCTAGTTATAGATGCAAGCACCATGAAAACTGTCTATGGGTGAAAATCAAGCAATTCTGAAACAGAGATGGAAAATCAATCATAGCTATTTCACAGACGTTATCCACAGCCAATACAATCATTTCAAATAATCAGAAAAAGAAAAAAAAATCACTGGTGTACTAAGTAATAGAGGAGTTGAATGGGTACATCCAAGAAAATAGAAGCAGTTAATTAGAGAGAGTGTTCATCTGTTCTCTGATGCTGAGCCACGATTGGTGGTTATCTGAGCCCTGAACAACTTTGATATGTGGCCCGCAAAGGCAAATCATGTATGTCAACTTTATGTTTCTTTCAAATTGTCTTCGCTTTTAAAGAGGAAGTCAGCCCAAACATATTTTTTCACAAGAATATGTTCTATGCGGGCCTGCTAGTTGAAACAAGAGATTCTGATAAATATTGCGTTTGTGGTGTAAGAGTTGATCCACCTGTTTTTAGCCGTCTCTTGGGGCGGCCATTTTGTCACTTCTGTCGACTGAAAATGACATCGCAGTTGCTCAGTGCTCAGGTAATGACCAATCACAGCTCACCTGTTTTCTGAAGCTGAGCCATGATTAGTCGTTATCTGAGCCCTGTGCATCTGTGATGTCATTTTCAGTCGACAGAAGTGACAAAATGGCTGCCCCCTGAGCTAGCTAAAAACGCGTGGATTTCTCATATTCCACAAACGCAATATTAATCAGAATGCCATGTTTAGACAGGTGCGCCTACATAGAACATATTCTGGAAAAAAATATGTTTGGGTTGACCCCTTTAAAAAAAAAAATGCCCTGACATGTAGTAATGGTCTGTTTCATTTGAAACACTTGACAAGGTAAACGTTAAACACTTTGTACTACACAAAACTGACCCAAATTTTACTGCTGAACGGAAAAGGGACATTTGAGCACCGCCTTGGTTCAACGTCAGAAAATTTGTGAACACAGACTTTTATATAACCAGGGCTAATAAAGAAATGTGATAAATGACATACTTTACCACAGGCACACAGAACAGATTCTCATTTGTTAGACCTTGCCCGGAGCTACTGCTGTTATACGAATCTTGTCCCCAGTCTCAAAATGGATATAGTCATGATCAAACCTCTCTGGAATCAATAAGGTGTAAAAATATAATTACTAGTGACTTTAGAATAGTCATTGTTTTCCAAAGGCACATTTTTGAAGGGCTGACAGAAGTTTTCAAATTTTATGCCGCCTCATAAAATACACAACTGTTGACAACCATGAACCTGAAAAATCCCTTCAAAAACAAACAAACAAAAAAAATCTTATCATGATTACATTCAATTAGTTTCCATTTTAGTTCTCTTGTCCACATTTTGCATAGATTTTCTTTTTCCATCCAACACTGTCAATTATTTCATCATTAAAAGAGCTGAATTTGCGTATTTCCTGTTCACATACATTGGCGAGAAGCGCGAGAGGCATTGCTCTGTGTGGCTCAAGCGACGACGCACACATTAATTGACTCTGGCAGTTATTGGCGCGTGCCCCCACATTGCTGACATTGCTGTTCTGATATATGTGTTTTATCACACATGTACTGCATATGCTGAAAAAAAACATATTTTTTTTCCAGATTATGTTCTATACAGGCCCACTAGTCTAAACACGGCAGTCTGATTAATAGTGCGTTTATGAAATATGAGATATCCACCCGTTTTTAGCTAGCTCAGGGGGCGGCCATTTTGTCCCTTCTGTCGACGGAAGAGGACATCGTAGTTGCTCATTGCTCGGATAACAACCAATCATGGCCCGGCTTCAGGAAACAGGTGAGCCGTGATTGGTCGTTATCTGAGCTCTGAGCAACTTCGATGCCTTCTTCCGACAGAAGTGACAAAATGGCCGCCAACTGAGATGGCTAAAAGTGTGTGTATTTTGCTGCTCAATTTATATTCCATAAATGCAATATTAATCAGAATGCCGTATTTCAACTAGTTGTCCTGCATAGAACATATTTTGGAAAAATATGTTTGGGTTGACTTCCACTTTAACGGTGTTCGGCTTCAGTAAAATAATCATAACTTTTTTTACCGATTTTGACAATGATTGTGTCATTTTATAATTGGGGCTTTCATAACACATTAAGGTAAGACAAATATTTTTTTTTTTTTTTTGAGAGATCAGCAAACCAACAACAACAGTAAATGTTTCAAGTAAGGTCATAATTTAAATACCGGTATATAGTAATCTTCTATTTTGGGTTTATATTTTCATATCCGACTGCAAAAAAGTTGCCAGTGGCCCGTTGCATCCCACCCCACTGCACGCTCCTGGCTGATAGAGTAGGTGGTATAGCAAATTGACGGAAGGTATTAAGCTAGGCAAGGTTTTTTGTGCCGATTTCTAGCACGCCACCTCCCACTAACATTATGGAAAGGTGAAACTGTATTTGACAACTCACGCGGTTCTTTTTCCCCCTGCACAAATTCTCCTTGATCTTTACCCAGCGATACAGTTTCCCATGTTGTGTTTTGTGCTTCCTTCACTTAACTCTAATTTTCTCCGGTGCATTTTTCCTCTTTTGACTTTCCCAACCATGAATAGAACAACACATTTGGACTGCTTTACCGCAGGTTTTCATAGCCTGACTTCCATGTTGTTCGCCAAATGAATTAGGAATCATTCAAAGTAAGTCCCGATGAACAGTTTCCCGAATCACTTGTTTAGATGCTGTTTATCTAATCCAATCATGTGTATTTTTAGCTACAAGCTTGGATATTGGATATGCATCGTTTATATTTTTCAAGGGCTTAAATGGAGCTCAAGGACTCTTATTTGCTCTCCAAAGACTCTTTCCCTCACTTGAGCTGCTCTGGCTTTTTAACACAGAAAGTGGTCAAGCTTTTCCACTTCCTGTGTTCTCAAGAAAAAAAAAAAAAATCATGTCCTTCAATTTCTGGGTCCCATGGTCCATAATGATCTGTTCTCTGTCTCCCATAGGCAGGCCGTTACCAAGGCAACTTGATGACGCTCTGTGGGAGAAGGGAGGGAGAGGGGAAGGGCGGGTAGGAGAAATGAGGAAGAGGTTAGCTGCACCAAAGATTGACTCACTCGGGAAGATGACTCACTCTCCTCTCAAATATCATAACCTTATACTCGACAAGACGTCTATTTAAATAGCATTACAATACTCGAAAAAGAGATTTAATTTTGGTTCAGACTACTAAGTGTTTCTAAAAATAAAAACGTACATGGTTAAATATCACAGTCTCAATGTTTTATTTTGATTTGTGCCATTCCCTCAGAAAACAACTGAGTTTACAAATGTACATAATGGATAAGAAGCGCATCTGAAATTTAATGAGAGTATGTCCCCATCCTACATCGATAATGGTACCATAGAATGATTTCCGATACCACTGGTTCTTCCATTGCCTTGGCAACCACTGGGTAATTCAACAAGTGGCAATAATTGGGGTTTTAGCTTTTTCATGGTAAATGGTGGAAGGGACTTGGATTGAAGTTGCACTCAATTTGAGGTAACTTGTGATGCTTTATCAGATTGTATCCAGAAATGTTAACAACTTGTAACAAAAGTAAAAATGAATTTCTACTGTCATTCATTTACAATGTTTGAAAAATGAAGGAAAACAACCTTCCTTGCACACAAAATAGTTTCCCTCTTTTACTACCTTGCACTGACAAGAAAAAAATAATAGTGGCCACTAGTGGTGCTCCGATTGATCGACCACCGATTGTGATCGGCTGATTTCCGACGGAAAAGTAGGCCTACGTGATTTGCATATGTTGATCAATGCCTTACATTGTCAATCACCGACTACTGGCGACTTGTACTTTGCAGCCTGCAGCCAACGAGAGACCAGCCTGTGTGCAGTACATGTCCGCTTTCTTTAATACTACACAATTAGAGACCAAAGTGAATCACAATACATGTGTATGTAAATATATTATATATGCAATATATGCATTTTCTGCAATGTCAATTTAAAATTGTGTCCTGTTTTTGTTTAATAATAAATTTAAAAAAAATTGGACTCATCAATTCATGAAAAAAAATAACTGATTATTAAAATAATTGTTATTGAGCAGACAATACCTAGAAAAACAAAAACAAAACACCATAGCTGTTTCTGTTTATTTGGTTTTAACTGAGAATTGTTAGACTCCAGAAGTATAGACGATCTTGGACATGCACCGTGCACAATCGCATTCTTTCAGAGAACTTGACTGACGTTAGGACCCGGGGCTGACTTTCGTGAGAAGTCCGCTGCTATTGGGGCGGGAGGTGGTGGGGGCAAGGCAGCGCGGAGAAACCAACACGCACACAGCCACGCGCGCACGTACACGCGCGCACAAACACTCACTGAGCACGGCAGTGGAGAGCGCAGAGAGCGAGAGAGCGAGCCAGAGAGAGAGAGAGAGAGAGAGAGAGAGAGAGAGAGCATCGGAACGTAGCAGCTTGTGCGCGCGCGCGTGTGTGTATGCATGCGTGTACGCGTGCGTGTGCGTGTAGGTGCGTACGCGCTCGCTCGGCGCTAGAAACGACTGGCGGGGCGGACATGGAAGCACTCGGGAAAAACGCTGGGAAGTGACCGAGCACCGAGGCGAAGAGGGGGGGGACGGAGAGAGCCAGGAAGGACGGACGGATATACAGGGAGGAAAAGAAGGAAGGACGGAAGGAAGGAGGGCGGCGAGAAAAGTCTGACAGAGGATCGGAAGAGAGCGAAAAGCGGCTCGCCTGGAACGCAGCAGGATCCTAAGGTGACTTTATGGCTCTTTTTGGGTTTGTGCGTTGAGTGTACGTGTGGTGTTGACACGCGCTGCTGCAAGACTGTGGCTGCACTTAAAGGGAAACCGTGGAGGCGTGTGAGTGCACTTTAAAGTGTGCGCGAAGCATGCATGTATAATCTCTAGGTTATTTCCATACACTCTAAAAAGAGGGGGCTAAAGTGTAAAGAGAGCTGACCACTGTAAACTGGAGTGAAGGGGTCCAAAGGAGCGGATACTTTCTACTACACCAAACTACAAACACACTTCCCTTCTGGGAACTCAAGTAAGTGCATGCGGTGACTTCTAATGCACTGGAGCTAAGTTAACCACTCCAGCAACACTTACACTCACTCGTGTGTTTGGTATAATGTCGCTTAAACGGCCACCGAAAGAACTACCTTTTCTCCGGAAACTTGAGTGACAGTGAACGCAGCTTGCTAAGTTGGAAGAGCATCCCTCTCTCCTTTTGCGCGCGCGTGCCTGCGTGTGTGTCAGACGGCAAACAGGTTGAGGAAGGCAGATCTGATCAAACGCACAGCAACAGAGGAGCAAGCGTGGCACAGGCTGAGCAGCAGCACATTGGATTACGCACACACGAATACACACGCGCATTCTTTCAAGCTCCGTGGCCAGCAGAACAGCTGGGAGAAATGTGTGTGTGCGCGGTGGTGTGTGTGTGTGTGTGTGTCAGCGCCCGAGAGCGTTTCACTTGATGCATGCCCCCCCCCCCCCCGCAACTGCACGTGCACGACTGTTTGCTTTTGTATTATCTTTTGCTTCCGTGTGTCCATTTGAGCCGCGCGTCGGGAAAGAATGCCAGACAGGCGGCCGCGCGTCTCCCTCCTGATGTGGAGAAAAGAAGGAGAAAGAAAAAGCGATCAGATGACCAAAAGAATAAGGCAGACGAGAAGAGTAATCCCCCTGGCGAGAGATGAAAACAGAAGGGAGGGTGGAGATTTTAGGACAGGGAGTGGAGGAGAAACGCGAGGCGGAGATGGAGTGAAGGAGACAGGGCCTGACGTGCTCCCTCCAGGAGTGCTCAGAGTGCCGCTCATTCATAATTCACCTCCATGGCAAGCGTTCATTCACATATTGACCCCCACCCACCCCCCGCCCCCCATGGCTGCGCTCAATGGAGCTCTCAACCCCTCCACCTCTTGGTGTCTCTCAATGGACGCCCCCGTGGAGCGGCGTTCGGTCCTCGCACCGATCCCGTATCGCCTCTTTTTCGGGTTCTCAGAGAGGCTTTAGTTGTTTTTTTATTATTCTTCAGACGGCAGCGCTATTTTTTTTTTTTTTGTCTCCCCCAGCCGGAATCTCTGATGTGAGATTAAGTTGTGTAAATTGAATATTGAATTCAGACTCCACCCTAGACACAGATAATTGGTATGGATGGCTCGGAGGGTTAGTGCTCTCACTACAAGTGTTGTTTGTCGGATTCCCCTAACACAGCTAAAGCAGCCTATTATGGATCTATAATTCATGTGTGAATGAATTGAATAGTCTGTGTTTGGATAAAAGCATCAGACGGCTTCTTGGATGCCAGGGCATGATTTATTCAGAGTAAATACTCAAAAATGGCTGTTTTGATGTTCCTGATTGTATCATTTGTGACTGGAACTACACTGTTTACGCCCGACTGCTGTGGTCTGCTTTAGTCTGATCGATGAACCATGAATCCTTGTCTGAAATGCAATGAAAAAATATTCTTCGCTACGGCGTTATGAATTTCGGATTTTAGTTCCAACATATCAGAGGGATGCACTTATGTGCACAATAACCTAAACATTCGTTTATTACGTGTACGGGAATTGAACATGTTCATACATTTGTCTTTTAATAATTATAGTGCTTTTCCTTAAGACGTTTTACAGACGTGTACACAATCGTTCAACGAGACGAAAAGTAAATGGATGAATAAGATGATAGCTCTGACAAAGGCTGAACTTTACACCTCTTTAAAAACATTGTCTGAACACAAGGAATCTTAAATCTAGCTGCTATATTGTTAGCATAAAAGAATGGTGGATATTGACAATATCGATTGAAACAGCTCTACTCAACATTGACCCATTTCTATCGCCAAAGTCATATCATCCAATTGCATGTTTTTCCCCCACTCAATATTGCGATTTCATCTTTTCAACCTCTTTCCCATGTATTTTTTTTAAACAATAAATGAATATGTATTACAATAAACAATGCATCTTTCTTGAAACAATGATGTGTAAACATGTAGGCTGCAGTTCTTAAGCGCTGGATTTATTTAGACTCTATATACAATAAGTGCTGGCTTTTTTTTTAACCTATGTAACCATGGGCATAGCATTGTATGCTTGTTTTTTTGTGTTCCATCTTTGTGTTTTGTTTCCATATATACATATTTATTTAATATTTTTTAAGAAGACCGGATCCTGTAGCTCAAAAACTTGATGTGATAGAGAAAAACTGAGACCGGATTTGGATTCCGCACCCCAAAATTTCTTATACTTTTTAAAAATTCATCACCAACTATTCCGAGCAGATGGCAAAGACAGTCCGCCTCCATCTTTTTTTTTTTTTTAATTTTTCATTTCCTATGCTCACATTTGATCACAAGTTTCAGTGAATTTTCGATTTCCTGCAATCGATAACGTTGAGTAAAAACACCAAGTGGGTGGTTGCGTATGTGATCTTGTGGCTCCAAACGAAATTCGACTGTTTTGTCTGTGGTTCCCCATGTTTTAGAAATTTGATTTGAAAATTCTCAAGTGAGTCGCACACAAGTCAAGTCTGCATTTGCTATGCTGACAGCTGCTCTGGTGTTCCACAGTGAAAGCAAAGAAACAAACACAGTACATCCAAAGGAGTGTGAGGAACCTTTCCTCCAGAATTCTTGATCAGGACTCAGCCTGTGCTGTTGTCAAGGCTTTGAGTCCCTTTAGAGCCAAGCACACCAAATATAGTAAAACTAATTAAAGACATGGTTCACACCCATCAGGAGAAGAAAGAAAAAAAAAAAAAAACAACAAATCATTGCATTGTGCGTTTTGATGGAAATCTCATGAGCTGCGTTGCTCTTGATGGAATAATTTTCATAACTCCCAGATGTCATCAGTGGAGGCAATTATTGAGGCTCAGATGTTTGAAGAGAACAGAAAAGAGCAAAAGAAGTTATCATGGTGTAGCGCTAGCCAAGGTCATATTTAAAGCTATACATACCTCACATACTTGTGCCCAATGAAGATTATTCCTCTTGGACCACAACATCTTTCCATCCATTGGTGTTTTTTTTTTTTTTTTCTTTCTCAAAGTCATGTTATCCACTCGTGACCCTGAGCACCAGTAAAATGAAGATGTTTGTGCTCTGGTGTAAATCCTAGCGTCTATGCTATGACCTTGGTCGCTATGACAACCGACCACAGAGTGGGTCATCGTAAGTCTATTAGTTCCTACTAGAGATAGACCGATATGTTTTTTTCAGGGCAGATGCCGATTAAGGTCAAGGAGGCCAATAAGCGAGGATATGTATATGTCTATAACTAATCTTATAGATTTTGTTTGGTCCAAAAGGAATTTACATAATTATAGTGTTTCTAAGAAATGTATTTGTATTTATGTTTTTACCTTTAAAGGGAAAGTCAACCCAAACATATTTTTTTCAAGATAATGTTTTATGCTAGACCACTAGTTGAAACACGGCATTCTGGTAAATATCGCATGTGGAATAAGAGTTAATCCACCTGCTTTTAGCCATATCTGGGGGCGGCCATTTTGTCACTTCTGTCGACTGAAAATGACATGAAAATGACATCACAACTGCTCAGGGCTCAGGCTGACCTGTTTTCTGAAGCTATAAGCCATGATTGGTCACTACCTGAGCCCTGAGCAGTTGTGGTCATTTTCAGTCGACAGAAATGACAAAATGGCCACCCCCTTAAATGGCGAAAAATGGGTGGATTTTGCTGCTTAACTCATATTGCACAAACGCTATATTTATCAGAATGCCATGTGTCAACTATAGTCTGTATAGTACACATTCTTGAAAAAAATATATTTGGGTTGATTTCCACTTCAAACATTTTCTTGTTTTGTACCAAAAAAAAAAAAAAAAGATCAGATTCATATTTTTTTCATAATTGAAAAAAATACCAGTAATGTTACCAGTAATGCTAGCTGGTCTAGTGGTAACACTGTTTCTTTCTTGCTTTACAAAAATAAAAAATAAATAAAAGATCGGGTTGAATCAATGTTTGAATACTGCAGTGGGAAAACAGCGTGGCCAAGTAATCAAGATGGTTTAAAAGAATAATGGCCCTTTGTATCGCCCCAGGTTCTAATAGTCTTCAATAGGCTCTTTATTGATATGAAGTAGTAGTGACAGGTCACAGTGCCAGGTAGCTAGACCCAAAAACCACCTCTCCACTTATGCTGAGGTACTGCACACACGAACTAGCCTTAAAAGACGTCAGTTGTAAAAATAGAGCTCACAAACAGAGAGAAGGGGGGGTTTATATTTACGGGAGGTGATGTCATGTTTGGTATAAATCCATAACAGACAAATTGGAGGCTATCGGTAACAGCCTCCTCAGCTTTGGCCCACTTTTGCGTGCTTCTAAAAGAGCTGCAGAGTTCACGGAAATGTTTGCGCGAATTGTTTTCCGTGGCGGAGGCATGCACAGAATGACGCCGCTGCGGTTGCCGAGCAACGAAGGGACGTGGGCGGAAGGATTTCCTGTCCTTAGGAAGCTTTGTTTATGAGAGTTTGTGTGCATGCGTGCGTGTGAAAAACGGAGTCTTCATTTCTGTATTCTGCTTGAGGGCCGGTGTTTTTAATTTAGCCTTTGCCTCGAGTACAAGCGCTAAGAAAAAGTTGCAGAAGATGCACATATTCTGTAGACATCGAAGAGAGAAAAATGGCTGGAAAAAAAAAAAAAAAGAAGCATTTTCGAGTTTGGATACGTGTTGCATAACTCTTCTAGCCGGGTCGGATGTGAACTCCTCCTCTTCAACCCCAAACGCTCCCACTGTGACACAGCCACCGCGCTCACGCCAGCCAGCCTGTTTGCTAATGATGTCATCAGCATGCCTGGGTTTTATATCTCCTCTCACACATGAGATTGCAATTATGTGTTCTTTCCCTGCAAGCAATCACAAACGCGCGCGCGCACACACACGTACACGTATATACACGCAGACACATGGCGTGTCTGTCCTGCAGGCGTTGGACCCCGAGATTACGTAATTGACATTGAGTGAATGGGGTGACGTCAGCATGGCGCTCTCATACTTGTCTTTCTGGCTAGCTACAGTGATGTCACAAATGGATGCAGCCATACACAGAGGGCGTGTGTGTGTTGGTTAGAATAATCACGTGTGAGGACAAAAATGACCTCGGGAACGTTCCGATTTGTTTAATCTGTTTATTCCTTCACCCGCTTTGCCGCTGTTGTTTTTCTTTTTTGCTCCAAAGTTCTTAGCAGCATGTTGACTGATGCCCTTGCTAGGTTACAGACTCATTCAGCCCCTTTTGAGTGGCTCCTGTTTGAAATTGATACCCCTGTTGTCTCTCAGCTGGTAACTCCATCCCCTTATTGACCTTCATCTGTGGTCGTTTGACCTTTAGTTGATTCTCATTCTCTGGGAGCCAACAATGCGGAGATGGAGAAGATGCGGTGTTGACTCCACACACTGGAAAAAAAATTGGGGAAAAAAATATCTTTACAATTCTTTTTAATTTGTATTTACTTTCTATTTATATTTGATTGGCTAAATGGTAGTTCATATACAAAAAACTAGTTACACATCAAAGCAAGCGAAATGTACAGCAGCACTTTTTTCAATTTCACTAAGTCCAATTCATGTGCTCCTACGTACATATTCTGAGCATTCAACTTGCCCTTCTCTAGCAGTAACTGAAGGGCAAAATCATCAGCACGCTAGCTAGCTAGCACCGAACTGCTAGCACCGAACTGCTAGCAATGTGATAAGAGCCTCAGTGTTTTCACTCTCAGAAAACATTGTTTATTGACGGTTTTAAATGAGCAGAAATGGACAGAATTCTCCTGGCTGAATTACTACCTTGACTAAAATAGTTTCTAAGTAGGTGGACTGGGAAAAAACAAATGTATAGCACACCGTACATGAAGACAGAATGAGCCAAGAAATACACTAATCCCATCACGCAACGGCCGTGATGATCTGTGGCCCCTCCCACTTCGTTGTGGAGTAAACACAACAAATGTTTTTTTTTAAGTCAGCCCAAAACAAAAATTCATTTCAAGAATATGTTCCCAGCAGGCCCACTAGTTGAAACGGCATTCTGATTAAATTCGCATTTGGGGAATATAAGTTAAGCAATAAAATGCACTCGTTTTTAGCCATCTCTGGGGGCGGCCATTTTGTCTTCTGTCAACTGAAAATGACATCACAACTGCTCACAATGACCAATCACGGCTCAGATTCAGAAAACATGTCAGCCGTGATTGGTCGTTGTGAGCAGTTGTGATGTCATTTTCAGTTGACAGAAGACAAAATGGCCGCCCCCAGAGATGGCTAAAAACGAGTGGATCAACACTTTTTCCACAAACGCAATATTTATCAGAATGCCGTGTTTCAACTAGTTGGCCTGCTGGGAACATATTCTTGAACAAAATGTTTGGGTTGGCTTCCGCTTTAAGGAGACAACTCACAATTTCTTGTGTTTTTAACATAGGCAAAGTAATTCTAAATTCTAATAATTGTGTAAGACTCCAAGATAATGTTTACATTGATGACATTACAACCTAAGACTGCGTAATCATTACAAATGCGCATGATGACTTTTTTTTTGTCAGTGCAGATATGGTACCCGGTTCTTATTTTAGCAAAGCAACACACCACGTCACAGAGAAAGAGGGGGTGGGGGTGGGGGGGGGCTATGAGGGTTAGCCTTTTATGGCGATCTACCAAAATAACTCTTTGAGCTCACAGTTGGACTTCTGTTGTAGAAAGGAAATCTGTTTGTGTCGTGTCTTTAATGGATTGGTTTGTTCTTTCGGCATTAACGTCCAAGCTCTGCACATAACCCATCAAGTGGATGGCTAAATGCTAGCATTTAACAGATGTATTCACACGCACACACGCACACATCCATCGTCCTGTCCCACTTTCTTGCTCTAACCTCAAACCACAAACCGAAAGCAAATAATACCGCAGTTTGCCAGTTTATGAAGTGAGTACTTGCATCAAAACGCACACACAAACACACGCTAAAGCTAAAAATCCTCACACACTTTTTTTTTTTTTTTTTTACAAACTATAAGCAGACTCTCGTATCAAATGAAGGATTACGGTTATGACGCTTACACGAAGGCCAAACCACAAATAAATTCCACAAGCCACAGAACAGAACGCACCTTGAACCGACCAATTTATTACCAATTCACAAAAAAAAAAAAATGATGGATTAATGATCATTTTAGTGGAACTCTTTTAATTTAAACGCCCCAAGTGTTGTACTTAGTTGGCATGACCCAAAAACAGTAATTCAAGTCTCTCGACAATAAAAGAAAAAAAAAAAAAGAAATGAATGCACAATAAATTTTCGAAGCTGAGGTGCGATTTAGTTTTAATGTGAAAAGACACGTCGTAAGCTTTTCTCAGTATGTTCACCACCTCGTCCATCCGCACAACGCATGAGGTCAACTCTTCATTGTATACATTGATCAACTTTTTACACATAAAAAGGAAGTCAACCCAAACATATTTTTGTCAAGAATATGTTCTATGCAGGCCCACGAGTTGAAACGGGACATTCTGATGAATATTGTGTTCATGGAATATAGCAAAATCCACTCGTTTTAGTTGGGGGCGGCCATTTTGTCACTTCTGTCGACTGAAAATGACATCGCAGTTGCTCAGGGCTCAGGTAACGACAAATCACAGCTCACCTGTTTTCTGAAGCTGAGCCATGATTGGTCGTTATCTGTCAGTTGACAACAAGTGACAAAATGGCCGCCCCCTGAGCTAGCTAAAATATGTGGATTTTGCGAATATTCCACAAACGCAATATTCATCGGAAGGCCGTGTTTAAATTAAAAACCAACAAAATATGTTTGGGTTGACTTCCACTTTAAATGGGAGTTAAAATTTTACTATTGACGCCGAAATGGATTACATAATTCTATTTTCAATCTCTTCAAAAGCTGGAGGCCAGATTGTGTTCAAAATTCCAGATTCCATTGTAGAAAACGATCACAGTAGATGCGGTCTGGATGATGAACCAAATGATGTTTGTGATGCAAAAGTACGGCAAACTGATACACACAACTAAAGTAAATATATACGCACGCCCACACACACGCGCTGCACCCCCACCAACCAGGAGCCTTAGAGCCTTAGTCAGCGTCTGTGTGTCCATGCGTGGGCCTGTTCCCTGGCAATGTTAGGGGGAAAAATACCTTCCCATATGATGTAAGCACCCAGTGCCTTGCGCGCGTGTGTGTGTGTGTGCATAATAGCAAGCTTTTGTAAGTGTGTGATGGTCATTCTTGAAGATAGGGTTTACGGTGCTCTCCATCGCAGCTTTTTTCTAATGAATCCCACAGTACGGTGCACTTTCTATTTTAAAGACCCAAACATATTTTGTTCCAGGATGTGTTCCCAGCAGGCCCACTAGTTGAAACACGGCATTCTGATTCATTTTGCGTTTGTGGAATATAAATTAAACAGCAAAATGCAACAACCACTTTTAGCAATCTCAGGGGGCGGCCATTTTGTCAACAATCAGGGCTCGTCTGTTTTCTGAAGCTGAGCCGTGATTGGTGGTTATCTGAGCCCTGAGCAACTTTGATGTCATCTTCAGTCGACAGAAGTGATAAGATGGCCGCCCCCTTGAGCTAGCTAAAAACGCATGGATTTCTCATATTCCACAAACGCAATATTAATCAGAATGCCGTGTTTGGACTAGTGGGCCTGCATAGAACATAATTTGGAAACAAATGTTTGGGTTGACTTACTCTTTAAAGAAGAATAAAGGAATATATATTTGCTTCAGTATTAAAGAGGGAAACATCAGCTAGCTAGATGTCATACACGCAAAGTACAGCACAACAATGAAGACACAGAGTGAGCAAATTCAATCTGTACAAATGATAGATAACAGCTAAGACCCTCTCCGTGCCGCCGAGCTACAGAAATATAAAACTGGTTCTTGACTGATTCGCATATCGTGCTGAGGCTAATCGTTCAGAAGCAAGTTATCATGTTAATTGTGCACTGTGCGGAATTACTGACACAGTGCAACTCATGCTTCATTTTATTATTGTATCTCATTTGGGTATGGTGTTATCATTTGTAGCAATATTAATTGATAAGAATATCGAATAAAAATAAATATCGGTATCAATTTAATTTTTCTTAATTTTTTTTTTTTTTTTAGCAAAATGAATGATTCCTTTCAAAACCAAAAGATGTTTTTGATTCTGCATTTTATCCTTTTTATCCTGTACAAAAAAAATAATTTTGACAGTTTAACTACATTTTTATCTTATCAGTGTTTTTGTTCGTGCCAGAACTAAACATTAAAATGAATAAATAACTTTTCTTATGACAAATCCTTTTGTGATCAAAATTTCAACATCGATTCTTTTATTTTTTACATCGATGCATATTTTGAGCAATTTCAATCGATTTGAAATCGATTTTCGATGAATCGCTAAATGCCTCCTTTTGGTTTTTAAATACAATAATTCTGTGACCAAATGAACATCATTGCGTTAAATACAATCTTCTGTTTCATCGAGAAATGTTGGCCTGATGATTTGTTTCAACGGTGTGACCGCTCTCTTTTATTTCTGTGCTTGTCCCACCGGTAATTACCTGTAATGAAATGATGCAGTCATTTATTATTATTCATCACTTTGCACACCACTTGGTCAATTTTCTCCCATTTCCTTCCTGTTCTCCTTTTAATTCTCTTGGCCAATTGCGTCCTCCTTTCAGGAATTAGTTCCTTGCTTGCTCTTTAATATAATGTATTTCCTCCCTCTGGGACAGTACCTGATTATTTTCACTGTTCAGCCGCACCTTCAGAAACTCATCCCAATTGGAAAATGACACACCAATTTATAAGTCACTTTCCTTTTATGAACTCTTGAAATAATTTGTGTGTCGGGGTGGGGGGGGGGGTGTAATATTTCCAGGGAGTATTTCCAGGGAGAATATTATCAACTATTCTAGCTGCAAATAGATACATACTGTGAAGAAGAAGATACTTATCACCATGGCGATTACAGGCGAAGATGTATTTGACTTATTTGGGATGTCTCCACGTTCAAATTATTTTGAGATGTGCTTTTGAGCTCACGTTGCAATTTGACACAGTTTGCACAAGTATTTATTTTTGTCATCATGTTCTTTTGTTTACTCCCATAATTAACCATGTGGGATTTCAAATGGCCCTTTTTTGGCAAAGGAACCTTATTTGGTACCAGTGGTGCGTCTTCTCAACAAAACACATGATTTCTCTTTGAAGTTGAGTGACGGGAAAATATATATAAGACAATATTTGTATAATTTCAAGGGATTAGGATAGAAATACCTGAGATACTTAGAATCTTTCAAGTCTTGTGGAATTTTACTTTTTTTTGGTTAAAAGTGGTCCATTGGTTACTTATCTGAAATAGTTATGTAATAATTAATCGAAAATCGATTAAAAATCAACTAAAAATCGGTTCAAACCGATTAATCGAATAATCGAATTGGGCATCCCAGCACATACAAGTCGGAGATTTCTTTCAGACTAACAAGCAAGAATGTCACGCTGAGTCCTTTAAAAAATAAATAAATAAATAAAAAAAAAAAATCTTCACGAGCTAACAATATCGCAAGATTTATTGCGGTCTAAAATGCATTCATCACTAACACGTTGAGAGAAGTTGCAAAGCAATTTCCAGCAACTTTCAACATACTGCATTCATCATTGCCGGATTTTGATATCGTCAAGGGCAAACAGGTCGATCCCATTGGAAATGGTGAGCCTGGCCTATCTGTCGCTTAGCAACACTGTCACAATACCCCTGTGACCTTTCGACCCCAGGCGAGTGTGGTGTTACTGTCCCGGTCTCACACAGCCACGTGCGCTTATGCTATCTGGGATGGACGGCGAGACTGCCGCATAGCAACTGAGCAGCTGGGATTTTATGGTGGTTCTGTTCGTTTGTGTTTGTATCCTACAATGCCTTCGCCACACAATGACGGCGGCACAGAATCCATCCAAAAATGTCACCACCCTTAACCCAACATACCCAAACATATTTTTTTCAAAAATATGTTCTATGCAGGCCCAATAGTCCGAACAAGGGAGTCTGATTAGGGATGTAACGATTCATCGAAAATCGATTCAAAATCGATTTAAACTGCTTGAAATACGTATCGATGCAAAAAATGCAAATCGATTAATCGAATAATCAAATAATCGATTCTAGCCACCTCAACGCGCCGTGAGCAGCTGTGATGTCATTTCCGGTCGACGGAAGTGACAAAATGGCCGCCCCCCCCGAAATGGATAAAAATCGGTGCTTAACTCACATTGCGCAAACTGATTCAAAGCTCCCCGATCCCTTCCATTTATTCACTCGTCTTATTCATCTTCCTTGACCGCAAACCAAACACGCCGCGTTTGAGAGCCTTTTGTACATATCCCACCACTTGTTTCCATAAGAGGAATGTCCTTGGCCCCTGCGCCCCGCACGCTCCCACCGATTCCTCCGCCAAACGCCTGGGGTGGATTCTCACCCGGCGTTCGGACCGATGACCAATCCGGCAGATAATGACATCAGTTAACGGAGAGTCTTTAGGACCGGCCCCTCGAGGTGATTCGTCGCAGAGAGAGAGAGTGCTCTTGCCGTTATGATGATTAAGTGGTATATGAAGGGCTATCAGAGGAGAGCCCCTTAATGAAAGTGGAGCTAAGAGAGCACAGGCAGCGGCCAAGCCGTAGAGAGCTACAGGGTAGGAAAAGAAGAGAAAGAGGGGAATCGAGAAGCGGCGGGAGACAAAGTGGGTGAGAAGACGAGAGGGAGCACCGGGGGGGAAATATTCAGCAGGTGGAGTTGTACTAGGGGGGTTATTTCAAAAGTACAAATTGTGTACTTCGAATTTGAAGTATACGGGTAGGGCTGTGCAATTAATCGAAAATTCAATTGCTTACGATTATTACACTCCACGATTACAAAATTGCCATAATTGTAAAAAAATCGATTATGAATATATTCATACATTTGCACCTTTTTTTTTTTTTTTAAATGTTATAATAATTAATTGTATGCATTTTGTTTTATCCCAAATTAACTTACTTACACTTATTTATGTTTATATATGTATATTTTTAAGGTTAAACATTGTCTTGTTTTGTGCCAAAATTAAACGATTGTTTGAATAATCGTGATTTTAATTCTTAGCAAAATTTTATATATATATATATATATATATAATTTTTTTCTTTCATATAATCGAGCAGCCCTAGTATACAGTACCATTCGTGACATAAGTCTTTTTGTGGACATAAGGACATTTTCTGACAGTTGGATGAGGCAACTTAAGGTTATGTGCACATCCAAGTTGCACTTGCCTAAGACTTTGTGCTCACTTCAGGGCTAATATATTGGCTGCGTATTCAACAGCTTCAAAAATCATGTAAACACCTTCTCCTCTGTTTCATTTGTTAATCAAAATGCTCTTTGACGATTAACGGATGAATGGATGGATCATACAAGTGTTCTATTTTCTTCAACGTCTGATTGGACACCCAAAAGTGCGCAGGTCAACAAACTGAAACAACTGAACTCAAATGTACGTAGCTTTGTCATTGCAAGAGCGAAAGAGTGCAGATTCACAGAACTCCAATTAGCATAACCCTCTGCAATGCTATAAACTAGGATGGCATTTAGTACATCGCAGCCTTCCAAGGCTAAACTATCCTCAGCAAATAAAATTGTTTCATCAATTCTCAGATTCCTGCAATAATTGTAGGGAAAGGAAATGTCTTATCTTGCAGTTTACAAAGGAAAAAAAATAAATTCCTGGATGTTAATGAGCAAAAGGAATGTTCCAACTCACTCACCACAAAGTTTTGTTGAAATCTGTCGAGTCATTTTTTTGTGAATTCATGCCAACCAAACAAACATACGCACAACCTAAAAACAATTAGTTGTTTTTTAAGATCAGGTGTGTATTTCATCTAAATATATTGTCTTTTGAAATGTATGTAACGATTAATCGAAGAAAAAAAAAGGTTCACACCGATTAATCGATTAATCGAGACAAATTGAGCCATTATTGGCACTCGGCAAAAGTCGCGACAAGAACAACAGCAGCCAAAATACTATCATTTCAAAACTTCCATGTACATCGGCTACACTTTGGACCGGTTAAGCCGACTTGTTTGTTTTCGGTGTTTGGGAAGAAGCCGGGGCACCCGCAGGGATCTCAACGCAGGCACTGTACCGCTGTGTCTGTATAGGGTAAACATTCGAGTGGGAGTGTGTGTGCCAACAGATGGACCTCTCTCAGTTTATCCAACAAACACTACTGTCACTGCCGTACACTTGGCCAGATGGATATGTCGGACTTTGCCTCTGAGTGCCGGCATATCGGTAAAAAACAGAGATAAGGCTCTAGGGGAACTGCAAGAGTTCAAAAGGAGTAACTTCTTTGGGTCATGCAAAAAAAGAGAGAGAAAGGGATGTGCAGTTTCATCATCATACTCTCTCGAATCGAATCGTAATCTCACTGAATCGGGCCTAATCGAATCGTCGCACTTTTCAATCGAGCCGTCCTTGGATCGTTTGGCGCCTGATGTAACCGTATCCATTGCCAGAAGATTTCTTAGACCTGAGTTCCACTTCTAATCACGGCACCGTCAACCGTCATCACTAATTGTGTTGGCGGGACCTGTCAGCCAACATACGCTAAAAGACGGGCTGACTTTGAAATGTTGCTAATGACCCCAGGATATGACTACCCTCTCTCGTTTGCACCCACTCGCTATTTTCCTCTTTCTTGTCATTTGCACTTGCAATCATGTCCTTTGGTAGTCTTCTTCTGCATCTTGTATTTAGAAGATTCCAGAACAAGTGGGGATGTAACGATTCGCCGAAAATCGATTTGAACTGCATCGATGTAAAAAGATATTTTTCGATACATTTCGATATTGAAATGTTGACAACAAAAGGTTTTGTAATGATAGCAGTCAAATCTATTGTGCTTGTATTCATTTTCATGTTTATTTGTGGCACTAACAAAACCGATAGGACAAAAATGTAGTTTAAAAGTCAAAATTATTATGAAGAAATAGTTACAAAATGTTATTGTTTGTAACAAGGACAAAAGGCGGATGTTAAACTAAAAACATCTTTTGGTTATAAAACGAGTCATTAATTTTGATGGAAAAAAAAAATATTGTAAAAAATCTAATCGAAATCGGGAACTGACAATCGAAAATTGAATCGAGTCGATGAAAATGGCTATTTCAGATGGTTAAAAACAAAAACCAAAGATCGAGGGACGTTAAGGATCAACAATATCAAAACCCGATGATTGTCGCATAGCCAAGAGACAGCTTATTAGGGTTGTAACGATTCACTCAAGCGCCGATTCGATTCTATTTTAAAGAAATCCTACCATGCTTGTCTCTGTGCACTAGTGTGATGCTGCATCCATCCACAAACGCAATGATGTTTGGCGCAAGCGCATAATTTGATCTACACATTCAAAATGTGGTGTGCAATCTGCAATCGAAAAAAAAATTAAAAACATAATTTTTTAGCACTCTAAATTAGTATATTCTAATGACCTAGGTATTTTATGTCTTTTCTTAGCTGTATAGGGCTTGTGAGTGCACCGTTCGATTCGTCTTGATTCGAATCGATTATTCGATTAATTGGTTTGAATTGATTTTTGAAGTGATTTCCACTCCAATAGGCAACTTTTAAGATTAAAAGCAGGAGGCTCATTGGCAAACCTATTTAAATCTTGACTAAACAAAAGAAAGACAGCTCCTTATTGAGTCTGCCACAAGCACCGTCATTAATCGTGTAAACTTACCAAGAGAGCTTTCAGCTTTCAATAATTTTACCGCGAGCTCCATAAGGGGGAGACGAGCACATAAAGGCACTTTTGCCTAATTCGCCTCTGATCTTACGGGTAGATAATAAAAACAAATTCTGAGACTGTAAACAATAATTGACCTTCTTACGTCATTTTTTTTTCTAGAGCTGTAAGAAAAAACGTGTGTTAATGTTGGACACAAAAAAGGTGATACTGAAAAAAAAAAAAACTTACAGACTGCTCGGATAAAAAGCGGCGCCATGGGAATGGTAAACATAAACTTAATAAAGTAGAAGCATTCAAATGGCAGCAGCCATTCTATCTTAGCGAAAAAGAAAACATGACCTGTGCTTTGAAAAACGAAGCTTAAAAGGAACTCGCATTCATAGGTTTCCGTGTCAAATCTCGATTTGTTTATGTCAACATTGATTTGTCCTTCCTCGGTCAATCGGTCAATGTCACACCACCCTGAGGTCATATTCACAAGACAAGAGAAAGAAAAAAAAAAAATGACTCAAACTTTATTCAATATTGGGATATATTGTTTGAAGGTATTTTATACCGCAGGCACGATTAAAAATCGATTCAAACCATTTCATCGGACATCCATTAAGAATCGTTTCAGACCGATTAATCGATTCACAGAGACAAGCATGGTCGCGATTTTTGAAATATCGAATCGAAAATCGGCAACTGAAAATTGAAAATCGAATCGGGGCTTGAGTGAATCGTTAAATCCCTACTATATACTGTACGACAAAATGTTTTTATGATGTAAGACTGACTGTAGCCGATCAGGCCTATTGTGTGCCGGAATAGGAGGTCAGAAGCAAAGTTGTTGTGGAGGACTGCCAAGGCCAGTGACTGCTATCTCAGTCTTTTGTCATTTCCCGCCACCGCTTTCATCTCAGATTTTCTTCACCATCAGAATGTCAGATCCATTGTCTCAGATACAACGCACAATAACTTTCATGATACCAATCGACAGTTTCCGCAAATTTGCAAAAGGCTACATCCCCCCAAAAAATCAAAGCAAGCTAATTCAGCCGTAGAGGGCAGGCTTGTGGAACTGGACGCTCTCTTCCAGTTGTTGTTGCCATGATTTTTTTTTTTTTTTTTTTTTGGGCTGTGACAAACTGTCGGCCAGTGGCTGAGAGCCTGTGCTGCTGTTTGTTAAAGATAAGTCAAGAAGCCAGAGGGGAAAAAGAAAAGAGGGCACAGACAGACACAGAGTCCAGTTTATTCATTTGAAAATAGTGGTTTTTTTTTTTTGGGTTTTTTTTTCGGAGTGGTGAGGGGCTTCAGGACAACCCGATGAATAAAGCTTACTTCCTCACAGCTTCGTCTCAACACGATCCTCAGTGCGGGGACACCTGATAGATCGCGGTCCTTTCTTGATAGAGTCCACCAAGATTTTCTAGTGGCACTTTTTTTGGGGGGGGGGGGGGGCTGCACCCTCCGTTGACCACTATCAAAGCTCGCTTGGCTCCTGACTGCGCACTTTGATATGCTAGATAGAGCAATCCGACGTTGGCCAACTGTGACCGAAGCTTACCACCGACCGTCGGCACGTCGCGCTGGAGAAATACACCGCAATGACGGACAGCTTCGCTGACCGTTAAAGTGAAGCGGGAAAAAAAAAAAAAAAAAAAAAAACACAATGTTTTAAATACCCCGGTGTGACTTTGCTGTTGTGATTGGCAAAACAAGCTCTTGTGAAACAAAACATCTGGCGTGCCAGGTTAAGCGCCGTTCAGACTTGCCTTTCTTTTGCACACCTTATTTTCTTTTTATGAGCAACCTCCTGCTAGTTAGTTAACTCATTAACTGCCAGTCATTTTCAGACGCTCTTTTACCCTAACGTTTGAAAAAAATAAATATATATAAAAAAAATATAAATAAATTCCTGGGATTGAATGGCTGGACTGCGAAAAGACAAATAAACCCGTTTTTGGCAGTGAATGAATAGGCAGACTGACACCACTGCAACATCACGGCATTGAGAAGATAAAACGACAGTTTAAAATGAGATCTTGAACGTTGTTTTTCTTTTATTTCTTTTTGCACGGCCGTCAGGAAGATTACGCCATAGCTGCGCCCGCCCGCTTTTATGTACAACGGCAGGAAGGTGCGACGAACGGGCGGAGGTTTCGACGGCAAAGGATTGTCGCCTGTGCGGCTCAATCAAAACACGGATGACATCGGCGGGCCTTTTCACACGTGGTCGTTTTTCCAGCATTCGTAAGTGCAGTGTAAAGAAGCACGCGTGTAAAGCTGCGTTGTTGACAGCTCACCAACCGGAATAAAGCCGAATGTCTTATTTGGCTTATAACAAGCTAAATTTTGATAAGACACACCAAAGTGTGTTATTTTGGTACATGAATTACACGAGAACGTGTCACTCTGTATTTTAATTGCTCTTTTAATTTTTCATTTTTACATCAGGATGTAACGATTAATCGGAAATCCATTAAAAATCGATTCTAACCGATGAATCGAATCATCGAATCGAACTCAGGACTCACACGCGCTATACAGCAATACCTAACAAAAAGACATAACAATACCTAGGTCAATAGAATATACTAATTTAACGCAACACTGTGTCATGTCATTTTTAGTTGATTATGGCGGCGCCATGTGGACAAAGGCGGTAGTGTTTTGACAAAAAGCAACCACACCCCCCATGCGTGCCAGCGCGTAGTGTCGTGAAATTCTGAGCCGTCCTTATAGCCAAAGGAGGAAGTGAGTATGCCGTAAAGCAATTCAGGACGTTTGTATTTTTTTCTGTGCCGGAGTTGATCCCATCCTCCTCAAAGTTGCTTTGTGCCAGTAAAAACGATACGAAATCGAAAATCGGCAACTGACAATCAAATATCGAGGCGAATCTGGGCTTGAGTGAATCGATACATCTAGTGATGGGTTGATGATACCTCATGGAGTGTATTGACACGAACCGTGTTGACACGGTATTGATACGGTGTTGGTCAGTCAACACTGACCTTTGCTGTACATCAAAAATCATTGCAGGTCACATTATGTAAAAAAGTATAAACTTGTATGCTGACTCAACATTAGCTTGTGAAATGAAATCTTTATTCAATTGCTGGGTTTGTACTTAAAATATGATCTTTGTATATTACATTTGCTCCATTTGTTTGCTGGGTGAAGTTGTTGATGAGAAGTCAAAATCTGCTTGTTTGTGGAAAGGCTCAAACGAGCATGTAATATACAACAAATTTATCTAATACAGTTTAGAGATAACGTGTAATTGATGTATGGAATTTTGTTAACCAAAGTGTTCAATCTCCATCCAACAAACCCACAACATGTCGATACGGTTTGTTTCCTTATAAGCACAATTTGACACGGCACAGCCAAGCGACACACTTCCTGTATTGGTCACATGATTTTTTTTTTGTTAAAGCGATACACGCACCAATACGGGGTTTCACACTTGAGATCTCGGCACAGTGCTGATGCACTAGTGTTGCTCGTCTAGATCCCTGATTTAAAATAATCCAAACACTGTTGGTACGACATGTACGTGCCATCGGGAGAGCGTAGTGGTGGAGAAAAGACCTTAGTGGCTAAATGGCACTGTCAAGCGCTGGACTGGCCTGGGCTTTTTTCAACTTGACTCAAGGACCGTATCCGTCACACAAACACAACCTCGGCGCAGTCACAGTGGTCCCCTTCAAGTGTCCACGTTCAAAACGCGCAGTTTGCGCCTCTGTGTGTGTGTGTGTGTGCGTGTGACTCTGGTCGGTCTCCATCCTAAGGCAGCGAAGGTGAGCGTGACTTCACGACTGCTGGATGCCGATGAATCACGGCGAGCTCACTTTGTTTGCCTGACGCAAATGTCTGTTTGCTTTGTCGGTTAGCCTACTTTGGAGCACAGAGGCTCCGCGTGTCTGCTCGTGCCGTCTTGAATTATTCACCGGCAGTGTTTGATTCGGTGTCATTGTACATCACATATGTCCTGTCTGAGATATTTTGCCTCTCAGGTATTTGAACCTTTTTTTTTTTTTTTTTTTTAGGAAGCATCATGAGTGTTTGTCTTCTCTTGGCGTTTTAAGTGGTCTAATTGATATGTTTTCAGCCTGAATTATTGAATTGCGTTCTCGGACTCCATAACTGTGAATATACTGTAAACTATGTCCTTATTAGCTGCCTACTTGTTTTGGCAGTATATAAAGAGGATTGATGTTAAATACGCTTAAAGATTTTTTTTTACAGAGGGTGTGAGGTCATTTTTACTGCATTTCTTGTCCTACTAGGCTGCTAATGATATCACTGGTGCTACAGCTGCAGTGCATGATTAGTTTCATCATCTTTAAATGTCTTAATTATGGCTGTGGTAATTCCAACTACCGGTAATAATTTTTTTTTTTTAAATATACATTCATGCAAAACTTTGCTTAAAAAAAGTAATCCTCATGGTCAACATATTTGATTGCAGGAGGCCCTATAGTTGCCTTAATATTGAAAATAAAGAGTGTAGAATGTAGTTGCGCAACTGTGAAACTCATATGTTTTAACATTACCTATTTAGCGCACAGCTGTGAAATAGCCGAAACATGTAATCAGGCTGTTTAGTTAAAAAAAAAAAAAAAAAAGCAACAGTTCCTGGAATAACTGTTTCGTCACCAGTTTGGCAACAGTTCGCATAAAATAATGGAGGGCCATTTTGCCACTTAGTGTCATCTGAAAATGACATCACAGTTGGTCAAGGCTCAGGCAACAACCAATCGTGGTTCAGCTTCAGAAAACAGGTGAGCTGTGATAGGTCATTACCTGAGTCCTGGGCAACTGTGATGTCATTTTCAGTGGACAGAAAGTGACAAAATGGCTCTTGACATGGCTAAAATTAGTGGATTTTACTGTTTAATAGGGAAAGTCAACCCAAACATATTTATTTTTCACAATATCTTCTACGCAGGCCCACTAGCTGAAATACGGCATTCTGATTACTATTGCATTTGTGTAATATGAGAAAGCCACTTGTTTTTAGCTAGCTCAGGGGGCGGCCATTTTGTCACTTTTGTCGACTGAAGATGACATCGAAGTTGCTCAGGGCTCAGATAACAACCAATTATGACTCAGCTTCACAAAACAGGCGAGCCAAACAGGTGATTGGTCGTTATCTGAGCCCTGAGCAACTTCGATGTCATCTTCAGTCGACAGAAGTGACAAAATGGCCGCCCCCTGAGCTAACTATAAAAACGGGTGGATTTCTCATATTTCACAAACGCAACATTAATCAGAATGCCGCGTTTAGACAAGTGAAGGCGCATAGAACATATTATTTTGCAAAGAATTTTTTGGGGTGGACTTCTACTTTCAAGCAAGCTTTACATTGAATGACGAGGCTAAAATACACAAGCCTGGAGAAACACGAACAGATTACAGTCGGTGACCAACCATCACACCCTTACCAACCTGCTGCAACAAAAAAAGCAGCCCCCTGGCGAACAACGATTTGAAGCCATATTATTTTATGAGCCACAAACAACATGGTGCGATTGTCAAGGGAAAAGTGGCTTGCCTGGCAGCCGTAGCTATATTTCTGTAGCGAATACAAAGAGTTTGAAACAAACAGGTCCGAAGAAAGAAGGGACTGCGGATCTTTGAGAGGCTGCTGGCAATGATAGCCCATTCATTAACCACACTCGTGCATTTATTTCGGTGGCAGAAAGACTCCACGCTTTGCTTTTTAGCCACCGATACATTTGAGATGATAAAAATAGTTTGATTTTCTTTTTTGGACAACAACATTTGGAATCACAAAGTACTTGCAGACAGTCATGAAAACTAGTCGCAGAACCCCGCGCGCTACATGACACAAATTGCTGAGTGCGGTTTGGCCGCATCCCTGGCTTTGCAGCTGGCTTTATGTATTGAGAATATTCTTGTTTTTATTATATGCTTGGTTTGTTTAAACTGGTACTTTGTTGTATTTTGTGCCTCCGGTAATAGTTTGTCTCTGTTTGTGTGAACATTTTGGATTGCGGTGGTTGCCATGCAGCTGAGAGCAATGGCTGGGACCGAGAGGTCAGCGGGTCCCCTGGGCCACCCTGACCCCCTGACCTCCATTCCATAATTTTTTGTTACCAAGGATGACACGGAGGAAGACATAAACAGACCGTGCAGGATGACATGCATTGGTGAGGTGATGGTCCAGGGGTTGAAAATGGAAACCATAACTATGCTTCCCTCCTTGTTGACATATGTAGCAGAAGTTATTATATTCAACACAGTTTTTTTTTTTTTTCCTCCTCCATTTCTGCCTGTGATCGGTCTCCCTCTCCCGTCGCAGCCTTCCCGACTATGTGCAGGAGTGATAAAGGTCGTCTTTTGTCATCAAAAAGTGCAGATTAGTTTTGCCTCGGTGCATCTGGCTGTCCGCTTTATCGCTGGGACCAGAGTGAGCCACGAGGTTCAGCTAACCTCTCTGCAAGGTAATAACTCCTACCTTCTTACCGTCTTCTCTACTTCTCTAGCATTACCACATCATTGACTCCGTTTACGTGCAGCCAATAAACCGTTAAAAAACGTTTTCGAAAATTCGGAATATCATGGCTGGGTTGCTCCTTTTACAACCCGAATATGCGCGCGCGTAAACACTTTCGGAATACGGTGGCACGGTACACTCATGCTCAACCGCAAAGAATCTTGGTCTTTGTAGTATAAGGAAGTGCTTGTATGCGTTCTATATGGTACACAACTCACCGGAATTCACATGTAGTGATAAACAAAACCTGTCGAAAGCTAGAATAAGTACGACGCCATACTTTCAAAGCGAGGGGGAAATGGTCATTCGTGCAACGAGTGACGTGAATATATCGTCAATGTCATGTGAAAAACACTTATCTCCATTTTTTTTTTTTAATTTCCTTATTTTTACATGAACCTTGTTTCCGCATTACAGACTTTGCGTTAAAGTGAAGATTTAAAAAGTTTCCAAAATTGGAGATAAGTGTTTTTCTCAGGACAGCGACGGTATATAATGTTTTATTGCCGGAAGCACGTAACGAGCGGAGATGACGTAACTGCGTCATGACGTTCCAGCGTCGGGTTATTAAAAGCGGAAGTCAACCCAAACATATTTTTTTCAATAATATGTTCCCAGCAGGCCTACTAGTTGGAACACGGCTTTCTGATTAATTTTGCGTTTGTGGAATATAAGCTAAGCAGAAAAATGCACTCGTTTTTAGCCATCTCTGGGGGCGGCCATTTTGTCTTCTGTCGACTGAAAATGACATCACAACTGCTCACAACGACCAATCATGGCTGACCTATTTTCTGAATCTGAGCCGTGAGTGGATTAATACTTATTCCACAGATGCAATATTTATCAGAATGCCGTGTTTCGACTAGTGGACCTGCTGGGAACATATTCTTGAAAAAAATATGTTTGGGTTGACTTCCGCTTTAAATGCGGAGGGTAACTCCGAATGACAGAAATCGTAATTTTGACCTGAACCCGAATCTCGGCTGCATGTAAACGTAGTCATTGGTAGCGTGGCGCCGGGGAGTTATTTTCGCACAGTCGTTATTTGATTGACAGGAAAGTGAGGAGCAGGAGAATGTGACATGCAACATATGTCGCGAGCGGGGGATCAAACTGACAAAGTTGTATTAGTCGTTTCAGTCCGCTAAGGACCCAGAGTAGAGCATAAATGCAGCGCTGACGGCATGTCATAAGCCTATATTGGTTTTATTTTAATATTCCTCCACTGATGTGGTTTGGGGGGGGGGGGGGGCGAGAGAATCGTAACTTGATAACCGGGGGATTTCATTGCAAGTCGACTCTGCGAATATAGCAGCCGGCCGGCGGGGAGCAGACTCAAGCTTCATGATATGAAGGATATTATTGAAATGTTTCTTCTGGCTTTTGCATACAAAACATTCAAAAGGCAGAAGCAGCCGCCAACGGGGAACGAAGATCTTGCGAGGTTGGCGTAAATCCCGACTAGTATCGGCGAGAGCGTGAATGCGATTGTAAGATGATTCCGCTGTCAGTTAGAGAACGGGAATTAGTCGTCACCCACCGAGAATTGTTTGACCTTCTCGCCTTTTGTACACTCCGACAGTCACAAAGGCTTCATAGGGATGGTCAATAAAGGTCGGGAGGGTGCAACAAGGTCGATATTCTTCTACGTTAACATGTTTTCTGGTGACTTGTTCGGTCATCTGTAAAAGCTGCTGATGAAAAGATAGAGTTGCATTATGCCAATGTCTGCTCAGTTGGCTCGTAAAGTAGTCAGTTAACTCATTCACTGCCAAAAACTATTTACAACATACGGTTGCGTATGATCAGGATAGTTGGACGGATCTGCGTGCTTGACTAGAAGAGAGTGGGACGTTTTTGGCACCATGACTGCGATTGGTTTTCATGTGGTAGACTTGTATGTACTGTTATAATGGACAATTGCTAATGCTGGCAGCTAGCTAGCTAACACACTTTTGAATCTGGGTCAATTCTAAGTCTTGTTTTTTGTTTATTGGTTGGAAAGTGGACAGGACCGGCAAACCAATTGGATGGATTCTGACTGCCGACTCCTGACCACTTCACCTTCACCGTGTCTACAAATAGATGAATTGAAAGGACAAACCGTATTATGAATGGTGTTTGCTTGCCTTTGATATTTTAGCGCTGATAAACACTTAAACGATATGGACGCTTCAATGGATGTCATGGCAGTAATACTCGATTGCTCTCTTCCCCCGTATGCGTATCCTGGAAAGATGGACGAATATTTTCAAGCTAAATTCATAAATCAAGGATGTTTTACACAATTTTGGGTCAAAGATGGACCGATCCACTAATTGGGTCAATTTGACCCACCTTCTTGTGTTGTTTTGTACAAAACAGACCGATTTTGGGGGGTTGTTTTGTATAAAATGACCCATTTTGAACATTGGGTCAAGTTGACCCAAGTAATAGATTTTGACCCCAAATTGTGTTCTTTTTAACCTAACTGTTTTTAGAGTGTATGTTTCAGCCACTATGGCGTGAATGGTACTGGTCATGCCAGAATCAAAACGGTATCAGCAATCCGTCTATAATGTTTTATCTTAGTACTCTGTTAACTAGAAGAACAGAATGGCGAAACAAACAAATGAACTGAACTTCCTCTTTTCTCCTTTTTAAGCCTTGGGGGAGGCACCTGACCGGGTGCTATTCTCGTTTCATCAATGGTGTCTGTAATCTGTCTTTTGCAATCTGTATTCATGGCAGCGTAGGAATAATCGGAGCCACCAACTGTTCTCCAACGGTGTTTCAAACAGGGAAAGCCATTTATTCTAATTGAATTGTCTCTTTAGAGGTATGTGTTATCAGGTTAGAAAGTACAAACAGAGCTGGGGTGGTAGCAGACCTCACAGATTATCCCTTCGATACCACATTGGTATGCATAGGATTTAAACATAGAGCGATACTTGGTGCGATAATCAGAGAGTGTACACACACGTGTGTGTGTGTGTGTGGGGGGGGGGGGTTGAGCGTGGCGGACATGCACACACTAAGCCAAATGTGGACATGCCAAACACAAATCAAAACAAGGCATGCAAACACAAAAGCGATCTGGAGAACGAAGAAAACAGAGAGAATGGCACAGTCCCATCTGTCAAACAAATGCGAGGACGCTTTCGCGCACGCGCCAACACACACGACACACGCGCAACACACACCGTCTGAGCTCGAGCGATATCCGCCTTTGTCCTTTCGCGCTCGGTCTTGAGGGGTGGGGGGGGGGGGCTCCCGTTGGAGTTGCGCGAAAGTTTGTTTCGAGCTGAGCAAGTGTGCTAAGCTGGATTCGAGCCCGCGGGAGACGCCGCGGCGCACGCGTACGCACACGTGCATCCGATTGTACGCGCACGCTCAAGCGCGAGGCTTGGGCAGCAGCTCACGCTGGCCCCTACCAACGGTGAGGAGTTTGTTGTCATAGCAACAGTAAAATGAGATGACTTTACTGTCAGCCGTAATGTTTCATGGCCCCCTTGCCGCTATGGCAACATAACAAGGAAGGAGGAAGAGGGAGAGGAGAGCATCAGATCCATCTTTGCATTCCGGTGGACTCTTACCGGGATCAATGTCACGAAGATGCCCTTGCTTCTTCTCCAAGGGAAGCATGGACACACTGTGACAGGCCTGTCGAACGCAAAGACACACACACACACACAAGCGCGCGCGGCTTAAAATGCTCGCCAAGCGCCATCGTCAGCGTTCACATTGAGTCACATCGCAATTTGAATTCATTACGCTCAACGGCAATATTGGTGCAACAACGCTCCTCCTCAGACAGGTACCGCTTGTTGAATGAGCGCGTTGCTGTCAGAGAGTGTGTGAAAATAGAGGAAAAGGGCGATCAAAGGCATCCAGATCGCTTTTGGGAGAGCCTGCTGGAGCAGCGGCGTGACTATGGGCTGCGCGACTATACGCGGAGCTATACGTGACGATTCTATATTTAGCGCAGTCTTTCCACTACGGCCTATCGACGGTGTGAAGCAGAGTTATCAGCGTGGGTAAGGAAATTGAAAGCGAGAGACGTGGAGATGGGTAGGGAGAGCAGACCGACCAGAGTGGAGCTGCGTTGTTTCCCTTTTGTTGCTATGGCGACGTGGTGGCTTGAGCTGCAGCGAGGCTGACAGTCGTCATGGCACAGTAGGTTGCCACGGGTGACAGCTGCCCGTCAATCACGCAGAGTGAGGGGACAGATCGGCAGATGATCACCTTGGATTAGAGAGTGATCGCACCACACAGGGGCCAGCCAGAACATATCTGGACTTAATCCCTGTGTCCTAATGGTGCTGCATGCTCTCTGGTGCGTGTGTGCGCCTTTCATATGCATGTGTGTCTGCGTTTGCATGCAACATACATAATTTGGATCCATTACTGGTTTTACGAGCATGCTGTTGCGTGCTTGCTTGACTAGATGTGAATTGAAGTGTGCTCACACTTTTTGTTGTTGTTGTTGTTGTTTTTGTGAGAGCTGACATATTCAAATAGTGAGTGGGGTGTATTAAATTTGCCAGCAAAATCCACCCGTTTGAGAGGCGTGGCCACTTTGTCGACCAATCGCGGCTCACCTGTTTTCTGAAGCTGAGCCATGATTGGTTGTTAACTGAACCCTGAGCAACTGTGATGGCATTTTCAGTCGACAGTGACAAAATGGCCGCCCCCGAGATGGCTAAAGCAGGCGGATTTTACTGCTTAACTCACATTCCACAAACTCAATATTAATCGGAATGCTGTGTTTCGACTAGTGGAGCTTCATAGGATATTATTGTAAAGATTTTTGGGGTGTTGACTTCCCCTTTAGTGTGTCACTAATATTAATGTGCTAGCGATGTGCACTTTTGAGGGGTAAATGCAGAGGTCATATTACCTATAATACATTATAATGTATGGAAATGCATTCAGTCTTAATTGTAATATTACCTATTAGTCAGCAGGCACAGTTCCACTGGTTAGTAATAATTCCTTGATTCGATACAGCGGAACCTGCTCTAGGGGCAAACACAATTAATTATGTGTTCAGATTTCTAAACGTTTTTTTTTTTTCCCTCAAAGAAATACAGTATCTTTCAAGGAAGGTCACAGTTTCAGTCTTGCATGTAAGAAAAGGAATTCACCTACTCTTAGGTATTATTGCAGATGCACCGATTTCAACCTAATCAGAATTTTCTGAAATTTCCTGAAGCAGAGCCATGATTGGTCGTTATTTGAGCACTGAGCAACTGTGGTGTCATTTTCAGAAATGACAAAATGGCCGCCCCCTGAGATGGACAAAATAAGTCATTCAGAAGTGGCACAAGCTGATAGTATCTAGTTAGCGTGCATCCCCAAAAATCTAACTACATCACGACATGGTTTTGAAAGACTGTATTACAGAATCAGCACGGAATGTGTCACCCAGCAATTATGAGACCTTTTAACGGAATACTTATATTGTGACAGCAACCTTGTGTAATGTCAATACTTGCATGGCACGCTAGTAATTGGCTGGCAGTTGAACATGTCGGATTTCCCCAACCAGTGAAGCACTAAATTTGGCGTCCCAGTGAGAAATGCATAAAAAGCCTCTGAGAGCACTTCCCTTTTCACGTCTTTCACCCTCTAATTGGAAATGTGGTCAAAAGAGTGTGGTTTGTCTCCAGCCTTTGGCCTTTAAGAAAATGAGGAAGACAAATGAATAACACAAGCTGACCTTGTTTTTTTTTTTTTGTTGTTTTTTTTCCCCTTTTATTGAGTCGTCCTTTTTCCTTCCTCGCGCCTTCTCTCTCACTCCATCCTCAGATTCTCCCGTCACTAACTCCTTTCTGTTTCTCCCTTTTCAGGAGTGAGCCCTGGGCTGGATGGGACCCACCATGCCCCCCAGTAAGAAGGCCCAGAGCCCCAGTAGTGGAGCCAGCGCTTCGCAGGGCATGAGCCCGCCGTACCGGCAAGGGGACGCTGCGACGGCGGCATCTGAGGCGGAGGCGGCAGATCTCTCCCTGTCCTTATCAGCCTCCTTCTCCAAAGCTGAAGACGAGGAGCTCACCAGTCTTTCCTGGCTCCACGAGAGCACCGACCTCCTCAACAGCTTCAGCCACTCGGGGCTGCGTAGCGTTTCGCCACTGCTGGACCCCGACGGTCAGCACACCCGCTCGCCTTCTTCCACGTCGCCGTGCCCGGACGACCCCCTGTTGGGGGACGCGCACTCGGCGTACGACTTGGCAGCGGGGGCCAACAGGAAACCGCCGTACTCCTTCAGCTGCTTGATCTTTATGGCTATCGAGGATGCGCCGAACAAGCGGCTGCCAGTTAAAGATATCTACGGCTGGATCCTTGAGCATTTCCCCTACTTTGCAAGCGCCCCCACAGGATGGAAGAACTCTGTGCGCCACAATCTGTCGCTAAACAAATGCTTCAAGAAGGTGGATAAAGACCGCAGTCAGGTAACCGCAGCAGCTGTTTTTTCTTTTCCTATGAGTTTTTCACCTGTGCGTGATGATTGAATGAATCGAATACACTTTTACCTATTGTTTACTCCAATTTTATTTGGCTGTGAAATATCATTTCATTTTTTAGCGCCGCATAGAGTAACGTATATCCTGACGACCGACTCTTTCCCTACTAGTTTTAAGTAGATGTTCTGCATTTCCATTAAATGACATTTGAAAAAAAAAACAACAACAACAACTGTCCATTGCAATGGAAAGCGATGCCAATCTAAATTTGTGGCACAGCCTTTCTCTTCTATGTGCATCACAAATAAAACAATATTATTTCAATATTTCACAACCCAAATGAGGAAAAGTGGTAGAGAAGATCGATGGAAATTAGTTAGCAACACCTGGCTAACCACCTGCCCACAGATTTAAACCGCAAAAATAGTCTATGAGTCTTAACTTAAATTTGACAATATAAGCCTCATGCAAAAGTGAGTTTTTTTTTACTTTTATCAGAAGTTGTATACGTATATCTATATGTCTATATATATTTATATATATATATATATTTATTTTTTTTATTTTTTTTAATTAATATATATATATGTATATATTTATAGTTTAGCTTAATAGAGAAGGTAGTGAGTAGTACATGCCGTTGTAGGATCATCGTCAGTTTCTTGGCCATTTCTCGCATGGCATGGCCTTAATTTCTAAAAACAAGAATCAACTGTTGAGTTTCACATTGAAATTCTTTTTTTCTGGCCATTCTGAGCTTTTAATCGACCTCACAAATGTGATGCTGCGGATAGTCAACCTACTCAAAGGACGGTCAATTTAATAGCTTCTCGACTGCTAATGATGATTGCACAAGGGTTTTCTAATATCCTTGAGCCTTCTGACGCAATGGACAAACAACTTTTACCTTTAGAACACTGGCGTGATAGTTGCTGGAAATGGGCCTCTATACACCAATGTAGATAATTGCACCGAAAAACCAGACATTTGCAGCTAGAATTGTCATTTACCACGATAATAATGTATAGAGTGTAGTCCTAATGAAAGTTATCTTCATTGGAAAAAAAAAACGTTCAAAAATAAGGACATTTCTTGGTGATTTATTTATATATATATATATATAGTTATAGTTATAGTAGTAAATACTTGGGATTTAAATAATTCTTAGGGATGTTCATGTTTAACATACAATTTGGCCCATTATTCACTCCATCACATGTGATAGCAACTTATATCACACAGAGAGCGTTATCAGTGGTTTGCAGGGATATCCAACTTGAAATTCAACATATTCTGTATTTTGTCTACAGCTGTACCACATCCGACCTTATCAATACTTGATGATCTCTATCTCGCTTTCTTAGTTCTCTTTCACTCTAACGTTTCCCCAGTGGGAACGGCGTTTCGCTTTTGATTTAAGTCTCGATATAGTCTTTTATACAGGCTTTCCCATCCGGATTGAACTCCATTAAAGACTCAGGGTAAACGGGGAATGAATCCCTTACTCAATTAGTGCTGCATTAATACTGGAGGATTTAATAACAGACGCCGGCAGTCTTGAGATTTCATCAGGCCCGAGGGTGTTGAGGGTGAGGGACAAACAGCCCAGATCAATGCTTGTTTTACATGTTTATCTGTTCGAGATAATACAGCGGCATTTTTCCTTGACCACCGAATGAACCTGGTGTCCTATTTAGAGTAAGCCGCGCGTGTGTATTAAAGCGCAAATTGAACGAACGGATGAAGAAGACGACGGTGCGCAAAAAAGTACGTCTCGGTGCACACTCCCTCACGCTATGCTGTCATCTGGCCCTTGACTACAAGGGCACAGAGTTTCTCTTGTATACATATCTCCATGGCAACAAGGTTGCCGTTGACATAAAAGTGTACTTTTGCTGTAGCAACGGGAAAACCGATTTGACTTCGCCGACTCGGGCGCGCGTGAGAAAATATGCGAACGTGTGCGTGTGGGCTACAATTGGCCACAGAGGTGCTGAGTGGACGTCCTCGCCCTGCCGTTATATATTCTTTGGGGCGCGCACGTGTGCGCGGATACTGTAAGCGTGCATGCGGCGCACCGTGTGTGGAGGAGATTTTGGCAAGGACACCCTGCCTTGTCTTCCTGTCACTGCGCACTGTTCAAGACAGCACACTAATTAACCCTTCAAACCTATTTCCCTCTCTCTCACACACACACGATTCAGTCACACCCACACACACATAGCATGTCAGACACACAAATAAACAGGCGCCGGGCAAAATGCAAACTCAGGAGCAAGCATGCATGCATAAAAGGACTCCCGCACGTGCTTGAGAGCTGAGTCTGTGTAGAAATGAGGGCACATCTCTGCAGACTCCTACTCTACCTGCCAAGTACTGTGCTTTATTTGAAGCTGCAATTACAGAATCTCTGTAATTTCCGTCTGACTGTGCCACTCAAAGCTTTTCACTGAGAATATCACCACTTTTTTTTTCTCCCCCGTCTTCTTTTCCAATTACCTGTTTATGCCTTTTTTTTTCTTTTTTTTTTTCAATATGACTGCCGGGGATCAAATATTTTCCCTTAATGCTGCGTTATGTCACGATTATGGCTTGTTACAGAGAAGACATCACTCGAATTTGATTTTGGAGAAAGTTTTTAACAGCAGCAGGATGATATTTTACCGCGGACACGCGGAATCATATTTCCATCAATTTGTAGAGGTGGAGATTAATATGACAGTGCCCTATTTGTTCCGGTGACTGTATTTCTGGGTCATATCCAGGCAGATGACAAGATGGGGACTCGTTTGGAATAAGCCTGCTGCTCCACGTGCCCATTTTTTTTTTGTGTGTGGCTTGCGTGTGCGTGCGTGTCTGTCGGCATTGTGTGTGGAAGGGCGAGCTTGTGTGAGAACTGGAAGAGAGGCCCAAGGTTGCCATGGCTTTGTTTACAAACAGGATTCCTCACTTTGCACAATAACATGGCCTAATGACAAGCGTTGTCCTTAAACTTCTGGATCAGTGCATCGGTGCCGTGGACGGCAGTCGTGTTAGAATGCAGGCCTTGAATGAAAGCGGGGACAGTTTTATCATCCAAGAGTGACTACGAGGTGTCAGTGTTACATTTATGGGTGCTGTCTCAAGTTAGTTTTAATTCATATCAGATGAACCTAATATTAAAGGCAATAAAGGGCTACAGGAAATCCTTGCTGTTCACGGGGGGGCTAACCATGTTAATAATCCAAACTGTTAATATACACCAAACTATCATTTTGAAACACTTTAATATCATTTCAAACTCATCTGTATTTACCCTGAAAAATAAATGGTTTCCAGATGATTTGATTAAAACAAAAGCAAAAAAAAAAAAAAAAAAAAAAGACTCTCCGGCCCATATTCATGAAAGTGGAATAGGAAAGATTATACAAGGGATAAATCAATTTTACCGCTGTTGATATAAATGAATTTGGTATCGGGTTATCCTGTCTTATAAGTTTAAAAGGAAAATAGAGATAACGGTGGACTATCTTATTCTGTGGTGTAAATACGACAGATTACTTGTGTGTAGCCTACTTGGTGTGTACTTGGTGTAATTTAGACCAACTGAGTCGTCGGTTTAAAGCGGAAGTCAACCCAAACTTATTTTTTTCAAGAATATGTTCCCAGCAGGCCCACTAGTTGAAACACTGCATTCTGATACATTTTTTGGAATATAAGTTAAGCAGCAAAATGCACTCGTTTTTAGCCATCTCCGGGGGCGGCCATTTTGTCTTCTGTCGACTGAAAATGACATCACAAGTTCTCATTGCTCACAACGACCAATCACGGCTGACCTATTTTCTAAATCTGAGCCGTGATTGGTCGTTGTGAGCAGTCGTGATGTCGTTTTCAGCCGACAGAAAACAAAATGGCCGCACCCGGGGATGGCTAAAAATGAGTGGATTGACACATATTCCACAAACGCAATATTTATCAGAATGCCCTGTTTCAACTAGTGGGCTTGCATAGAGCATATTCTTGAAAAAAAAATGTTTGTGTTGACTTTCCTTTTCAAGCAGTGGAATAAAAAAATATGCAGTTCGACTCCAGTAGATGTCCTTGAACTGTACCTTCGCTTTGGAGGATACTGGCGTAAAATGACTTGCGAATTAAATGAAGTAAAATCTTGTTCAAATGAATCTTCAGTTTTCGTCCATTAGACTGGAGTTCCTCGTCAAACTTTGACAGAACCCTGCATTAACATGTTCTGTTTTTGAAGTTGTATTTTTCCACACTTGCGGTTGTCATCTATTTCAAAAGAAAAATACAACAATTCCTTCTGTCATAATCTTCCATCCATCCATTATCGATACCGCTTCTCCTCACAAGGGTCGCGGGGGCGTGCTGGAGCCTATCCCAGCTGTCTTCGGACAGTAGGCGGGGGACACCCCGAATTGGTTGCCAGCCAATCGCAGGGCACCCAGAGACAAACATCCGCACTCACAATCCCACCTAGGGGCAATTTAGAGAGTCCAATCAACTTACAATGCATGTTTTTTGTAATGTGGGAGGAAACCGGAGTACCCGGAGAAAACCCACGCAGGCACGGGAAGAACATGCAAACTCCCTGTCATAATCCTTCCAGTGTTAAATAAATAATCAAATGTTCCATGTATATCCACACCAACTCAAGTCCTTGTTTGACTTTGGGTAATGACCAAGTAATCAATTGTTTATATGCGAATGAAATGAGAGAATCTCGCTCGTAATTTTGAAACTCCCGTTTCGATGGCAGCCAAGTTGCGCACTCAAGTTCTGCCTTAATTTTTTCCAGACACCATTAATCAAAAATCAATTACACACATTGAATCAACACACTTGTTAACGATTTAATTCTCTATGCCTGGTTGCACATGACTTGTACGACCTCGGGAAGGTTTGTTTGACTTAAGTGGTTCAAGTATTTTTATTTGCTTGCATGTCTGTTGCTGATTTCTACATTTCCCAGAACGGTCCAGGCTTGTTTTTTTCTTTGTTTTTTTCATTTTTTGATTTAGAAATGACTGATCATTTGTGTGCAGATCAGTAGGGATGTGTGTGCAAACTGGACATAAAAGTGAATCAAAATAGAAAATAACTCTTTTGACATTTATACGGCCAATGCCAAGTGGTCTCGACTTCACTAGATCTTCACCAAAATGAAATGCTCCCCAGCTTGCTGTACCCTACATCCAAATTCCGAAACCTGAGCTCATTTGGATGTAATAAATACGTTAGCTAGTTCTGCTGAGCTAAATCATCCATGTTATGCTCTGCTTGGGCTCTTCTGCTAACTGAAATAAATACCGTTTTCTATCTGAAGACACCCTGAGGCAACACTTAAGGTTTAGGGTAAATAGACTCCACTGTTTTTAGATGGGCTAACTAATAAGTTTGTACGAGACAGGCACACTGTGGAGTACCATCAACCATTTGTGTTGTTTTCAAATTGTAGCATGAAGTGCATTAAGCATGTTTCATCTGCGTGATGTGGGTGTTATTGTTTCCTTTTTTTTTTTTTTTGAATTTATTATTATTATTTTTTTGTTACTTGCCAGCCGGCAGCTCCAAGATAAAGCGTGATGATAAACACAGTGGAGCTTTAGGACTATAAAATCAGTGACATATGACTATTGGTAATTTTATATACTGCTTGAAAAGCAGAATATTGGGTCCCTGGGGTGTGCAAATGCTGAAATTTGTAGAATAGAATAGCCAATAAAACTAGTTAATGCTGCTTAACTGAAGAGAAGTTTCAAACGTGTGTGTGTGTGTGTATGTGTGTACTTTCTTGTCGACATACCACTCACTGTAGCTGATGGAAAGCATGTTTTAACAGTTGTAACACGCTTAAGGGCATTCCCATGTGGAGAAAAGATGTCAACGAGACAAGGCAAGGAAGAGTTAAAGCCAAAATAAATGACTCAGTGAAATGAATTGCTGGTTTATTTTATATCACTGCTTTCGGGATTTGTATGTTTCAGAAACACTCACCTCTGCTTGACTGAGATATTCAAAATGCTCAATGTGAAATAAGTTAAACCTTTCGTGTTTATAATGGATTTTCTATATCGGTTGTGTATAGTTGATCAGTGGTCAAGGAAAGCTTGTTATTTAATACTTGTGTTTATTTTACCAACACTTTAAAAGGTGTGTGGTGCTTGGATTTAAATGATATCATCTGGTCTAATGGTAGTCTGGGATATACTTAGGGCCTGACAGACTGATATATATATATATATATATATATATATATATATATATATATATATATATATATATATATATATATATATATATATATATATATATATATATATATATATATATATATATATATATATATATATATATATATATATATATATATATATATATATATATATATATATATATATATATATATATATATATATATATATATATATATATATATATATATTTTTTTTTTACGAAGATGTCAATCGTGTTAAATTGTGTGTCCTTCACTCTAGCGGATTACGTGCCCTGTTGTCACAGGTGTAAGTGGTGGACATTGCCGTATTTTAAAAAGGGTTTTGACCATAGAAAATTTGGGAGTGCACTGCAAGCGCAAAGAGATATTTAAAGCGATGGAATTGGAAGTGTTAGTGGAAGAGGCATACAAACATTGAGTTCCAGAGAAGAAATATATCTGCCCCAACTGGAACCACACAAAAAAACCTGTCCCAAGTTCTTTGAAATTTGCTGAATGTGCCCATCCTGGATGCCCCCCCCCGAAAAATGCTTTGGTATAGACTAGCACAGATTGCCATAGTGTGCTGAAATGACCCAGTCACAAGAAAATGAAGAGTTGAAAGGAGTTTTGTCATAAGCTGTTTGGCATGAATCATCCTTGTGATCAGAGATAGCACTTAGATCATTTAGGAGTGACAAAACTAAATGTTCCACTATTTTGTTGTTTCTGGCATTTCAAAAATGTTTATGTAAGCAAGCAAAGATGCGTTCTCCGAGTTGCCTCTCGTTTTGTCAGCGCCTCTCGCTCGCCAAAGTCACCATCGCTATGCGCAGCTGTGCCGGTTTGCACCTGCCTTTCAGATGTGCTGTTGAAAGCTGAAAATCAGCCATCGCAATTTGTCTCAGGTGTGTCAAATCACATTGTATTTGCTAGATTAATCTGTTTGCATCGCTGCTCTCAGAACATGCAAACTGAACTGTGTGGCAATATTTCCCATTTGACAGATGCAATCCTGGGAATCAAACTTACTTACTAATTTACTGTTAGGAAACCAAGAAACAGCAACTGAGCATAGCACAGAGCCCTCTAGTGAGACGCTGAGTGGTGTTAGCATGAGTGCACTCTCAAACACCAAAAAAGGAGTTCCTTATCATCGTGTCTATTTGACGTTAAACTTGCTTCTGTGATGACCTTTACTGTGTTGTATTCCCTTCACTCGAGAAGCTCTGAGTTACTGTTGCTTTTAGAGCACGTGCAGATTATTCTTTACAGTGTGCACCATGTTTGCGTACAATCCTTAAAGCTAGCTGTCATATACTGAGTATGTTAATGGATATATCGACATGTATCCAGTACACAAAGTTCAAAAGAATATAATATGGATAATCCACTATTTATCTGTACAGGATGTATACAGTAAGTAAGGGTAGATCCCCCGCATTGCAGTGGGTTAATCAGGCTTAAAACCAGCCATCATTTTTGCTATTACACTGCGGATGTTCAACGAATTGCAGGCAGTCATAATACTTAAGATTCATAAGTCCTTTTGCTCGTGAAATGTACTGGATAACATAGCTAAACGAAGACCTGCCAAGCAGAGAGAGGAGCTGTAGAATATTATGGGTTGAGGCAGGGTGTTTTAAGGATGGGTGATGTTGGGATTTTTATAGATGCCAGACACTTTATAAATGTCAAGCCAGATACCGACACATCGTCCATAATTTGATATAAAAGCCAAGGATAACCTGTTTCATTGCTGTACAGTGGTTTTGCTATGCTATGCCACACTTTGGCTAGTGTACTAGGGAATTTTTGTAACGCTTATAGGTAGAGGTGGGTATTCCGTCTGATCGACGGAGCGGTCCGTCAGTCCCTCACTGACGGACGCCCGTTTTGCTGACGAATGACGGGACACCTTTTAAAAAAAGACGGACTGATGAATGATGGAAGGGGGTTTTCAGCCGTCAGTCCAATCGTCATCCGTTAGTCCATCACTGGCGGACGCTCATTTTCTGATGTTTTTTTTTTTTTGGTGGGATCAACTGACGGACCAACGGACGGACAGACGGACTGATGATTACAATTCACTTCATCACGAATAATGACCGACTGACAAATGACGGACGGGTACCCTGGCCGCTAACGAATGACGGACCGACAACATTTTCTAAAATGCCCATCCCTGCTTATAGGCTCTCAGAGTTCTGGCACTCTATAGAATGTGATTGTACTCCTGTGGGCATGTTTACTCAATCGCATAGATTGTGCAACAGGTAGCGATACCAGCTAATGGTATTGGGCTGCCGGCCATGATAGTTGAGGCAAGAAAAAAAAATCGAACATCAAGTCAGGCTGCAGTCGTTGGCGCTATACTGTGGCAGTTTGACACATTACATCAACGGTACTAGAAGCATCAGTACTCGATATCGGTGATCACCCGAGGAGCAAGTACTCATACTGGTATCGGGCTGAAAAAAAGTGGTATCGAACATCCCTAGTTTTTATCATGAAACATTTGGGAGAGCACCAAAAGCACAACAAGTTTTAAGTGGTGGAATTGGAAGTGTTTTGGGAGTAGGCCAACAAACACATTTACAGAAAAGAAATTGATTGCTCCGCCAATTTTGGGAAAGCCAGCAACCTCATAAATGCTGTCTTTTGTTTGATTGAACTTGTCCCAAGCGTGTGGCAATTCCATGTATGTGCCCATTGTGTTTTATCCTCTGACAGCGTACACAGAAAATTGCTCTGAGAGAGGTCTGTACAATTGCCACAGTGCTCTGAACAGAGCCAGGCACAAGGAAATGAAGAGTTGAAAAGAGTTCTGTCCTAGCCAATGTGCAATGGCATGACTCCTTCTTGTGACTGTCTTCAAGTCAGCATTTAAATCATTCACAAGCTTCCAAATTGAATTGCTGAACAGATGCTATGTTCGAGTGAATTTTGTTGTTTGAGACAGGGCGTAAATTTCCCAAATTATATTTTTTATATTTCAGGTAACCTTGAAATGAGTTTGAATGAAAAAAGAAATAGGTAATTATTTTCCTAGGTATGGAAACTTATGGGACAGCCTAGTATTTAGTTTGCTTCACCGACTATCCATGCTAGATTACTAATTCCATTACTAGTGGCTAATATGTGAAAAAGATAACAGTATTCTAAGTTTTGCAGTAGCAGAAATACATTGTTACTGGCCGGGTCAGTGGGAGCAGGATTTTTTTATTCCAAGGGAAACCAGCCTCCAGACCTTATATAACACAGGAAACAGATGTTGGCAACATACAACCATCTCTCCCTCTACCCTCCCTTGAATCCACTTTCTTTACTTTTTTTTCTTTTTTTTTTCATTCGCACACAATGAAGTGATCCAGACAACTTTTGGTATGTTTGTTTTCTTAACCACAACAACAACTGTTTGCTTAGAATTTTATTTAGTCAGATTAGAGGGGATCTTTCTTTTTTTTTTTTTTTTTTTAAATCTCTTTCTTTGCCCTACCTCTTTATGAACACAGACGCGTATAATTAAATTATTTTAATTGAGAGGTTGTTTTGCGACGTGTAATATAAGTCTGGTGCAGTTTGCTTCTTCTGCAGTAAGAGTGGGAATTATCATTTTGAGGTCCAGGATTATTTGTTGTGTAATCCATGTTCTTCAGCCGTAAATACGATAAAGCAAAGTGATTTTTTTTTTCCATGACACAAATGAAACACAAATCAACAGCATAACATGGTCCAAAAAGATTCCATCAAAGGAATGGAGCAAAGAAAAAAAAAGAAAAACACTTTCTGAGGTCTTGTTCTCTGTTATCTACCCTTGTTCAGGTCCTATTTTTAAAATCCACCATGCTATTGTCTCAGTGTCTCAAACTTGAACATCCGAGAAAACTGTAAGATCATCTCTCATCTCAAGCACAGGATTATTGATTATGAAATATGATGCCTTTCTCTCAACTTCATGAATTCATTTTCCCAAAATTCCATTTCACCTTCTCTCGCCTCCAGATGATGCCTGTTGCCAAGGTGACCACAATAACCTAGGTGTCACACCCTTTCTGTGAGTCGCGCCCTACGATTGGCCCATCGAACGAGGGGGGTCTGGAGATCGGGCCTTTTGATTGGTTGGCTGCTTGGCAGAGGCAGACAGTGCCTCTGTAGTGAATATTGATTTAACGGGCTGCCAGACGGGCAGATAGTAGGCACTCGCACACATATTTCTATATATACAAACGGCTGGCGGTCTGGAGGTGCACGGGGAAATTTGGCCCAGCGGGAGGTCACCTCTGTGGGAGTGAGCGTATGTGTGTGTAATATCATGCTCTCCAGGAGAGGTGTTGCTGGCAGTAATAGAAGCACTCCCAAGAGCAGACCATGCTGGGTAATATCACACTCCCCAGGGAGCTCGCCGTACACACTCGCGCACACTCGGCAAAACACGCATGGCACATATGGCCTGTGTACCACCACGCTGACATCCGGACTAATAATGTAGAGATTTCAGGACTAACAATGCAGACATTCACAGTTAGGGACGCAGATGATCCGTCTGTTGTGCATTTTAACAAGGTCAGATGCTGCTCCAACATAAAGTTCAAAGCAAGCTTGAGTTTGTCACCTGTAAAATGAATGAATGAACAGCTAGCACTGTTGGCTAGCACTGCTAGCATGATTGTTTTCATACAATGGGGAAGGACAATCTTCCGAAAGTGGAAAATTACCTTTTAAAGTGGAAGTCAAGCCAATGATATGTTCTATGTGCCTCCACTAGTCTAAACACGACATTTTGATTAATATTGCATTTGTGGAATATGAGTTAAGCAGCAGAATCCACCCGTTTTAGCCAGCTCACGGGGCGGCCATTTTGTCACTTTCTGTCGACTGAAAATGACATCACATTTGCTCGGGGCTCAGGTAACGACCAATCACGCCTCAACTGAGCCGGTCGACAGAATGTGGCAAAACGGCTGCCCCCTGAGTTGAATTTTACTGCTTAACTCGTATTCTACAAACATAATATTCATCACAATGCTCTGTTTAGACTAGTGGGGCTACATTGACCATAATATTGCAAAGAGAAATTTGAGATTGAATGGACAACCGCCAAACGCAACCAATATTAACTTTTTTCTCTGCTGATTATCCTCATTAGGGTCACGGGGGGGTTGAACCTATCCCAGCTGACTTTGGGCGAGAGGCGTGGTACACTTAGGGCTAATCGCAGCAAATAATAATCTTATTTGAAAAAAAATAATAATAATGTTGCCATATTTCTATAATAGATGCCTGGTCCCTTCAGCAATTTTGTAAACAAAACGCCTGTGGCCAATATACTGTATGTAACAAATCAAAAGTGGATGGGCTTTAGCAATGATTCAATTGAAATGTAGAGGAAGCATCAGTTGAATCATACAGCATAAAAATATCAGGTTTTTATATGTGTATACAAATGTATGTGCAGTTAAAACTACCAACACTATAGAGAAGAGACACAAGATCCACAGTTTTGGAATATTATTTTCCAATAACTTTAGACACACAGCTCTCAACACGCCAGATATTTTCCTCTTAATAGATTCCTTCTACTATTTGTTAAAAAAAAAATGAAGCCTGCTGCTATGACATCTCCCCACCCCATAGCCTGTATCTATATCATATCACAGAGCACTACAAAGTGATCTGAACATAAGGCGAGGCACATTTCATTTCAAATTTATTCGTACTCTCTCCCCCTTCTTGCTGCCATCCTTGGTCTCTGCCGTATACAAACCTGAGATTTTGCCACATTCGGATGACAAGGCAGATGAAAGTGCGGCGGGAGCCGAGAGAGCTCGAGACAGCCCAACGTATTTTCATGGCGACCTGTTTGAGATCCCGGCTCTCTATAATCTATAGGCTGGTTTCACTCAGATTGGGAGCGACAGATTCATTAGGACAGAGGCGGGGTGCTTTTGATCTAAAAATACGCGCCGTTGCGGCCTTTGAAGCGGGGAAAAAAAAGTTTCCCAATGTTTTAATCAGAAAACACTTCAAAACGGAGATGCAGACTGAAAAATATTGAGCGAGGTGCCCCTGACAAATAAATTACCTTTGAGTGTATGGCAAGTTTGTGTGCTTGATGTACTCTATATGGGTAATTGAATTAGGAAACTTGGCGATTAAATCAAAAGAACAAAAAGTAAAATAGAAAGGAAATCTTGAGTTGGACGACCAATTGCTGCCACTCTTCTTGGAAGGCAAGATTTTGTGCTTGCCTATGGGGGGAATTGTTGTCAGTTCTTCCTGAAGAACTGAAAGAGAGCCTGCTGGATCGTCATCTCTGTTACATTTCATCCCAAAAGTTTCATCTGGGCCAGGTTCGGATTTATGCTTGAACATGAACGAGCCTTCCCCAAACTGGTCCCTCAAAGCGTTGAATTGTCCAAAAATATCTCAAGAGGATGACAAATGGTGTAATTTAACCTCAACTCAACTTTTTTTCTAGAGCTCTTTGGGAAATAAAAAAAAAAACAACAAAAAAAAACACAGCTGTAACAAAGGGCTGTGCATAATAAAGACCAAACATAAAACAAATAAAAACATTATGTGATGACATGGATATTATGTTTTTTACTTTTTTATGTACTGTTCTTATTTTTTTAGCTCTCCATGATGATTGAGTTGATTTTGCAACTTTGGAGACGCTACTTCCACTTACGTCCGTCTTTATCTGTTTTTTTTTTTTTTTTTTTCTTTCAGAGCATAGGAAAAGGATCTTTATGGTCAATAGACCCAGAGTATAGACACAACCTGATCCAAGCACTGAAGAAAACACCGTACCATCCCTACTCTACAGGCCTGGCCACGCCCTCCACTTCCCCGCCCACCCTGTCTCAGACATTTCACCACAGGTAAGGCAACTGTCAAAGTGATGTGTTGAAAATGCGGGGGAACTCCAAAGTATCATTCGGAATTCAAGCACAGATTAGATTTAATGAAAAATAAACTTCAATAAATCTCACAAAGCTTCATTTCTCGCCAGACTTGAGCTCAGTGAGCATCTAAAGGGAACGGGATTTGTATTTGTTTTTGTTTCAGTTTTTCATGTGACGCCACAATTGAAAGATACTGATGAAAAAGAAAAATGTGATGATGACCATAGAGTCGGAAATAAAGTTGAAATGTGTTGATATATCTGTCCTGGGTGACTAGTGCAATATCCTCAGATTTTCTCCTCAATTTGGCCTGCTATTTTTATTTTGAACTTGTAGATCATTTACACTACATTTACAATATATTCATACATGATCAAAACAGCAGTTGCATTTGAGCTTTTTAAGAAAACCTCTTGAGGAAAGTTTCCCAAAGTTGAATGTTTCCCTCTCTTTCCTGTTTCAATGTGAATGCTGACTTGGGTTTCAGTTTGGGGGAGGGGCAAGCAAAACACTAGACAGTATTTTGTTGTTGACGTACTCTCGGGAGGAGCAAATAGCAGATGGAATTGGTTCTCCTTTATCCATCACGTATATTTTCCTGATATAACCTCATGCATAATGCGACGTTTTGTAAAGGCTAACCCGTATTTATGACTTAAATAACTTAGACCGGAGTTCCACAGCTTTGATTGAACAGTTGCTTCTTGGGTTATTAAATGGTCAGCTAATCGATTTAATGAACCTAATCGGTATAATTTACAGAGTGAAATTGGTGGCTAAACAAATCGAATGAACTCGCTGATCAACTTTGCTTATCTTGAATATTAGCATTCCCTTTTCTTCATCCCCGTCCTTCCTGTCTTCATCTGGGCTTCCTCAGGCGTTGAATAGCAATCCCGCCCCATCTTTCTTTAAATCTGTTTGCACGCTGTTTTCATGCAACAACACTCCCGCCCCTCTTCCTATCTCCCACATCCTCAGGCACATCACAGGTAAAAGCAGCGCTTGCCTTTTTTCCACATTCGCCGATTCAGCCCCGCCCCCCTTGCCCCCCCCCCCCCCACCTCTCCTTCCCTTTAGGCGTCAATGGTGTCTCCCTCCCTCTCCTTTCAGCAAGCTTTCGAACACTTTTTTTTTTTTTTTTTTTTTTTTTCCTGATCTCTTAATTCATCCTCTCGCTGTGTCCATTCCTCTTTTGCTTCTTCAACGGCACCTAACACACTGTTCCGCTTCTTTTAATATCCAACATACTCTTCCTCTCATCCCCGGGCATACATTTATATCAACCGGGTGTCTTTTTATTTTTATTCTTTCTTTTTCTCCGTCGGTCCTCCACTTTATCATTCGATTAATTTCTCCTTTTGTCTTCATTTATTTTCATCACCTTCTTGAGCGCAGTCTCTCATAGAAGACAAATCCACCTGTTTTATTTCAAGCGCTTTGCTTCTCCCCCCCCTCGACCTCTCCTCGCCCCCCCCCCCCCCCTCCAGCCGCTCCAACTTCTCATTCCGTCTCTTCTTGGCATCCCTGTGGATATGTCAACGAGAGGTACTATTAGTCGCCTTTTTCCCCCCTTTGTCCGCTTTCCTTCTTTCTCGCCCCCTTGGAATAAAATCCCGCCGCTGTGCCACCCCGCACCCCGCTGCCGAGTTGATCCGGGGCAGGTTGGCTTGCAGAGTTAGCGGACTGTGTAAGACAGAATAATTGGTTCGCCATAAAATGTAAAAGTGTCATTTTGAACAATGAGGTATGGGGAAGTGGAACAAATTGGAGGCCAGATTGGGAACACGGGGGAGAGCTGAGCGTGCAGTCTGGAGATGTTGGTGTTTGGGGGTTGGGGGCCGTAGTCATTTGCATGGTGACCCACAGTGGGGAATGAAACCGTAAGTGAGGGCAGTTCATTTGGAGGTTAGAGAGAAACTGCCGGGCCACTGTGATGAAGTCGGACGGTAAATTAAGGGCGTTTTTACATGACAACAACCTAGTGTACGTTTTGCCGAAGCGGCGTAATCAAGCTCAGGCATAACGACAGCAGCTGTTTTTGTGCAAATCCTGTTTTTGCAGTCAATGTTTATCAACAAAAAAAGGAGGCAGTTTATTTATTTATTTTTTTTCCACTTTGAGTTCAAAAAGTCTAATGTCAACATCTATTGAATTAAATTGTTTTGGCAGATTGTGATTTTGAAATTGGATTAGATTCACCTTTATTAGTGTTGGGACTCATGTTAGTACCAAGAGCAAATTCCAAATTGGTGTCTTTGGGTGTTTTACTTCATTATGTACAAGTCTCATTTAATTGTTGACGTGCAAGCGATTTAAGAGGTTTGAATTTATACAATTTCCATTATTCGAGCTGCAAAAAATTGCCACGGATGAATTTTCATTACGCTGTTAAGTGACGCAAATTGGTTACTTAATTGATGTATGAATAATTGCTCACTAGCAAATCACTCAGAAATCCTAAAGCTGTTTGATTGATTTGATGTTAAGTTAATTGATACATGCTTTGTTTTCAGTCACTTATTGTCAAAACGCAAGCCAAGAGAAGATTAGACCTGTGCGAACCAGACATCTATCACTATTGATATTTAGTTGTTGCTTTTCGTCAAAGTTGCGTAATAACTGCTGGCAGAGCGCGGAAGTGATTAGTTGCCTTCAAGCGCCAGCGTCAAACACCTAAAGAGCAAAACAAAACTTTTAATGCAACCGCTGACCCACTTTACATTAGCCTTTTGCTAACTTCCATGGCTGCTCATTATGTCTTTCTGGCTCGGGGAAAAAGCAACACTTTTTGCTACCAGAATATTCTTGAACTGTGTACCAAAAAAAAAAAAAAAAAAAAATACAAGCAACATTATATGCACTTTGCTGCCTTATCAAAAATTTTGAAATCGACTAGTCTACCTATGGTCTGTCAAAAATTCCAAACCCAGCAAAAATGAGTTCATGAGACATTAGAGCATTATATTGATGTTGAGCATTAAATAGTCCACATTCCACATTTGATTAAAAAAAAAAAAAAAAAAAAAGTATCCATAAAACCGTTTTATCGCAGCTTCACTCTTTATAATGCTTCCTGGGCTTTTAATACCTTTAGTCACTTCACTCGGCATGAGTAGCGTAAAGGGAATATCATCTGTTTTATCATTATAGCCACCAAGTGAATTCAAGGAGAAAACACGGTTCATTGGAAAAGGCAATTAATATTAATCATAGCAATCAGAACACATCATTTGGTGGCATGAAACAATAAACTACCTGGGGTGAATGCGTATCCTTAGAAAGCAAGAAAATATTTTTCCCGGATTTGTCCGTGATCCGTTAATGTCGATTTTAATACGTTGTTGTGGCTATTTGAGCGGGGGGGGGGGCTGAAAGAGTTAGCATAGGTTTCCTTTCTACACGTGGAGCTCAGCGGGTCTGCTCGATACAACGCAATATCTCCCACTCAAGAGCTCTCATTCTCCAGACTATTATGTTATGAAGTGTAATGATCGTGAATGGTTTGGCAAGCGGCTCCATTGTGTTAAGGTCAAAGGGCTGTCTCAAGCGGTTCGACAACGCCGAGCAGGGGCGGGCAAGGAAAGATGAAGAAAAAAGCTCGGACTGCGACGTGGGGATGACGCCGCTTTGTTCTCCCGTCTTAACGTCGCTCACGCCCCTCCGCTTTTTCCGCCGATGTATGGGGGCGACCCCCACCGAGTCTTCGCTCCCGGTTGTATGCGCGGTCCACCCCCCCCCCCCCCCCCCCCTCTTCCCGAGCCGCTTGACTGTTTGTGGTTAAGTCCACCAATTTCTTTGCGCATGAATGTATTCATGACTAAACGGGGTGTGTTTGTGTGCCTGCGAAAGGGAGGGAGCGCAGGAGTAGGCTGGGTAGGAGGTCAGCTCCGTGGTGCATTCCTTCACACCCCATCAGCATCTGGATGAGAGGAAGAGGAGGAGGAGGAGGAGGAGGAGCGGAGGATGGATGTCTCAAGGGGGATGTAGAGGAGTTTGCTCTCTTTCCAGGCTCCCTTCGTTTTCTTTCTCTCCCAGCCTCCTTCCTCCCGTCCCTCGGAGGAAGCAAGCGGGGAGGGCTGAGGAATGAGCGTCTACCACGAGTTTCGCCCCTTCGCCCGCTGTATTAAATGCACAGCACGTCGCCTTGGCAACGGGAACGCCACCATGGCAACACATGTGAGGCAGGTGCCGTCGCGCTGCGAGGCCATTTGTTGAGCGAGTGAGAGACGGCGTAGGGATGGAAAGAAAGAAAGAAGGGGTGAGATTGGCGGGGTGTGGTGGTGGTGGAGGGGGGGGGGGGCGCTCGGTAGGGGAAACAGACAGGCTGTTAGCGCGGGAAAAATATGTTATCGCCGTGGCAACGCAATGTGGCAACTCTCCATGGCAACAGCAGGTGGCTCAGGGCTGAAATGTGCAGCTTTTGCGTTTTGTGCGCCGCGCGCGCTCCTGCCAGCCTCCGGTCCACCTAGCGCCCCCCCCCCCCCCCCGCGCATCTGGCGAGGTGAGAGCCACATCACAAGTGCAGACGTCCAAATCCTCTCATTGAGCAGCTTAGCGCAACATAAAACAGGCCTCGCGTTACAAAGGAGACCCTCCCGATGAGTGGAAACGAGCGGGCTGCTTTTTCTGAGTTCACAGCCTCTCCAGGTGTTCTTTGTCTAGTCTGTTTGTTTGCCGTCCATGTTATCAGGCGCGCCGAACGCGCGTTGAAGCGGAGGAGAAGAAAGAGCACCCAGACGTGTCTTTTAACTCTCCTTCTTCATCCCCCTTTTTTTTTTTTTTTTTTTGTCATTCTCTCCATCTTTCCTCCAATGACTTCGAATTCACCTACAGGCCAGTGGCATTGTGTTCTCGCGTGTGTGTGCGTTAGGCGAGATGTCTCCATCTATGTGAGAAATGCTGTCATTACCTCCCTCATTAGCGGTGCAATGATCACCTAAACTGAGTCCCCGGCTTTGTGCGCTCGTCCTATGCGCGTGCGGGGGGGGTGGGGGTGTGTGTGTGTGTGTGTCAGCCCCACAGCTAGACGTGTTTAAATGTGTCACTCCGTAGGCATATTTATCTTAAACATGCCTTTGTGACATAAGCATGTGTTAACTCCGAGTGCGTTGATGACTATTTTTTTTTTTTTTTTTTTTTTTTTTTTTCGTTGGATGTGCGAGGACCCGTGGCAGGCGGTGGGGGGTTGTCATGAGAAATTACTCCCGTGGACTTATGGCGGCGAGGCTGTAATTCTCCGAGGTAATCACAGGGAATAATGGCAACAGTGGGACACCCGGGAATCGAATCACTATAATCAAAAGCGCGGGCTTGTGGGTTCAAATTCCTACCTTACTATCTTGCTCACAATGAAGCCTGCGAGGCTTGGTTTGAGGTGATCAAATGGTTGACCACTTTTCTTTCTCTCCCCCCCCCCCCCCCCCCCCCCCTTAACACAGTCCTCCATTGTGGTCGGGGAGTCCCCTCTTCAGGAAGAATGGCGGAGTCCTCCTACAAGGTACGATTTCACGTGTGTCTTTGTGCTATCGTCCTTTCTTGCCTTCTTTCCCTTCACAGAGCCACTTCTACCCGAAGGTGCCGAATGTGCAATCATCTCAATTCCAAAGCGGGTCTTTTGAAAAGCGCGCCTTGAGAATACAAAGTGCTGAGTTCTGACACTTGGCCGAATGCCAGCCAAGGAATGCTTTCCGACTGTGGCGCATTTGAAAGTAAAAAAAAAAAAAAAAGTTAAAAACTAACCAGTAGAGGCACATCAATTGAGCGGGGATGGAGGGAGAATCTCATCAGAGTTTGGGGAGCAATCCCCTTGTCTCTTTTTTTTTTTTTTTTTTTCCATTCAACACACAACATGCATTCTCCCTGTCCCTCGCTTTTGTTGTTATACTCTTCCTTTCCCCTGAATTTCCCATTATTCCCCTTTTCCCGTCTTTCCTCCCTTCCCTCCCATCCCCGGTGACTGCTAGGCAGTTTAAATGGACATTCAATCCCAATCAGGGAGCACTCCAGGAGCTCGCCGGGCCGCCGAGTCCTAAATGGAGAGGGAAATGGATACATTAGGCGTCTGCGGCGTGGCCTCCATCGCAGCTGATAATGGAGTAGTAATGGTCAAGGAGCCAAGGTTGGAGAATGTCTGAAAACCCAAACTCCCTCCAGACGCGTATTCTGAGAGTGATGTCTCATGGAGGGAAACTGTGGACAAGCAGGGATGACAATTGAGAAGGCCGCTTGTGACACGGTGGAGCTTGAGGCCCGTTACGGCATTTTAACCTTGTGACCGGTGAAGTAGTCTGATGATTCGTTACGATTTTATCATCATTATCACCATCATTATTCAAAAACCAGCTCCATTTTCTTTACAAGAATATGTTCTATGCAGGCCCACTAATTGAAACGAGTCATTCTGATCAATATTGTGTTTGTGGAATAAGGATTAATCCACCCGTTTTTAGCCATCTCTGGGGGCGGCCATTTTGTCACTTTTGTCGACTGAAAATGACATCACAGTTGCTCAGGGCTCAGGTATGGACCAATCAACCTGTTTTCTGATGCTGAGCCATGATTGGTCGTTACCTGAGCCCTGAGCAGCTGTGATGTCATTTTCAGTTGACAGCAAGTGACAAAATGGCCGCCCCCTTGACTGAGATGGACAAATTTTACTGCTTAACTCGTATTCCACAAGCACAATACCAATCAGAATGCCATGTTTACGCTCGTGGGGCTGCATAGAAAAAAAGTTTTGTCAAGAAAACTTTTGGGTTGACTATCACTTTAGGTAACAGTGTGAACAAGAAGAACCTGATGGCACTAATTCCCCTTTGACTTCCACCGGATGGTATCTACTCAGCTGTCAAGAATTCGTCTCGCTAGCGACGCTTTGTCAGGTTATTTTGAGTGCCTACTTTGCAATTCCATACCCAAAGAGTGGCGTGAAGCTCTCCTTATGGTTGTAGTTTTTTGCGGCCCGAGGGGAACAAAACAACTGCCTGTGGACCAAAGTTAGTTGAGCTGAGCCGAGCCCAGCCGTAACCGAGCAGTGCAAAAGTGCAAATTACTTTTGGGTGCAGCCCGCAGGCTCTCTCCTAAGAGTATAAAGTCATTTTCTCCTTTGGCAGTCAAAAATACAAAGTCGGACAACACGATAGCTTCTGTTCAACGCAACATTGGAAGAAAGCGGAATACCTGCAGAAAACGCAAGCAGGCACGAGCAAATGCGATGGATGCGCTTAACCGCTCGGGCCACCATGCCGCCCTTGTGTGCCGTCCTTAATTGGGGTTTTTTTTTTTTGTCTCTCACATTTTAGGGTAAAACGCAGAACTAATCTACAAATTAAATTACTCCTGTCCAACCACATTAGAATGGTGGACGGCCTGCTGAGTCGGCAGATTTATTCAGCCACATGAGGCAATTCTGTTGATTAGCATTTCAGCTTAATATGAGTCGCGTGTGCGGCTGCGTTCAATAGACATGCTGGGTTGCGGTGATTGAGTGTTGCTTTTACTTTTGTCTTGCCCCCTGTAAGTAACGGCGCGTCAGTCAGCCGACCACTTAGACACTCAGCCGGATTGTCAAATAGACAAGCCAGTTAGCCGTTCAGTTCAACAGCCAGCATTTTGAGCCCAACCATCCAGTCGGTTAGTCAGGCAACATTAGTATGCATCCGGCCCTGAGACGCGCACGTGCTGCGCACAGAGCGGCCGCTTTTAAACAGTTGTGTCGTCAAGGTCTGCCGGGTGTGACCTTTGAACCGGTTTGACTGTGTGACTGAGCGCAGCCGGCATGTGCAAGCGCGCGCGTGTTTGCGTGTACTTTTGCCTGTCTGCCGCACTCCTCTCGCCGGCTGTGCGGAGACGGCTGCCTGCAGGGCCATGTGGAACTCATTTAACAGGGGGCGGGGAGGAGCCCGCGTGCGTATACGGCACATGAAAGCGAGGGAGGGGGCGGCTGGATCTCAGCGCTTTACTTTTCCCTGGAAAACAGGCAGGCAGACTGGGAGACGAGCGACAGGCAATGATGCAGACAGAAAGGCAGAGGAGCTGACCTGATGTAAGAAGATAGTTAACCTTTTTTTGTACGGAAAAGGAAAAGAAAAAAAAACACTTTTACCGACACTAAGGAAGTTTGTTTTTTAGAAGGCCAGGAAGACTCCATCAAATTTTGATGTGGTGAAGTTGAGCATTTTCTGAATTTGACTTTTTGTGAGCATTTTTATCATTTCAACATTTCCCTTCTCAGGCTAAGAATCCAAAGTGCCGAAGTGTCACAGTGAAGTCAACCGTTTAAAAAGTAAAGGTGAAAGGAGCCCTAAAAATTTGTGTGTGTGGGGGGGGGGGGTTATGTGCATCGTTTGATAGCACCGACAAGAGGAGAATTGTTGGAAAGGGTGCTTGCTATCCAATGTGGGACGAGTCCACTTCTTAGATCTTGCATGGCTTCAAATGAACAGGTGGGCACGGATATTTTTTTTTCAGAAGTCCTAACAGATTTTGCTTTAGTAGCTCCTGTGGCAAGTGCTGCTTGCTCAGTATCCACAGGAAGTACGTCCACTGCTGGGCCTTTTTGAGAATGGATTTGCTGTTGGACTCCCACTTCAGGAAGTGCTTAGTCCGCTGGCAGGTAGCAGGAGAAACGCTGAGCTGGAGGAGTTTGGAGGGGTGATGTTGAGGGATAATGGTGTTGAACAGAGCGCTCAAGTCCACAAACAGGAGCCACCTTCTGAAACGGAGTTTGGGGCTTTAAAATACGGTTTCACAACCTGCTAACCCTACTCTTTCCAAAAATAAAAATCCAAATGTAAAACACACACAAATTTCTCTTTATCTGTATTCAAAGCTACTTTAATACCTCTTAGTTCATTCATTAGTTGTGGCCCTCCCAGCCTGACTAACTCATGGTAACTCATAGTGCATATCGTTTCCGTCACTCTTCAGCAAAACGGGCGTCCGTCAGTGACGAACTCTGTTGGTACTTGACCTGGTTAGTGACGATTACACTGATTGACGAAAACCCACTTCCGTCCATGCTTACTCCGTCTTTTTTTTGCAAGTTTCCCATCTATCATCTAAAGGCCTAGATGGACCAAAACGAAGTAGGCCAACGTCAGCAAAAATAAAATTGTATTGTATTGTATGACTTTATCATAACTCTTACAACATCCTTTTGTTGTGTAAATTTTGCGCTCAAATTGATGAGCACCGGGATGAGTGTTTGCTCTCCCACTGCATAGTTTGTCACCACGGCTCCTTAGTACATCCCATGCTTCTTTGCTGCAGAGCCAGCATACATGCTCAGTTGGAGATGTGAGTCATCACTATACATAGAAAGACGGATCGATGAAATGGAATGAAGAGACAAAGCAAGGAGCCGCAGATACCATCGCACACCACGCAAAATTTTCCATACAACTCGGACTTGAGCTCCGTGCGCGTGTCTGTCTCTGTGTGTGTGTGTGTGTGTGTGTGTGTGTGTCAAGGACAAACAGTGGTGGTCAGGAGTGTGCCGCTGAGTTTGGAGAGTCCAGGTCAAACGGAGCCTGGTATTTCCTATCCAGCCCCTTCACCCCCCACCCCCCCCACCCCATTCACTTCTCCTTCTCTTCTGTCACGTTCTCTGCTGATGCATGATCTACCACTCTGTGGCATGTGGAAGGGGAGCCGTTGCTATGGCGACCTAAAGCCTAGCTGGAGCTGGGGAGCTTCGGGGACGCCAGAGGAGCCGTGGCGGGCGGGGGGCCCTCATGTCAACCCGGGGGGTGGGGTGGTGGGGTGGGGGGTGGGGGACCTAATGCACTGACCACGTACACAAGCATGCAGTGAGTGATCAAGATTATAAAAGAGACTGTGCAGGGACTTACTTATAAGGTTATGGAGAGCAGAGCGGGGCAGAGGCACACTAACTGGACTCAATAAGATTACCGCAGGCAAAGAAGGAAAGTGAACAGCTAACAGCGATATACCTCAAACATACAGAATTGATGTCATCTTTGCAATATGATTCGGAGTTTGGGCCCAAATGAATGTCGCGGGGACATTTGGTTAGTGGGCACTTTGGGATGCTGAGTGTGTTTTAATGAGGCCATGATTCCTGGGCTGAATGACATTTCTCCCCATAAAACTGATCATGAGCAGTATGAGACTGGGAAAAAAAAAAAGGGGGGGGGGGGGCGAAGCTCACTGATTCGAAGCGCGGATTTGTTACCTTGAAATCAATTTGTGAATGGCTGTGAGAATGTAAAGGGAATATACTGTCGTTTGTAGGGATGGGTATACTTATTGATGAATTCATTTAATGGAGCGCACGACTTGGCTTCAACCAGCAGGGGGGGTTTACGTACAATCTCAATGAGCACGCTGGCTAAAGAAGTCTGCCTGACATCGGCTGCAGGAAATCGAGCGACTGTACGTCTATGACAAGTCATTTAGGCAATTACAAATTTGCCACTCAAGGAAGAGTAATTACAGCGAAACCTCGGTTTTTGAGAATAATCTGTTCCAAAAAGTCGAACTAAATCATCCAAAAACTGAAGCAATATTTCTCATAAGAATTAATGTGCAGTAAAGCCAATGAATCCATTCCAGACACCTGATATGAACAAAATATACATTTTTATAGATAATAATCATAGTTTAACGAAAAATCAATAGAAATGATGAGTGAAATAGATAAATGCACATTAAATAGCAGTTTTACCTTTACCGAAGGTGATGTTCTTTTGGCGTATGTGGAATGTGGGAGGAGACAAAATTAGTGTTTGAAAGAGGAATCCGCCATTTTCAATTTTTTTTTTTCTTGTTGGTTTCAATTTTGCTTGAATTTTATGGTGTTTCTCAATTTCTTAATCACTTTCTTTGGCCCCCGTGGTGGTTTATAGAACTGTCACACTCAATAAATAAGCACCCGAAAAAAAGTCGACAGCATTTCGATTTACAGCGGGGGTAATGTTGATTCAAGAAAACAAAGTTGCGCATGCTCATGAGATGCTTTTCGTGGGGCTAGATTCCGAGAAAATAGATTTGGATTGAGTTTTGAACAGATCCTGTATGGAAACAGCGGATCTACAAAAGGTGGGACAAAATTTCAGTGGAAAAAAAGGAAACTGAATTATGAGAAAACTAGGGCCAACCATTTTTAACACTACCTCGCTGTGTTGCTGGAATAATATTGCTCCAACATAAAAAAAAAAAAAAAAAACAACAACAAAAAAACGGGTTGATATATCAAAACTGTACAATGGAAGTTGCACACAAGCAACAAACCAACAAACAAACCCATGAAAACATGCAGTAACCCCCTCGGTGGAGGTAACAAAGCTGTATTGATGTGGGGGCTTAGTGTTTGTAGCAGCTTTCAACAAACCTGGGCAGCAGACAGCGCAAACAGCAGGTCGTTTTTGAAATGTGAACTGAGTGAGAAGACGATGACAGCTGGGTAGGGAAAGTGTTTTGGTGGAACCACCAGCTTTGAGTCACGAAAGATTCTGATTTACAAAAACATGCTTTTACAGCATTTCACATATGGAAGAAGTCCTCACTGGGTTTGGCGTTTGTGAAATTGGCCAGCGCTCTCGACAGTCGGTAGGGAATTGGCGGTTTTGTCTCAACTGAGACGTCATTGATTTATAACCAGCAATCTCAGGAAAGTGAGACGCTGCTGTCAAATCCATTCCCAGTCATTGCTTTTTCTTTTGGTTGCTTTTTCAAATTAGCAACATGTGGTAAGGTTGCAAAAGAATAGTTTGGAACTGCTTATTGGTTAGCAGTGATTATTCATTGATTGAGTGCAAAATTCTGAGTCTAAGGCTATACTGTTGTACTCCATCCCTGTCGGTGTAGCTCCATCTGCTGGATGCGGGCAGTCAGACCCCCACATGCTCCCAATGCAAGTAGACTGTAACTGCGAAGTGAAAATAAATTCTTGTCAGTGTTAATTTTGACCAGATATTTGAATTTAAGGTTTAATTTAATTTACGTTTTAGTCATAAAGTAGTCATCCGATTGTATTTTAGTTTTAGTCCAATTTTAGTCGGCGAAAATGAAGGGCAATTTTAGTCAACTAAATGAATTATTCTTGTTTTTTTCCTTCAGCATTCAGAAAGTGTACTTCTATATACTTTTATACAGAAAGTATAACACACCTATTTGTAACTTTAATTTAACACGCAAGACACACATTGAACATAACTTTGTCGTTATTAAACTTTGTTTCAGGGGAAAATGTTAAGATGACAATGACATTATGCCACCTTAAAGCGGAAGTCAATCCAAACATCTTTTTTTCCAGGATATGTTCTATGCAGGCCCACTCATTGAAACAAGTCATTCTGATCAATATTGTGTTTGTGGAATAAGGATTAATCCACCCGTTTTAGGCCATCTCTGGGGGCGGCCATTTTGTCACTTCTGTCGACTGAAAATGACATCAAAGCTGCTCAGGGGTCAGATAATGACCAATCACGGAACACCTGTTTTCTGAAGCTGAGCCGTGATTGGTCGTTACCTGAGCCCTGAGCAGCTTTGATGTCATTTTCAGTCGACAGAAGTGACAAAATGGCCGCCCCCTGAGATGACTAAAAACGCTGCTTAACTCGTATTCTACAAACACAATATTTATGAGAATGCCTTGTTTCAACTAGTAGGCCTGCATAGTACATATTCTGGAAAAAAATATGTTTGGTTTGACTTCCAATTTAAAGCTTAAAATTTTGTTTTCGACTAAATAAACGTAAAAAAAAAAAAAGAAAAGGGGGCTTGGGAAGCTAGCATTGACAGATCCAATGCTAATAGTGTCAAATTGCTGTTTTTAACAGTGTAGTATGCACGCAATAATTTTTCGTTCTTTTAATCGTCGACGAGATTGTCAAGTCAATATCGTTATCGTCCCAATGAACGACTTCTATTTTCGTTTTCTTTTCGTTTTCATCTGAATAAAAATATTTGTGATGAAATAATTGATGAACAATTTTAGTCAACGAAATGAACACTGATTCTTATGTCAGCACATTTTTTCCCGACATTCCCTGGCACTCGTGTCACCCCTCCCCAAAGTGTCAAAGAAACAATTCATTTTCGATATCATCCATCCTCAGTAGGGTCTCGGGTGAACTGGAGGCTATCCCGGCTGACTTTAGGCGAGTCACAGTTTTGTGTTTCCTGCAATATATTTCATTGTGCGTTTCGCCTCGTCTGTTTTCTATTCACACCGTGCAAGACGATATAACTTCGATGTTTTTGTGTTGGTTTGGTTTTCCACGACCTCAAGTGGTGACCTTGAAACAGCGAAGCGTGAGTCCGCACCGTGGTCATGTGCTTTCTTTTATACAGTGCTATGCCATGTTAAGTAGGTGAGAGCTACTGTACAAATCTTGCGTAGAACACATCACATAGGATCAGCGGTGTCGGTAAAGCGGGATCTTGAGCTTTCAACACACAATATCAAAAGGTTTGGGAGTCCAAGCTTTTGTGGGTCACTCGAGGACAGTCAGGGATTTGTTCCAAAGCCATTCCATCATCCCGGCCGTGCGGTGGTCCGGGGTGTCGGTCTGCTGGAAGCTCAACGTTTGTCCCATTTGCAGGAAGTTTCCCCTGTCAGAACCTTTCTATATTTGGCTCGCATGATGGTCCCAATACAGTAGTTTGTTGACAAGTGATCTATTCCTCCACTCTTTGATCAGATTAAACATTCCAGGTGGGCTTTGTCACATGCTTTTGGCTTTTATTTGATTAAAACATTACTTAGCTAAATTACTATTTGCAGACTGGAGTCATTTTCATTCAAATGGGAACTTTTTACTTACACACACCCACAAGCCTCTCTTCCTTCCACTTATCAAAACTAAACTAAATGTATTGTATTTTTGAACTGTTTTTACTACATTGTCTTCTAACCTTTCTTAACATTTGCTTTTCGGTGGATGTAGAAAGTAAACTCGCCTATCAACGCGGCATGTTTTTATCTGCAAATCAGACCATAATCACTAATCTTTTTTTTTTTTTCCTTTTAAAAAACAGTGTAAAACTACAACCCGTCCAAAAGTGTGGCCAGCCCCAAAAAATAATTCTATACTTTGAAACGGCTTTTTCCTTTAATAACAGTGTTAACGGTGTTTTGGAGTTAGTCTATCAGGAATGCAAATTTGTAAAAAGTGTACCAAATATGTCAGATTTATTTTGGACACTTGGGCTCTTGTTGTTCCATTCAAAAATTTCAATTTTGCACTGGTTGTGGTGTAACCGCCAACCCCCCCCCTTTTTTTTTTTTTTTTTTTGCTGATGTCTGTCCGTACAGTCGGGCTCATTGTCTTGTCGGAAGGTGAAATTCATTTTATTTCCAGCATCAGGTTCTGTGCCAAAATTGACTGGTATTTGGAACTGTTCATTAGTCTCTTCACCTTGACTAAAGACTTCAGTTCCAGCTGAAGAAAAACAAGCCCTAAGCATGATACTGTCACCACCATGATTCATTGTGGCTATGCTGTCCAATTGCTGATGCACATGGTAGTTTTTTCACCGCGGTTTCGAGACAAAGAAAAACATTCAGGCCCATCCATCCAGTATCCGAACCGCTTAGCCTCACAAGGGTCGCGGGTGCGCTAAATAATAATAATCTCCTCTCCAGAAAACCATGTGGAGAAATATGCGTTAAATCATCTGTTTTGAATCAGAAAAAAATTATTGTTAAACTTCACTTTTTTGCACCCTAAAAACAGAGTAAACAGAATAATCTAACTGAATTAAAAATTGTTCATTTTGAGTTCCAACAGCCTGTATGGCTGGTACAGGCCAGATTCAGCAGAGCCCAGCGGTCGTTGGTAATTGAATGATTCACAGCGCCCTTAACTCATTTATGACGCTTTCCCGCTCAATTTAACCTTGCCTTGCTCATCAATAGAACCCTGTTGGCCTCCTCAGATGGTCGGCAGAGTCTCATTGAGCCGCTGCGAGCTCTTATCGCCATCTAATCATGTTTCTGAGAACCTACCGCTGTCTTTTTCCTCTCCCAACCATCCATCCGTCCATTTTGCATCTCTATCCTTGTAAGGGTCGCAGGGGAGCTAAAACCTATCCCAGCTGACTTTGGGTGAGAGGTGCCATCCAATCACATGGCACATATAGACCAACAACACAGATTTGTTTTTTTGCTAACTAGTCTTTCACCATGCTGCCATTCCACTTCCAACCTCTTGATTTAATTTGAAATATTAACTCGTTCACTGCCAGACATTTCCAGACCCAATTTTACCCTAACGTTTGAAAAAAATGTGAAAACAATCGAAATAAATTCCTGGGATTGAATGGCCGGACTGAGAAAAAAGACAATTAAATTCGTCAATGGCAGCGAATGAGTTAATGATGCGTTTGTGTGAGTTATTCTTGTTGAAGTGTGTGTGTTTGGTCTTGTCTTGTAGTTCCTCGTGGTGTGATTCAAAACGGCGCCCGTGTCAGGAGCCAGGCACTCTTCCCTGTGATAAGACCTGTTCCTGTAAGCCCAGTAGGGAGCAGAACCTCGGCCATAAGGTGGGTCAACCAGTGCCACTGTCAACCATCTATTTAGTGCCAGTTAGGGTCTTCCTCTGCATAATGTGTTTCCATTTTGACAGACGGACACTTTAAACCGCTCGGACACAATGGGTAGACTTGGCACTTGGCACTTATATATCCGATACAAGAGCTGCATCAAGAGAGAGAATTTACTGGAGATTATCTCAGAAACTACAGACTCGTTTCCATGTCCCTTTTCACAGCAGCAGCTGTCGCCATTTATAGAATTTAACTGGAATCCCTAAAGTCGAATGGAGTTCAACCGAAATTTTCTTTACAAAACGTGCCTCAATAATACACAAATTGTTGTGATCTCACACGACAGGTCCAAAAAAAATCTTGTGAGATTAAGGATTAACTCCACAAATGTTTGTCGTTTTCTTTGTCTTTTTTGTGTAATACTACTCCAGAAAGGTGCCAATGAGAAAACAGGTAATAACCACAGAACCTGGAGCGAATTTAAAGTGGAGCATATTTCCTTATAGATACCAATCAGGCAACCACAGAACGGCTGCTGCTAAATTGAGTCACTTTACATTATTTTCTATGGCAAAATGTGCTTGGAACAACTGAACAAAAGTCCATCAATGTTAAAGAACAAATTGTGTTCAACATTGGAGGTTTCACCTAATGTAAGAAAAAATTTAAAAAAAAAAAAAAAATCCAGAATTCTGGATTTCTCCCTCATCAACCTAACAAAGAGGCAAAATAATAGAAACAGGTCGACTCCACCGCTAATTAATGTTAAACTAATACTTCTCTGACTGTCATTTCTCATTCGTGTACAGGTGCACCTCATGTGGTGGTCGCTGAATGGAGAGGCTCCTGACACAAACTCAACATGCGTCACAAATAGTTTACTCATCCCGACCATGGTCAAAACACTTGCCAACATTCTACCCAAGTGATTATATAAACGTCCCACATTCACACGCACAAGCACATTTATTAGCGGGGGGAAAAAAAAAAAAACCTTGTGAGTCCAAGAACATTCGGAACATGCCCGGATATGCATATCCATCATAAGAGCAAAAGAGTATGACGGCCCGCACCGGATAATGAATTAAACATACACTAAAGGTATGCAGTGAATATTTGATCATTGAAAGAGTGCATGTTTGTCCTATAATATATAAATATTCTAACACTCGTATTGTGGAGGGTGGCAATGTCCGGCGGGGGGGGGGACGTGTTACACGCTGCTGTTTGTGATGTATGATTTGCTATCATCAATGCTTCACGGAGGAAGATAGACAGAGAATGAAATGGATACAATAATGAAATTCTTATAGTGTTTCGTCAAGAAAAGGGATCTGCAAGAGAAAATATCTGCAAACATATTTGCAGCTTTTGAAGGGAAACAAAAAAATGAAGTCTTTTTCTAATACAACTTAAGTGTAACCATTAACTAAGTTAGGGGGGAAAAAATGAAAAGAAATATAATACCTTATAAACGTCCCACTTCAACATGTTAATTACCAACCGAACACAAACTGTATAGGTGGGAAAAACATTATAGGATAAAAAAATAATCCAAAATCCTCAAAATGTTCAGATGCAGGTTTGGCTTTATTTCATCGACCCAAATGAGGACGCGCTCTATACAAAATGATAGAAAATGAATTGTGTGATACGACTTTTTTTTTTTTCCTGATTCAAAATTCAAAGTTCAAATACAAGCGAGGCAATATGCTAATTAGAGTCCACGTAACTGTTTGAGTGACGCTCAAAGATGCAAAACCAATGGAGGAGGATCACTTCAGTGTAATGTACAGTGTTCCCCAGCGAATAGACTTAGCCCTGCTGCAAGAAGAGAATATCCGTAAACAACTGATGCCGCCCTGAAATGTTTTATCCGGAATGTGTTAATAGATGCCAAAAATGGTGGAAAAGCACTACATGAAGCCTTTCAACTCACGGCAACATAGTTCCTTGCCACGGGATGTCCTGAAAGCCTGCTGTTACATGACATAGGGTTGCAGATCCGATCATTGACACCATTGATCAATCTGATCGCCGATTTTTTTTAATCAAAATGCAAATTATCTGCCGATCCAATCCAGCCGACCAGATCTCTGTAAAGTCAATTTTATACTGAAAAAAAAAACATATTGGGGAAAAAAAGGACACAGAATCGTCTTTTCTTAAAGGCTGAAATAATACAGTTTAAAGATGCAAAATATTAGATAATCATTATAACTTTATATATATATATATATATAAAAAAAGTCTGAATGTGTGAATGTGGGGGTTGACCGTATATACGTATAAAGAAGTAACAATATCCCCCCCCTTTCGTGCCCTTGTTTCCCACAGATCATCCATAGGAGACTATCTGAAACGAGGCCAGGACAGCCCCCCCTGCTACTCTCCTCCACCTTGCGGCGAGGACCTTCAGGAAGACCACAATTACAGCACCGCCAAATCCCCGAGCAGGCTGGGCTCCTCCCAGGCCACGGCCCCTTCGTCTCCGACGGACGACGACGACATCATCGCCGTGGAAATCCAATCCGACATCAAACCCGAGCCCCGGGAGATCCCGCTGGATTCCCACGTCACGGCCGCCGCCGCCGCCGCCTACCTTTCCCAGCAACCCCTGCGCGGACAGAGACGTAGCTTAGGGGCGGGACCCGGGACTCTGGCGGGAAGCAGCTTCGCGTGGACCAAAAACCGAGCGAGGGGCATTAGCGACACGCTGCCGCTGAAGAAGCGGCGCGCGGTGGAGAAGCCGCCGGAGAGCGACGACGAGGAGATGAAGGAGGCGGCGGGGTCGCTGCTCCACCTGGCCGGGGTCCGAGCCTGCCTCAACAACATCACAAACCGCACCGCCAAGGGCCAGAAGGAGCAGAAAGAGGCCCTGAGAAACTAAAAGACACATAGTACATAATCACGTGAACACGTTAGCACGCCGACACATACACACTGTACAACACACAAATAGATCAACAGGTAACATGTTTTAGTCTCGACGGACACGTCTCATCTCCCTCTATCTATCTGCAGGGCATTAGGTGAATCCTACTTATTTGTGGCAATATCAAAAATCTATGTTTTCCTACATGTTCAGCAACACTAATGGGTACTTCTCATGTGTCTTTCGTTGTTTTTTTTTTTTTTATTTTATTTCCAAAGGGGATGAAAGCCATAGTCAAGCATTCATTCGGACAAGTGGGCAAAAGTGAAATCAGTACAAGGACAGAAGATGGCTGTTTGTCTTGCATATTTGTTTGTTTGCGTGCGTAACCTGTAGCAATCTTGCAGTGATGCCAGCAAAGGCGGCGGAGCCTACGAGACTCGGGCGAGGGGAGGGGGGTCGAGGGGGGAGGGCAGAGGGGGGGGGGGGGGGTGTCCCTCACTAGCATCACTCTCCTTACATCCACGAGCACAAATGTGAGACTGTGCCAAAGAGAAGTGACCAGGTTGCTTCATGTAGCCAATATGACAGCTGACAAAAAAAAAATAGACTTAAAAAAAAAAAAAAAGACGGAAAAAAAAAAAAAAAAAACCACCCGAAGGCAACGGTAGTTACGAGGACGACCTTACGTGTCAAAATAATTGTAAAACCCAATGTGATATATACTCATGCACTTGATATTATTTTATGCCACTCAAAGAAAAAGCAACATGGTTTATTTCAAGAGCACTCATAGTATTTAAGAATAGCTATATTAAAATATTGAAAGAAAAAAAAAAAAAATCTCATGTTTCTCACCAGAGATGGATAGTGTGCCGGGTGTGAGGCAATATCTCCTTCATTTTGTTGTTGTCGTTGCATCATGTAAACGCCCCCGAAACTTTACCCAGTACTTCCTGTCTCGAGACACCTGGAAAAGACATTGTAGCTTCCCGTGGCTACCGTATTCATTGACAAAGCCCGAGAACTATGTACACAAACTGTGTTATGGGTCATGTTTGTGTCTGTTTCCTCTTCATTCTACCCTCATAAAGATATAAGCAATTTGTCCCGCGCAGGCGACTCTGTAAAAAGTTAGAAAATATTTTATTTTTTTTTCCTTTCTTAATTGAAGCAATTTGACCTGCAGGACTTTCTCAGTTATATTGCATGGGTGCTTGTAAATAAGATAAAAAGCAAATCTTTTTTATTCAAAGAACATGTAAGATAAACGATGTATTTAGCATGAAGCATGACTTATTTTCATATAAACCTTGATCCTAGAGGAAAGAAAAAAAAATTGTTTTGCGCCAATTCTTATACCCGTGAATTTATTGGATTTTCTTTGTTTTGTTTTGGGGGGTTTTTTTCCCCTCCTCCTGCGTTTATTTGAATCCTTTTTGGGTTCTTGAGCGGGCTTTCAAAGACACACCTTCAGGGAGCAATGTGGGGACGTAACTCTGCAACTCGAGGCCTCGAGGGTGCCACTTATGAAACGTCGGCTTCTTGTCTTCGGCTCATGCAGTGGTTTAGGACTTTAGGTGATCAGTGTTAACCCCTGTGTTATTCCACAACACGTTTGTGAGTGTACGTGTGTGTGCGCGTGCGTGTGTGCGCGCTCAGTGTTTAACATTGTGCCTGCACTCAGTACCTCTGTTGTCATGTCTCGGACATGTGTTAACATTTCTTTGTTTAACATGACAGTATTGTTTTTTTATTTACCCTCCTGTGTGAGTGTGTGCGTGGGGGTGGGTTTGTGTGTGTTGTTCCATCAGCATTGTTCAGTATAATGTACCAAACAAATGGACATGTTATCAGTGTCCTAAAAGAACCTCATATGTCCACATACAAATTATTTTTGGAGAGGTATTAAAGAGAACTAGGAATGCATTCAATGACATTAATATACTGTACAGAAAGATGTGCAGTTAAGCCCAGAAGTATTCATGCCCGAGTTATGTTTTTCTTAATAAAGACATACATACAATTATCAGATGAAAAAAACTATGACAGTGGCATCTATAATTCTTTCCTATCAAAGTTGTTTTTCTTATGTCATTTCAAGATAAAAGGTAAACAACCAATACAAGTTTGCAAAATGTGACTAAAGCATGAATAATTTTAGGCTTATCTGTACGTACAGGTAAAATTAGGGATGGGCATTTTTACAATAATTTTTTAGACCAAAGTGGGAAATTAAGACTAATTGTTGTTTTAAAAAAAAAAAAAAAAATATATATATATATATATATATATATATATATATATATATATATATATATATATATATATATATATATATATATATATAATATTTTTGATGGAATTGGTGAATCTCTGGCACTGCTCTGAACTGACCAGTGGTTCTCAAACTTTATACACCAACTACCACCTAAAAAAAAAAATACTGAGCTCTCCAAGTACCACCATAATGACCAAAGTTAAAATGTAGTAGTGTAGTAGGCCTAAGTGCTTACTTAAAATGTGGTCAAAGTCCTTTAAGTGTATGTATTATTGTTGTAAATTATAACATTAAACAAAGTTTGAACATTAACACTGCACTTAAATATGAAAATGAAATACTTTCATGTTTTTAAAACATGTTTCATAAAAATTGTACCAAACTAAATATTTGAAAACAAACAGTTCCGAAAGTTAAAATGCAACTGTATTGTACTTCAAAGTTAAATACAACGGAACTATGCTGCCAGTAAGGGTTGCATCACAAAGCAGGGAAGGACATATGAAAGGACCATCAAAAGGCCCCTCGTGGAAGGCAGCCATCTTACGTTGCCAATGTTACTGACAATGTTGGTGATTTTGTCACTGAAAACAGTTATCAGTGCGAGTTTTATGATAGGATACCAGTATGAGCTAATGAGAACCTCGCAAAGAATAAACTTCACCGTTTGCACCGACCATTCAAGAGTATGTTATCGCAGTATCGTAAATGTGAATGACATGATGCAGACGAATCTTTGAGTATCATTCAGAGATATACCTTTATAAAGCAAAATGTGCAATGAAATGTGCATGTAGAATTTCTCTCAGACTTGTTGGTCCAACTATTTGCCATACGCGATGGCATATTTGCTGGAGGGACAGAAAAGGATGTGAAAACGCCACGGATGGATGAATGTATTCAAGTTGGGCGGGCTTAGCGAGTGGCAATGTAAGATGGCCGCCAGTGGCTAGTAAGCGACATTGTAAGTCCAGTCATATATGTATGTATATGTATATATGTATGTACATATATATATATATATATATATATATGTATATACATACATATGTCCATCCGTGCCATAGAGTAGACGTTGTGCCTACTAGTTAATACTGAATTGATAGCGCCTCTGCAGGCTGTAGCCACGTAGCGCACTCTGATATGCCTCAGTGGTTTTAAGAAAACATTAACAAGAAGTACAAAATAATCAATGATTAAATAACATGCCCATCCTTAATTAAAAAATTGCTATGCAGTTTTAGATTCTAAGATTCCAAGCAGTATTAAGCAGCTCAATTTGTTCTTTAGATCTACTGTATAAGTTGCTAAAGGTAAGCTAATTCCGCTCACTTTCAAGGTTGTTAAGGTTATCTCTTCCAGCTGCAAATGAAAGAACGACTTAATTGGGAATTCACAAAGCAGGAATGAGCGCAGACGTTCTTTCATTCTGAAGCGATTTTGATATTGCGCCACCATTTGTGCTTTGGCTTGGAACGTCGCTGTATTTGCTTGGAAGCTACAGTACAAATGTGCGCTTGAGCAGTGAGCCAAGTATCTGAACGTATGCATGTCCCATCCACACTGGTGAAATCCTTTTGCCAACTGTAGCATGCATCTGGCTTTTTTTTTTTTTTTCTGGGGCATTTTGTATGGTATCCATGCTAACATTTAAAAAAAAAAAAAAATGGCTAAAGGAGACAGTCAGTCAGTGTCTTATGTGCCACCTGTCTCGTGCGATATCTGTGTGAGGTCAGGCCCTCTGCTGTATTTACAGAAACAACCCACTCACGTGCTGCCGAATGTCATGTTGGTTCGGTAAAAGGCATGTCAAGATATGTGGCTTTAAAAACAAACAAAAAAAGCTTCCTCTGTCTAACTCATTTGCATTCAGGAACTCCTGATCAAGCAAGTGGTTTACTTCCCTGCCTAAAATGTATTTCTGTCAAAGCTGCCAAGCAAACTGAAAAATGCTAAAAAAATACAAATTTAAAAAAAAAAAAAAAAAGAGAGAATCAAAAGTTGCCAATTTCTTTTTATGTTCTACTCTCACGGGCAAAATAATTTAAAGTACTGCCATTCTATTTGGTGACCGTCTAAGCTGAGTATTGGAAAGCCATAGGTTAGTGATGTCAAAAATGCAAAAGTGTTATTGATCCGCGAGACGTGACGCAGAGTACACCCAGGTGTGTTGGTTTTTCAGTAAATGTTCAACTCCCTCCTCTTCCTCCTCCTTATTGTGCAATCATATTGCCAAAGAATGAGTTCCAGACCTGTTTCATCACTACATGTAAATATCAACGTTGTCCAATACCGTGGCAAAAAAAATATATAAATGTTGTTTTATTTTGTTTTCCATTTTCTGAGAAACTGCAATGATGTTTATGTGATGTATTGTCTTCCAGTTGGTTGCAATAATAAAAAAAAAAAAAAAATCCAAGTTGCAGAGGATTAGTTTGCGCTGTTCTTTTAGGAAAGTCACAAACCACGTGGAAATAACTATTCATATTCACACCTGCGGACAATATAGAGTCTTTAATTAATGAACCTATCATGGCACAAATCCAGGGAGAGCACGCATACTGCACACCAGAGTTGTAATGGTTTGGGATTTTTCATTAAAGTTACTTTTTATTTCACTTTGATTTTTTTTAATTCGGTTGGTTTTAATTAGTTTTTAGAGCAAGAGTCTTGTTTTTCATTTTTTTCCCAAAAGATGTATCGTTTGAGTTTAGTTTTTATTAGGTTTAGTATTAGTTTTAGTTTTTTTTAGTGCAAGATTTAAAAAAAAAAAAAAAAAGGTCATTGATTACTGTGTCATGAAGTAAAGTGAGCTACTACAAAACGACGACTTGACCTCTCTTCTGATGTACGAATGGACAGCTCATGTATATTAATTGACAAAGACCAACACAAAAGACATTTTTGCTGTAATTCGAGTGGGCTTTACGCACATAAGATGTAGTTTCAGTCTTTTTAAAAAGCGTTTTCGTTTTTATTTGATTTCATTCACGAAAATGTTTTTTCAACATTATTTTTCGTTAACTATAATAACCTTGTCCACACAGGAAGACAGACCTAAAACTCAGATGTGCCCATCACACATATATATATATATATATATATATATATATATATATAAAAAGCTGACCCCAAATCATTAACCTCACACATTCCATCAACAAGGGCCTTATCATAACTGTGCCTCCTCTGACAGTTAATTATTCATTTACGTCCTGTAATCATGTTAGTTCAATACGTGTGATTAAAGATCAAACTTAGCTCTCCCCTTTGGGCAAAGGAGTAAAAGGGTACCAAAGCGTTGGTCAACGCCTTATAATTTTGAAGTGGGGGGGGGGGGGTCTTTCCAGAGCCATGTGGCGGTGGAGGTCCATTCATAATTGAAGCTGAGATGGGCTTAATCTCCATCCAGTGCCTCTGTGTGTGCGGCACGCTCCCACCATCAACACAACTGGAGCTTGCAGTTTCTCTGTTGCTATGCAACTAAAGCAAGACGGAGGGGGATGCATTCACAAGATCTTTAGAGGGCATCATCAGTTACTAAGAGTGTGACTCAATTGGCTTGCGTTAAACAGCGTTCTATTTAATCACATCTCACTTTGAGGGCGAGACATCAGATTCCGATCAACTTTTCGTTTTTGCGCGAAATGCCGTATATATGTCGGCAACGGAATTAGCAGAAGCGCAGTAGACCATGTCGATTTGTTTTCTGTAAAGTTACACACGTTCGCTTAATATCTTAATGGCACTCAGTGCATGTGTCTGCCCATCAGCACCACTGGTTTATTTTGTTACTATAGTATTTCAATGTGCAAATATGCATAATTTGAGCTAATCTGTCATATGAACAACTTGTGTATTCCATTGTGAGAGCGCAGCGGATGTAGACTGAGTTGTATGTCTCTGGTATATATCATCCGTAGCCACACAATGACCAGTGAGGCAAGTTTCCATGGAGACGGAAGCAGAGCTGCATTCTCGTCAGTTCTCATTTGTTGCAAAGCTTTATCGTTACCGGAGGGATCCCATCGGTGATCAGGACAAGTGCATATTTGATTAAATGCAGAGGACAAGGCTCACACCTCCCTGGTTGTGTGTGGGAAAATAGTTGCATCCTAAAGTGATTGGATTGGGGATTGTGTGTTTTGAGCGCTCATAAAGACCGCGTGCTGAGAGCACGCTTGAAATAGGTGACATGGAGTGGTAGCACCCTCTTGTGGTAATCTTGTGTCACCACACAAAAGATTCAAATCCGCTCTGGTTTACGACGGAGTTTTGTTCCTGCATTGGCGATGTAACTTTGAACGTGTACGTACAGTAAATATGTGTATACAAATCAAATTAAAACTAAAAAACTATATAAGATAAATTAACTTTCATAGATTAAGAAAAATGTTTGTGTAGAGGGACATTTATTCATTTAATAGTCAACAAGACAATTTAATGACAAAACCAGCAACATCGGAAGTGATGGAGGTGAGATCAGAATACCCAGCTATGGTTTATAAGATCGATCCGACCTCATTCCACATCTGCATATAAATAGAGAGAAAAACATAACATAAATAAACTTCATTAATTACAACATGTATGTGATTGCACTCCTAATTCTAGAAGTTCTAAATTGACAGATTGAGGCTGAAAATATTGTTTGTCCGAGAACCAGAACCAACACTGCGGGACTACTTTACTATGCTGGTTCAAATGCATCATTAAATGTATGATTGTTTAAAATTAATGCCCACAAAACACTTCATTCAGGAATGGGGACAGTGGCGGCCCGCATCACTACACTTTGAATGTCCCTTTGATTATTAGTAATTAAAAAAATGTTTTTGGGGGAATTTTTTTCCACAAACCCCCCAAAAATCTTTCAAAGATGCTAATAAACTTTCAAGATACATTTTCCAAAAAACATGGAGGAAATGGAGAAAAATCCTGGAAAACCCCTTTAATGTTGTGTTAGGGTAGTGGATCTTTTATCCATACATTGAAAAATGTAATATTAAAAATGAAATATATTAAAACTACAAACATACATCTGGGAGGTGTGCAGTCTGATGTACATGTGCATTTAAGTTGCCTATCCCTGATATAATTTTTGTTGTTTTTCAAACAAAGCATTAAATTATGGTTTTGTTTTTTTTTTTTCGTTTTTTAGAATGCGAGGTATAGTAGAACTATAAAAACGTGAATGCCCCTTTAAACCACATTTCCCAACATGCCCTTTAACTGGTGTGTCGTTTCCGTTTGAAATCTCGCGATATTGGCAGCTTGACCCTGCCCTATGTCTCGCGCACTCGCAGCTCCTTCGCTCAGTATATAAAGCAGAACAACGACGGACGGTGGACTGCTGGGGATTCGCAGCCCGGGATTGTAAATAAGACCGCCAAAACTGTTTTATTTACAAAAGTGATGCCGGCTGTTTTAGAATACCATTCCCAGTTGTTTTAACAGTTTTCTTTTGGATCATTTTTGGCTCTTTATTTCTCGCCCATTTCCGTGTGGTTTTTAGACTGCGCGTATAATGGCGAGCTCGGCTAACTCGAACCCAGTGGTAAGGATCAATCTCAAGGATTGTCAAGGGGGGAATGGGGGTAAAGTTAACGGAAAACTGTTGACCACGTTTTATTTTTTTAATCGAATCACATTAATTTATCATTTACACACACTCCAGCATAACACAAATGAAAATTAAACTAGCTTCATTCAATTGGACTGTTTTAATTTTAATCTAGTCCCAATCTTTTTCATGGTAAATATAGGTTGGAAAATGTGTGTTGCCACAATGTTAGCGACTCCAAACGAGTCGAATTTTATGAGTTGTGACATGTTTGGCTCTTGTTCTGTTGCCAGGTTGCATCTCATCCGTTGGCATTTTTTTATGCTCATGATGGTCGACTTGATAGAAAAAAAAAATCACCACATTGTCTTCGTTTATGGCGTTGAGTGTAGTCGACTGATATTTTTACGTCAACACGGGGTAAGCAATGACCAAAGGAAAGGGCCGAGTTAACGTGTTTCATGTTAAGACCTTAAATGTACGCAAAGCACCTTGCATAAACATCGCGAAGCAATTTTGATTCTTTGTGATGAAATAAAGTAGGCGAAAGTCGCGAGAGCAACGTTCCCTGTGCTGCATCATATTTGTCCACCATTCCACGACTTGAATGCCAAAAAACGGCCCCCCCCCCAACCCCCCAAAAATCCAAACACTTCCAATCATTTCAAACGCAAATATTCCTATTTCCATCGATAATTTTACTCTGTCTTGTCCAAAACGACCACTTAAACGATTGTCGAGGAACAACACACTATTAAAATTTGCTAGACTGTCGAGCTGCTCCGTAAAATGGCTTCCACGTCTCCCCTCTCGGTCTCCGCTTCTGTCCCTCCTCCCTCGTTGCTGCCTGGTTTTATACCGCCATATTGGCTCTCTATATAGACTGGCCGGGATGGGAAGGTGCTACTCGACGTTACGTCACCGACTAAGCTTATAAACACCAGCAGACTGCTTTAAATAGTGGAGGAGCAGCCCGGGCCGACGGGGAGGGAAGCAGCGTTCCGACGCCCGTGCTGTGGACGTTGCGACAAAGCTACGCGATCTCGTTTTCGCGTGTCGCCTCCGTGGCACTCAGCTCTGTTTGAACAAACGGAGTGCGGCCATTTTACAGGCTTTTGTCGTCAGCGCAGCGTCCAAATACTTTATATTACACGAACATACTACGAAGACGCTGTTAGTACGTTGAGCGAGCGCATTAAGTTGTTTACAGCCGACAGTAGCGATTTGATTGAGCTATGTGCCTGCAACCCTTTTTGACTTTAAGGTTTGAGGTTTAACCTAAAAGGCACTACCGGGTTAACTTTAATTTGCTTTAATCTTTTCTGAACTAACAATTGTCCAACTGTTTTAATGTTTCAATACTTAATGCATAACTTGGTGTTTAACAAAATTCACAGTGTTTGTTATTATCCAACAATACATTTCTTAGTTCCGTTACAATGGAATTATATGCATAGTGACATTTGAAGCGTTTGTGGTTAAAAAAAAAAAAAAAAAAAAGGTCAATTTTCCGTCAACAGCAACGTGACAAGATTTCCTAAAAATGAAATGCAGTCTGGCCGGAATGGCCACTTGAACCTGAGTACACTACACCTAAAAAAATCTGGTGATGGATTCTGAAGAAATGAAGTTATTTTGTGTAGGGGGGAAATGGCCTTTGTTTAGGAACGTTTTATAGAAAATCTGGTGGGAAAAAACACCTTTAAAGTAAAGGAAAAATGCATAACTTGGTTATTTCAACCATTTCATTACGTGTGACGTATGAGAAGAGCAGTGTGGGCAGGCAATTGGTTCAAGAACTTATTTTTATTCTGAATTTCTTTAGAATTATTGAGGTGTTTGAAGTACTAATTCCATTATTTTTAGAAAATTCCACAGAAATGGCAACCACTGTCACTATACAATACAATACACTTTTATTTATATAGCGCATTTCACAACAAACAATTGGATATGTGCATTCAGAAGTTGACAAAGTCAAATTGTGCATTTTAGGTTCATACTAAAATTACACAGCAGAATATTCTGAACTTTGTGATTAAAATATAGAACTGTTCCGTTAATTAATTATTCTTTACTCGTAGTACATTGGGGATGTTACAGAGATATAGCATTGACAGTGATCAGAATAATGTTCTTTAGCACCAAAAACTACAGCTAAAAGTCACATTTTGAGTTGATGTGTATCTTTAAATTTGATTTGGAACCCTGTTTTAATTGCAGTTTATGACAAAACGGCTGCAATAGAGTCTAATGGTGTGGTTGATGAGTGTGACATTTTTTTTTTTGTTTTGCTTCCTTGTAGCCTAAACTGTACAAGACTGTGATTGAGGATGTGATCAGTGAGGTGCGGGAGTTGTTCCTGGACGAGGGCGTGGATGAGCAAGTGCTTATGGAGCTGAAAACGGTAATAGTATTATTGCAACATGCTTTAACAACAGCGGAAGTTACCAAAAAGTGTATTCAAAAGTAAAAAAAACAACAACATTTTTGTGATTTTACAAGTAGAGTATGCAAATAGTTGGCAACCCTTTCTAAAATAATTATTTTTTCCATAACAGCTATGGGAGAGCAAACTATTGCAATCCAAGGCAGTGGAGGGCTTCCATACTGAGGAACAGGCCGCCATGCAGGCCGTGCAGCAACAGCAGCAACAACATCAACCGTCGCAGCAGCAAGTTCAACAAGGCCAGCAGGTGACACAGCAGGCACAGGGCCAACAAGTCATCCTGCCCCCCCAGCAGCAGCAAGGTTGGTCCAAAAGAATTCCAAGTACGTCGTTTCCTTAAATGACAGTCGTCAACTATTTCAAGCTCCATTGTGTGGGTCGTATAATGAACGTGTTTTGATCATCACTCGCTCTGCAGCGCCCCAGCAGCAAGTCATTGTACCAGATTCCAAGATTCTACAACATATGACAACAACGGGGATGGCAAGTAGTCAACACTCAAGCGAACGTAACGGATGGCAGTACTGCAATAGTTTGTGTGACTGCTCACAATGCCTGTGCGAAGTAGGTAAAGAGACAGCTTAACTCGTTTGTTTACTCATTACTCGAGGGAGTGGTATGCGCCTATGCGCTTGTGGTTTTCAGGTTCTAGCACAGGTAAATCCACACAATTTAAGAGCGGCAGGGATGCTTTTTTGTTGGCGTTCTTTTTCGTATTCTTCCTGTGATGAAAATGGACCCTGCTCGGCTAGTGTCTGCCAGCTTAGATTTGTGCGGTTGCGTCAAACTCTTGTTACATGCATGCTGTATTCTTCCTATAGAGTGCAACAGCTACACAAGCCGCTCTTGCTCTGCCGACCGGGGTCACGCCGTACCCGCAGCTCATCACCAGTTCAGGTAAGTGCCACACGTTTTCAGGCACTAAACCGAATCATACAACCGTTTTGCGGTGCTGTGGGTCCTCAGGTCAGTTTGTGCAAGTTTTGCGTGCACCCAACGGGGCTCAGTACATCATCCAGCAGCAGCCGCCGCAGCCCATCCTGCTGCAGCAGCAGATGCAACCTGGCTCAGTGCAGGCTCCAGTCATACAGCAGGTACGTACCTCGCTCGCGTGGGTCACCGGAGGACGGGTTCGTCCTCACTTCTGTTCCCTTTCTTATCAAACGTATCACCTGCCCTTTTGGAAAGATGACCTATACCTGTACTTGGTGTGCCAGAGTTCTTGTATTATTTCCCTGCGTATGGAACTAATTGTATTGATCAGACTTGTCGCATTCCGCTACAACCAGGTCTTGGCTCCGCTACAAGGAGGCATCCCTCAGCAAACAGGAGTCATCATCCAGCAGCCACAGATCGTCTTAGCTCCTGGAAATAAAGTCCAAGGCAACACACAGGTCATCATGCTTTTTTTTTTTTTTTTTTTTTTTTTTTTTACCTCACTAATTCAGGTTCTTTCTTTTGACATTTTTTGGAGTGGAGGGTGCAATGAACCAATATTTTGTTTCATATACTTTCATTGTAATAATATGCAAAGACAAATGGTGTCTCAAGAGCACATCAAATGGATGCTATGCTCTCCAATAGGGATAGATATCGGCGCCGATATTCGGCATTTTGATGAATATCGGTATCGGCTTTTTTTTTTTTTTTAATCTGATGGCCGATAATAAATCAACTTAAAACTGTGTTAACTTCAAGGAACTATTTGTTTAAATATTCAGTTAACTTTTATTTGAGATTCTACTGACCCTGGGAACACTCTGCACCTTTTGGTTTTGTTTGAAATCAAAACAAAGATAAGTGAAATTTTAACATTTCTGTTATTTTGAAATATTGGAGAACTTTATTTACTGTCGAAAACTATAGGGAGCAGTTATTTAAGTTTTCATGCAACTTTTGAAGACATGCTGATGACCCTGGGAGCTTCCTGAACTTTGCTAGAATTTTACAATAAAGATGCATATTGTCAGAAATGTATGATAATAAAAAAAACGACAGCATTATGCAAATGTAAAACATGTTTGACAAACATGCGTAAAGGCATTTCAACAAAGTTAAGAGTTTTGATTTGTTTTTATTTTTTGATGCCAATATTTTCTTTTTACTGAAAATGAATATCGGCTCCAAATATCGGTTATCGGCCTCCTTGACTACTAATAATCGGTATCGGCCCTGAGAAAAACATATCGGTCTATCTCTACTCTCCACTATGTTAAACAGTGGAAGCAAATTGTTTTCTCGTCCACATTTTGGCATCCAACAGTGAAATGATGACAGCACCCAACTATTTTCTATTCTGCGGTGTGCCATATTTGTGTTTTGTTGCCCGTCCTTTTATTTAGCACCTTCTCATCTTGCGTTCCTGTCCCGTCAGGTGACGCAGGCTGCCGCCATGGCGCCCCAGGCGGCGCAGGTGCAGCAGGTCCAGGGTGCTGCAGTGCCACAGGCCCAGGTGCAGACCCAGGCTCAGCAGGCGGGCCCGGGTCAACCGCAGCCTCCCATGATGCTGCAGGTGGACGGCGCCGGAGACACCTCGTCGGATGAAGACGACGATGAAGAGGAGTACGATGAGGACCTGGAAGAGGAGAAAGACAAAGACGGGGGAGAGGATGGGCAAGTGGAGGAGGTGAGCGGCGTGCCCGTTGCCTTTGAGTCGCTTGTGTTGTGGCGGTCTATTGCTCCTTGCTCAAATTTTTTTTTTTTCCCTTTTTAGGAGCCACTGAACAGCGGCGATGATGTCAGTGACGAGGAGGACCACGAACTGTTTGACACAGAGAATGTCGTTGTGTGCCAGTATGACAAGGTGAGTCATCATCAGGGGTTACAGTAGCCGGCATATGCCAGCCGTTATTTGGCTGTTTAATCATGCAAACGCCCAACAATAATTTACACTGCCGGCCACAATAGTCTGTCAAATATTATAGTGGTAAGTGATGTGGAGTATTAGGAAGGATCTCACCCGTGATGGGAACGCAAACAAAAGTCAATATAGATCACTACCATATTACAACTAGCGGACCGTTATTTTATTGTGTGTTTTGTCATTTGAAAAGGGAAGTCAACCCCCAAATTTTCTTGACAATAATAAGTTGTATGCGCCCCCACTAGTCTAAACAGGGCATTCTGATTACAATTGCGTTTGTGGAATGTGAGTTAAAATCCGCCCGTTTCTATCTCGGGTGCCATTTTTTCCACTTGCTGTCGACTGAAAATTATATCACAGTTGCTCAGGGCTCAGGTAACAACCAATCAGGGCCGACCTGTTTTCTGAAGCCGAGCCGTGATTGGTTGTTACCTGAGCAACCGTGATGTCATTTTCAGTTGACAGCAAGTGACAAAATGGCCGCCCTGAGATGGATAAAAACAAGTGGATTTTGCTGCTTAAATTCATATTCCACAAACACAATATTAATCAGAATATCAAGTTTGGACTAGTGGGACTGCAGAGAACATTAATTGTAAAGAAAAAAATTGAGGTGACTTCCTCCTTAAACATGAGCTTCATTTAAATAGCACACAATAATAGCACCAAATTGTATGACTTCATTGGCTGGCCGCTTACAAATGTGGTCGGAAGATGCGGACGATGGCAGCACCCCTGGTCCCCGTTGACGCGACACCCGGCGCCCCCGACGTCCGCCTCGCAGTCTGCACACTCATCACCCTCTCCCGACTTACTCCGCAGATTCACAGAAGTAAGAACAAATGGAAATTTCACCTGAAAGACGGGATCATGAATCTGAACGGGAGAGACTACGTCTTCTCCAAAGCCATCGGAGACGCCGAATGGTGAAGGCCGGAAGACGAAGCCGAGCAACGGAAGCAGGAAGTCTGTTACTCCTCCTTTCCAGTGTATGGACAACATCAATATCCTTCCATATCCTGTGACTGGATTTGATTGCAGGAAGCGCGTAGAGTCTTTTAAGAACTCGGACAAAGGACCGCAAGGTCCTTTTACTACAAGCCGGATGTCACTGGTCGCACTCGGCAAGCGAGCCTCGCGGGATGAGAAACTGACAGCTCAAGGGAACGTTTGCCCTCCTTTTTGTTTCTCGGCCTTTTACATTTTTCCCTGAGTGAATTCCCACACATCATTTCACAAGATGCACATGCCAGAGGACCAGATTGTGCTGACATTGAAAGTGTGTCAATGCACTGCGAGGTGGTGGACGGCTTCGGCTTTTCTGCACTGAAGTCCAAACGTTAAGATTGTTGCCTTCACATCTGCCAGAATTATAGCTTTTGGCCTCACTTTTAATTTTCGGTCCTTCTTGGAATTTCTGTCTCAAGTCCCGTTTCTGAAAAAGGTTGCTCGGAAATAAGAGTTTCGCCTGTCTTTCTTTTAAGGTTTCTTTTAAATTGAAGGGTTGTGACAAAGACGTTCAAATAACTTAAAAGTTCAAATAATTTATAGCTGTATAAAGGCATTATTTTAAATCTTCGAATGAGTAATGATTCCAAATCTTTTATTCCCCCCGTCAGATTTTTTTTTTTTTTTTTGGTCGCGTCATTCCACGAAGCAAAATAGAAGCAGAGCCATGGCTGAAGTAATTGCGCCTGTCCTGTTTCTTAAATTAAGTCCTTGCAGTCTTCGGTTTATCGATTAGCGTGTATGCTTCAAGCAGTCGAGTTCATCCACTTCGTGTATGCGCGTTTGTCAATTGCTTCACTGAGCACCCCAAAAATAGTCCCTTTTCACCTTTAGCCCATCAGTGACGCTGTTTTCTATTTATTCATGAAAGTAGAAGTTATTTTTGATTATTTTTTTTTTTCTGCACCGAATTGTGCTCTTACAATCAAATAAGTGTTCCTTTTTTTTCTGTTGGCTGAACAAAGCTTGTGTGACGTTGTTCCCAATCAACTTGGATGTTCGTTTGTGTTTTAGTCTTGACTTTTAAGTGGGCATGTTTTCGACTGAGAGAATTTGAAATTTGGTGAGAACGAGGGGAGTTAGTTCTTCTAAAAAAAAATGTTTTTAGTGACCTTTTGCGGCCATTTGAAATAAAGTACATGTTTTGGGGGGCTTAGGAGTCAACTAGTTGGTTTGTGGGCTCCACACATTTATATTGTGAATATACTTCAACCTTAAGAAGGAAGCAAGACAATGTTATGTGTTCACGTGAGCAACGTTTGATGTCTATCGGCATTTAAGCAGTCAAAAAAGATTTGTTGCAAAAATTCAAGTAATTGATTTTATTCAGTAGCTCTGTGTGGATTCTGGCGAGTCACGTTTGTTCCCACATACTGTACTTCAATGTTGAGTGTGCCTTTTTGATTTGTACTCCTGCTTTTCTTGTACTTTCCCAAAAGGGTGTCTGAGAAATGGTCTCACCTTTGCTCTGTTGTGACTTCTAATAGCTGTTAAAATGTATTGTTCAATAAAACATTTTATAAATTAACCTTTGGAACCAAATACAGATACCTGTGCTTTCAATTTGAAACAAAAATATGAGCGTACTTGTGAGATGGAAATGGCAGCGATGAATACAAAAATATCTATGAAAGAAAACTAATAGTAATAGATCAAAATAATGAAAAAAAAACAAATGAAAATCAGACATTACTTTGGAATTGTAGTTAAATGAATTTATTTTTGAAAAACAAAGCCATGAAACCGGACTGGCCATTTTGTAACATCTCATTTTTCCCCCCACATCCCAAAACTTGGCATTCTACAGGAGCGTTGTCTACTTTAATATCCATTATATAGGATGTACGGTATTTATTTCTCATCACTCCTGGATAAATACAAGGAATCAGTGTCCTACCATGGATGAAATCGACTCCAACCTGGTTCAAATCCACAACGTCTGGAGGGTTTGTCTGTCTGCATGCCATGTGGACCCCCCCCCCCCCCCTTCCTCCTAATTCCCAACCCAAACCCCTTGATAAAATCCCTTGCGGGTAATCATTGCCTGAAGGTGTGGTGCTGTCTGGGATTACAGCTGAATCAGGAACGCCAGTCCTTGCTTTATGAATAGGGCTGTCACTTCTCCACTGTATCACAAAGTCTTTTTATTCAGGCCTGCTTAGAATGTCTGAAGAATGCTTGTGATAAGATGTCTCATTTGTGGCCGCGAAAGTCTAAACTGCCGGTCTTAGAATGAGGCCTCATTGATATCAAAACTAGCTTTTTTCTGCTTATCTGGCCCACCGCGGTCTCACCTGGCCGTCTGGGTGGGCCTCTCGTTACGAACCAGGCGTACAGAACGCCATATAAACTTTTCAGCTGCCAGGTAAAACAGTAAATGTAAAATCCCAACGCTTTTCTCCCCATCTTCCAAAGGGCTTTACTGATATCCACTGTGCGGTTTGCTCGAGCGGCTCCTCCGCTTTCGAGTGGTTTCTATGCAAAAAGGCGGCAACTTGACCCCGCAAGAGCGCTGTCCATGCCTGCTGGCCCGCGGAGTAGTGCTGGGAATGACGTCATAAATACAGGGATTTTATGTTCCCAGGAACAAGAGCTGCATGGCTAGTTAAAAATCACAAGCGCTTTTGGAGCCATTAAGGCTAGAGTAAATCTCCCAATGCTGATTGGTTTGAAAGCGCTCCAACCTCTCTCTGTGTTTGACTGCGCCAACATAATCTGGTGTCGGAGGAGCAACATAGTCCAGTTCTGACCCAATCATTTGAAGGAAATGATGCTTAGAAAATCAGAGAGGCAGACGCGAGGAAGTCAGAGTGAAAATAAATCCAGTTGTTATTAGGGGGGGGGTATTTGAGTATGGTTTGTTCGCAGGATTAACTTTAAAGAAAACATGCATCTGATTTCCATCATGAACCAAGGAAGAGCTTCTTAGAATTTTGCTGAAGTAAAAATCTGGATAACACATATACACATGCACGGCACACTCCTTGGTGATGTTGCCATGAAATTTTGATGAAGGATTGAGCAAGTTATAACTTTTTGTTACAGTCTGCTTGCTTTGTGGTCAAGTGGAGCAGTGACCCCCAGCAGTACGTATTACTGCTGGACAGGTGTTGAGCGTTTCATGATTTTAATACAAACATTTTTTTTTTTTTTCAAGAGTACTAGTTGAAACGTGGCATTCTGGTTACTATTACGTTTGTGGAATATGAGTAAAGCAGAAAAACACCCATTTTTAGCCATCTCGGGGCGGCCATTTTGTCTTTTCTGTCGACTGGGTATTACATCACAGTTGCTCAGGGCTCCGATAACGACCATTTATGGCTCACCAGGGGCGGAGCCAGAACGTGGCCAATGGAAGGGATTGGGGAAATCAGAATATTTCTCTCAGTGAGCGCAATCCTCCTGTCCCGACACATCGTATATTCGAATAAAATGACAAACTGAATAATATGAAGTTCAGATCTTCCTGTGACAACCACAACTATGCCATTCTTAATATTCAATAAAATAAAAAAAAACACAAATTAGAAAATAATTTAATAATCCATCCATCCATTATCTGGACCGCACTCACAATCACACCTAGGGGCAATTTAGAGTGTCCAATCAACTTACCATGCATGTTTTTGGAATGTGGGAGGAAACCGGAGTATCCGGAGAAAACACGCAGGCACGGGGAGAACATGCAAACTCCACACCTCTGAACTGTGAGGCGGACGTGCGAACCAGTCAACCACCGTGCCGCCCTAATTTAATAATATACAAAAAATTTAAAAGTATAAATGTTTTTCATGAGTCTCACTGGGTGGGCGGTCGGTCAATCTGGGTGGGCGTCCCTGGCTCAGCTTCAGAAAACCAGTGAGCTGTGATTGGTCGTTACCAGAGCCCTGAGCATTTGTGATGTCATTTTCAGTCGACAGCAAGTGACAAAATGGCCGCCCAATGAGATGGCTAAAAACGGGTGGATTTTGCTGCTTAACTCATATTCCACAGACGCAATTGTAATCAGAATGCTTTGTTTCAACTAGTGGGCCTGCATAGAACATATTCTTGAAAAAAAAAGCTTTCCTCCTTTCGTAGGTGTGAATGTGACTGTGAATGGTTGTCTGTATGTGCCCTGCCATAGACTAGTGACTGGTGTTCCGCAACTTTCGCCCAAAGTCAACTAGAATAGGCTCCAGCTCACCCGTGATCCTAATGAGGACAAGCTATAGAAAATAGAGTTTTGCATTCTACCAGTGCCAAGGTAGCTTGAAGGCGGACGGAGTGCTTGCAGTTGACCGTAAACCAGCAAATATCGCTGATGCTTTGAGAATCGGCGGTCGGATATCTTTGGGAATCATTGAAATTCCAGAAATATCTGGATTGAGCTACCTTTCCAGGAAAGTTGAAAAAATGTCACCTTGCAAATGAAATGCTAACCAGATGTTGCTACTGTCTGGCAAAGTAGTAGTAACTCACTATCACTGTGTGCGTGTGTTTGCTTTGAGCTCTCTCAGTAAACGCAAATCTATTTCTGCTGATTGTTTAAGTCACTTGTTTCCGTAAGAGGATGGGAAAATATCGCCATCGCACTCAGTGGAAAAATAACCATTAAATTCCAGAGGGGAGGCACCGAAAGAAGATATTTGTGGTTGTCCTACTTTGTACCTGTGTGCAATTACTCGTAAATGGCTGATTACCGAAATATGTTCTGTTTATTTTTGTAATTGATCACATTCTTTTGGTGGATAAAGAGCTGCCTCAGCAAACTGTGCTTTTCAACAAGTGAGACATCAAATAATATTGAATGCATTTTTTTTTTTACTAGAATCTTGGAAAATACTGTACAGTACAATACACATCATAAAAATGAAAGTGTTTTACAAGATGAAGTCGTAATTTTATGAGAATAAAGTCATATCAGAGCAAATAATTTTAAAATTGTAAGATTACAAGAAGCAAGTAATTTCTTAAGAATAATGTTGCGAAGCGATGTTAAAAATAGAGATTCCGAGAATGGTTGTGAAAATTAAAACACTGCCGGGATATATATATATATATATATATATATATATATATATATATATATATATGCTAGTACATGCAAGCATTGCATTGCAAATCTCTCCTTGTGCTGAAAGTCAGCCACATTGCGCCTTAACAAGGCCTCACAGTTGAAGGGATGAGGTCAAAGTCATATTTCAGTGACACTTGATATTCTCCACCAACTGGAACCGTAAAATCCTCACAGCTGAAATTGTGAAAACAGCTGAAGTTGGAATGGAAGGCTGCCGGAGCGTTCTGTTAAATATTCAAACAGATCTGCCGACAAACACTTCAAGGCCTCGACGTCTCTTCCGCTGAGAGCTCCGGCTGGTGTTTAGCTCACGTCTCCAGGTTCTGGTTCCCTTCAAGGTTTGCCTGCAGGCCGACCACCGGATGGTATGAACACGAGGAGCACTTCTTTAAGTGAACAGTTGCGTTTTTCTCGCCCGGACTTCTTCCTTTTCGGAACTTGTCTTTGTCTTTCCGGATTTGGAATGTCCCACTGCTGCCTTTAGAGGAAACTGTCTGACCTCTGAACAGTTGAGCCTGGCGCTGGCACAGACCAATTTTACTGAGGAGAATGAACACGTCCCCTCGGAAGGCTTTGGTGAAGATGGCGTAAAGGAACGGGTTGGCGCACGAATTGAGTGGGTAGAAAAGCACCAACAATATCTTGGAGTTGGAGACGGTGATGAGCGGCCGGTCCAACACTGCCGACATGGCGTAGAAGGAGATTGGTGCCATGCAGAGAAAGTCTGTAAAAATCAGGACCGCCATGCGCTTGGCTATGTTGGTATCCTTCGATCCGGAGCGGTATTGCGGATTGTGCACGGTGCAGTAAATCTTGACGTAGCAAGCGCAGATCACAAGAAAGGCCATAACGTTGAGGACAAGCACAGAGATAACGTAGACCAGAGCCTCGGTGGTTTGGATGTCCATCGGGAGACAGATGCTAACCCTCTGGTAGCTGCTAACCCCGGCCAGCGGGAGCAGCGCCAGCAGGAGGCAGAAGAGCCAGCCCCCTAGCATCACCGCAGCCGCGTGATGGAGACGCAGCTTACGATCCAGCCGCATCGCAAACGTGATGGCGTGCCACCTTTCCAGCGTGATCGCCGTCAACGTGTAGACAGACAGCTCGCTGGCAAACACGGTGAAGAACCCGGCCAGAGCGCAGCCGGGGCCCGTCTGCCAGTCGATGGCGTGGTTAAAGTACTCGGCTCGCGTGTGGAGGTCCACCGAGGCGATGAGCAGCAAGTAAATCCCCATGCAGAGATCGGCGAAGGCCAGGTGGCACATGAGGAAACGGGACACGGAGAGCTTGTAGTGGCTTGTGAGCAGCACCAGGAGCACCAGCGCGTTCCCCAGAACAGCCAGTAGGCTCACAAACCACACGGACACCCGCAGGAAGGCGAAGCCCATGATGTCCTCGCACGGGTTGAACTCATCGGGCACCGGCGCACACGTCACCTCCTCGCCCCCGTCGCACAACACCACGTAATCGTAGCGATGATCAAAGTCTTCGCTTGTGTCCTCCTGAGGGTTCACGAGCGTCTCTCCAAAGCCCACATCCTCATCTGGATGGCCGCCAAAGTAGGCGTGGTAGTACAAGCTGCCGTGGAAGCCGGCCCGGTGGCCGCCATCGTAGGGTTCCTCCGGGATGTCTTTTACCGCGCCTTGGAGGGAGGGCGTGTTGAGGGGCGCCACGGAACGCTTATGATGCTGGTCGTTGAACGCCGTCAGATTACAGAGGACGTACTCCCAAAATCTGTAAAACATTAGCGGGGCTCAGTATAGAGAAAGTAGTGTTAAATATCGTAATTGTGGTTGTTCAATGTCAAGTACTTTATGTACCTCCATCTCACTAAATCACCAAGTGAAACACATTTTGGTGCGTACTATGTAATTCAGGGGTGTCCAAACGTTTTGCAAAGGGGGACAGATTTGGTGAGGTGAAAATGTGGGGGGCCGACCATTTAACACTAATAAATCCCAGCACATTTTAGCAAACCAGTCTGCCTTTATCTTTTGACTCTTTTATTTCAATTTGAAGACTTAACTCATTCTGTGCCATTGACGTACTTATTTGTCTTTTCACAGTCCAGCCACTCAAACCCAGGAACTTATTTATATTTTTTTCAATTTTTTTCAAACGTTAGGGTAAAAGAGGGTCTGAAAATGGCTGGCATTGAATGAAGTAAACATTGTTTCTGTCCATTTGAAACATGACATATTGCTGCCAATTAAATCACTGAAACTTTAGATTTAAAAACGGGTAAATACGTAACATTCTCCTTGCAAATGAGGCAGACATAGTTGTTGCGTATTTCAGTGAAAAAAAATAGTCTGATTTTCACCTTTCCTTAAATTGTTGGCCCTCGCTGTCAAGTTTCCTTTTTTTAATCATTGTCGCCATTTTAGAAACTGTCCGGAAAGGGTCGCAATTGAACAGAGTGCTGCTGCCCTCTTGTGTGTGAAATTTGAAATTGCATTTAGTGTGTATTTTATATGCCTGTCAACGGGGATACGGGCCAGACATTATTCATTTTATGAGAGACGCTGCGGGCCGGATAAAATTTGAGCACGGGCCGCATTTGTCCACCGGGCCGGACTTGGGATATATTCGTGTAATTTGTCTTCAACTTTATAAAACATGAAGTGATGGTAAGAATTAAAAAAAAAAAAAATTTAGATCCGCCCATTTACATTTTTTAAACTAAAATATACTCAGTCCGATGAAACTCACCCTTGTTTCTTTTTGAGATTTTTGAAGCCGCAGCAGTGGCTGGGGTAGGTGAGGTTGGCGGTGGTGAGGTGCTTGAAGGTTTCAATAGGAGGCAATTTCTTGAGGCCCCACGCATTGCGGGCCTTCAACTCTCTGAGGGACTCCATACCGCTGGCGGGCAGGGAGGTGATCCCCGTCTGGGATATGTCTCTGAGGGATAGAGAAAGGAGGAGGAAATATGAACAGTTTGCAATCATTGATTTTATATATATATATATATATGTATATATATATGAGGATGAGATCTTACAGAAGCATGGGCCCGCTGATGGCACCGTCAAAAGCTCTTTCGTCCATCTTGGTCAAGTACTTATTCCTGTGAAGATCACTGCACATGGAAACACACCATCCAAATCGTCAAGTCATCGCTCACATTAGACTAAGGAAAATCATAATCCCAGGGGCCTCATTGCTGCATATGTCTCATCTTATTTGAAATGAAACGGTTCTCACTCACACTGTAAAATTAGACACTGAGGCAGTGGCGCACCAATTAAACACAATATACCCTCACCACACATCTCTCCGATCTAATCAGGATAATAAAGCTGAAAGGAGTTGTGTTTGTCTTGGTCGGGCTGCGCTGGCATCATTTAACACTTTGACTGCAGATCACACGCCAACACAAACGTCAGGCGTGTTCAGATTCTGGTCGCTCACCGGTGGCTTCGTTAGGCTCTTGTAAAGTGTCTATAGGAGTTAGAAGTGAGCAGACGAGACTGCGGCTAGATGACGATTGTGCGTTTCAAGGGGAAGTCAACCCAAACATATTTTTTCACGTTTATGAATATGCTCTATACAAGCCCACTATTTGAAATTACTTAAAATGAATGGCTTTCTGATTAATATTGTGTTTGTGGAATATGAGTTAAGAAGCAAAATACGCCCGTTTTTAGCTAGCTCAAGGGGGCGGACATTTTGTCACTTCTGTTGACTGAAAATGACATCGGAGTAGCTCAGGGTTCAGGTAACGACCAATCACAGCTCAGCTTCAGAAAACAGGTCAGCAGTGATTGGTCGTTACCTGAGCCCTGAGCAACTGTGATGTCATCTTCAGTCGACAGAAGTGACAAAATGGCCGCCCCCAGAGATGGCTAAAAAAGGTAGATTAACTCATATTCCCACACAATACACACAATATTAATCAGAATGACTTGTTTCAACTAGTGGGCCTGCATAAAACATATTCTTAAAAAATATGTTTGGGTTGACTTCCCTTTCAGCAGCAACATCCACCCGTTTTTAGCCATCTCAGGGGGCAGACATTTTGCCTGAAGCTGAGCTATGATTGGTCGTTACCGGAGCCCTGAGCAACTCAGATTTTCATTTTCGGGTCGACAGAAATGACAAAATGGTTGCCCCTTGAGATGTCTGAAAACTACTGGATTTTGCTATGTTCTATAAACATAATATTAATCAGAATGCATTTTTTCAATTCGTAGACCTGCATAGAACATATTCTGAAAAAATGTGTTTGGGTTGACTTCTCCTTTAAATCTCCTAAATGTGCGGATTGAGGACCAGAATGCATTTTGCAGCAATGAAGTTAAAAACAAAATGCAATCATGTTTTTAATTGATCTTGGCATACGGCCACAAAGAATCCAATGTCCCCGAGTGAATGCGAGAAAGCAACTCTTAATACAGACTTCCTGCTCCTCAATTTGGAGGCATATTTTCCCATGAGAACTTGAGCGGGCTAATCAAAAGCTTGGCTAAACCCCGTTTGGACTGCATTTGAGAGGATCCATTTGCAGGCCAAAAGTACGCATGACACATGTCAGCAATCGTTTAATCCGACCAGTTGTGAGGTCTGAAAGTGCTGAGCAAAGTTGTCAGAAAAAGTGGAAGAAATGTACTTAGTCGCTTGGAGGTGAGAAGTTGAACGCACGTCTCATTTTCCATCGTTCAAACATTTCCTTTCTAACTGTCGTCAGTTGAATTCAACAAGTTAGGACATACACTTGATCCAGCTTGGTCCCATTGAATGCATGATGTTGGATTTCCCTGAAGCCATTCCCGTACAGCATCCTGAAAAACAAGTATATGTTTATCTAATAAGACGAATAACGTTGCATTGTTTGAATCACAACCTCGGGCGCTCACGCTGCATCTCCGTGTACATTTCACAGTGACGTATTGTCTGTCTGTGCAATTTTGTGGTTTAAAGGCCTACATTTCCTATAAATGCAGTGCCGTGTATTCAATTTACAATCTCCCCTTCCCCTGACCACATGTCCACGAGCGCCTGTTGTGTGTTTGTGTGTTAATAGTGTGTTCATACTCAGAACATGTTATTCAAGTGAGCTCATTCTGACCTGTCTGCACCTCTTGTAGCTATTCGAGGGTTAGTATTATTTTCTTATTAAAAGGCAATGTGCTCTAGGTTTTAAAACGGATTTAATTAGATTTCTACTACTTTGTATTTATGGAGCAATATTTAGCCTTTTCTGCTTTTTTGTTTGTGTAGTGGCTAATAAACTTTTGATCAGCTGCCCCCCCTTTGGAATAAATGTTTTGATTGGATGTGCGGGAATGTTCGCATGCATCCTGGATAATCTGGAACACTTGCATGCTGACCAATTTTACAGTCATGGAAACAGAATCAAATATCGAGGTAAACTGAAAGCACAGTTAATGGAAGTATATTTTTGGGAGGGGCTAATTTACTTTCAAATCATACTCCCTAATGTACCAGTACCACCTCATCAGCGAAGAATGGTGGCAGTAGTGCCGTGACGTGGGTATGTAAGGCGACAGAAATGACAAAATGGCCGCCCCTTGAGATGGCTAAAAACTGCTGGACCGGTGGAACTCGTTCCGTTGTTTTGATCGATGATATGACTGCTGACAAAGGCAGCAGGATGAATTGGGAAGTGTTTCGGGCAATATTATCTGCTCATATTCAGCCAAATGCTTCAGAACTCATTTGATGGTGCTTCAAAATGCAGATGGACAATGATCTGAAGCATAATGCAAAAGCAACTAAAGAGTTTTAATCAAAGTGTTTTTGTGTTTTTGAGTTATGCAATGAAGTTGAAGTAATGCAATGGACAAGTCGGTCACCGGACCTGAATCCAATTGAGCAATTGATCAATTGCATTTATGAAATAGTTTGAAAGGGTAAAGTAAACAAAAAAATCGGGCTGCTTGAATTTATCTACATATGAACTGAGGCTTATGCCCTTTTTTCCCTCAATGGAAAAAAAGCCAGATTTACGCTTTGTCATTCTGCCTTTGAACGTCAACACCAAATTGTAGTAAATATGCGTGATGACTGAAGGCTTGCTTATTTAAAAAAAAGGGAAAAAAAGACAATTTGGGGGGAAAAAATGACAACATTTGATAAACATTATATTTTTTGAAATGCATTTTGGACTTGCCACCTACTGTTGAGAATGACTGTTGTCAACATTACACATTGTTACCATGAGACCAAACAATGCAAATGACTATTTTTTTTTTATTACTCTTACACAAGTAATTTATATAATTTTCAGTTTGGTTGAGGTATGTTCGATGGTTATGGCCGCTATCATTCTAAAAATTACATTGAAACGTAAGGAATAGTATCTGCGTTGTTTGTGTCATGTGTCATGCCAATAGCTCACACTGTCAGCAAATCACTGGTGATGCCACGGAAGGAGTTAGGCGGGATGACAGTTATGTGGGGATGATCTACAATTTCCCTGAAAAGAGAGAAAGCAAACAAAGAGAGCATTAAGTGCATTTGTGAACGTATACTGTGTATACTCTTCACTGGAAAGTGGCAGAGGCGCGGTCAGGGCGGAAGATTGATGCCTTCTCACTTTTTACGCTACAGCTGGAAAATGAAAGTGGGAAGAGGGGTTGATTGAAGGAATGACTCAATGGCAGAAAACCACACACACTTGATGACTCACTCAAGAACACGTACTCATAACAAGTGCAAGCGGCCACATAATAAGTGCTTGTGTAGTGTTTTTCGCTGTACACCTCAATTAATGCCATTTGAGAGCTCTGACCACGGTCAGAATTCGGTTGGAAATGGACCAAAGCAGTTGCTCGAAGCAGGAAGTCACTAATTTGTCTGCCAATCTGTTCCAAATTGTCTTGTCACATTGAGAATATGTCAGATGGAAAAGAAGTGAGCCGCCACGATGGGCCTCCGAGCCATGCCATGCCTCCAGCAGAACAAAACCTGCAATTGTTCTTTATATGAAACATCAACAAAATTCAAAAACATTGCAGAGAAATGTTAATAGTACTTTAATGTTATAGTAAGAGTAAAAATATGTAATGTAACTTTCTCTTTTACTTTTTTTTTTTTTTTACTATTTACTATTTATTTGGTGTCAAGGTAAACCATTTCACACTATATTAATAGGCAGTAGGTCTAATTACATTAAACTATTCTTTAGCTGGCTCAACATTGCTTAAAAAAACTTACAGAATGAAATTGTTGTCATGAGAGTGGATGCTGCTCAAGTCAGGAAAGATGTTAAGGCCTGTATTGAGAATCCCCCTGATGGACAAGAAGAAACCGTTAGACAGGAAAACTAAAATTCCATGCATCCATGCTCATGTGTTAAAATAATTCAAGGTACAATACACACCAATGTAATGTACTGGATCAAGCGAACTGGACTTTTACCAGGTCCAAAAAGATACAAGTATGTTTCTAAAATATTATAAAGTTAATTGTCAGGTGCTTGGAATAAATTACATTGTTACTATTCACAATTTTAATGTGGACGTCAGTTCTGAGCTTCAAGTAACAGTATGTAGTAGTTTCATCTCAAAGTGGAAATCAACTCCATTTTTTTTTTTTTTTTTTGCAATAATATCATCCGTGCGCCTTCACTAGTCTAAACATGGCATTCTGATAAATACTGCATTTGTGGAATAGGAGTTAGTCCACCCGTTTTTAGCCATCTCAAGTGGCAGCCATTTTGTCACTTCTGTCGACTGAAAATGACATCACAGTGTCTCAGGGCTCAGGTAACAACCAATCATGGCTCAGCTTTAGAAAACAAGTGAGCCGGTGGCAAAATGGCCGCCCTGTGAGATGGCTAAAAGCAGGTGGATTTTGCTGCTTAAGTCATATTCCACAAACACAATTTTAATCAGAATGCCATGGTTAGACTAGTGAAGGCGCATAAAACATGTTATTGAAAATATTTATTTTGGGTTGACTTCCTTAATGTTTGATCCCATCTTTAATGGTTAACATGCCTTTTCACTGCCATTTATCTGTATTTACAACCCTCGATAAAATTATGCTTCACACAACTATAAAGTGCCCCACTGAACACGGTTTAACTCTCCTGACAGTTTCTCAAGAGTTATGATTTTGGGAACAAATGCTGAAAAGAATAAAAGGTTTAATAATGCAGGACTTGTCCGTTTGCACGAAAAAAAAAAAAAAAAAAAATGCAATGACAAATACTCACAGGTATTTAAGGTTTGGGAGATTCTTAAAGGCTTCCGGGTCAACGTAGGTTAAATTCTTTGCATTCCGTATTTCTCTGATTGAACAAAGAGACAATGTTGTGTTGAAATTCACAATACACTTGTCATGCTATGAAAGAAAACTTTAGGTTTCCAGGTGAAAGCAAACCATATACGGAATCAGTGCTATACACACCTATCCAGGGATATTGAATTGAGCGTGTCCTTAAAAGCAGCTGGAAGAACTGAACAAGGTGCAGGTCAGTAGGCAAGAGAAGGGAAATTTGGTGCCGACAGCCAAAACCAGAAGTTGGAATGAAAAAAAGTGTTTCATTAATGTGTTTATTCTGGTTCACCCCGGCTGGACAGAACAGTTGTGTTATGTCTAAGGCCAAATGTGTCTTGGCCATATTCACATCCTGGCTAAGGGCCTGGCTCCAGGCAGGCAGACTCACTTACTTCCTGATGCTAAAAGCAGGGGGATGTACAGTATTCGGGTAGACTGTTTTATAAGCTGATAAATTAAGAACCATTGCCAGTTTGTGTACTTTTTTGGTCGAGTTGAATTCTTTTGGCTTCAGAGCCTTCTCTGGAAGAAAACAGTGGTTTGCATTTTTTTTTTTTTTTTTTCAAAAGATTATTCAGATGAAATAGCAGGGTTTCAGACGTCATTTATTTTCTATACTGCTTGTCCTTATAAGGGTGGCGCCGGGTGAGCTGCAGCCTTTTCTGACTGACTTTGTGCGAGAAGTGGGAGAAACCCTGGACTGTGGCCAGGCATTCGCAAGGCACAGACTGTAGTCAACAACCATTCACTCCAATCTACTGTATGTGTAAATTGTAAATCTCCAACTTAACCCAACTCCAATTCACGTCGCACATCTGCAAGGACGCTACCCACAGTGCTGTATTATTATTTTATTTTTTTTAATGACAGGATGTGGGAATTTTTTTCCAGAATATGCTCTATGCAGGACCACTAGTTGAAATGCTGCATTCTGATTAATATTGTGTTTGTGGACTATTGTGGACTATTGTATGTTAAGCCGCAAAATGCACCCACTTTTTGCCATCTCAGCGGGAGGCCATTTTGTCACTTCTGTCAACTGAAGATGGCATCAAAGTTGCTCAAGGGTCAGATAAGGACCAATCACGGCTCAGCTGTTTTCTGAAGCTGAGCCATGATTGGTCCTTATCTGAGCCCTGAGCAGCTTCAGGGGGCGGCCATTTTGTCACTTCTGTCGACTGAAGAGGACATCGTAGATAAGGACCAATCATTACTCAGCTTCAGAAAACAGCTGAGCCGTGATTGGTCATTATCTGTGGCCTGAGCAACTTTGACGTCGTCTTCAGTCGACAGAAGTGACAAAATGGCCGCCCCCTGAGCTAGCTAAAAACGGGTGGATTTTTTCATATTCCACAAACGCAATATTCATCAGAATTTAGACTACTGGGTCTGCATAGAATATATTCTGGAAAAAAATATGTTTGGGTTGACTTCCCCTTTCAGTGAAATGCTGGCAGTGAAATGCTGGATGTTTTGTTTTTGACGTTCTTCCAGTCGACATTCACAGCTCACATTATTGTTCACAGTAACTATTGCTAATTGGCTGCTGACATTGGGCTTTAAGTTGTTCATTAGCTAGTGTTTTTCCAGATGGGTGTGCCTAGCACTTGCTTTTGTTATATTTGCGCATAAGACTTGCATATTTTACATGTGACCATGCTGGAGGTCTTATTTTTCGTGCAATATTTCTACATGCTTGAAGTGCTATTAGTTTGCTGCGTGGACCCACCACATGATGCCTTCCGCAATGCGTCTGTGTGGTTGATGTCAAAAACGCGATCGGTGACTCATCGACTTCAACCCCTCTAACTGTCATTGCGCACTGGTCAAGTCAGCACGTCGACTCATCCACACACATACTTGGATCCAAAAAAAGAGTTATTTTGACAAGCGTTCCCAGGCCGCTGTCATCTGCTTCGATGTTGTCATTTAAATTCAGTTGATTTCAGCCCTTTTGCCATTTTGTTCCGCCTGACAGGGTCTCGAAGTAAAAATACACAACTGTCTTTCTTAAATACGAAATACCACCTTGAATTGATGGCCATGACCAATTTCTCTTTCTCTATGTAACAAGACTCTGTCTTAAGAAATGTGTCTTACTTTCATCCTTAGTTCTTCTCAGTAAGAACTGTGTATGTAAGTATGTGGTTTCTATCAAGACAAGACGACCCCCCGCCACCCACAATCATCAATTTATAAGTACAGCCTCAGCTCTACAGCTGCTGTTGGCCTCCTCAAGCAGCCGAAAGGAACCAGGGCATTCATTTGTGTCTGACCCTGAAGGAAACCTGAGTGAAACGCTATTATCTCTTGTACCGCACCAATCAGAGGCAAATAGGCCCTCGAAGTATAAAATAACACCCCCTGGAAAGATACCAGATGCCAACCTCCGCTGGTTGTAACGATAAGCTTCTGCCTGTATTTTAGTTATCTGGATTTAGTCTGCCAATTCGTTTCGACACAAACTCAGTCGGCAATCTAGGAGCGCTTCCAGTCATCAATTCATGTCGCGTCGCGTACAAGTGTCGCTGTTAATTGTAGTTACCGCTGCAAACTGTGACACAGCCACATTACACACCGCACACAAAATGTTGTGTTGGAATGTGTTGACGCGGTGTGGCGGTCTTGGAGCAGTGCGTGGGGAGTTAGGTGTGACGCTGGATGGTGTGTGGTCCGCCTACACGCTGCACACACAAATCTAATTGAGAGAAGAGAGCAACTCGCTCTTTTTCCCCACGCGCCGCTTCTGCGGGAGCTGGAGCATGAAGGAAAGAGGAGAAGCTTTGATGACTTTATACCGCATGTCTTTCTCGAACAGCATCCATTGTGATATGGTGGGGTAGCACTAGGGGTGGGAATCTATGGGTACTACACGATTCGATCCAATTCCGATTCAGAGGCCCGCAATTCGATTCAATTCCGATTCAAAGGCCTATGATTCGATTGGATTCCGATGTATCACTACATTGGCTTACATTTTATAGTCCATGCAAAACACTGGAAACTTTTTCAAGAAAGAGCAATGATTTATATTTTACAGTTTGAGTTCGCTGCGCTCAAATGTGGTTTTGCTTGTTCCGCCATCTTTTCACGTATTAGCTTAGCCTAGCACAGACATCTGACGTACAAACACACTTAATCATTTGCGCATGCGTTTAGTTTTTTTTAAATTTAAACTTCAAATATCGATTATTAATACCTATGAATCGATTCAGAATCTTTGTAATACGCCAAACGATGCATCGAAAAAACGATTATTGTTCCCACCCCTAGATAACACCTACAGCACAGTCCTGTAGTCTTGCATGACCGCCACACAATTTGTTTTGTCACTTCTGTCGACTGAAAATGACATCACAGTTGCTCAGGGCCCAGGTAACAACCAATCATGGTTCAACTTCAGAAAATAAGTGGAGAAGGGGGCGTGGCCATAATGTTCATTACCAGGAGGCGTTTGCAAAGTCGATAGTTTTTATTGATTTCTCCAAAACAAATTGGTAACATTTAAAATTCAAGCTAATTTCCCGGCTGGATGATCCCTTTTCGAGTTTTTCGAGATTTATTTATATCTATATTTATCAATACGTGTATCACAGCCTTGTATTGTTTTTTTTAAATGTATTATATTGTTTCTAAAGTGCTTTGTTACAGCTTTAGCTGTTATGAAATGCGCTATATAAATAAAATAATATATTCTATTGTATACATCTTGACGATTTTTCGTCTTGAGCTACAAGCACGCTTCAGACATCCACCGCTACATGGCGGCACCAAACTTCACAAATTAAACCCGTATCTCAGTGCGAATGAATAGTTTGTGTGTGTATCTCCATTACATAATAAGCTATTAATCCAACACGTGGTCTCTTGCCACCGACTTGTCTGAGCAGTCTCGGCTGATTGCAGAGCTGATTGCTGTTGTTAACAATTCAACCTTGGTGGACTTCTGCACTGCACTGTTTTTTTTTTCTCAGCAAGAAGAAATATCATAATTAACATACCATTACCAAGATCTAGTTTCAGAATGCAGCTATTCAAGTACGCACATTGAGGTAAAGCTAAACCTCGGCAAGTGGTGAAGCCTTTTCAAGGCCGTAACTGAAACAGTTATCTTGCCAGGGAGCTGATAAAACAGTTTACTCGACCAGGATCAATAAAGCATATGCCCTTCATTCTAGATACTCACATGTGGGTGATTTTCCTCAGTCCGTGAAATGAGTTCCTCTCCAGCCGTCGCAGGGTCACATCTACTGATATATATCTTAAAAGACATAAACAGTTGTATATGTGATTGAATTTACAACAGTGTTCAAATCTGCACCTGTTTCCTGAGTTATGTAGCTTACTGTGTCTCTAAGCCTCCAAATTCGATGGTAATTTTGCAGGCATGTGCCACATGTATACACTACCAGGTCATCAGCGTCAAGTCAGTAATTGGAAACAAATACTCTTTAAATAAACTTCCAACCAGGTAATTGCGCAGTGTTACGACACATTCATTTCACAAATTCTTAGTGGACCAAACAACAGGCTGTGTGTGTACCACTGTGGCTGGTTGGTATCCTGTTAAAAGCAGTTATGTAAAAAATTCCAACCTATCTGTGTGTCAAAATATACAATATATTGGATAGAGATTGGAAACACAAATAAAATAAGTTTGTCAAATTTGGTTAAGGATTAAGGACTTTATGACCCTTTATGGTCCAAATTGACTTGTCGAGAAATCAGTAAGAAATTTGAGAAATTAATGTAAATCAGAAATTTCTAAAGTGAGGTGGTGAAGATATTTCCTAACAATGTCATCGGCCAGAAGAACACAGATTTCCTTGTGCAAAACGATTTTGGTGGATATCCACTAAATCCAAGGTAGAGAAATCCGGCACAGCGAAATGGAAAAAAATGGCGGCCAGTGATATGAATTTTGTAACATACCTCTTAAAATTTATAGATCAAAAACCCTTTGAGGCTTTTGACAATGTTAATGAATTGATGGAATATGGCCTACCCTACCTATGCCTCTTTCTATGAAAACAACAACTAGGCCTATTTGTTTAACTGGACAATTGAGCTTGTGAAGCTAATTAATGCTGATAACTTATGCTAACGCTACCACAGCTCTCCTTAGCTTTTTGCTTTGACATAACAGCCGTCCAAAATTGTGGGTCTTTGCCCAGGCAAGATGCCAAATCATGGGCAAAGAAAGTTGCTGTGAGGACTCTACTATTCAAATTAGCCTGCTTCTGCCATCCCACCAAAATCTGAACGGCTTCCTTACAGACACATTTGTAGAAATAGGCAGCTCCCAAAAACTTTACCTTGATGTTGTAATTTCACATTTAAAAGGTGGGCAGGCACTCCAAAGCTATTTAGTATATGAGTAATTCATTTTTGCCATATTATGTCTTCTTTTAAGATGGCAAGTCAATCCCTTAAGTGCGAGACGGAGAGGAAGGAGAAACGGTGAGCAAGTGTCAAGCGCATGGAGTGGTATTGTTAACTCATTTTTTTTACCCTATCGTTTGAAAAAAATTGATAACAAAAAATCTAAATAAATTCCTGGGATTGAATGGCTGAACTGTGAAAAAGACAAATGAATTCATCAATGGAAGTGAATGAGTTAAAAAGGGCACAGGTGGAGGAGAGCAGCCATCAAGGGGCTGTGTTGAAGTTCTTTTATTTGAAGAGACTTAATCACACAACCTAAAGTTGTTACTCACATTCTCGAGATGTTTACCATGTTGGCAAAAGCATCTGATGGCACAGATGCCAGACGCGTCTCAAAAAGCCATCTGCTTGAAAAGAAAGAATACATTTTAGTAGTTACAAACATGGACTGTGGCAAGAAAATATTAAAAAAATTTTAAGCATTTTTTTTTTTTTTTTTACTTTTACAGTATTGTTAAAGTGAAAGTCAACCCCCAAAACATCTTTAGAAGAATATCTTTTATGCAGGCCCACTAGTTTAAACATGGCATTCTAATTGATATTGTGTTTGTAATAAGTTAAGCAATAAAAAACACCCGTTTTTCACCAGCTCACGGGGCGGCCATTTTGCCACTTTCTGTCAACTGAAAATAACATCACAGGTGCTCAGGACTCAGATAATGACCAATGATGGCTCAGCTTCAGGAAACAGGTGAGCCGTGATTGGTCGTCACCCTAGCCCTAAGACACTGTGATGTCATTTTCAGTCAACATAAGTGATAAAATGGCTAAAAAGAGGTGGATTTTGCTGCTTAACTCATATTCCACAAATGCAATATTAATCCGAATGCCATGTTTAGACTAGTGAAGGCATATAGAACACATTGCAAAGATTTTGGGGGGATTGACTTCCCCTTCGAACAGATGGTGTGATATTGCATTTTTTTTGGGGCCGACCCTACAGAAGAGTGCATGATTTTCCGCAGACTTCAACTGCAACCTGGCTTAGTTGACAGAAGTGAGTGTTTGTTCAGTTCGACTTGACTTTGAAATCAAACCCAGTCAAATATAAGAACTCCATTGATGTCATTGCAGTGGGAAACAATGGACCAATTCAGAGACTTGGCTGAATCGCTCGAACAAAAAAAAAAAAAAAAAAGGAGATCATTCAGCTGAAACAAAATGCACAATGCTTTGACAAACTCAAACAAACACAGGGACACAGAGCAGACCTTGGCACCTGACATCTTTCTCCCCCTCCATAGTGCCACCTGGCACAAACCCTGATAAGCAGGATGAAGACCAATGAACCCATCCCACACACATAAGGAGAACATTGCACCCTCAATTAGCCATTTTGGACCAAAACCAGAGAAAACAAACCGATTTGGAAATTGGTTTTAAAGTGGAGGAGAAGCCAGACAATTTACAGTAGTGTTGAGCATTGAGTTGACCTCATAGTTGTGTTTACCGTGGACTCCGTCTCATTTTTTATGTGTATTGGCCTGCGCTGACTGGATGTAGGGGTTAAAACATACTCTGGGGCATATTTCAACCTGCACATGTTCCACTGGGATTCATTAAAAACTCCCTTGTGTGGAAAAACTGCCTACTTTAAAAGCTCCGTGGCCTCCTGCACGTGCAGTTTGATCAAATTAATAATATGTCATACTTTTACGGTAAGTGTTTTCGTGGTACTTTGGCTTGTAATAAGGAGGATTTTTGTCTCTTGTTGCCTTGCTGTAATTTCAGCCATAATTTGTTGGATGGATGGATCATCATTTTTATAGTCAATGTGTTGTATTAGAACACAAATCATGGCACATGTGAATTTTGCGGAAGGAATCGTATTTAAAAGGACTTATTTGGGAAATTGCATGCTTAAAATGTTTTATTACATGTGTCAGGTTTGAAACTCTTTGTCCTTGAAGACTTTTCCCCCATGAACAATTACCTCAAATGTAATTTTATACGTTTTGAAGTGTTGGAATGCAAATCAAGAGTTGTTCAATGCAGACATTTTAGCATTACAATTTACTGCCATAAAGAAAAAAAAAAAAAAACAGGAAATTATTTTATACTTACTGCTACTTTAATTTCTATTGGTGTCATAAGTGCACACAATTTTGATGCACTGTTATTGTATGTATTATGGATGAATACAAAGCACCTTTTTGTTGTTCTTTTTTTTTTTTTTTTTTTAAAGTCGTTTCCCCCTCCCAATTATTTTCAGAAGGAACTATATGTAAGTTTGAGAAATGTGCTGCCAAAGGTAAACATTGTGTTTGAACGTGAGGCCGAGATGAGTCAAGTGCCATGCTCGGCAGGCTTTTGAAGCATGTCTGTGCTTTCCTTTCCACCTCTCTGACTCTCAATGAGACATGCAGTGACCTTTCTTACACTCAAAGAACCCTGAGCTAAGTGTACACATGTGCTGACACTTTCTACCGCTCACATGCATTTATTTGCACAGCTTTTCTCATTTAGTAGGCAACTTAAAGAGTAAGGACTCCCGCACACGTACAGGATAAGAATGTTGAATAAATATAGATTAAAGAAACTTTAAGATAACACATTATTCATTTAGTCTTGCATATAAGTTATGACTTTGCCCAAAAGACAAAATATGTGACACACAACACTTCCTCAGAAACACACAGTTTTTGTTTAGCATGCGTTATAATGGGGACTGTATAATTACCATTACATTGTTTTGTTTTTTTTCCACTGTTACGCCAACTGTCATAATTGACAACAATGCAAAATGAAAAAAACAAACGAACAGTAGATTAATTTTCATGAAGTATCTTATCTCATCTCATTTTCAGTCCACCTTCATGCATTACATAACTACACGTGCAAAATCATTTAGACAAAATAAGTAAAAAAAAATTTTTTTTTAAAAGACAAGCAAACAGAAAGGAAATACAGTACATAATGTCTCCTCTTCCATTTTAATGATAGGGAAAAGAAGAAAAATATAATCCTGTCATATATAATCACTGTCTCCTTCATATGTTACACCTGCACAATGTCATGAAAGTTAAAACAATAACTGTGCCAAAAATGCAGTTTTTACAAAGACAGTAATGCACAATTTTGACAGAGAGAGAGCCAGAGCGTCATTAATTAACAATTGTGGTCAAAGTTTGCATTGGTCTAGATCTTCTTGTTTCCTTTCCAATACTAATTTGAAACGGTTTATCATCACATTATGTCTCTTATAACAATTCATTATGGTGCAGTTGGATATCATTTGTGCAGTGCATGCCATATATTGCGGCTGTTGTAGTCTGTCTAAATTTAAATCCTGAATGAAGAAAAAAAAAAAAAGTCACTTTCTGTTGAATGGAGAATATACATCATAGTTCTGACATTAACACTATTACAGCCAAATAGGCAGATAATGTGACTACTCGACATGACATGAGTGCCATGTGGAAGCACTTTTGGGGGAATAACCATTATATTATGATGATTTTTCCAGCAAAGTGTGCTGAGAAAATCATAGTAGAGAAGACAGTTTTTACATTCAACATCCATGATTTTTTTTTTTTTTTTTTTTAGTCCAAAAATACTTCTACAGATGAAAATGTACTTACAGTGTCTCCGTGCTAGCTGGGAAATTGGGGATCATATCAATATCAATGCAAGAGATGGTGCGACTCTTCCATTCTGAGCAATCACAGGCATCAGGACAGGAGTCGGCATTGAGTCGGCTCATGTGGAGGATAAACAGGACGCACACTATCAATTGCATGTTGGAGTTCTTCTCTCTTCCTGTCTCCGTGATCCTCTTGATGATCTTCGTACAAATATTTACAGGATAGCATATGAATTATTTCCCAAATCCTTGCAAAGAGCACTCACTTTTCTCTCCAGGGTCCCAGGAGGTTCTGTGTATGAGGCTGTGAAGGTATAGGAGGGATGCTGGAGGACGGGCATGCAGCTGGAGCTCTTTAGTGGCTTCATCTTGAGGGTTGACTTAGGAGGCACTCTTGTGTTAGATGGGAGAATAACTCCCAACCCTGCTCATTATTTTGGGTATTATGTTACTCTCTACTTCGGCAACAGACACAGCCATGTGAGACAATTGTGTAGAATCAATGGACTACAATATAGTCATGTAAAAGAAACATGCATGAACTTAACCCCACATATTATTATTATTATTATTATTGTTGTTATTGTTATTATTTTTATTATTATTATTATTATTATTATTATTATTATTATTATTATTATTACTGGCAGCAACAGAAATTCTACTGCTATAGTATAAAACTGTACTTTTGTTGATCATTACTTGTACCGTCTTTCTTTTTTTTAAGGCGCGGCAGCAGTGGCGCAAAAGCCTCTTTGTGGAGATTGTAGTTCACAAGTGGACCATTCCCTCAGTTCATAATGCTGAAAAGGACTACAATTCCCAGCGTACATTTACTCTGCGGTTGGAGTGAGTTGTTTTCCTGCTCAGACGCGGCTAGTTCAAGTTGCCATAGTACACGGAGATGCAAAATCGCAGTTATTTTCTTTTAACTACAAACTCGCGTGTGACGTAAACAATGCAGTAGTGGAATATATTTTATATGTTGCCGCTGAACATATGTAGGATTTTGCGGTCGTTATGGCATTACATCATTAGCAATTTGGCAAGCTTTAGGTTAGCTAGCTAGCATTTAGTGTTGGCCACTTGTTGCTAATCATGCGCAGCATCATCCCATAGCAACGCAATGAGAGCGTTGAATGGGAAGGCAAAAAAAGTATTTTGGATTTGACTGGTCTCATAATGTCTTAGAAGGGCTTTAAGTCGTTTCGTTGCAAAGCAAAAGCTTCCCAATTTCAATGCGAATGTGATGTGCAATTTTTTAGGCCAACGTTTTCTATACTCAGGTTACTAATTGAAAGATTTGCATGGTCAGTCGTCGTCGAATCTTAATTGCAAAATATGGACACATCCAGCGGGTCAGATTCGAGTGACAGGTTACGTGGGCACAGGCTGCAGGGGCGTGAAGCCCCCCGTAGACATGCACGGGAAAGAGGCCGAGCCAGTGGGCGAGCAGGTGACGGCCGAGCATCTGACATCTCTGAGAAGATCAGCACTCTGTGCAGCACTTTGCAGGTACTCCTATCGTGCCTTTTCACTTTTCTTTTTGATTCTTTTTTTGTTGTTGTTTTGTGGCGCTCAGCCAACAAATCAATTACTGTGCCATTTTGCACTGTTTGTGTTTCTGAGTCAAATTGGGAATGTATTTGCCCCACCCTGATTATCAAGTGCTCATCAAACCGATTTTACGATGATTTTTGGATGATTCGAAACACTGCGCTATGAAAGATGTTTCTAAATCAATTACATTCACATGAATAAATAAAACATCGTTTTGCCACATGAAAGAAAATAATATGGTGGATGTCTCTGTAAGGGAGATTAAAAGTGAGGAGTTGGTGGGATTGCACAATATTGTACAATGTATATTTTAACTACTAATCCTTAATAAACACCTGGCACTTTTGGACGTTATTATACAATCGTTTTAATCTGATTGAACCAGTTTGCTGATAAATTCTGCTCTGACATGTTATAAAATGTCATAACATACATTTCCAAATTGTTGATGCTCTGATACATAATCTCGCCCTAGAAAATGTTAAAAAAATATTGTGTTACTCGTGAGTGAGCAACATTTCACAGTGCAGTTTGTTCTTTGATTGTCTTCAGATTATTATTATAGTCCTTGAAAGTGAGTCAAATAATTACAAGCAGGCAGAGCAAAATGACAGTTGTGACGCACAATTGCATTCATATGGATGCTTTTTTGATGCATGTTGTGAACACTTGACTTTGAACTGTCACGATTCGATTTGTTTTCTCTCTTTGGCAGGATACCAATCGGAACTTGAGCAAGGTGGACCAGATGCTGGGCCAATACAGGGAGCATACCGATGACCAGGCTGAGGCCATGGCTTTGGTGAGACACCTGTTCAATCCATTCGCAGTGTAATGACATTATATTACCCATTGCACAGATGGCTTTTGAATTGCACAAGGTCACGGTCATCTCATTTTTATTTTAGTACGCTCTCGATTATAACCTTCCCTTGAAATCTAATATTGTGCTTCCTGAAATGAAATGAGTACTCAAATGCAAAATGAGTCTGAGCTCAGCCTATTGAGTATTACCTTGCACGGCTTGACTCAGTCATCTCTCAAACCCAGCTTGTTTGTTATTTCAGCATCTGTTTTCTGCTTTCTAGCTTCGAGATAATCTGGAGGAGTCCATCAGTCAGCTGCAGGCGCGGAGACTGAGCAGGCCCAATGGTGCTCACAGCAGCGCTTCCGCCTCCAGCCTGCATTCCAGTGACCTGGATGCTTGCCCCGGATCAGGTACAGAGCCTCGGAATCTAACATATCGGTTTGGATATTACAATGTTTATAATAGATTAAACAGGCAGAGTGATAAAGCAGTTTAAGTGTTAGGCTGAGTTTTCCACCGGGCTTGTCTCTCTTCATTCATTCATTCCAATGTGACCACTGCGTTAGTATTTTACAGCATGTAATTAATGTGCATTTACAGATGGCAAACATTTGAAACCAACTTCCCCGCTAAAAGACTACACGGGAACGCCAGAGCAAAGGAGGAGGAGGAGGTCACACTCTGCAAGCGTTCGCTTCAAGAATAGTAGCTTGTCAGGAGACGACGTAAGGACCACAGAAGTGATATGTGTTTCGTACGTGTCCTTTCACAAAGTGTTCTGAAAGGGAGCAAACATTATCAGCAACAGTGCAATGTATTGGTAATATCTAATTCTTGGATTTTCATTTCACTTTAAATATGATTGGAATTGGGGCTGAGCATTATGACTGAAAAGTGTTTATATTTTTATATATATATATATATATATATATATATATATATATATATATATATATATATATATATATATATATATATATACATTCATTCATTCATTCATTCAATTTTTTTTTCTATTGAAAATTGTATTTGAAGGCATTTTATATTAATATTGTTCCTGTGTCTATCACGATCTATTGATATTGAATTTCTGCCCAGCCCTAATTGGAATGTAACTAAGGCAGCTTATTGTTGTCATGTTTTATTTTTTTATATCTTTTCATGTTCAGGCATCATTCTGCTTTTTGTACTTGCTGGTGTCTCCTAGTACAATATTTATGATGACCATTACAGATTCACACTTTGCACCAGTCCTTGAGGGATCTGCGCTGTGGCCAACAGAGGCTGTCAGTGGACCTGGAGCAAGAAATTGTCAGGAGAAATAGGTAATATTCGGTGTACTATACTGTATGTAAACGTTAGAACACGTTTGGAATTGAGGAGGGACAACCATTTAGTCGCAAGTTGTCGATGATCGGTTTTATGGTGTATGTCGAGTAATCCAGGAAGTAGTCACTGAAGCCTGTGATGAATGAATAAATCGAAATAAGTTAATATGTCACTTTTCCTGCACTCGGCTTCTTTTCTGAAAGGGATTTAAATCCGATTGTGTACCAAAACGATTTGCTGTGTTTGAGATCTGGTCATGGTAGAATTTTGCCTCAGTGATAATGAGCAAAGTGAATATGTTCTCAAAAATAATTAAACACAGTCATTTTGAAAGTGCTTTCGTATTTATTCTCTTCGCACGCACAGCACGGATGGACGCTTTTGGCTATCACTTGTTATTTCTTTCTGACGAGCAGGTGTCTCTAGTTTGCAATCTTTCCATATACATCCTGCTGGAAAGCTTTACTGTACGTTTAATGTTGTGTGAACTGTTTCAGTGGCCACACATGAAATACACAAAAAATACAAATCTACTCACACTTCATTTTGTATACTTCAATCAATTGATCAAGAAAAGAACCGGGGCCATGCTTTGATACAGTTTGAAAAGTACATTATTTAGCTTATTGAGAGAAAAAGAGAGAAAAATATGAACTTGAATTATCACGCAGTACAGTTTTACACCACAATAATAGAGATGTTGAAAAAAATGTATTTTTTGACTGTATTTTTTGACTTCACCGGTGGTGTAGAATGGTGTCATCTTTTTTTATTTTTTTTTAGCAGGTACACATTGGGTGTCATCAGATTTTGCAGATGTACCTTCTGAAATGATATGGGCATAAAAGTTTTCATCCGCTCCGAAAAAAAGCTTTTGAAACTTTGTCACTCATTTTCAAGATTTAATGAGATGAGGCACCTAGATGGAAAAGATAATGGTGTTCTGGAGGGCTGTTAAAGGCCACGTTGAAGAGTCAGAAAGCCAATTTGTCACTCAACATAATTAAGAAGTTTGACAAACCTATTAAAAACACTCCTCTCCACGTGCTGTTGACTGGGTCAAATTGAGAATGTCTTTTGCCGGTAGAAGGCTGTGTAATTGTTTTTGGTAGTGTCATATAGTGTTATCCATTTTTGACTTTGCGAATAAGTATTTGTCTTTTCTTGACAGGGCTGATGTTGACACCAGGCTTGCAATAGAGAGCCTCTCTGATCACGTGGCCCCTATACAGCGACAGGACTCTGTAAGTGTGTGTTCCTCCTTCAGATTGATCAACTTTCAGGTGGTGGTCACTGATAACGTTGAGGTTGATGTTAGAATCAGGATGCTTCTACCATAAGACAAATGAATTATTTACATGTATTCTCAACTTCAACTTTAGAATATCAGCAAGTTAATTACTGCATACACAGGCGCTGCTTTATGATACCATTCAAACACATTACTGCAATTTTCTCAATGCTGTGCAGTTCGTCCCGAAGTCAGATTTTACAATTTATACTTGAACCCCTTTCAGTGATTGGTACTTGCCTTCATGCAACTGCTGACTTGTGGAAAAACATGAAATAAAATTAGGCTGCCATTCCGTGTGCTTTTATGCACATCCTAAACATTTTCTATACTGTATAAAAAAAATATATATCAAAAACTTTCTGGTGAGGAGAGCCAAGTTGTCTTCATGTTATATGCTGCAGTTTTGTAGTAGACCACAAGGGGGCACTGTGTTGCTTTATGATTTTATTTCTTAACACTGCTCACCTGGGGATGAGCTCCCATTTCTACGTATGAAGCAGCTCCCGATTAAATTGACATCCCTCGCCACCATACTGTCCTAATGGGAACGCGGCACACCCAAGGGTGATGAGGAATAATATTTCCCCCCTCAAAACTGAGAGTAAATAAACACATAAGGAAATGAAGAGGAAACTAATCTATTTCGTAACAAAAGTTAAGGAGGAGAGGGGAAGCACAGGGCGCGTTCATTCCCCACCGATGGGCCCTCCGTGGTGTGAATCAAATAGATGAGTCACTCGGGTAGATGTTAATGCTCGCAGCCGACAATTCATCACCATAGCCTGCTTATATTGAGTGGGATGTGAAGCCCCGTGCAAATCTACCATGATGCCACTGTCTCCTTTGAAAGAAATGGATGATGTCATACTAAAGCACCTGTCATGTCGCATTATTATCGCCGCACAACACCTGTTTCTGACCCGTGAGTTTGTTTTGTAGACTTTTGATCGACACAAAGTCGGTGTCGGTGAGAAAGAGGACACCATGACGTCCAGGCTGCTGAACGCCGAAAAGGAGAAGTCCAAGGTGAGCACACACCTGAATGTATTCCCCCCGCTTGAAGCATATGCGATTTGGTAGGCGTTCAATTTTTTCTGACAACATCATCGAATAACATCCACACGCTCTCCTCAGATGGGGCAGGAGCTGGAGCGAGTTCAGAGACTGCTCGATCAGTCGGAGGACAGCAGAGAGTCACTGGTTCAACAGGTTTGTATTTATTTGATCTGGATGAGCTGTAGTCTGCGCGAGTGCGAATGCACACAGGGAAGCCCAAACAGTTTCATATCGCAATGTTTGTGCCATGTGTGGGTGATGCTACACAGGTGGAGAATATGCGGGGTGAGCTGCAGAGGACCAGGAAGGAGAAGAGAGAGCTTCAGAGAGTCTGGCTTCAGCCTAGTCAGCCCATTCATGACAACTTTAGAGGCGGGGAGGAGGGACGATTACGAGGTACGCAGTGTAGGTGATGATAATGAAATGATGGCGATGTCAGGAGTGGGAATTGGAAGTTTGCCTTCTTTTATTGCTAAATTAATTCATTGATGCATCTTTAATGAATGGGAAAACAAGAAGTGGAAAGGTAGGCAGGTATGTAGAGAGATACTACATCCCGTGAGGAAAAAGTCGAAATATGGAGAATAGTTTGAGCAAAAGAGAGAACATTTCGTTTTCGTAGTTATAGACAGTTCTGCAAAAAACAAAAAAAAAAACAGTGCTTTGATAACATCATACTGATTTGTGGTAGCCTTGGTATTGTACAACTACTGACTTGTTTGAAGTCAAACCATGTTAGCAATGTATAATTAGTTGCAAGAATGAATTGGAAAATTAGAAAACAACATCAGTTTGGTTTTAGGGAGCTTCGATGGCTTAAGAACTACAACACTCTTCTGGTTTAAAAACAAAGCAGAAAATAGTGACATTATACCAGAGTAATTTCCAGTGTCTCTCTTTTCTGTATCGGATGGATGTAGATGGTTCGGACATGGAAAAAGAGTTGGCGGAACTGCGAGCTCAACTGCTCAGGGCATCGGCCAGCAGTGAGATTGAGGAGCTGAAGAATGCTGTGGACCGCAAGGAGAGAGAGCGCATCCAGCTGAGTATCCAGTTGGAGGTTTGTGCGTCGTGTCGCTTTAAAAAAAAACAAAACAAAAAAAAAAAACAATCTTGTGTCTGATGAGTAGCACAATGCCCATATTGTGTTTTGGATTCATCAAAAGTTTCCAAAGTTGCATCTATGCTGTGCTACCTTGACGAAAAAATCTTATTTCATGCAAAGTGGAAAAATAATTATACAGCATAAATCCCAGGTGTGTGTCACCAATAAAATGGTTAGTAGGAAAATGAACTTTTAGTATTTTAGCATTTTTTTTTTCTCTCACCGAAGTTTGTTTAATGAGGAGGGAAAAAAAAGTCATGCTTCCTGAATTGCATGGAAGGTGTTAAAAGGAGAGTTGGCTGGATCATCTAGCGCTCCACTTAACGTAGATCAATCTATGATTCATATTTGCAGTACATAAATAAATGGATAAATAAATAAAGAGGCATAACATGAAGTTAAATGGAAGTGCCGTGACTGGATTTATTCCCAGCGAACTTGTTCTATGACTAATCCGCCTGTGACTAACTGCTTGCTCTACTTGGTTTACTTTAAATATGTCAAATTTTGCAATTTAGACATCAAAACTTCAAAGTGGCTCCCAGGTTGTCGTTGGAGATATAAAATAATCCAATGGGAACTATTTGCGCGCTATGTTTCAAACTCGTTCAAAGGGTAATCCAATTTTAAGTCGCTCATTCTGAGCTTTCTATGACCTGTGTTTGCGTCGCTTTTCTTCTGGAATTTTTGTCGCTTTTCAACGTACTTCTTCGGGTTCCTTTATCCTTTGTTTCTGTCCACTAGGGCTTATCTGCAGACTTGGCGCGGCGGGAGCAACACCAAGTGCGGATGCTTGAACAACTGAGGGATATACAGGTGTTTCTCGCTGTCATCACTTAATACCGCAAACAGTCATTTTTTGTTTGATTAGCCTCATGAATTGCTTTAATGCTGCTTATTTCATTTTCAGCAAACGTTTCATTTTGAAGTAGCGACCTTTTAAATGTTTCATTCTGGACTGCGGTGGCAAAAGTTTGACTCGGTGAAAACACTCATTTTATGTAACGGATGCACAAACGGAATAAAGAAAAGAAAGAAAAAAAAACATCAGCCAGCTCGCCTTTCCTTTCAGAGCCGAGGGCAGACAGAGAGGACTGAGACCGAGGCGTTACTCCAGGAGAGCGCAAGGAGCAGAGAAGAACTGAGGGCCAAGGCCCAAAAGGCCATTCGCCAATGGAGGGCAAAGTGCAATCGACTGCAGAAGGAGCTGGAGGAGGCCCGGGCGCACATTCAGCTGCACGCTGACGAGGCAGCGAAGGTCAGTCAAGGGCAGCCATTTGTTAAACGACAGTAAAAGTACTTACTCTCTTATGTTCTGTGAGTCCGTGTAAAAAATTGAGGTTGCTCTCCCCACGCTAGAGAAACTCACATTCATTGTAAATGCGTCTTACTTACACACGGACATGCGGACGTTTGTGAATCACACGTTCCGTTTTGATGCTTTGATTTAGCGCGGCTATACAACAACAAAATACTCACTTATCACTTCAAAGGAAGTTGGGCAGCTCAAAAACCAGAGTGAATTCAATATTCCCAAGTGGTTTTGTTGTCGTAAGTAGCAGACAGTAATGTGCTTTTGACCTGTCTGTATGCCCAGAGTACAAAGTGACCTCTTTTGATTGTGTAATTGAATTGGTAGCCTCGTCACGTCCCAGCCCAACTTGGTTACTTGAAAAATCTCATTTTGGAACTGAGACGTCGATATACAATTACACAGCAAATAGGTAAACGTGTTCACGGTTTAAAAAGATAAGATTTAAAAAAAAAAAAATGGAGAACTCTACCCAAGTTTTTTTGTTGTTGTTGCCATTATTAGCATCGTTAGCGTTCATCAACATCCTTCCAAGAGGTGAGAAACGAAGCGGATACGTCACACCTAGCCTAGCTGGTTCTGTGGTTGGACATTCAAACAAGCAATGTCTTTTTTTTCCGAGCACATGAATAAACTAAGACCCTCCCATTTGCATAAAACTATTGTAGCTGAATTATTAATGCGTTTTTATTTGGTCCAGTTTCTTCATGATGGTCTTTCACAGTTAGAAATTTGCTGTGAAACAAGCACAAAAGGGGAACGGCTGTAAACTATTTGAAACAATATCATCAATAATAGATGATGAAAAAAAATGGTGTGTAGCTTTCTATTCAAATTGGCTAGTCAACTGAAACAAAAGAGAGCGTTTATAACTTTGCGAATGAATTTGAATTGATTACGCATGTTTACAATTTGTGTTTGGAAAGAACCCCCCCCCCAAAAAAAAAAAAAGATGGAGTTTCAACTCGCGTTGGTCACACAGAGGCAGATGTAACATACCAAGTTGCTTGGACTACGGAGCACAACTAAACTCTCAAATGTAGTTAATGTCCTGATTGTGCATTTTGGCGTGCAGTGTGAAAACGGGCGAGAGAATCCCACCTGGCATATTTGATGTGATGTGAATTAATGATGAATTCATTTCCACAGCGTTATTGAATAAAGATGGCTCATTAAGTGCTGAATTGAATGATTAGTTTCTGAGCTACAGCATAGTCCTTAAAAAAGTCCAGCCGAAGCCCCAGAGTTTTCCGAGACAATCTGCCTCACGCAGAAGTGACAACCGTTCCTTATGGCATTGCCGCGTGCGAGCGCTTTTCTGTCAATACAAGAACTGCCGCCGCATGGTTCCCTCCCGCTGTTTCCCCGTCACTCTTCTTCCTGCCCTCGTGAAATGTTGTCAGAGCTGTGCTTTGTTCTCCATTTCCCTCCCCATCGTCTTCTGTAATTTCTTTTTTTTTTTTTCTCCCCCCCCCCCCCCCCCTTCTTTCAACCCTTCTTGCCCCCACTCTTTCTGTTCCTCTCCGCAGGTAGCCAACGAAAAGGAGGGCTCCCGCACCCAGCTGAAGGCGCTGAGCCAGCAGGCTGAGGCTGCCCGCAGAGAGCTGGCTGAAAGCCGACAACGTTTGGCCCTGCGCGAAGAGGAGCTGCACCGCAAGGACGTGGCGCTCTCTGAGAGCTGCCAGCGCCAACTGGATCGAGAGCAGGAAATACAGGAGGTGAGGGGCGGGGTTGAACATCCCTCAATACTGTCAGAACAACCAAATAAATATGTCATTTAAAAGGGGAGTCGGCCCCCAAATTTTCTTGGCAAGAATATGTTCGATGCAGGCCGAAACGCGGCATTCTGATTGTTGAGTTAGGCTGCAAAATCCACCCGTTTTTAGCCATCTCGGAAGGCGGCCATTTTTGTCACTTCTGTCGACTGAAAATGACATCACTGTTGCTCGGGTAACGACCAATCACGACTCACCTGTTTTCTGAAGCTGAGCTAGGATTGGTTGTTACCTGAGCCCTGAGCAACTGTGATGTCATTTTTCAGTTGACAGAAGTGACAAAATGGCCGCCCTCAGAAAACGGATGTATTTTGCTGCTTGAAACAGAAGTCAACCCAAACACGTTTCTTTCAAGAGTGTGTTCTATGAATGCCTACTAATTGAAACGCGGCATTCTGATTAATATTGTTTGTGGAATAATAGTTCATTACCTATTTTTAGCCATTTGTGGGGGCGGCCATTTCGTCACTTGCTGCTGGCTGAAAATGACATCACAATTGCTGTTACCTGAGCAACTGTGATGTCATTTTCAGTGGACAGAAGTGACAAAATGGCCGCCCCCTGAGATGGCTAAAAACAGGTGGATTATCTCATATTCCACAAAGACATTATGAATCAAAATGCCGCGTTTCAACAAGTTGGCCCACATAGAACATATTCTTCATTCATTCATTTAACGAGCACTTCTAATCACAGACGAAGGAGTCGTCCGCTGCCCTCCAGATGGAAGTTCGGCGTCAGTCGGAGAACCTGGCGAGACTGAGGGAAGAGAATCGGAGGCTCGTAGAACAAGCTGACACGCAAACCTGTCTCATTCGGGGACACCAGCATAAGCAGGCTGAGCTCCAGGTCACGCTGAATCAAATGACCTCGGCTCACGCCCAGCTCGCGCACCGCTTGACGGAGGCGGAAGCTTCCAAGAAGGAGCTTCAGAAGGTCACGGCGGAATTGCAGGCCAAGCTGGCTGTGGCTCAGGAAGAGCCGGCCGACACGCTGAGGAAACGGCTGCAGCTCGAGAGAGAGGTTCATCGGAAGGAGCTGGACAACCTGAAGGCCGCGATGGAAGAAGGCGGGACCGAGCGCGAGGAAATGCAAGACATGCTCCGACTCTGCCGCCGGCAGCGTGATGAAATCCAGTCACGTCTAGATGATGCTCAGGTAAATTCGTCGCCTCCGTCGTCGAGCGCGCGGCCCAACCGCAGATGTCGAGTATTGTCTCAATCATGCGGCCGCGTAAAAAGTTGTTTCTTCATCGGTTTGGGTACCGCCCTGCGAGGGCGAGTGGGCGGATCCCGATGATAGCTGGGATCTGAATGCCGTTCGTAAATCATCACGATCGTTTCAAGGCTCCAGGCGTGAATATATGGTCGGTAATCACCTGACCCTTGGAGCCTCGTTAAAGCAGTGCGGTGTAGAATGGGGAATGCCTCCAGCAAGAAGGAGGATATAGAGGGATGATTCGTTCATTGTTTTTAAAGCAGAAGTCAACCCAAACATTTTTTATTTTTTTTTCAAGAATATGTTCGGTGCAGGTCTACTAGGCATTCTGATTAGTATGGGTTTTGTGGAATAGGAGTTTAAGCAGCAAAATCTAGCCATCTCTGGGGGCGGCCATTTTGTCACTTCTGTCCGCTGAGAATGACATCACAGTTGCCCAGGTAACCACCAATCATGGTTCAGCGTCAGAAAACAGCCGAGCTGTGATTGGTCGCCGCCTGAGCAATTGTGACGTTCATCTTCAGTCGACAGAAGCGACAAAATGGCCGACCCCTCAGATGGCTAAAAACGGGCGGATTTTGCGATATTCCATAAACGCGATATTAATCAGCATGTCCTGTTTCAACTCGTGGTTCTGGATGGAACATATTCTTGAAAAAAAATACGTTTGGGTTGACTTCCCCTGTTTCAGGATACGGATTGGTGATGATTCGTTCATTGTTTTTTAAGGCGCGCGCTCCTCCCTGCTATGGGTGAATTTAGCATTAGCTATCCTCATTAGCATTATGTGACGTAGCTCGTTGTAATGGTGTCATTTAAGTTCAGCGAATACAAGGGCATGTTCTAGAATTGATCAAGTTGTAGCCCAAGGGTGCTGTGCGTGTCCCTAAGAAGCCCACCCAATATTCAAAGAGCATTGCTAGAAGCGTATATTCCGCTTTAGCTGCAGTCAACTTTGAAGGGGGGGGGGGGGGGGCTTAAAATAGCTGTTTTTCCTTGTCCTTGTCCTCTCTTGGTTTCCCCTCCACTGTATCATCCCTTCCTCTCATAATCCCTTCCCTTGTCACCTCCCTCCAGCTTAAATTTTTCATTTTCCTTCTGTTTCCTATTTTTCCTCAGCGTGTCACTCAGTTCATCCCGAGTTCTCACTCAGTGTTAATTCCACTCTAATTAGTACTTGACGCATTTTTTATTTATTTTATTTTTTTCTCGTAACGCAGTCCTTTTATGTAGAAATCCGTCCGAGCGCGATACCATCTAGGCATGTGTGCACAAATAGGGGAAAATAGTTCTGCGGCCGCAAACTCAAGGCACTTTGGAGCTGCCAGGGTTCACGTGTAAATTCGATGATGTCCAGTCCTGCTTTTATGTATCGTCGTAAACACACCTGCTCTCCACTAGGCAGGCGCGGTGTCGGAGAAGAAGTTGTGCGAGGGGCTGCGCGTCAAGTTGGACAGGATGAAGGATGAGTGTGATAAGCTGGCCGCACAGCTCAACTCAAAAGAGGATGCACATGCACTCCTGTACAGAAAATACCAGCTACTTAAACTGGAACTGGATGAAGTAAGTGCAGTCTTTTTTCAAATGGAATAGTGGAAAATAAATAAATAAATAAAGCCATGCCGTGATTTATTTATTTATTTATTTTTTTGAATTGTTGTAGCACAGCCATGCATTCAAAGCAACATCATGTGACCATTCGAATCCTGAGAAGTTTTGAAAGGTTAACCGATTATCGGCGCATGACGAATATCGGTATCGGCCCTTTTTAAAAATCTGATGTTAACTTCAAGGAACTATTTCTTTCAATTTTCAGTCAACTTTTTATTAGATTCTATTGACCCTGGGAACATTCTGCACCTTTTGGTTTTGTTTGAAAATAAAATAAAGATAAGTGAAATTTTAACATTTTGAAATTTTGGACAACTTTATCGACTGGAGAAAACTATAGAGAGCTATTTTTCAAGTTTTCATTGAACATTTAATTCAAGACATGCTGATGACGCTGGGAGCTCCCTGAATTTTACACGATGTATGTTGTCCAAAATGTATATTGATTAAAAAAATTAAAAAAACATTATGGAAATCAGAAAAAATGTTCAATAAACATACGCTGAAAGAGTATTTGTTTTCACATTTTGAGGCCCAAATTTCCCTTTTTACTGAAAACGAATATCGGCTCCAAATATCGGTTATCTGCTAATAATCGGTATCGCTCTTGAAAAAACCTGTATCGGTCTATCTCTAGGCCGCCACATAAAATCGTAGTTGTTCTACAACAACAGATGGAGTCTTCACTCTCCTCTCTGACAGTCCCCTTTCAGTCGGAGGATATCTCTTCAGGGTATCCATGTATTGAGTCTAAATCGGCTGAAAGAAGAAAAAAAAAAAAAAAAAAGAAATGAGAGTGTTATTCATGTAACGTTGCTCGTTTATCACGAAGAGACAGAATGATGACCTAGAGTCCCCCCGGCAACACTGTTCAGTTAGTTCCCGTGTCCGTGACGTATCGATTGACTGTGTCCTGGAAAAGACCGTGAAACTATTGATAAAGCAGACCAAAGATGGTTAACCGGGTCTGTTTGTGGAGGAGGAAAGCAAATGACACTTAAATGCTTGAGGTCGCCTGTTTTGTCAATGTATTTGATTGTATTTTATTTTTCTTTTTTTCAATCTTTGTTACAAAAAGTTCAATCATTTCAGTTGTCTGCCATCCTCCGCAAAATGTGACTACAGTAAAAGTGTCATTGTTCCCATATCCTCCGTGAGGTGAGGTCGGATGGAGGGGGGCGTGCAGCGGTGTCAGATTTGGTGAAACTGGAAGAGGAGGTGGCACGGATGGAAGCGGAGCATGTGGCCCTGCTTTCCTCCATCGGTGACGAACTCGATGAAGCTCTCCAAGGCCTGCCAAGGGGCGGTGAAGACGACCTCCAGGTACTCCAGGGGATCAAAAGTGTGTGGGGGGGAACTGCCATATGTTCAGTACTTTATTCAAGACTTGAATAGCTGTGAGCAGCCAAAATGTGTACAAATGTGTTTTTATAGATAAATTTAGCTGTTGCGAATTTTAATCGAGGAGCGTTTTGTTGTTCAAAAATTACGGTATGTGGTTATGCTACTGGCAAGATCAAGCAAGTAATCTCCAAGGCCGGCTGGGCGTCCGCCCTGCCGCGGCGCATCGCCTGCCTGGCAGAGTTTAATATCCATTTTACACAGTGTAATTTGTAGGGACGTAACGATTAATCGAAAATCGATTCAAAATCGTTTGGAACCGAATAATCGATTCGATCTCAGCACTCACGAGCGCTCTTCAGGAACACCTAACAAAAGACATAATATATCTAGGTCATTAGAATATACTAATTTAGGGTGCTAAAAAATGATGTGTTTGAATTTTTTTCCATTCCAGACGCGCAGCACATTTTGAATGTGCAGATCAAATTATGCGCTGGCGCCAAACATCATTGCGTTTGTGGATGGCTGCAGCACAGAGACAAGCATGGCAGCGATTTCTTTAAAAAATCGAATCGAAAATCGGGAACTGAAAATCGAATCGGGGCTTGAGTGAATCGTTAGATCCCTAATAATTTGCAGTCGACGAATAAACGCGTTGTTACACGTTTACCTTCAAACATCTTGCTGATGTGCATCCTGCCCAAGAAAGCACAATATTTTTCAGGCTGGTATAAGCGGTATCGGTGTCGTAGTATTGGAGCATTTTTAGAACCGAGTTATCTGTGTGGGTGCAATCCTAATCTCCGCGCGTGCGAAACGAAATACGTGAACCGCAAACAGACTATTTAGATAAGCAGCTTGGGATTCAACAACTCTCAGTATGCTTCTAAGAAAAAGTCTGCATTGGGTGCACATCATCCCCACCAACAACACTTTCAACTCCCGGCCGACTTTCGATTTTTTTTTTTTTTTTTTTAAACGTTTTTTTTTTTTTCCTACAGCAGAGCTTCCTTTGATCACAAAAAAAACATTTGTATCCTCACTCACAGTCACTCTGTGCGCCAAGTGCTCGTGGACCCCCCTCAGAAGGGGAACTCCGCACCGCTACACTCCACAGATGCACTTTGAACTTGTGTGGCAATCGCTTGCTTGGGAGATCTGTTTGGCTTGGACCTGCTTTGAAACGACAGCTTGAAAAAGTTGCCTGATGTGTTCTTGCCACGTTCGAACTTTCTGTAAATGTGTATTCACGTGCAAAAATTGTGTGTGTATTGCACATTTTAGCCATCGGATTTGTACAAAAGGCCCACACCGATATTCATCAAAATGCCGAATATCGGCGACGATAATCGGTCCATCCCCGCTTTCGAATTGCATTTTTGTGTTGCATGCGTGCGGGAAAGCTCACAGTTTCCTTCCTTCGTTTTAACAGGCAAAGAAGAAAGATGGATTAGTAAAAGACACCTCCCTTTGGCTAGCAGAGACCAAGGTAGGGTTATTGCATGCAAGACATTTTTGGAGCAAATTAAATGATGCAACATAAGATTAAGAGTGCACCGCATACATGATTTGCAGTCAATTAAAAGTGTTGTCATGTTTATCTTAAAGTGTCTCCACATTCCTCCTATCCCCCCCAGGAGGTATCTTATACATAAGGCTGCTGAAGCGGTATCGGTGTTGTAGTATTGTCACATTTTTATGCTTGTATTTAAAAGTATAATATGTGATTATAAATATTTAAATCACGTAAATATTACATTTCATTTATGATTGTTGTATTACAGCAAACACAATCTCGTTCTCTCCGGGGATGTTCCGTGCTGCCATTTTTAATAATCCAAGGTTTCCCAAGGTTTTTTTTTTTTTTTTTTTTCTTGGTGCATTTTTCGATTCTAACTAACCAGTCCAAGATCCGCCGGCTGCGTGAGGAGGTGCGCGAGCATGACACAAGAGAACAGCGCCTGAGGATGCAGCACAAGCACACCAGAGACGAGCTGAAGGCGCTCAGGGAGACTCGGGGAACGGACCGAGACGCTCTCTTGCAGCGCCTGGACGAGCAAGAAAAGCTGCTCCTCTCCATCCGCGCTGAAAAAAAAGGTACACAATCGCATCACTGATGTTGCATGTCATGTCACGGGACTGTTTCAGGACCTCATTTCTTAATCCGTAGAGAAACTGGCCTCTTTCCGGTATGTACTCCCACCAAAGTGAAAAGCAAAGCAGGCAGTCGTTACGAGAGATGTAACGATTCATCGAAAATCGATGAAAAATTGATTCCAACAGATTAATCGAATAATCGAAGTCGGACATCTCAACACTCGCGAGGCGTGTACGGCAACACCGCACAAAAAAGATAAATAGGTCATTAGAACATACTAATTCAAAGTGCTAAAAAAAAAACAAAAAAACGATGTCTTTCGATTTTTTTTTTCCATTCCTGATGCAGAGCACATATTGAATGTGTGGATCAAATTACGCGCTTGCGCCAAACATCATTGCGTTTGTGGACGGCAAGCATGGTAGCGGTTAAAAAAAATTAAAAAAAAATCGAATCGAAAATCGGCAACTGAAAATCGAAACGGGGCTTGACTGAATCATTACATCTCTAGTCGTTCCTAAAGGACAAAGAAATAAAGGAACACAAACTCCACATATAAGGACTTTTATCGGTTTCTGATAAACATCAGCAGATTAAAAAAAAAAAAAATTAATCGAATCTAGCCGCGGTGGGATAAAAAAAAAATCATGACAAGTAATTTGACCCCATTTATTAGCTTCTGCTTGACTCTGCGATCCTTTTAAATGATTTTCTCGGGCTGTGTTCCCTTCCTGTCCGATCCGATCTGTTCGTTTCCTCTTCTTCACCCCGGCGCAAAGTCTCCTCAGCATACCGCACGCTTCATCTCGTCACACTCTTCCCTCACCTTTCATCCGGTAACCATGCGACGTCTCCGTCACCAAGGCGAAAGATCCGTTTCGTCGACATCCGTGTGGCTGGAACCGATCAGCCGTTTCTCCAAAAAGTAGCCTCCATCTCTTTCATCGGAAATGGAATTACTGATGTTCTTGTTATCACGCTAGCGTTAAAAACGATCTTCTCAACAAATTCCGGCAGTCAACAAGGTGACGTTCCAATTACCAGCGCTGAGCATGAACAACCTTTGCCGAAGTAGAACCATACGCTCGTCCATCAAATTGTAACGTGAGCGATGTTTTCATTCAAGCCACTTAATTGCTCACCCTCTGGCGACTGGCCGGCAGCGGAACTATCCCTCATACTTATTTATTATTAATACATTTTCTCGGTTTGGTTTGAGGAACATTTTTTGACCCCGATGAAAAGGTACTCAAAGACCTTTTGCAGAATTAAAACAAGAGCTGAGTAGGCTATTTGATTTTTGAATTTGAGCAAATAAACGGTTAACAATGACGTTTTGTATGCGCATTTGCCTCTCTCTCACTCGGTGTGCGCGTCTGATCAATCTCGTTTTGCAAATCATGGAGCGAAGCAAAATGCGGCCGCGTGAAACACAATCGGTTGCCAAATAAATGTATTCGATGCCAATGGAATATGATCGGCGGTGAAACTTACTTTCAAACTCTTGCGTTTTTCCATTTAGGGCCGATGGAGGGGAATCGCACGAAGGATGAAGAAATGAGAAGCCTTCAGGTCGGCGTGCGTTGTTCTTTACATTTTGTCGGATCAGAATCGCGGGCGGGAAAATAGGAAGGAATTGAACGTTCCGTTGAGCCTTCGTTCCCACCGACCGCAACGGTGTTGTCCCACAAACGCGTTCGGTCCGACCGCAGCTAGTCGGACTACATTTCCCAGGAGTCCAAGTTGTTCGAGGCCCGGCATGACGAAAACATGGACGCCCGTGGTGTTAATCGTTTAGTAATCATTAACCGTCTCCCAAAATCTTGTATTACTTTAGGGATGGGCCGATTAGCGGCGCCGATATTTGGAGTTTTGACAAATATCGGCATCTGCCCTTTTCAAAAATCTGATAGCCGATAATAAATCAGTTTGTGTTGAAATCAAAACAAACATATGTGAAAGTTTGGCATTTTGACATTTTTGAGAACTTCACTTGCCGTAGAAAAAGACGTTGACCTATAGTTTAAGTTTTCATTTCACTTTTTAAGACGTGCTGGCAACCCCCCGGGTGCTCCCTGAACTTTTTGTTCGATTTTTATAACAAAGATGTATATTGTCAAAAATGTATCGTAATCATGGAAAAAAAATAAAAACATAATGCAAATCTGTAAAATTGTTCAATAAACATTTACTTATGGACGTTTCAAAAACGGACGTTTCAAAAACGGACGTTTTTTTTTGGGGGGTTGTTTTTTTAAGATTTTGACACCGATATTTTCCTCTCTACCGAAAATAAATATCGTCTCCAAATATCGTTTATCGGCCTCCATGACGACCAATAATCCATATCGACCCCGAAAAAAAGCATATCGGTCCATCTGTAGCGTACTTAATAAATTGTCCGGCTCCTGTCAATTTCCCATCGTCTTATTTACATGTGCGTTTCGGAGGTTCAACAAAGTAAAACAGCAGGCACCTTCTGTGCACAACCCTGACCGTGACCCCAAACTGGTGCACAGTAAAGGAACCCTGGTTAGAAAGCGCCAATGCATGCAAAGCAGATTTGGGGGGGGGGGGGGGAGCAGGTGGCAGTTAAGAATCAGAGCGTCGTTACCGAGGGGAGCTTGATGAGAAGTCAGGAAAATGGGCCTTTGTGTGTTTGGAATAAGAAGCCGTTTGTCTGCCAAAACCTTCAAATCCCAAAGATTTTTTTTCACCCTCGTTTCTCATTATGTCGACTCTTCTCTCATCTGTCATCACACACACACACACACACACACACTTACACGTAATCCACTTTCACCGTTAGAGCAAATTACCTGGCCTTAATGTGTCCCTCCACAGCTGTGTTTTCTGTCCCCCCACCCGCCCCCCCCCCCCCCCCCCCCGCCCCCCGTGTGAGTTTTTGCCCATGGCAGTTTTGTGATCATCTGCCATCCTTTGTCTTTGCAGGATCGCGTTTTGGATCTAGAGATGGTAAGGTCTCATTGTTAGCCGATACCAAAAAAAAAAAAAAAAAAAAAAAAAAATCCTCTTCCCTGCGTTTGTTGAATGCGACTTTCTATTTTTGGTTGTGTGATGTACGATTACTGCGAAAAAAAGAACAAACACAGAAAAGCGGTAGAAAAGCCCTTTTGAAGAGATGTATGATTTCTCTAAATAATGCGAATGCACGAAGATGTGACGATATTCCGGAATACATTTCCTAGGGGTGTAACGATTCACTCAAACCCCGATTAAATTCGATTGTCAATTTTCTGTTCCCGATTTTCGATGTGATTCCATTTTTTTTTTTTTAAATGGCTACCGCGTTTGTCTCTGTGCGCTAGTGTGGTGCTGCAGCCGGCCACAAACGTGATGATGTTTGGCGTAAGCGCATCATTTCATCAACGCATTCAAAATGTGGGATGCATCTGGAATAGAAAAAATTGAAAGACATTCTTTTTTTTTTTAGCTAAATTAGTATATTCTAATGATCTAGGTATGTTATGTATTTTTCTAGGTGTTGCTGTATAGGGCTTGTGAGTACTGAGATGTCCGAGTTCGATTTGAATCGATTAATCGGTTTGAAGTGATTTTTAATGGGTTTTCGATTAATCGTTACATCCCCAACATTTGCCAACATGCGAGAGGAAATCTATGCGGCCATCTATTCAGCTGTTTTAACTCTGAAATGACCGAGTAGGAATTGAACACTCAAGCTTGTTTTTTTTTTTTTGTTTTTTTTTTTTGGAAACTCTCACTTGCTCCTCCAGTCTCCCGTTCATTAGCCAGCGACTGCCGACCACCATCAAGTTCAATCGTTTCTGCAACAGTAGCATGCATCGACCCACTTTCTCCTCTGCCTGGACGGGCGACGCCCTTTTTGGCCAGATGCCTCTATATGACTAGGCGGCCATTAAAAAGAAGTAGAATGTGCCACTGTTTACCACAATTCGCTTTTATTTTGGCCGACGGTAGAAGGCGCTCAGGCATGCCGTTTTCCTGACCATTTACAACAGCCGAATACAAAAGGTTCAATAGGCCCTATTTGAATAAGCGGCGGCATCATTCGATTCGACGGCGACCCAAAAAGTCAGTGCGGTGAGTGAGCATGTGGGTGCAGGAGATAATGCATCGGGAAAAGGTTCCATTCCGGTTTGCCATGAAAGGAACAAAGATGGCGGCAACTGCGCACCGTTGTTACCGGACAGCTTCTTCCATCGTCTGCACAAATACAAAAACGCTGTCACGTGATCCCGAGCCGTTGTTATCGGCGGAGATCCGATGCTGCAGGCGTGCAGCTGTGGCATGTAATCATCGCTTTGGAGGAGCCTTCCACTGGGGATGACGCCTCGTTTCACGTACCCTCTTTGTGGAATTATTTTCTTTACTCTGAGCAGGACTGGAAACAGTATTTAAAGAGGACCCCCAAATATTCTTTACAGTAGTGTTCGATGCCGCCTCACTAGTTTAAACTTGATATTACAGGGGTGTAACGATTCAGCGAAAATCGATTGAAAATCGATTTATACTGATTAACTCATTCAGTACCAGGCATTTTCATTTCATTTTTGAAAAAAAAAAAAAAAAAAAGTTCCTGGGATTGAATGACTGGACTGTGAAAAGACATATAAATAAGTCTTTGTGGTTGAATGAGTTAAAATATGCATCGATGCAAAAAAAAAAATTCATCGATTAATCGATTAAAGTCAAGACGCACCAAGTGTTGCGTTTATGAACCCGGACATCTCAGCACTCACAAGCCCTATACAGCAAGACCTAACAAAGGACATAAAATAATTAGGTCTTTATATACACAATTTAGAGTCTTAAAAAATGATGTCTTTAAATGTTATTCCGTTCCAGATGGATACAACATTTTGAATGTGTAGATCAAATTATGAGCTTTTGCCAAACATCTTTGCATATTGCGTTTGTGGATGGCTGCAGCACCACACTTGCGCACAGATACAAGCATGGTAGCGATTAAAAAAAAAAACAACAAAAAAAAAACGAATCGAATCAATAATCGGGAACTGAAAATCGAATCTTTACATCCCTACTGATTAATATTGTTTTTATGGAATTTTTGTCACCAGCTGTCGACTCAGGGCTCACGTAACAACCAATCACGACTCAGCTTCAGAAAACAGGTGAGCCGTGATCGGTTGTTACCCGAGCAACTGTGATGTCATTTTCAATCGACAGCAAGGGACAAAAATGGCCCCCCCCCGTGATGGATAAAAACGGGTGAATTTTTAGTTCTTTACTCATATTCCACAATATTAATCAGACCGCACATACAACATATTATTGTAAATACAATTTGGGGGTTGACTTTTAACAAACATGTGTTTACCATTACATGAATGTCTGCTTTTTCATTGGTCCGCAGAACTCAAGAGCAGCGACGGACTACTTGAAGTTATTTCCAGAGAAACAGTATCTGACGGACAACTTCAAAGACTTGGAGGCAGGGTTGCTAATTGATTGAGACAAGACTTGATTGAATATTAGACGACGACATGTCCCCCTTCCTTCACCAGGAGTCGCGCCGGCAGAAGGAAGTGGTCGAGCAATGCTACACCAAACACAAAGAAATCGTCTGGGACCTGCAGCGCCAGCTTGACGAGTCCAAACGGAAAATCCACGAGTGCAGGGTACGGCGCGCGCGCGGTAGAGTCACGGGAAACTTTTTAACTCGTTCACTGCCAGACATTTTCAGACCCTCTTTTACCTTAACGTTTATAAAAATTTGACAAAAAAATAAATAAATCCTGCAATTGAATGGCGGCACTGTGAAAAGACTCGTAAATTCGCCAATGGCAGTGAATGAGTGAATTGGTTGAGATATTTCAAAATCACGATGCGCTAGCCCACTTTAGCAGCAGTCATCTGACAAAAACAAGTTGACTTTGAAAGCCACTTTTGAGTCTGGCCTAATCGGAAACGCGCATTAATGGATGCTTCCACATGCTTTCAAGGGGGTGTCTGTCGTCTGTGTGGGACGCTGCGCTTTTCCGATTGCCAGGAGAGCCGCGCAAACAAGTGATCGTTGGCTTTTGAGTGCTGATGGCATTTAAAAAAGCTCGTCTGCGGCTCTGCCAGGTCGCTCTCGCGAATTGGACTCCTCTGCTGCATTAGGGGGCTTTTGCGTTGGTACAATTTGTCGCGCACAGCCAGGGTTTGTCCGAGGGAAGCGCAAGAATGGTCATCAAAACGATTCCTTATCGACGACTGTTTAAAAAAAAAAAAAAAAAAAAAAGCCTACTAGCCTGCCCTAATGTCATTGACATGCTTTGTTGTTACAGCATTTGTTCTGTATTTCTGAACTTAACGAAAAGTTGTCTAGAAAGTCTGAGATGCTTGTGGTGTCTCATCCTGTCTTTCAGGAGGAGAAGTTAGACGCCACCTCCAGGAGTATGAGGCTAGCTGTTCTGGCTTCCTCCATTACGAGCCCCAACGCATTCTTCGGCAGCTCTGTGGGATCAGAGACACTGTGTGCGTTTTGATGTTCTTATCATTAGCAAACACAAATTCCTACTCATTAACTTTTTTGTTGACAAAAAAAGGAAGTCAACCGCAACATTTTCTTTACAAGAATACGTTCTATGCAGGGCCATGAGTCGAAACTTGGCATTCTGATTCATGACGCGTTTGTGGAATGTGAGAAATCCACCCGTTTTTAGCTAGCTCAGGGGGCGGCCATTTTGTCACTTCTGTCGACTGAAGATGACATCACAGTTGCCCAGGGCTCAGAAAACAACCAATCATGGTTCAGCTTTAGTAAACAGGTGAGCCGCGATTGCTCGTTACCTGAGCAGTTGTAACAACAACCTTTCATCAAGATGAATTGACTAAGGTGCTTATTTAAATTAATGACCTTGTCGCTGTAATCCCAGAAAAAGTATGAGAAATTTCAAGTTCAAATCAAATTCAACACGGGTTCACAGGATGTTGTTTTTAGTGCTCTCAATTTTTTACCACTAAACTTCATCAAACTCTCCAGTAGAGCTGTGCAATTAATCGAAATTCAATTACGATTACAAAATTGGCATAATCGTAAAAAACAAATATTAATATTCATTTATAGCCAACACACTGTTTGTTTACACAAGGAAATCCTACTCAAATGTATTCATTTGCACCTTTATTTAAAATGTTATAACAAATTTTATACGTTTTGTTTAGTCCAAAAGGAACTATCTTACATTTGTTTGTCTTAATATTTTTTTTATGTTTAAATTAAATAGTTCTTGTCTCGTACCAAAAAAAAAAAAGATAATTTGAGTAATGGTGATTTCTATTATTACCACAATAATCACGATTTGTATTTTTTTTTTTTCATAATCGAGCAGCCCTACTTTCCGGCATTACAATTCCATATCAAAGACATGACAATATTGATTTTTATGATCATATGTGACATATGGTTGCTGGCATAACCAAGGCCAAAGATCAAATCAATACATATTGTATCAGACATCTACTGGACTTTCAGGAATTGCCGTAAAGGAAAGGATGTTATCCGATTCAAAATCGATACGTATTATTTGTCAGAGAACATTTAGCATGAGGATTATTGTTTACAGACTAAAATAGTGGTTCAAGTAGTCGATCACAAATTTAGGTTAACGTAGTCGTGAAATCCCAATAACAGTCAGTATTTGCACCAGAAACAATTCTAAGGCAGAGATCTCAAACAAATGGAAAACGGTAGGTTCTTGTGCCGTGTGACCACATATTCCTCCGCCGTTGCGCAAGCTAGCTCATTGTGCAGCGTTCAAAACCGAAGATCCCCTGTTGTAAAATCACTCATGGAAAGGATTTGCTCTTTCCCCGCAGCTCCACACAAACGCCTGACCACTTCCGACTTGGATGACTCCGCAGTCCAAATGGCCAAATTCCTCACAGATCCTTGACAGCTCAACTACAAGTGAACTTTTTTTTTTTTTTTTTTTTTTGTGCATTTGCACACCAAACCGGTGCTCAACCACAAAGAACAACTCAACTGCAGCAGTTGTCTCAGCACTAATCCTCCCGACTACCTCCATCTATGTAACGATTCGCTCAAGCCCCGATTTGATTTTCAGTTCCCGATTTTTTTATTCGATACGTTACTTTTGTTGTTTTTTTTAAATCAGTACCATGCTTGTCTCTATGCACTAGTGTTGTGCTGCAGCCATCCACAAACGCAATGATGTTTGGCGCAAGCGCATAATTTGATCCACACGTTCAAAATGTGGTATGCAAATGGAATGGAAAAAAAAAATCGAAATATATTTTTTTTTTAGCAATTAGTATTTTCTAATGACCTGGGTATGTTACGTATTTTGTTAGGTGTTGCTGTATAGGGCTTGTGAGTGCTACGGTGTCAGAGTTCGATACACATTGATTATTCGATTAATCGGTTGAATTGATTTTTAATCTTTTTTTTTTTTCGATTAATCGTTACATCCCTTCCCCCCAACACACAACCGCTGATGGTGCCATCCCCCAAATGTGTGACTTTGAGACTGCAACCGAGAGGGAAGGCTGATTCAGTGTACAAATCTGAATTGAATGTATTTGCTGAGTTATTTATGCCAGTACAAAGAGTATATCATACATAATGTATGCCAATGTGTTTGGAGGTGCAACGGCACAACAAACACGATTGAAGAGCTCACCAGTGCCTTTTGCATTTCTTGAAACAATGTGTCATCATGACAGTATTTTGTTTGTGTCTTGTATATTTGTAAAAGAAACACTGAAGTCTATTTTTTTAATGTACTGTGAACAAGCACACCCGCTTCAAATAAATCCTGATGGGGCCTAATGTTTGTTTTTAAGGAACCCCCGGTGCTGATTCATTTCAGTGTTTGTTTTCAAAGGGTTGCTTTTTCAGCAAGAGACTGCAGCTTCTCCCGCCGAGAGATATCTATTCATACTTTTTCTTAAAATATTTCATTGACTAAATCAAACAAGCGAGAACTACCTTCTTGTAGAGCCCACTGTGTAAATATTCCTCGATGTAATCGCTTTTGAGCTGCACGCTCTTTTCGACTTGCAGCAAACGGGAAGATGGCATGCTGCCTAGTAGAGTAGCAACAAAGTATTTCAAAAGCGTTACAGAAAAGCCTCAAATCACTTGGGAAAATGTGACAATCAGAATGTATATGTAGTGGATGTAAAAAGTCTACACACCCCTTTTATATGCCAAGTTTTTGTGATGAGACCGACAAACCATCATAACTTTTCCCATGATTATAGCACATCACCGATAAATCAGCATCGGTCAGTGTAATCGATGTATCCGATGTTTTCGCTTAATTCTATTTTCCAGCCACCATTATCGTTCCCCTAAATCTCACATCACAGCTGAGCCATCACTTCACAATCACTCCATCAAGCATGCGTGACAACTTCCTCCTTTGAAACCAAGCTTTCACTTAACGTGGATGGATAGTGCACTCCAACCTAGCCCAAAAAGAAATTATTTTTAGCTGTCTGATAAGAAGGACCTGTGAGGTTGGCTAATGTGTTTTCCAAACAGATTATGTTTACGTTGATATTGGCACTTTCCTGAATAAATCACATTTGGCGGGCTTAGCATTCATTTCCATTCAGAGACGGCCCAGGATCCCTAATGTGCTTCTTCATACTGTAACTGCACGCCGAACAAGGCGCCTGCTTATCTGCGCTGTGTTAGGTAGCAAAACACATTTAAACACACAGATCCATCCTGCTGCTCCCAGCGGACTCGTTTCCCCACCTACGCGGTGCCCCGTCATTTGTTTAGCTCGTCAGGTGACAGATGATAATGAAAACGTTCACAGCTTTGCTTTGGCTCACTCTTTGTTTTAACACGGAGGGGGCGGGGGGGGGAGAAATTGCTTATTAGTGAAAAGAAAACGAAACAGAAAATGCTTAGTCATGCGGAGGAGAAAAAAAATGCAGTTGAATAGTTTTCACTTCACCCGTCTGAATGTAAATAATACTATTCTGCAATTAGCGGGTTTGAATTTATGTAAGTAAATGTGTGGTTCGAAATTTCTTAAACTGTATTTTCTCCAAACTGTTTGACTTAATTTTCACTGTTGGCGCAAACGCAGGTCAATACCCCGTGGCATTATGGGAAAAAAAATCTCAATCTCTCTCTCTCTCCCTTGCTGCGCAAGAGAAATCAGTTTATGAGCTGCTCAGAGAAGTTACAAATCGTTTGGACAGTAACGTAAGGCCTTGACGTCACCCGAGAGGATTGCAGCAGCTGTTTTATTTTTATTTTTTATTTTATTTTTATGAGGTGGTGTCTGGAAGTTCACATAACAGTCCAGCGTCGACGCTACGAAATGCAATCGCTGGTGACCACACTCATTCTCCAGAGCGTTAGATCTACGTCATCAAACATGGCGGCACCATTTTTTTTTTGCGGGTGGGGTGGAGGGGAGTGCTGTGAGGCTGCACCAGTTGTTGTTTTGGCAATATTGCTGCTTAAAATGATATCAAAACTACTGTAAACACAACCGCTTTCTCCTCTGTTTGCGTACGGCCACCAGTGGGCGCTTCAGGTTGCTTCATACATTTCGGCCAACAAAACTAAGCTCTGTGTGTTGTAAATTCTTCCAAGTGGAATTACATGGCCAGACTGACCGACCAGTTCTTTTCAGTGTTATCATCTATACTTGATGAATCATTTAAAAGGATGATTGATCCCGTCCCCTAAAATGATTTTAGTCACAACCGCGCCCCCATCTGCTCAAACCCTCGGTGCCCTCGGCTTGTTGCTTGTGGACCCTGGTGCGACCGCTCCCTTGCCTCGGCTCTGGCTCCGCTACTGCAAGAGAGGGTTCCAAATAAATTGGGTGCAGACTATGCAAACACTCACATAAAACCACTCTCATGAATACATTGTCAGGGCTCATTGAATATCTCCTCACTAAAAAGGCCATTAAATGCAAATCCCTCCGAGCATCCACTGCTTGGAGCCAATCACAAAAAGTGTTGTCCACAGCTACTTACCTCCGCCGAGGTGCAAGCGTAAGCCTTTGCAGCCGTCACCAAGCTCATTCCCATTAGAGCAAACCTATTTGGCTTGTGTTACAAGCTATTCAATCGGGGGCAGCCATGCTCTGATTTTTCATTTAAGCCCAGAGGCCGCGAGCTCATCCAACCGCAGCCTCTCAATAAGTGCTGAGTCTCGGCGTCATTTCCCCCTGCTTACAAAACATAATATATTTTAGTACAATTGCAGTGCAACTATTTGTATTGATGGCCCGTTGTAAAACGAGACGAGCCGTGCGCGTTCAGTGTTTGTAGCAGTCACGGGCGAGCGGTGTCATTTCCACGTTTGATAGCCGATAGCTGTGGACAAGCAGTCATGATGACCTCCTGTCACTGAGTGGGAGCTTCATCACACCTCTTTATGGCCCTCACAGTGGGCTTGCGTTGCGCCACATGGATGCTAACAACCAAGCTCCATAGCAACCAGACCGTGAACGGCAAACGGACTGCGCAGTGACGTTCAACGTCTTGCAAAGGGACCATTAGCAAGTACCAGTTGAGTCGACCTCACTTTGTGGTTCTCCAGTCATCAGATCCAATTAGCCTATTATACGCCTGTCCAACTGAAATATAGAAATTAAATGCTGCTGTCATTACTCGACAGAGTGATAAAATGTAGCTGTGTGAGAATAGACCAAATTCCTGTGAAATGGAGCGATACAGATCTAATGTATAAATCCTGGATCAATTCAGCGAAAATCGCAAAAATGACTGTATTTTCCAGACACTAAGACACTACTTTTTTCGTAGGTTTTGAACCATGTGGCTAATAGACGGGTGCGGCTATTCTGTGGATTTTTTTTTTTTTTTGCTATAGTAACAGTTTGGTCCATGTACCTTACGTTCATTCTATTTTTAATTGTGAAACGCAAATCAAAAAACACATTTAGGGTTGTATTTCCAATTTTCATTTTTGAAACAAAAATAGGATATTCATGTTAACGCCCCTTTTAAAAATAAACTACAACATATGTGGAGTTTTCTGGAAAGGGCTCAAATTTCCGTATTTCCAGTTTCAATATTAAATGTTCAGTTTTTACGCTTTTCAGCCGTTGGTTCGCGCTGCAGGAAGCAAGGGAAGTAGTGTAGTAGCCACTAGCTTCGCTTTCAGAGCGAGAAAGGAAGGAGAAAGGGCTTGGAATCGTTTATTTTACAACGTCACAACGGTAACTCCCCTGGGCCACAAGAGGGCGCGCAGGGTTAGTGCATGCAATGAGTCTCTACCATAACAAACATCTCGCCCTGACTTCAAATAGTTTTTTTATTCATTGTATTGTTTGTAAAGTGCTTTGTCGCAGCTCTATGAAATGCGCTATATAAATAGAATTGTATTGTATTGTATTGTAATAAAAGGCCATAATACACAAGAGTTAATCAATAAATTAACATAAAACACTATATACAATTGACACCGGAAAAGAGCCGAAAATTTCAGATCTGATCAAAAGCCAGCGAATAGAAGTGTGTCCGCCTGGGTGATAACGTACATTTTGCCCACTTGTGCTCTACTACCAACATAAATAGATGAACACATTATAATAAATAAACAAATAAATAAATAAATAACTATGTATATATGTATGCACGCATGCATGTACATATTTTCGTTCAAGAATTAAAAACTAAAAATCAAAAATGTTTTTGACTTTATAATATCCAATGCCAAAAGAGCCACGAATCCGGTTTTATTCATTTATTTTATTTCTACGGCAGAAAATCGAATATAGCACGGGACACAAATGGAAAAACGGCGTCTGTTTATTTTGGGATTCCCGGAAGTTGTCCCGACAGCATTTCTCGTACTGACCAGAAGCAACGATTTCCATTCCACAGTGAGCCAAGCAGTCATCATGACAAGTCACCAGGTGGCGCTAGTGTGCAAAGTGCCGATCAACAAACAGACGAAGAAGGCTGGCTTCCATTGGTGCACGTGACGTGAGGCGGTGATTTGGAACAGGTGTGCATAACGGCATTCGTCGAGTGCAGCGCACAGGTGCGGCAAGATGGCGACCGGCCGCTTGGCTTTTTCTCGGGTAAGTGAGCACACGAGGAAATGTTTGTCTTTTTTTGGCCGTTTCTCACAATGCCATTTTGTTTGTTGCAGGATTTGCACACTTGACGGACGCAACTTCGTTTGAACAAGCAGAAACAAAAGATTGGCATGGATTGGTGCACGTGACGTGAGGCCTGCCGGTGATTTGGAACAGGTGTGCAGAAGGGGAATCGTCGAGTGCAGTGCACGGTTGCGGCAAGATGGCGACCGACTGCTTGGCGTTTTCTCACGTAAGTGAGCTCACGAGCAAATATTTGTCATTTTTTGGCCGTTTGGCCAATGACATTTTGTTTGTTGAAGGATTTGCACACTTGAGGCACGCAACAGCGTTTGAGGTTTGAGCACAGCAATGTCAATTCACTTCCCTTTGCTTGATTTAGCACATTGTCCTCTGTTTGTTTTGCCATGATTTCAAATTATTTTGGTTTGTTTTAATGCTGGCCAGCATTTTTTTTTTTTTTTTTTGTTTCATTGTTGTCAATGACAATGCCTTCGTACTCTGCAATTGAACTGTAATGTTACTTGTTTAACTCATTGTGTGGGGGTTTTATTGAATATGGTGCACTTTATTTCAGGTGGTATGAATGTTTTGCAAACTTGTGAATGTGGTGTACCCCTTCACGCCAATTGTCACGAATTTTCATTTAAACCCTTTCCGCTCCAAATGGTAAAAAAAAACCCGGACTGTATTCTTCCGCTGCCGGTTAAAAAAAAAAAAAAAAAAAAAACCTTTTGCAAGCATTCATTTCTCCAGTTTCCTGTCGGAGGGGACACTTCATCCGATTTGGACTGCAAAGCCTCATGCCATGCTGTAATTTTGGACTGCAAACCTGAGGTAAGTTGTGCTAAAAAGAAAACATGAATGGTCTTAATAAGTACCTGTGCCGATGACAAGTATCTTTCAATACATTTCACGTATTCGTTTGGATGCTAATTCACTGTCGTCAACCACAATGTATTTTCGGCAGCAGAATCTCACATGTATTTTCTCTCGAAACCGTCGCTCTAGCTAGTATCTGTAATTATTACAACATTCGCATGTTCAGTTATAAATGTAATTTCTGTTGATTGTTTGCAGAACTAAATATGAAGGCAGGGCTCCTTCAATACAAAGCAAGCAGGTGGACCTCAGACCAGGTGAAAATAATTGTGTGTAAAGTTTCAGCTTGTTTGACATTCTATGGATGGAACTGTGTACAAGTTGATTCCGTCTTGTTTAAACTGATTTCTTTTTTTTTTTTTTTTTAGTCCAATTGGAAGGGGACAGACTGTCCAAATGTGCAACCTTCATCGATGCCTCAACAGAAACTGTTTTGTGAGCTGAAGTGACATGTTCACTGTCTACACTGAAACGTTGCTCCAACTGAGTGGGAGGAAAAGGTTTTTTTTTTCTTCCAACAAATGTAAGCGTCAAGGAGCTAATGTGCAGTGTGGTGGTTTTAGGGTGCACTCAGTCATACTGATCAACAGTAAAACTTTGACACCCGGCCGTGAGGAAGAAGCGCTTCTCTGAAGGAGTCCACCTGCAGCGCTTCCCCCATGAAATGGAGTCTCGTGTTGTTTTGATTAACATTGTGCAACACCGCATTGTGTGAAATGTTGGTTGGCTAGATGGTGAGTTTTGTATTTCCGTTATCTTTTTTGTACGTTTACTCTGAACATGCAAGTTGAGTTTGTTTCCAAACCTGTAATTGTTGTACTGTACCCTGCGTTTTCTTGTGGGTTATGTTGCAAGGCGGCGTTGGAGTGGGATGAGCGAGAGGCACCAAGATCCACCAGACGAGGGTGAGAAAACCAACAAAGACACAAATCACATGCGTGTGAAATGCCAAATATATATTTCAAATTGCAGTGTGAAGAAGCTGCTTGGGACGGGAAACACCAAAGACATCGAGAGCAGTGTGAAGACCAGAAATGCACAAAAGCAGCTTTGTCGGGTCAACGAGGAGCCTAATGAATGGAAAAGCTGGGCAGAGGTAACAAAGCACATGGCAATTTGATAAGCAAGGGGCACAACTACAATGTTGGGGTTTTTTTTTTTGGGTTGCAGGGCCCGGATGAAGAAGAGGAGCAGTTCCACAAATGAAGCATCAAGCGGCACACGTGAGTATGATCTGTCCAAGGGTCGCCTGTAAATGTTGAACAGGAGGGGGCAGAGTAGTGAGCTTTGTGGTTTGCCTTGGTTGCGCGTAGGTTGGGAGCGTTGTTGCTGTTGCCGGTTGATCGATCTCAGAAAGGTCTGATGGACAATGTTTTCCAGTCGATGGTGGGACACGTGTCTGTAAGGTTGATTGCTCTTTGGCAAGGAATCTTGGAGTTGGTCAGCTAGTTGTTTGGCTTGTCTGGATCCAGAGCAGCTTTTTGTTGTTTGAGGAGGTCGATTGGAAAGCTGGCATGTACAGCGTAGGCAGGCTTTGTACGAGTCTGAAAAATGTTACGTGCATTACTAAATATGAAAGTGTGTTTCAGGGTTGGGGAGGTGAGCAGAAACCAGAGGCTCTGGACCCAGGGTAAGGAGTACCTCGACAAATGAAGTGACCGTACATAATCAATATTTGTTTTCTTCCTTTTTTGCGGCTGTGGCTGGCGGACGAGTCGGATTGGTTCAAAAGTCGGGTAAGGAAAGCCGACAAATGCCATTCAATCACACAAGTGTCGGGCTAAGCAATGTGGACCAAACGTGCCCGTTTTTGTTTTTGGCCCAACAGCAGGGCATCGTACTCGCCGGCCGACTGTCCAGTTGAGTCGCGGCTAAGCCCCAGTCGCCACCTACGACTGCCGGAGCGCCTTCGTCCGCGCCGACTTCGACCTTCAGCAGATCTTCGGCTGTGCGAGTCATGTCTTTGCTTGTTTTGCTTCATATTTTTCCCTTTCAGTCAGATTTACCCAACTAAACCCCCCACCCCCCTTGTTGATGACTTGCAGGGTACTTGTGGAGTGGGACGGCCCGAGAGGCAGCAAGAATGGCCGGACGAGGGAAATCGTGCGCAGCACGCAACGAATAGCGGCTTATGCATTTTGCAGGCTGGGCGATGAGCCGGATGGGACAAAAAGACGCACGAGTGAGGGTAACAGGCTAAGTTGACGCTTCAATCAAATAAGCAAGTGACATACTACTATGCTAATCTGTTTTATTTGACGATTCTGCAGCCGTAATCGGGACAAAGTCTGAGGCGCACCACTTCCCCGAGAGGCGTCGCTCTGGACTCTTCTGCGTCGACAGACCCAGCAAGCCAGCCATGTCATGAGGAAAAACGGCTTCCCTGAAGGAGTCTGCCTGTCGTGTTGAAATCTTGTGAAATGCTGTTTGAGTTGACATTGTGTGAACTGTTTCCGCCTGCTCATCCGGGAAGGGGTTCCGTCCTCCGTCTGTGCTCACTTCACGAGGTGGTGGTGTCACGAACCTTGGTCCACTGTGGGTTTGCTTGAAGGGCTCCACGAATGCACTTGACTTGTCGTTGCAGAATGGAGAAGGAGCCGCTCGGGACGGAGCCCACCGCGTCCGACCGCGGCAGCGTACAAGTGCAAATGTGTGGCAATATCATGGCAATGAGCACAAGTGTCATGTTGTGCGTCGGTGCTTCTTTTGCAGGCTGGAAGAGGAGCCGGATGGAAGGAAAGGCCCTGCCCGCTAAGGTAACAACACACGTGGCAAAGAAAAACAAGTGGCACAACTACAATTTTGTTGTTGTTGCGGAGCTCAGACAGCGCGATTGAACACGTCGCAATCAAAGACGCAACTGACGCTCCCTGTTTGGTTCTGATGCTTTTGCCGTGTGGATTCTGCAGCGAGTGTCTTGGACAAGAGCAGAGCTGAAGCGTTTCCACTCAGGAAATGGAGTCTCATTTTGTCTTGAGGTAACATCGTAGAATACCACATTGTGTGAAATGCTGCCCACTTGGAAGGGGATTGGTCCCTCACTACAAATGCGCTTGACTTGTTGCAGGGTGGAGAAGGAGCCAGATGGGTCAAAAGTCAGCTTCGTGTGTCCGCCTTGCGTCAGCCAGTGGTGAGCCTGCAGTTGACGCGAACCTTCATAAGATTTTTGGCCATGTTTAGTTGTCGTATGATTAATATTTCCCCCCCCTTCTGCTTAGGGTGTCTGCTTGTGATGTCCAACTACAGTATCACCGCTGTTTCAGCAGCGGGGTGCAGAAACTATTAGGTATGAGAGTCACCTGGGAGAACCACAACAGGGTCAGAAGTATGTGTCAAAATCAAAGTGACTGTCCCAAAAGTAATACTGTTCGTTTATGTGCTTGTTTAGCAACGGTGGAAGAGGAGCCGGGTGCAAGGCTGGACCAAGGTAACAAAACGCATGGCAAATATAGAAGCAAGTGGCACACAATGCCTTAACCCCCGCCTCCCCCCCCCTTCTCTTCGCAGGGCTCAGAAGGCCATTGATGTGATGAAAAAGAGGAACGAAGGCTTCAAGATGAACAGTTCGGCTCTTGAGGTGAGTATCAAAGTCGTACACGTTAACATGGATGTCAAGGCCTGTTACGTTCTTTCTTCTTGGTAGCGTTCCCCAACGAGAGGTGCAGACACTACGGTGCTCGGAGGGCAAAGCGTCAACAATAGGGAGAGTATTTTTTTTCTTTTTTCCCCTTCCTCCACTTGGTGTGTTTGTCTCCTCTCTGTCACTAACTCACTGGGTGTGCACTGATTAACACTAACAGCATTTTGTACTGAGCCGTGTGTCAAGGCAACAATGATTTGTTGGAGTAACTTATTCTCTGAAATATTGTTTTGACATGTTTGTATTTTCTTTTGTCTGAAGCGACATGTAAAGCTTCCTTTCTGTGTGTTCTGAAAGTGCTTTTGTACTTGAATTAAAATTGTGAATTGGATGAGCCATCTCATTTTAGAGCGGTCTAACAATGTGTCAATAAATCTTCTTGTGTGTCTGTTGTCTGTCATTCTTTTTATCAATGCAGTCTGGTTTTTCCGCAGTCATGTGACTGCGTGTCGATTGACCCTCAACCCTCTTTGCCAATTGAGCTAAAGTCAGTAAATGAGTTTAGAGCGATGAAATATAAAAATCTGGGATGGTGATTATTGCATGTTTCGTTGAACGTTGTGACACTACCTTTGTTAGCTCTCGTTACATATGTGACATGATATTTGACTGTTTTTGTAATTTATAGAAAACGTGTTGCCAAAAAGCTGCCTCCCAATCTTTTCACCCCAACCACAGGTCCACAACCTGCGTAAAAAAAAAAAAAAAAGACCACGTAAAGTGTTGGGGGAGGATGTACGCAAATGCATTAGACATCTGTGATTCAGTGTACTTTCATACAATGCACAGACGTATGGGAGGCTTGAACCCACAACCTCTGATTCACAATCCATGTCACTAGCCTCTGAGCTAGCTGGGACCTGAAGCACGATGTGTCTCCTTGTCTATATACCTTCAACAATCTGCCTTCCAGACTACCAAAGGATTTTCTGCTCCAGTCCTGCAGTGGTTGAAGAGTGTACCAGAATGTGGATCCTGATGACTTAAAAAAAATATATATATATAAAAATATGACCATACATTAGTGTATATGCAAAGAGCTTAACAATGAGAACAAACTCATACACTATAGAACCCTAACCCTGTTAACATTACAAACATATCCTGCACAGTGGAGAGAATGACACTGTCAGGGTGAGTTGTGTGCATGCGTTATTTGGTTAGGGTTAGTTGCATACATTGCACAGTTACTTGGTGAGGATTAGTTGCATACATCACATAGAAAGGCATGACATGTCATTGTGGGGTTTGAACCCTGGATCTCAGGTGGACAAACCCAAAGTCTTTCCTCTCAGCCAGCGGTTACCTGAGAGTGAAAGCCTTTCGTTGTCCGTATATCTTCACCAATGGGGCACGTGTGCATGGAAAAAACAGAAGCTCACGTCGCGCAGTTGCCTTTGCTCCTCCTGTGGCCTGGTGGTCGATGATGTGCATTGGAGACCTAACTTACCTGGCTTCAAATCCAGACACATCCCTTACAATGCCAAAAGCCAGCTCAGGCTAGCCAGACTTGAATGGACCAACCGGACAAGGACACCTAGTTGGTAAGATTTGTTTTATTCTTTGATTAACAAAATTCAAACAATACTTTTCACACTAGTGTACATGCAATACATTGGAAAGATCACCATGGTGAAGGTCACTCACATTCTGCACGGTCAAGACTCGAACCAAGGACCTCTGGTTGACAAAGCTACAACTCTAACCTCTCGCCCAGAATATAAAAGTTGCTCCTTGTCCATATACCTTCAACAATGGGGCATGTTTTCAGCTAGGAAAAGTGAATAGCATAGCCAAGATTCAAACCAGGGTCCTCAGATGTTCAAAGCCATGAGTATAACCTCTCAGCCAGCCGAGAATCCTAAAAGTAAGCTGCTCCTTGTCCATGTCTTCAACAGGACGTTTGTCAGCCTGGAAAAGACAAAAGCGACGGCGGCGCTGTCACCTTCACTCCTCCTGCGGCCTGGTGGTCAGTGATCTAGAATGGAGACCTAACGTACCTGGGTTCGAATCCAGACACAACCCTTACAAAAGCTAGCTCAGGCTAGGCAGACTCGGATGGCCGGGCCGGATCAGCACAGCACAGCGCAGGACAGTGTGAGCGGGACAGGACAGGAGCATGTAGTTGTTCTCAGCTGCGAAAAGTGAATGGCACAGCCAAGATTCGAACCAGGGTCCTCAGATGTACAAAGCCATGAGTATAACCTCTCAGCCGGCTGCGCATCCTAAAGCTAAGCTGCTCCTTGTCCATATGTCTTTAACAGGATGTTTGTCAGCTTGGAAAAGACAAAAGCGCAGGCGGCGCAGTCACCTTCACTCCTCCTGCGGCCTGGTGGTCAGTGATGCGGAATGGAGACCTAACGTACCTGGGTTCGAATCCAGACACAACCCTTACAAAAGCTAGCTCAGGCTACGCAGACTCAGATGGCCGGACCAGCACAGGACAGTGTGAGCGGGACAGGACAGGAGCATGTAGCTGTCTTCAGCTAGGAAAAGTGAATGGCACAACCAAGATTCGAACCAGGGTCCTCAGATGTACTATGCCATTAGTATAACCTCTCAACCAGCTGAGAATACTAAAGCTAAGATGCTCCTTGTCCATATATCTTCAACGGGACGTTTGTCAGCTTGGAAAAGATAAAAGCGCAGGTGGCGGTGTCACCTTCACTCCTCCCGTGGCCTGGTGGTCAGTGATGCGGAATGGAGACCTAACGTACCTGGGTTCGAATCCAGACACATCCCTTACAAAAGCTAGCTCAGGCTAGGCAGACTCGGATCGGTAGACCGGACAAGCACAGGACACAGGGCAAGTCAGGATAGGAGGAGGTAGAGGGAGGGTGGCCAGGATAAGAGGAGGAGGGGAAGTCAGGATAGGGGGGCCAGGATAGGAGGAGTAGGTGGAGGTAGGCTATGAGAGGAGGTAGAGTCCGGCCAGGCTGGAGGAGGCTAGGACAGGACAGGAGGAGGTAGTGGCCGGCCGAGACAGGACAGGCTAGGACAGGAGGAGGTAGTGGCCGGCCGGGACAGGACAGGCTAGGACAGGAGGAGGAGGAGGAGGAGGAGGTAGTGGCCGGCCGAGACAGGACAGGCTAGGACAGGAGGAGGTAGAGGCCGGCCGGGACAGGACAGGACGAGGAGGAGGTAGTGGCCGGCCAAGACAGGAAAGGCTAGGACAGGAGGAGGTAGAGGCCGGCCGGGACGTGACAGGACAGGACAGGAGGAGGTAGTGGCCGGCTAGGACAGGAGGAGGAGTAGGCAGAGGCCGGCCGGGACAGGAGGAGGTAGTGGCTGGCTAGGATAGGAGGAGGAGTAGGCAGAGGCCGGACAGGACAGGAGGAGTAGGCAGAGGCCAGCTAAAACAGGAGAGGAGGAGGCCTGGACAGGACTAGCTAGCTCATGATTAACTGTAGAGGGAGAGAAGCAATACAAATTTTTTTGTCCTCCACCTCTCCTTGCTGGTTACACCTCTACCTCTTCTTGCTGGCGCTACCTCTACCTCTCCTTGCCACTTCCTCCTCCTGTCCTAGCCTGTCCTGCCCCGGCCGGCCACTTCCTCCTCCTGTCCTAGCCTGTCCTGCCCCGGCCGGCCACTTCCTCCTCCTGTCCTAGCCTGTCCTGCCCCGGCCGGCCACTTCCTCCTCCTGTCCTAGCCTGTCCTGTCCCGGCCGGCCACTTCCTCCTCCTGTCCTAGCCTGTCCTGTCCCGGCCGGCCTCTACCTCCTCCTGTCCTAGCCTGTCCTGTCCCGGCCGGCCTCTACCTCCTCCTGTCCTAGCCTGTCCTGTCCTGTCCTGTCCTGTCCCGACCGGCCTCTACCTCCTCCTGTCCTGTCCTAGCCTGTCCTGCCCCGGCCGGCCACTACCTCCTCCTATCCTGGCCCCCCTATCCTGACTTCCCCTCCTCCTCTTATCCTGGCCACCCTCCCTCTACCTCCTCCTATCCTGACTTGCCCTCTGTCCTGTGCTTGTCCGGTCTACCGATCCGAGTCTGCCTAGCCTGAGCTAGCTTTTGTAAGGGATGTGTCTGGATTCGAACCCAGGTACGTTAGGTCTCCATTCCACATCACTGACCACCAGGCCACGGGAGGAGTGAAGGTGACACCGCCACCTGCGCTTTTGTCTTTTCCAAGCTGACAAACGTCCCGTTGAAGATATATGGACAAGGAGCATCTTAGCTTTAGTATTCTCAGCTGGCTGTGAGGTTATACTAATGGCATTGTACATCTGAGGACCCTGGTTCGAATCTTGGTTGTGCCATTCACTTTTCCTAGCTGAAAACAGCTACATGCGCCTGTCCTGTCCCGCTCACACTGTCCTGTCCCGCTCACACTGTCCTGTGCTGGTCCGTCCATCTGAGTCTGCGTAGCCTGAGCTAGCTTTTGTAAGGGTTGTGTCTGGATTCGAACCCAGGTACGTTAGGTCTCCATTCCACATCACTGACCACCAGGCCACGGGAGGAGTGAAGGTGACACCGCCACCTGCGCTTTTGTCTTTTCCAAGCTGACAAACGTCCTGTTAAAGACATATGGACAAGGAGCAGCTTAGCTTTAGGATGCGCAGCTGGCTGAGAGGTTATACTCATGGCTTTGTACATCTGAGGACCCAGCTTCGAATCTCGGTTATGCCATTCACTTTTCCTAGCTGAAAATAGCTACATGCTCCTGTCCTGTCCCACTGTCCTGTGCTGCTGTCCTGTGCTGCTCCAGCCCGGCCATCCGAGTCTGCCTAGCCTGAGCTAGCTCTTGTAAGGGATGTGTCTGGATTTGAGCCCAGGTACGTTAGGTCTACAATCTGCATTACTGACCACCAGGCCACGGGAAGAGTGAAGGTGACAGAACCACCTGCGTTTTTGTCTTTTCCAAGCTGACAAACGTCCTGTGAAAGACATATGGACAAGGAACAGTTAAGCTTGTGAAGTCTCTGATGGCTGAGAGGTTAGAGTCGTGTCTTTGTACACCCGAGGACCCTGATTTGAAACTCGGGTGTGCTGTTAACTTTTACGAGCTGAAAACACGCCCCATTGTTGAAGGTATATGGACAAGGAGCAACTTTGGTATTCAGGTCAGTGCTGGCCGAGAGGTTAGAGTTGTGACTTTGTCAACCGGAGGTCCTTGGTTCAAGTCTTGACTGTGCAGAATGTGAATCATCTTCACCATGGTGATCCTTCCAATGTGTTGCATGTACACTGGTGTGACAAGTATCCTTTGATTTTTGTTAATCAAAGAATAAAACAAATCTTACGAACTTAGTGTCCTTGTCCGGTCGGCCCATGCAAGTCTGAGCTGGCTTTTGGCATTGTAAGGGATGTGTCTGGATTTGAAGCCAGGTAAGTTAGGTCTCCAATGCACATCATCGACCACCAGGCCACAGGAGGAGCAAAGGCAACTGCGCGACGTGAGCTTCTGTTTTTTCCATGCACACGTGCCCCATTGGTGAAGATATACGGACAACGAAAGGCTTTCACTCTCAGGTAACCGCTGGCTGAGAGGAAAGACTTTGGGTTTGTCCACCTGAGATCCAGGGTTCAAACCCCACAATGACATGTCATGCCTTTCTATGTGATGTATGCAACTAATCCTCACCAAGTAACTGTGCAATGTATGCAACTAACCCTAACCAAATAACGCATGCACACAACTCACCCTGACAGTGTCATTCTCTCCACTGTGCAGGATATGTTTGTAATGTTAACAGGGTTAGGGTTCTATAGTGTATGAGTTTGTTCTCATTGTTAAGCTCTTTGCATATACACTAATGTATGGTCATATTTTTATATATATATATTTTTTTTAAGTCATCAGGATCCACATTCTGGTACACTCTTCAACCACTGCAGGACTGGAGCAGAAAATCCTTTGGTAGTCTGGAAGGCAGATTGTTGAAGATATATATAGACGAGGAGACACATCACGCTTCAGGTCACAGCTAGCTCAGAGGCTAGTGGCATGGATTGTGAATCAGAGGCTGTGGGTTCAAGCCTCACATACGTCTGTGCATTGTATGCAAGTACACTGAATCACAGATGTCCAATGCATTTGCGTACATACTTACATAAGTGTTTACTTTTTGGTGTATACAAGGTCGTATACTTTAGAAAAAAAAACACCTTACGATACCCTTACCTCGTCTTCGAAAAAAGACACCTTACTATACCCTTACCCCGTGTTTCAAAATAAAAACGCCTTACTATATATACCCTTACCTCTATTTTTCTGCAAAAAAAAACACCTTACTATAGCCTTACGATACATTGTTGTCTTTTTTCACCCCCAAGAAAACATATGTGGCCTTTTCGCCCCCCAAAAAACACCGTACTATACATTGTCCCCCACCCCAAACACTTTACATGGTCTTTTTTTTTCTATACACAGGAGGTTGTGGACCTGTGGTTGGGGTGAAAAGATTGGGAGGCAGCTGCTTGGCAACGTATTTTCTATGAATTACAATTACGTTCAACGAAACATGCGATAATTACCATCCCAGATTTTACATTTCATCGCTCCAAACTCATTTACTGACTTCAGCTCAATTGGCAGAGAGGGTTGAGGGTCAGTGGAAACGCAGTCTCCTGAATGCGCCAAAACCAGACTGCATTGATAAAAAGAATGACAGACAACAGACACACAAGAAGATTTATTGACACATTGTTAGACCGCTCTAAAATGAGATAGCTCATCCAATTCACAATTTTAATTCAAGTACAAAAGCACTTTCAGAACACACAGAAAGGAAGCTTTACATGTCGCTTCAGACAAAAGAAAATACAAACATGTCAAAACAATATTTCAGAGAATAAGTTACTCCAACAAATCATTGTTGCCTTGACACACGGCTCAGTACAAAATGCTGTTAGTGTTAATCAGTGCACACCCAGTGAGTTAGTGACAGAGAGGAGACAAACACACCAAGTGGAGGAAGGGAAAAAAGAAAAAAAATACTCTCCCTATTGTTGACGCTTTGCCCTCCGAGCACCGTAGTGTCTGCACCTCTCGTTGGGGAACGCTACCAAGAAGAAAGAACGTAACAGGCCTTGACATCCATGTTAACGTGTACGACTTTGATACTCACCTCAAGAGCCGAACTGTTCATCTTGAAGCCTTCGTTCCTCTTTTTCATCACATCAATGGCCTTCTGAGCCCTGCGAAGAGAAGGGGGGGGGAGGCGGGGGTTAAGGCATTGTGTGCCACTTGCTTCTATATTTGCCATGCGTTTTGTTACCTTGGTCCAGCCTTGCACCCGGCTCCTCTTCCACCGTTGCTAAACAAGCACATAAACGAACAGTATTACTTTTGGGACAGTCACTTTGATTTTGACACATACTTCTGACCCTGTTGTGGTTCTCCCAGGTGACTCTCATACCTAATAGTTTCTGCACCCCGCTGCTGAAACAGCGGTGATACTGTAGTTGGACATCACAAGCAGACACCCTAAGCAGAAGGGGGGGGAAATATTAATCATACGACAACTAAACATGGCCAAAAATCTTATGAAGGTTCGCGTCAACTGCAGGCTCACCACTGGCTGACGAGAGGCGGACACACGAAGCTGACTTTTGACCCATCTGGCTCCTTCTCCACCCTGCAACAAGTCAAGCGCATTTGTAGTGAGGGACCAATCCCCTTCCAAGTGGGCAGCATTTCACACAATGTGGTATTCTACGATGTTACCTCAAGACAAAATGAGACTCCATTTCCTGAGTGGAAACGCATCAGCTCCGATCTTGTCCAAGACACTCGCTGCAGAATCCACACGGCAAAAGCATCAGAACCAAACGGGGAGCGTCAGTTGCGTCTTGGAATGCAACGTCTCCTTTGCGGCTTGCCCTCGTCTGTCGGATGCCGCCTGGTACCCGACTCTCTGTTCATCCCACAACATGCAGGAAGTGAACACAGAGGGAAATGAGGTTGGACGAGGAGGACAGGTAGGACCCATGACTTTTGGGCCTTTTCTTGATTTTATGTGTTCAATCGCTCTGTCTGAGCTCAACAACAACATTGTAGTTGTGCCACTTGTTTTTCTTTGCCACGTGTGTTGTTACCTTTGCGGGCAGGGCCTTTCCTTCCATCCGGCTCCTCTTCCAGCCTGCAAAAGAAGCACCGACGCACAACATGACACTTGTGCTCATTGCCATGATATTGCCACACATTTGCACTTGTACGCTGCCGCGGTCGGACGCGGTGGGCTCCGTCCCGAGCGGCTCCTTCTCCATTCTGCAACGACAAGTCAAGTGCATTCGTGGAGCCCTTCAAGCAAACCCACAGTGGACCAAGGTTCGTGACACCACCACCTCGTGAAGTGAGCACAGACGGAGGACGGAACCCCTTCCCGGATGAGCAGGCGGAAACAGTTCACACAATGTCAACTCAAACAGCATTTCACAAGATTTCAACACGACAGGCAGACTCCTTCAGGGAAGCCGTTTTTCCTCATGACATGGCTGGCTTGCTGGGTCTGTCGACGCAGAAGAGTCCAGAGCGACGCCTCTCGGGGAAGTGGTGCGCCTCAGACTTTGTCCCGATTACGGCTGCAGAATCGTCAAATAAAACAGATTAGCATAGTAGTATGTCACTTGCTTATTTGATTGAAGCGTCAACTTAGCCTGTTACCCTCACTCGTGCGTCTTTTTGTCCCATCCGGCTCATCGCCCAGCCTGCAAAATGCATAAGCCGCTATTCGTTGCGTGCTGCGCACGATTTCCCTCGTCCGGCCATTCTTGCTGCCTCTCGGGCCGTCCCACTCCACTGCTATCCTGCAAGACATCAACAAGGGGGGTGGGGGGTTTAGTTGGGTAAATCCGACTGAAAGGGAAAAATATGAAGCAAAACAAGCAAAGACATGACTCGCACAGCCGAAGATCTGCTGAAGGTCGAAGTCGGCGCGGACGAAGGCGCTCCGGCAGTCGTAGGTGGCGACTGGGGCTTAGCCGCGACTCAACTGGACAGTCGGCCGGCGAGTACGATGCCCTGCTGTTGGGCCAAAAACAAAAACGGGCACGTTTGGTCCACATTGCTTAGCCCGACACTTGCGTGATTGAATGGCATTTGTCGGCTTTCCTTACCCGACTTTTGAACCAATCCGACTCGTCCGCCAGCCACAGCCGCAAAAAGGAAGAAAACAAATATTGGTTATGTACGGTCACTTCATTTGTCGAGGTACTCCTTACCCTGGGTCCAGAGCCTCTGGTTTCCGCTCACCTCCCCAACCCTGAAACACACTTTCATATTTAGTAATGCACGTAACATTTTTCAGACTCGTACAAAGCCTGCCTACGCTGTACATGCCAGCTTTCCAATCGACCTCCTCAAACAAAAAGCTGCTATGGATCCAGACAAGCCAAACAACTAGCTGACCAACTCCAAGATTCCTTGCCAAAGAGCAATCAACCTTACAGACACGTGTCCCACCATCGACTGGAAAACATTGTCCATCAGACCTTTCTGAGATCGATCAACCGGCAACAGCAAAAACGCTCCCAACCTACGCGCAACCAAGGCAAACCACAAAGCTCACTACTCTGCCCCCTCCTGTTCAACATTTACAGGCGACCCTTGGACAGATCATACTCACGTGTGCCGCTTGATGCTTCATTTGTGGAACTGCTCCTCTTCTTCATCCGGGCCCTGCTACCCCAAAAAAAAAAAACCCGAACGTTGTAGTTGTGCCCCTTGCTTATCAAATTGCCATGTGCTTTGTTACCTCTGCCCAGCTTTTCCATTCATCAGGCTCCTCGTTGACCCGACAAAGCTGCTTTTGTGCATTTCTGGTCTTCACACTGCTCTCGTTGTCTTTGGTGTTTCCCGTCCCAAGCAGCTTCTTCACACTGCAATTTGAAATATATATTTGGCACCTCACACGCATGTCATTTGTGTCTTTGTTGGTTTTCTCACCCTCGTCTGGTGGATCTTGGTGCCTCTCGCTCATCCCACTCCAACGCCGCCTTGCAACATAACCCACAAGAAAACGCAGGGTACAGTACAACAATTACAGGTTTGGAAACAAACTCAACTTGCATGTTCAGAGTAAACGTACAAAAAAGATAAAGGAAATACAAAACTCGCCATCTAGCCAACCAACATTTCACACAATGCGGTGTTGCACAATGTTAATCAAAACAACACGAGACTCCATTTCATGGGGGAAGCGCTTCTTCCTCACGGCCGGGTGTCAAAGAAGTTTTAGTGTTGATCACTATGACTGAGTGCACCCTAAAACCACCACACTGCACATTAGCTCCTTGACGCTTACATTTGTTTGAAGAAAAAAGAAAAAAAAAAAGCTTTTCCTCCCACTCAGTTGGAGCAACGTTTCAGTGTAGACAGTGAACATGTCACTTCAGCTCACAAAACAGTTTCTGTTGAGGCATCGATGAAGGTTGCACATTTGGACAGTCTGTCCCCTTCCAATTGGACTAAAACAAAACAAAAAAAAAGAAATCAGTTTAAACAAGACGGAATCAACTTGTACACTGTTCCATCCATAAATGTCAAACAAGCTGAAACTTTACACAATTATTTTCACCTGGTCTGAGGTCCACCTGCTTGCTTTGTATTGAAGGAGCCCTGCCTTCATATTTAGTTCTGCAAACAATCAACAGAAATTACATTTATAACAGAACATGCGAATGTTGTAATAATTACAGATACTAGCTAAAGCGACGGTTTCGAGAGAAAATACATGTGAGATTTTGCTGCCGAAAATACATTGTGGTTGACGACAGTGAATTAGCATCCAAACGAATACGTGAAATGTATTGAAAGATACTTGTCATCGGCACAGGTACATATTAAGACCATTCATGTTTTCTTTTTAGCACAACTTACCTCAGGTTTGCAGTCCAAAATTACAGCATGGCATGAGGCTTTGCAGTCCAAATCGGATGAAGTGTCCCCTCCGACAGGAAACTGGAGAAATGAATGCTTGCAAAAGGGTTTTTTTTTTTTTTTTAACCGGCAGCGGAAGAATACAGTCTGGATTTTTTTTTACCATTTGGAGCGGAAAGGGTTTAAATGAAAATTCGTGACAATTGGCGTGAAGGGGTACACCACATTCACAAGTTTGCAAAACATTCATACCACCTGAAATAAAGTGCACCATATTCAATAAAACCCCCACACAATGAGTTAAACAAGTAACATTACAGTTCAATTGCAGAGTACGAAGGCATTGTCATTGACAACAATGAAACAAAACAAAAAAAAAAATGCTGGCCAGCATTAAAACAAACCAAAATAATTTGAAATCATGGCAAAACAAACAGAGGACAATGTGCTAAATCAAGCAAAGGGAAGTGAATTGACATTGCTGTGCTCAAACCTCAAACGCTGTTGCGTGCCTCAAGTGTGCAAATCCTTCAACAAACAAAATGTCATTGGCCAAACGGCCAAAAAATGACAAATATTTGCTCGTGTGCTCACTTACGTGAGAAAACGCCAAGCAGTCGGGCGCCATCTTGCCGCAACCGTGCACTGCACTCGACGATTCCCCTTCTGCACACCTGTTCCAAATCACCGGCAGGCCTCACGTCACGTGCACCAATCCATGCCAATCTTTTGTTTCTGCTTGTTCAAACGAAGTTGCGTGCCTCAAGTGTGCAAATCCTGCAACAAACAAAATGGCATTGTGAGAAACGGCCAAAAAAAGACAAACATTTCCTCGTGTGCTCACTTACCCGAGAAAACGCCAAGCGGCCGGTCGCCATCTTGCCGCACCTGTGCGCTGCACTCGACGAATGCCGTTCTGCACACCTGTTCCAAATCACCAGCAGGCCTCACGTCACGTGCACCAATCCATGCCAATCTTTTGTTTCTGCTTGTTCAAACGAAGTTGCGTGCCTCAAGTGTGCAAATCCTGCAACAAACAAAATGGCATTGTGAGAAACGGCCAAAAAAAGACAAACATTTCCTCGTGTGCTCACTTACCCGAGAAAACGCCAAGCGGCCGGTCGCCATCTTGCCGCACCTGTGCGCTGCACTCGACGAATGCCGTTATGCACACCTGTTCCAAATCACCGCCTCACGTCACGTGCACCAATGGAAGCCAGCCTTCTTCGTCTGTTTGTTGATCGGCACTTTGCACACTAGCGCCACCTGGTGACGCGTCATGATGACTAAAAACTATTTGAAGTCAGGGCGAGATGGTTGTTATGGTTGAGACTCATTGCATGCACTAACCCTGCACGCCCTCTTGTGGCCCAAGGGAGTTACTGTTTTGACGTTGTAAAATCAACGATTCCAAGCCCTTTCTCCTTCCTTTCTCGCTCTGAAAGCGAAGCTAGTGGCTACTACACTACTTCCCGTGCTTCCTGCAGCGCGAACCAACGGCTGAAAAGCGTAAAAATTGAACATTTAATATTGAAACTGGAAATATGGAAATTCGAGCCCTTTCCAGAAAACTCCACATATGTTGTAGTTTATTTTTAAAAGGGGCGTTAAAATGAATATCCTCTTTTTGTTTCAAAAATGAAAATTGAAAATACAACCCTAAATGTGTTTCTTGATTTGCGTTTCACAATAAAAAATAGAATTAACGTAAGGTACACGGACCCAGTTTGATGTTCGATTTTTATTTCTACAGCGAATATAGCGCGGGACACAAATGGCAATTTTTTGGCTATTTATTTTGGATTCCCGGAAGTTGGCACCGACTGCATTTCTCCTATTGACCAGGAGGTGGCGACAATGTTACGCCTGAAGACGATGTAGCGTTGTGGCATGAAAGCCAGGTTGCCTTACTTTATGACATGTGATTCACTTAATGGGACGGTGGAGCCGGGATGGCCACGTTTTCACTAACAAGTTCATTTTATACATTTTTTGATCAGGAAAATGAAAAGAGTTGTCATTTTCTATTTTATCAATAAATTTGGGAGAAATTAGTTAATAAGTGACTCTATGAATAACGCCCCTTGTTAATGAGCAGAATGGCCGCGCCCCCTACCGTTCTATCCTTGTTCGGCCGGAGTCACGGGATGAACCGATTCCAAAATCTCCATTGGAAATCAATGTACTTTCACTGCTTATAACGTCCAAAAATGGCGATCGATTGGCACCAAAATTTATGTGGACATCTCTACTAATGCCCACTTCAACATATCAAAAGGATTAACCTCTCCGTGGCTGATTGATATGAGAATGAGGAAATGTGGAAGTCAGCAGAGGCACATAGGCTGGAACCAGAGCACACTGCTCCTTTGCTTAAAAAAACAAAAAAAACAAAAAAAAAACACTGCTTCTTTGCTGATCACGGTTTGGACGGGCGAGGCATTAAACACAAGTCAGGATATTTACACAGAGACTGAAGTGGAAATGAGACGTGCACATTTATTTGGATAAGGAATGCCCCAGATTTTCGTCTTACAATGCGCCGTCCAATTTGGAAGGTAACAGCCGAAATGGCACATTCCAATGCGGCCATACTCTCGGCTGTGCAGTCAGCCTCGCTGGAACTTTTCGTTCGCTGTTCGATGAGGGCTTTTGTCACTCTCAAGCCGCTTCACTCGGGCAGAAGGGGGCTGCAAGCAAAAAGCAGGGACACCGCGCGCGATTTTTTGCGAGGCAACATGAAGACACAGGCTCACCTTCACCTCCACACGCTGGGCGGACAGTAGCTAATGTTGTTGTGCTAACGCCTTTTGTTTTAATGGCCTGAAGCTAGTTGTTGCTATTCCCTGTCCCAATCCTACCTTTAACCAGGGAGGGAAGCGGGGGGGTCCAATCTGCCTGCTGCTGCTGCAAGCCGCGTCTCTCTCCCTCCTGAGACACGAGTTTAGCGTCGCGAAATGTCCGAAATATAACCAGTCGGGGTTTGTGTGCGCATTCATGCTCTTGTCCGCTTCAGCTTGTGAAAGTGGAGGAGCAACCGCCACGGTATTTTTGAATTTGTGGAGGTGATCATGATGAGATCATGTTTTATGTCAATAAATCCAAACTATTGTGCAGAACACTTTTATACGTTCACAGATTGAAATGGACAAGTGTAGTAATGTGCCTTTGCATTTTGGTGGCGATCGGTCACCGTTTTAGACAACAGAACTGACAAAGCGAACAATATTACCAAGCATGCCTTCCTCGCGTGAAGTAGACCGCTGGGAACGAAAACATAACATAAGCCAAGCCCCTTTTTGGGGCGGGGAAATTTGTCCTAAACCTAATCACAAAAAAGACCTTAAATCACTACAGAATCTTTTGAGGTGGGCATTTTAGTACTAATGCCATTTTTACATGCAAATCTATTATATAAGTGCCAATGTTAAGCTCACCCAAGTGTCCCTTTAATTATCATACATGATTATTTTTTTCCCCCCAAAAACGCCTTGCTACAGCCTTACAATACATGGTCTTTTTTTTCACAAAAAACGCCTTACTATACATGTTTTTTGCAAAAATACACCTTACTATAGCCTTACTATACATGGTTGTTTTTTTCGCATACAAACGCCCTACTATAGCCTTACTATACATGGTCATTTTTTTTCACCCAAAAACGCCTTAGTATACATGGTCGTTTTTTCACTATACATGGTCATATTTGTTTCCCCAAAAACGCCTTACTATACATGTCGGTTTTTTCATTATCCATGGTCGTTTTTTCCCCCCCAAAAATGCCTTACTCCACATGGTTGTTTTTTTCCCCAAAAACAGCTTACTATATACCTGGTTGTTTTTTTACCCCCAAAAAACCCTTACTATATACATGGTCATCCCCCCCCAAAAAAAGAAAATTACTGGTCGTTTTTTCCCCCCAAAAAACAACTCCTTGCTATACATGGTCATTTTTTCAGAGCTGGAGATTAAAATTCTTTCCACTACAGAATTTGTGCGTTTTTCCTTTCTTTTTTGGTCCGCAGACTGGTACTGGACTTTGGATCGGTTGTTGCAGACCACCGTATTAAGGGGCCTGTGCCCCAGTAGAGCTTTATGCCAAGCAACGCCCCTGCGTGGGCCGATGAAACAAATCTCCAACTTCCCTTCCTTCACTCCCACAATTCATCTAGCCTTGTGTCCCATCTGGGGTGCACAGGCAGGCCTGGGACCAGCTTGTGGGCTGTGTTGGTACCCTGGGGGGAGCAAAGCTGCTGCTGCTGCTGCTGCTGGTGCTGCGGGGATCTTGCTGCTTCAATGGAATACTCACTGGATCTACTCACATTGTCACGCAGGGCCAGGTCCCTTGGTTGTACATGTAACACGCATACACATGCCACACACTAGTTTTGACACCACATTTGGGTAGCGCGGGGGGTCACTGGTGGAAATTGAGAAGGTACAAATACTCTGTTATTAGCAGATTTTTCTGATATTCGTACCGAATGATTTTAGTTTCGGGCAACTTTTTATCCTACAAAGTTGGAGTCAATGCGATCTTGTGTCAGCCTAAAAAAAACACCTGCCTCTGGCTAGGCTAAGCTGAAAAAAATAAATAAATAATAAAAATAAAAGTGTATTTTTTTTCCAGTTATTTTCATTCACTAATTAAGAATCTTTCATTACTCTGTTAGCATGAGCAAAGTTATAGGAACATGCGGTTTTGATAGCATAAAAGTGGCGCAAATGCTACCTAGCTGTTAATAACATGCAACACAACGTGATTTGTTTTCCTATTCTCAATATTAGCACTAAGTTTAAAAAAAAAAGAACAAAAGACATTTTGCTGTGCCGAGCTAACAAACAGCTATTGTATATAACTGACACTAAATCTACCTGAAGCTAAACCTAAATAGGCTACATTTCAGTCTGTACTTTTCAAATCCGGCCCACCACATCATTTGATGTGCCCCCCAAAGCAAATTAAGTGTTGGCCAAGGCAATCACTGGACCTTAACCCAATAGAGGAGACTGACAAACCAATCCCAGAAACGAACAAGAACTAAAAGAGGCTCGCAGCAAAGACCTGGAAAAGCATTTCAAATGAAGAATGCAACAGTCTGGTGAAGTCAGTGGGTCGCAGGCTTGATGCAGCAAGTTAGCGTTACGCCACCAAATATTCAATGTTTTTCACTTTTAAGATCATTTAAAGGGGAAGCCAACCCAAACATATTTTTTTCCAGACTATGTTCTATGCAGGCCCATTAGTTGAAATACACTGCACGTCTCCATCTTCCATATTGCTGCTGTATCAGGTCACTCGGCTCATACTTTACCGGTCCAAGCTTATCACCATCCCCTTCACAGATGATTTGCTTCAGTGTCTCTGAGGCGCGAGAAAATGTAGAGACATGTAGAGGAAACACATCCTACACTGCGACAGAACATAAATGTACAGTATAAGTCGATGAATTAAATATTCCAGCCGAATAAGAGCGTATAATTGTTTGAGAACAATATATATACTGCACATAGTCATGTAATGATTAATTTGCTGTTAATTAATTGTATTTGGTATGAAGTGGAACAACAGCTCCTGATAACATGACCAGCAAACTCAAAACCTAAGTACAAAAATGAGATCACTCGTTTGAATATTGAGCTAAATTTAGGCGTATGCTAAGGTTAGGGAGTGCTAACTGGAGTTTCGCAAGAGTCTATGCTAGACAATTCTGTTTTTTAGCTCCATAAACCTCCCACACTTAAAAGGTCACCGTCATTTTTCCCCCCCCCCCTCCGTTTAACTGCACTGCAAATGAACGGTCTAAACTGTAAGTGATCACCCACTCCTGTCATTTAATATACTACTCTTGTTAACGCCTCCACGTACCATTTCATTTGGCGCTATCGAGAACAAGCATCACTGGCTCTTTGTGCCTCGTTGAGCTTACATCTGCTCATAATTTGTTCAGACGTGGTCGGTTGTGTATATCCAACCATTTACCATACCTCATTGGAGTTGAAGGTTGGGCTTGGAGGCGATCCCATTTGACTTTAGGCAAGAGTGGAGGCACATCCCGAACTGGTCAACAGTCAGTATCGGCGTTATCAAACAGGTCTCGGTCGTATTTTGAACTCCGCGGCTCTAACAACTAAATCTGTCTCTTTCACCTCACCTGCGCTTTGATTCGTCTTCTACACTCTATCGGCTCACATGGAAGCTCTGACACCAAATTCACCTCCTTGAATGAAGATAGACTAGATTCTTGTTCTCACTGCTCAACAATATTGTCAGAGAGGAACTTTCGTCCGTAAGTATCACCATCAGAATAAGAAAATGGTTTTGAGGTGAAGCCGATTGTCACATTCCTTCTGCTGCACTAAATTTGGTTAATGGCTGCAAAAAGTGTTCTAACTCCATCCCAAGTTATTTGGCCACTTGCCTGGGTGCACAATTGCAAATTCGAGTTGCCACATTAACACAGAAGGTGGCTATGGCAGAATCATTAGTTCACTTAGAGACCATTTAAAGGCGACATAACGAAAACACTTGCCCTTTTTTTGATAGATGATTATGAATTTGGCATTTTAGTCAATTACAACCCCCTTTGATTTCGTGTCCTTGAGTGGTGGTGTTGATGTAGTCAGACTATAATTATTAGCACCCTAAGTGAAACTCCTTACTTTAAATACCTTAAACTTAATATTCACACTTTTACCCAATCAGCAGTTATCCGGTGTTGCTTTTCTTCAGTCCGCACAAGCCGGGATTCATTTGAACCACCCCGATGAATCATGTTATCAATGTTTCGTTGATGTGGGCTTTTTTTTATCCGACTGCACACACTTGATTCATGAATTGAGTTCAGAGTTGACTGCTAAGATAACGAGACATAAACTGAAACATGATTAAATAAATGACGTTTGCTCTTTGTATATTTTAGATGACAAAAATCACCCATAATCACCACAAATATCAGAGAAACTCACCATAAATCAGGTGACGATGTCTATATATTATCGCCAATGGATTAATCATTATTAATCATAACAGGTATTAGTACCAGGCTGATACAGGCCTAATTTTAAGGTATCGGGCACTCATGGAGGCTGCCGATACCAGCCATCGATACTTAAGGCAAAAAAACCCCCAAAAAACGATTAAGTCCTCTTCAGCAGTAGATGGTGCTATGCTGCAAAAACATCGGCGAAAATAAACATTTTTGTCAACAATTTTTTTTGTTATTGTGTTTGTTAATGACGTTTTCAATTAGTAATCACTTTGCACGAGAGCAGTGCAAGCTTTTAAACAAAAACATGGCTATTTGACCTAAACACATTTTGATATCTTGTCATAAGGAGAAATGCATCTCTGTCATTGCAATGGTGGACCAGCCAGGACACCTTCCATGTCATGTTTAACATCGATACTGGTAAAGAAAACCGCTAGTTTGATTTTAGTCATCTCGCCATGCACACACACACAGCGATTAAATTGAAGAGAATAAACTGAAATGAAGGGGAAAAAAAAGGAAGCGAAACATGGAAGTGAAATAAGAAAGCACTATCTTACCATAATACCAGCGTAAAAACACAAAATGAAGTTTGAAAATAAAAAGCCTGAATGATTTATACAATGAAAGCTAAGAAGATCAAACACAATCAGATTTGAAAAAACTTAACGGAAGTAAGAGGATGACTATGAGGTAATACGAGGTCAAATCTACTAAACCCAAAAAGCTAAGTTAAAAGCTAGGCTAAACAATTGTCTTGGATATACTTTTAAAGTGGAAGTCAATCCCAAAATGTTGTTTACAATTAAATGTTCTATGCAGCACCACTAGCCTAAACTTGCTATTCTGATTAATGTTGTGTTTGTGCAAGCAGCAAAATCCACAGGTTTTCATCCATCTCAGACGGCGGCCATTTTGTCACTTGCTGTCGACTGAAAATGACATCAAGCTCAACTGTGATGACATTTTCAGTTGATAGAAAGTGAGAAAATGGCCGCCCCCGACATGGATAAAAACAGGCGGATTTTGCTTCTTAACTTATATTCCCCAAAGGCAATTGGAATCAAAATGCCATGTTTTGACTAGTGGGGCCGCATACAACATATTGTAAAGAAAATTTCGGAGTTGACTTCGACTTTAAAATACCCATAATGTCATCTGCTCTAAATCTTGGCTGTGTGGAGTTTGGAAGTTTTCCCCTTGCTTGTGTGATTTTCCTCCCACAATCCGAAAAAAATGCTTCCAAAGCTGACCTGAAGTCTCTAAATTGGATGAATGTATGCACTTGTCTGACATTAGCTAACAATTGCCCGTACGATTAGTCAACGCTTTATTGTGGTGACACTTTGAAGCTGGAACAAATGAATCCAATTTCCCTTGGTCCCTTCCATTCATCCTTTCCCAAAAATCGGAACCGGTCGACCAGCGTTTTCAGGAATCAAGTCGAAATGTCACTGTTTCTTTAATGAAAACTGTATGACCTCCTTGTTGCCATGGCCTGGGGCAGAATGAAGGAGCTAAACATGAAGTCATAACGCGAGCTGGTGAGAGCCACACTGATATAATCCAATAATGGGCTTCTTGCAAGTTAATGACAAGGTCTATATCGGGCCATTTGGACATAAAATGAAACATGTAAAAAGCTCATATGAGCACTCCCATAGGTTACTGGTCCGCTACTGGTGTGGAGCCTCCAGTAAATGTTATTCTCGCCCCGTCTCTTTTTCCTCTTTCTTCATGGATGAACGGCGTATACATTTACATAATCATCTATAGGTAAATGATAGCTACTCAGCTACACATTTCATTTATATGGAAATGCGACTGCCGTTTGGTCGAAAAGGAAATCATTGAAGTGTTGGAAAGTGGTTGAGAAATTGTGTTTTGGTGAATAGTCGCTAGCGGAGACGATATCAGCACATCTCCGTCTCCCCGCTAGAATGACACAGTCACAGGTGCACAGACAATCGAAAAAGTTTGGGAACAACATTTTTTTTTTTTAATTTCAGGGTTCGGAGTCAAAGGAGCAGAGTCAAGTGTAACACAAAAAAAAAAAAAAAAAAAAATAGTGAAATAGTTGAAAATGAATGAGAATAGAGAAGTTCAGCAAATAATGGAATGACAAATAAAAATATTTAACATCATAGAAACAAGACATGAAATTAAGCTACAACAATAAAAGAAAACAAATCAAATACAAAATACCGAGTCGACAAAAAGAATGGCGTCACAGTTAAGAACCAAGGAAGGAATGAAACTGAAAGCCAAGGTGCTGGCAATGCTTCTCCAAACACGTCTGAATAAAATCATCATGATCTCGATTTGATTCCTCTTTTTATCCTTTTTGAATTTATGCTAAAAAAAAACCCCAGAAATAAATAAATACATACAGAACATGAAAATCATCAAAACAGTTAGTCCACGCAGTGACAGTTTCAGCACAGTCAAAAATCCACTAAGAGAAAAACCAAGTCAGACAAGTTGTCTTATCCAATATTTGACAAAAAAAAACAAACAAAAACAAAACGTTTTTGAGCCTTTTTTTTCTCCAGGCAGTGGTGGCAAAAGATCATTTTCACTCTGTTGCTACAGTAGGGAATTTAAACCAAATGAACGAAAAAAAAACAAAAAAAACATTAAATTCACCAGCAAAGAACAGCAGTAATAAAATATAAAATTTACTTTTTTTTGGACAAATTCATCAGCGATATATTTAACATAATTTCAGCTAATAATGACTTCAGTATTTCAAAAAATATGAGCAATAACAATGGCTTCCCTCCCTGAAGTTTTCCAGTCAGCGATCAAGGAGACAGGAAGGGGAGAGAGATGCACCGACGGATCACATCCTACTGGGTGGTCACAGTGTTGTGCGCTGCCATCTTTCCACAAACAAGGCCGACATTAATGAAATAAAAAAAATCAATAAATAAATAAATAAACAAACAAAAGACATTTTTGTACTTCCACCACGTCCATGAGAGCTACGTAACCTCAAACCCAAACTGCGTCTTCCCGACAACCGCTGTTCCTTGAGGTCCCTCCCCCACATTAGATGCCAGCGCCAATCACGTAACGCCTCACATGCACACTCCGAATGGCCCGAATGACAGTGATCGTATTTTACAAGGTTACAACGGACAAGGTCGGGGGTCGTCAGTACTCCGACGGATCAAACGCGCGCGCGCGCGCACGCAAACCTCGGACAGTTACTCGCGGTCATGTGGATGCCGGAGTGATGTTTTTTTTCCAGCTGGAACTCCTTCGAAAAGATCCACGTGGAGTCCCAGTGAAAGATGCGCATTGTCTTTCCAGAACTCTCGCAATACTAAGTGTGCTTTCGCATGTCAAGTCTCTTTGTTGCTTTTTTTTTTTTTTTTAATTAATTTTTTTTTTTTTTGGGGTGGAAATGTTCCAGCGACTCACAAAGTGTCGAGTTCAAAAGAGATCACAGTTGCCAATATGGTACTGTCAAAATGTTTCTATATTTGTTTCTAACAGTTTGTTCTCTTTGTTGTTTGGAAATGACTTGATTTCTATACATAATATTCCTTGTCCTTGTCTTTGGGTCTCTTGTTGGCGGCGCCGCTTTTGGCGCCGCCGCCGCCGCCGGGCGTTTTTTCTTTCACCACGGCGCCGTTGGTTTGCGCCGAGTTGCTGATGTAGTTGCGCGTCTCGTCCACCTGGTAGGACCCCTCGTCCCTGTTTCTGTATTTGTACATGGCGTAGAGGAGGATGAGGATGCAGAGGGCGGCGGCCGAGACGATGCCCACCACCATGCCCGTGGTGCTGCTCGATTCCCGTATGACCTCCGAGGCCCCCGGCGGCACTCGCCGCACCACGCCGGGCACCGTGGGTAAGGCGGCGGGCACCGTGCGCAGCATGGGCGAGGTGATGTAAGGACCCCGCGGCTTGGTGCCGTCCGGATCGAAGGATGTGGGGAGGGGCAGCAGGACTATGTCCGGCTGCGGGGGTTTGACCTCGCGGTTGTTCATTTTCCCAGCGGGCAGCTTGGGAAGTGCGGCCGAGGGGGCCGCCGCAGCCGGCGTGCCCCGGGGGTTGGGTAGAGGCAAGGTGGGTGTAGTCCTACCTGCCTCGGAGGCTTTGCTAGGCCTCAAGTCCTTGGCCTCCCACTTGGGTGCGAGGGCTTTGTAGCCGCCTTCATAGGTTGATGTGGTCAAGATCTTATCTGTTACCAGGGAGAAGGTGTTGTCAAAATCTTCATCGTCAGTCGGGGGCAGGCTAGATTCGAACGCTTCGCCAGAGCCAAACCCCGAAATCACCGCGCCATCATCATCACCACCATCATCATCACCACCATCATCACAATCATCGCCGCCTCGGTCCGACAAGCAAGGTAGCCCCGCCTCAGTGGCCATGGCCAAGGATTCTTTGGTGGTCTCGATAATGGTGAGGAGGGGGTGGAGGGTCGGGGGGAGGGAGATGAAAGAAGAGCGGGTGGAGACAGAAGGGATGTCTATGGGATCCTCCACTAAGATGGGGATGACTAGCTCCCCTCCTGGAAAGCCACAGAGAGAAAGAGACACGCGTCAGGTGGCAGAAAGACTGCGAGCGTCCGAGAAGCGACAAAAGAACAGATGAACGCTAAATGCAAAGCTCGACATAGGCAAGAAATGAAATCATACCCACAATCTAAAGACATCTGGAAACAGAAAAGACAGTAGCAGTGCAAACTAAAGGAAAAAAAAAAAATGGAACCAAACAAGAGCCATAGTCAAAGGAACAGCCATTAGTAAGGTACGGGTTGCATCAAAAGGCTTGAAGGGATGCACGAGGGTGAGCCGCAACAAACGGGCGTCTGTAACTTTCCTCACAACTGGACTCTCCTCTCGGTCACTTGTCAATTATTAAAGTGAAACATGCACATAGAAACTAATCCTGTCTTTTTTTCAATTTATGGCTGTTTTGTAATCATTCAAAGAGCTGAATGGCTGAGCCCACTTTTGCAAACCAAAACAGCAGCACCTATCAAGGAACATAAACAGTCTCTTAAGTGATTAATGGGACCGGGTACAATTTGAACGTTGTGAACAAATTCCCTGTGCACTATTAAGAGGGAAGAATATGTGGCTAAGCACGGATGAAGTCATTCACTGCCATTGACGAATTTACTTGTCTTTTCACAGACCGGCCATTCGATGCTAGGAACGTATTCATATTTTTTTCAAGATTTTTCAAACATTAGCGTAAAAGAGGGTCTGAAAATGTCTGGCAGTGAATGAGTTAATATTGCGTTTGTGGAGTATGAGTTAAGTAGCAAAATCCCCCATCTCAGGGGGCGGCCATTTTGTCCCTTCTGTCGACTGAAAATGACATCACAGTTGCTTAGGGCTCTGGTATCAATCAATCACGGCTCGCCTGTTTTCTGAAGCTGAGCCATGATTGGTCGCTATACTACTTTAATCCAAACTGTTAAAAAAACAAAACAAAAAAAATGACGTTTGTTAATTATACTACATGGTGAAGCCATCCAACTTTTCAAACTGGTGCTGAACTGAAAAAGTGCTTAGTGACTATAATTAACAACATGTATTTTTTTTTTTTTTTTTTTTACACGTACAAGAAATCTAATCACTGTCACACCTCCAGTTTGCTTTCTCTGGTCTTAATCAGTCGATGGGTTTCTATTTTAGATTTCTTCTTGCCCACACGGAAATAAAATAAAGATTGTAGTTATTGCTCTCTCTTTGCACTGCTTGCTTCTACAATTACATTTTCCAATTAATTGACAAGTGGGAGGATTGGCTCAGTTTGCCATTAATCTAAAAAAAAAAGCCATCGAACAAAGTGCCATACAAATAGTGGTATCTTTTTGAAGGAGATGCCTAAATAAAACCCTTTAAGAGGCTTGTTTCATTTCCTGAAGATGTTAATCGAGCCAAATACTGTCAAAACAACATATAAAAAGTTGCTTGGGTTTTTGTCTATACATAAATGATACATGCCACTTAAAAAAACAGAAATGGACACTGTGTCACATCTAAAAAAAAACCAAAAAACTTTATGATGAAAAGTCAAACTTTTTCCCTCCTTCCTCCATATTGGTGGGCTCCCCTCTTTGCCCTGGCCTCTCCTGCCTTTTGACTCCTACAGTTACCTCAATGGCACAAAGTCATACGGCAGTTCAATGACATCTGAATGTTTCCTTGTCACTCTGACGTCGCAAACCTGACGCACGCATCTGGTCATTTAGCATGCATGATTAAGTAGCATGTTAAAATCTTATGCAAACACTGCCAGAATGGATAATAAATGTTTTATCATGGTGATGGTTTCACCCTGGAACTGAATGTGACTATTCCCAAGGGGAATGATTATTTTCCATACTCATAACCAGCACGCCAGAAGGAAATGTTTTCGACCTCAGGAGGTTCCAATGTACTTATTTCTTTCCTCGTAAAAAGGTTAAATCCTAAAACATTCAGATGTGCATTGAAGCTACTCATCCTCTTGCCAAAGTGGCTTGTTTGTAAATTGCAAAGGCTCACAAACAGGGCACTAGAAAGAGATGCAAACCTTATGGAACAGCAATGTGGAGAAGAAAAAAAAAGAAGAAGGCAACAGAAATGGAGCAAAGAAACAAAACATAAACTAAAATTAAATAAAATAAAAAAAAAAAAAAAAAAATGAAGGCATTGCAAAAAAAGTTTAGTTAGAGCAAACATTGTTCAAACATTCACAAAGTAAAAGCCACAGATAGAGCTATCCAGAAAGGGATCAGTAATAATTAAGAAGAGAAAAAAAAAAGTCAGCTCGGAACGAGAGAAACAACAACGACAAAGAAAATAATAAATCATAGAAGCCTACAAAAGACAGTTTGGAAAGGAAGAAAGCATACCATCGGTTTTGTCAACTTACATCAACAAATTGCCCGCATGATTTTGGCAGGAAGAAAAAAAAAAGTTTACAAAAGAAAGTTGTGCAAGAATGCCTTTGGACAAGTTATATGAAGATTACTTGTGAACACTTTCGGGTTATTTTCTATATATTTGTCTTTTTCGACAGGATGGTACAGGGAGGCAACAACACATACACATCCACACATCATGACATGAAAAATAATTGTCACCATTCTCTTCAGGATATATATATGTATTTTTTTTAGATATATTCTTAAAGATCTTTTGTATAAAAATCCTTTATCTACACTTAATTCCTTTATAGTTAATTTCAATGAACATGTACAGCCTCATTAGATCAGATTTCTTTTTTTTTTTTCCTTCTTCGATTCTCGCTAACTTGTTCATTAGCTATGAACAAAAGGATGACTGTACATATCTTAGAATCCCTACATTAAAAGATTTTGGAGTGGGTGGGGGGTGTGAGACGGACGGGGGGTGGGACCTATGAACATACTAGGAAGGAAATGATAAAGATGGGGGTGAACGTGTACATCAGTTGCCATGTCCATGTAAAGGCGGCACGAAGCGGTCGGGCGGCATTAGAGCTTTTGGCTGTAAGGAAGGGATGGGGATATACAAACAATGAGCATAATAGTACATGCCCATCTACAAAAGAGAACAGCACTCTCAACACTGACAGTTTTACAAACCCTAAGCTGCAACTTCTTTGCCATGCACCGAAGCCACCAAGTCATTACATTCCAATTTCAATCTCAGATAGGCACCAAGTGGCAGGAAAATAGTAGAGATCAGCATTTAAACACTTTGCAGTTTGCGCGTCGCTTTTTTTTTCTCCGTGCGTCCGTTTCCAATTTCAAACTCTCCTCTTTTGTCACGGATTCACAGAGAAAAGAGCAAGCTTCAGTCTAAATTGGGAAAACAATCTCAGTAAAACATTGTCAGTAGTCATTCTTAGCAAATTATCAGATATTTCAAATCTTTACATTTTCAGAAAGAAACAACAGAGGTGCACATATATGCTTGGGAACATATATGTGTCCTAAGGACAAAAAAAAAAATAAAAAAAATAAACAGATTAGCAAGGAAGAAAGGCATTAAATTTGTCACACTATACCAAAGATGAACAACCAGAAAGCACACACTGAGGCAGACATTAAGAGAGAGGAGGGACAGTTTAGGTAGGTAAAGTGTCACCACCTTCCTTTAACTAATAATAAACATTTGTATTATTAGTTAATCAAATACATTTCTCTTGTTAGTATTTTAAACACAGGACAGGGCGTGCAGTCTGGATGTACGTCAGAAAGGAGAGGGAAATTTCTATTTATGTTTTTTTTTTTTTTTTTTTAATTCCACTATTAGACGTTGGGTTAATGCATGCTTAAGTAAGTTGCATTTAGGGAGAGTAAGATAACATAATACCACTACAACAAGCTGGGGTGATGTAGGGGGAGTGGCTTGACAGGGGGGGGGGCGGGGGGGAATGGGTGCCTGTCACCAAGGGCTGCAGGATGGTTTCACAGGCAAAGGAAGGGAGCAATTCAACACCACCACCACGTGATGTAGACCCAACATTTTGTCCTATAGCCCAGCAAAGGGCACACGTAGACTGATAATTATTCATTGGTGAGCAACCAACAGCCTTCGTCTGACAGATAAACAGTTTAGGTAATGAGTTCCACAAGAGCAGACTACGTGGAGGGTTTGAGATTTGTGTCGAGGTTTCACGACATCCTCTGCGAGATGGTAACGCTAACATGACATTTTCCTTTCAATGTTTCTGAGGCAAGACTGGCTATAAGGCTAACATTTTGTTTATTTTTTTTTAATCAAAAATATCACGTCGCGTATAGCAAACAACCGCGACGGCTCTCGTTTAGCTTTAGCAACATTAGCATGCGAGTGAAACGAACACTGATCGTGCTCTCAAATTCAATACATTTGAATAATAAACCGATTATGGATATTATTGGACTAGAATGTTGAGCTTTTACCACTCATCTTTGCACATCAAGGTAGGTAAAGATGTGTAATATTAACTGATTACGGTTATACAAAGAAACGAATTCAAGCCTGGGTTCTCTTTCAGATCTCGAAAATTGGCTGACAAGCAAATAGCGACCACGTGAGAGAAAACTGCCTTTACATTCCAATTTTTGGTAATACTGATCCTTTCCTGTCCTTTTAAATAAATCCATCAACGAGAGAGCAATGACTTTTCCACTGCACATAATCTGACCTGCTCAGCTCCTCCCACTGTTGACGCTATTCCATTTATGAAACCAGGTGCTACGCGCTAATATTAAAAGTAGTACTGAATAAAATAGTAGCTGGTCAGCTGGGGTTCCAAGTGAGCCAAGGAGATACCATGTGATGTGTGCTACTGTTGGTCACCCAGATTATCACTTCCTTGTAATATTTGAGTGGCTAGAAAAATAAACACATGCTAATGTTACCTTAGCTCTGGATGCTGCATTATTATGGCCAATTTGCCGCAGCAGATTTGGCTTTCTTGTCTCCTGCAATACACTAATCTGTCATGCTCCTCCACTGTTTGATATTAGCATTAGCATGTCACGTTACGACTCATACGCCCAATGTGGTGCTTTTCTCAGTTTCCCTTGGCACCGTTTTAAAATGCAAACGCAACCGCCCCTAACTGAGGCGCGTACAGCTAAGCCAGTGCTGCAAAAGCGGCAAAAGTGACTGTTCAAGGCAAAATTTATCTCGCGCTGCCCTTGTTTACTTGGCAGTGTTCGCACTCTGTTTGCTTTGTTTTCAATCCATAAAACGTTTGCGAGCAAGAAAGCCGCCGTAGTCAAAAGGGCTTCAAATAGGTGCAGAGGACCTTGATGTTTTGGTAAACACTTTAATCCTGGCTAAGCTCCTGCACAAGCATTTCACATCTTCCTGGTAAACACGGCGCTTTGCTTGCCTATCCAAATTTTGTTTGTGTTCCGCGCTTGTCCAGATGGATGCGATTGGACGGATGAAAAGTCAGCGTCGACGTAAATACTGCAATTCTCCATTTCACTCGACACACAGCTGCTTCTCTTTTTGAAAAGAGAGACGCGAGGGGATACAATCTCAGCACTGGCGCTTTTACCAGTAAGAAAGGAATAATCCTTAAGAGTAGCTGATCATTTGCCAGAGCAAGAGCATTTCACAGACTGAATGTTTACAGGCCTTTTCACATCACCCTTGGAGAAAAAAAAATTCTCATACACAGTACCTACAGGCCTCTGAAAACGGTATTAAGTAAATAAGTCTGCAATCTTGATTGACTGACAGCCTCAGCAGTTTAAAGGTCGCAGATGCAGAAATGTGTTGAATGGCACTTCTCTCCACTTTCTTCCCGAGACCCCATTCCCGTGTCTATCCTGCATTTGCTGAGCCGTCCAAATGGAGATGAATCCTGACCGCGGGTAAGGGATTTTACCACGTGTGCACGCCATGAAAGCTGAAAGCTGGAGCGCCAGCACTAACCAAGTCAATGGGATTTCAACCCTGAAAATTGTGAAAGAGTCAGTAATTTGAGGACTTGAAATCCTATTGTGGATGTGTGCATTGTGCCCAGAGACCTGCTGAAGCACATTCATTCACCTCCCACATGTAGCAGGCTGATTACCAGATGTCCGTAAAAGGACAGGCTGAAGATTATATTGGTGCCTTCAAAATCACCTTGAAAAAGTGACTGCTGACAAATGCTGACCATTGGTTGATATTATTACACACTGAAAAAGTTCAGCTTGTGTAAACCCTTGTGACAAAGTAGTATATATATATATATATATATATATATATATATATATATATATATATATATATATATATATATATATATATATATATATATACACGTGCTGTCAAGTGATTAAATGTTTTTAACGAATTAATCGCGAAATTTTCTATAGTTGATCGCGATTAATCGCATTTTTCAACTACAATTTTCTACAAAGCTGAGTAACATCTTGGAATGAATGTGGGGGGGATAAGTATAGTTCAATTCAAAGATTGCTCTAATAGCTTTATTTGATCCTTAAATATTATTATTTTACTATAAAATACAACAGTTGAACAATAATCCAAAGACGTGCAACTAATATGGTATTTGAATTTATCTTTGCAAGGTGCACAAATGATTTCTCTAATGAGCCGTCGAACAAGTAAAACTACGTTAAAGTCTGCCCCTGTGCCAGTGACTCTCTAAGTTTTGGCTGCAAAGTGAGCAGAGATTGGCTGCCACAGGAAGTAAATAAAACCGAGTTAACTGAGTTAATTTTTATTTTAACACTTTATAACATTTTAATTAATCTCCAAAGTTGACGCTTTTACTTGGACAGCCCAACACACCCCTTTTTTATTAATGTAACTACAGAGCTATTACACATTTTAAAACAATTAAATTCAGCATCCAGCGATATTTGTTATTTTCTTGGTTGTTTTATGTTGTGCTCACTATTTGTCATGGGGGCACAAATCTCCTTGTTTGCTCTCTTGTGGAACCCGCATGGGATAAAGGATAAGGGTCGAACAATTTTTACAAAAGACAGACAACATAACCATAAGACACCCGCACACAGCAGACAGGACAGACACTATGACAGAGACAACAAGTTCAAGCATAAACTCAAGACATCTCAAAGGGAGGAACAGGCCTGCCGCTGTGCCCCCCTGAAAACGCACGACATGCTGCACGAGCCTGCTTGGTGGGTTGGGGGGAGGGGGGGGGGGTTAGCGGACAGTCACGGGTGACGGAGAAGTAGCGGCACCGACAATGGAGGCCAATCATATACATGCTGAAGCAGGGGCATGTAGCGAGGAGGGGGGGGGGGGGGTTATTTGTTAGTTTCTGGAGCTGCACTGCGGTCCAATACGGGGTACATGCCACAAATGCCTTCTACTTGGAGCAACAGATAGAATAGAAAAACAGATATACTTTGTAGCAATAAAAGTCTTTTTATGCCATCTGCATTCAAACAATATATGCAGAGAGGCGGGACAAAAGGAAGATGGGTGAGTGTGGACGGAGGTGGGAGGGGAGTCATTCTTTCAGACACAACTTTCTTCAGACAGAATGGGGTCGCCCGCATTAGGCAAAACAAAACGATGATGGCAATAAAAGATTTTGTTGCCTTTCATTTCCCTACGTTTGAAAATGGGGTGGGGGTGGGGGGACGCGTTTGTTTTCGAAGCCATATGGCACAAAATCATAAATCAACACAAACTGGATGAGGAGGAGAACTTTGTATTTTCCAACCACCAAAAGTTCATGCGGCACAAGATGAGGCAAAAACGGGAGGAGGAGCGGCTCTATCCTTGCTTGGAGGATGGACGGCGGATGATGAGAAAGACCAAAAGAAAACAAAAAAAAAACCAACAACAACGGTACAACAACAACAACAAAAAAAATTGCCCCAGTCGCATCCCTTACTACTTAAACCAACCCGCCAAAGCAAAGCAAAAACAATGAAAAAAAATAAAAATTAAAAGAGACCCTATTGGGCCTTAATCAACACAAAAGATGTTCACATGTGCATCGCAGGACAAAGACCAAAGCAAACGTAAAACAGAACGGAAATTGAACATCATGTCATGCAACTGCATACGACTGGAAGTGGGTCAAGGAATGAGGATATGAATTTCTGTGTCAACATGATGAAATGTACAGTCCGGGTACATATGAGTGTGTACTGTATGTGAGCCACTATTGTATATGAGGGGAGGCTACCATGTCATATTCACACTACACATTTGAGAAAACTTGGGTTTGGGGTTTAAAGTATTATTTTTCCAAAGCCGGGATGACAAAAAAAAGAGCGACTCCAGGAAAAAAAAACCCGCAAAAAAAACAACAGCATCAGTCAGAGTGCTGTTGTTAATGATCGCAACTTTAGGAAAGATGACTTTGGACATATTGAGCCGGTCTGAAAATGTCAGCCGGTTTGCTTATCAACTTTCAAAAAGGAGAACATCGTCTCAGTTATTGTCATGGCAATTCGAGTTGGCTGTCAGGAAACCACTCCCGTTGTTGTTTGCAATGACGGTGGGAAATAATGTCACGATAAAATATTAAACACACAGCCATAGTGTCATGAGACTATAACACGACATTTTCCGTATTTTTGTTTTCCGTATGTGACTTTTCAAGTCTCGGAATGGCTGTAGTTTGCCCGGTCTAATTCTGTTCAAGAAGCGTTCTGCAAATCTAACTTTACTACCGCGTTAGTGATAGGAACCGAACAACTGATGAATACACTTTAAAGATACTGTATATGGAAGACAAACATGTACGGTACGTCACAATATCTGTGTAATTGAAGAAGCGGGGGAAAACGATTGTATTCTAGAACTTTATTATAAATCAAAAATTCAAAACAATGCAATTACGATCCAAGTTGATAAAAACAAAGTAACGGCATGAAGCTGTGTTGTGATTCGAGTGAGTAGCGCAGCGGTTCAAACCCAAGCTTCCTCAAATGAAGTACTCCTTTTCAATTAACATTGTTTGTCCAACTCTGCCGGATCAAGTGCGTGACTGTGTGCTTGTCTGCATCAATAAACGTGTGCTTTTGTGTGAGTGTGTGTACAGTGAGGAGGGAAGAGAGACAATGCGCACAGAAATTCGAGGATATCTGTTCTCTATTAGAATGTTTCAGGTAAGGCAGACCTCCAACGAAAGGAAACAGAGGTACAAACAAGAGAGGAGGAATAGGAGGAGGAGGTAAGGGAGGAAGAGGCTCTGTTGCAGTTAGTCTGCTACATACCACGGTGTCTATGCTGAAAGCATCTTTGTTCTCCAAACAAACTCAAAATGTATCCTCAGTCAAAGGAGACACACCCACAGCAAGAGGAACTCAGGAAGAGGACGGATACATTTTGAAGCATCAGTGTGGGTGGCATGGGGGCTTGATGCTAATTTTGCACTTTAGCAAGTAAAGCTGCCTCTCCACCCAATGCTGAGAGATCAAAATTAGTATCAGCACGCCATCATGTCAGCGACCAGCGTGGCCCCGCAGCTAAGTGTAACTTGAATGTTGGAATAGTCCTAATTTCAAGGGCCTGATTTACTGAGGATTTGCAAACGGGCGCAGACATGACTTCACGTAAAAAACAGATATGTAGGAAATGAGACGCGGCTGGGAGAAGTGTCCTATTCTTGTAAACATGTCGACAAAAATGATTGCGACATATCGTCTGTCCAGTGATATAATTTGACACTTTCTGAGCACCTAAGGACAGACTCAGTCACAAGACGGAGTCGCGCCATATCACCTGTGACAAAACTCCTTTCAGTTGACACGGAGTCGGGACGAGTTACTTCAATGAAATCTGACTTTTACTCTGTTGCTGGCTTCCCTAAAATTACCGGTGCGGTTGCTTTCTGTCTTCCACTAACACTTCCAATTCCATCCCTTTCAACGTCATTTTGTCCGTGCAATGCACTCCCAAATGTTCCACGGTGAAAAAAAATACCAAAAGTGAAAAACCCCCTCCATCACTTTTTACATGTGATGCCAACAGTATTTGTGTAAATAAACGCGCAATTACCGCCCACTATTTGGGATCTTAGTAAAAGATTACAATATTCATAAAAGACAGGTAGTACGCCCGCAAAGTAGGAATTGAACCGAATAGTTAACGAGTTGACTTGACTACTCCGTGTCAACATTCAAATCTTGATGTCAACCAATCGCTAGTCACGTGTTTTATACACCTCATCTTCCAGTTGTTTTTTTAACTGAGGACTTTGTTCTATACCTACATCAATAATAGTGAATAGTTGAATTTTTAATAATTAATTTTGGTTTATTTCTATACTGGTCCATCAAAATATGACTTCACATGGAACAGATCCATATAGCAAGGAAAGATTGGGCACCGCTGTACTGTGTTGAAAAATTATCACTGACATCATCTTTAACTCATTCACTGCCATTGACTGAATTACTTGTCTTTTCATAGTATAGCCATAAAGTCCCAGGAATTTCTTGATATTTTTTTCCAATTTTTTTCAAACGTTAGGGTAAAAGAGGATCTGAAAATGTCTGGCAGTAAATGAGTACATTGACCAACTATAGTCGACTACAAAAATATCTTTGGTCATTTCGAACGTTACCACCAACGGCATGTGCAATCGGTTGGAGTGAACACACAATTCAGCGCCCACGATTTGCAATGTTAGTAAATCAGGCCGTACAGTAAGAGTTTATTCACAGGTGACTTTACTTGACTGCCAATGTGAATATAAACTAAATTTCCCTACACAAAGTTCTGAATATAGATACTTAATACCACACACAAGAATTTAGTAGGAAGTAATGCTGTTTTGAAGGAGTATCTTTGTAAAGAAAATGATTATTTTTTGTCTATGGTTTCAAAGCTGATACGCTTTAACAAATCGGAATTTGCAAAAAAAATTGTCACACAGAGAACAACAACGCGCACAAGTGTCATGTGAGAGAGACCTCAGCAAATCTCATGACACTTCAGTTCCGTGAGCATCTAAAGCAGTGATTGTCAACTGGTGGGGCGGGACCTAAAAGAGGGTCGCGGATATTTTGGGTGGGTCGCGGACACCTAGTAGTAGTATTTAGATTTTTCTGCTGCAGTACAGAGACATACAGTGGCTTGCGAAACCAGATGTCATTACTCAACTAAACATGTTGAGGCGTATGCAAAGTACCAGGGAGATGACAAAGAAGACCGGACCACCAATCTTGTTCACGTTTTGAATGAACCGGGAATGTTCTGAACAGTTAATAATAAAGACTGAGCAGATTGGATTATTTATGCATTTTTATGCGTCTACGATGTGAATATTACTTCGAACGACGGTGATAGTTTGACTCTGCTGCAGATAATTTGTATTACCATTATTTCCTATAGGAGAATAATTGCAGTACGAACGCATTGGGGTTGTTAAATATTAACTAACAAAATGGTAAATGGCAAGCCTGTTATTTTTCCAACACTTGAACTTCATTATTATTTTTTTTAATCCTACAAAATTCGTGTGTGAAAAGGTTTTAGAATGTGGCTTTTGTTCAAGAGTTTCTTTTTTAAGTTACACTTGAAGCTCTAATGGGACATGATGCCAAGAGGAGAGGCTCCTCAGAAGCAAAAGATAAAAAATAAAAAATTGGGGGGGAATCTGACTTGGGTTCGGAGCAAGCACAACTTGACACACTCATCCCACCTGTGTGTCCGGAATCGCACTCTTCCAGATCCTCATCGTCACTGGAGCACTCGGCTGATGAAACAATATCATCTGTTGTCTATAGACAAAGACACACGAACACACACACACACACACACAAAAAACACAAACACACAGTAAGTTTTATACATTAATACTTAGTACACATTCAGTGTAATAGAGATTGTGATAGCTAGTTAGCTAAGTGATAGCTAGCTAGCTAGCTAAAGATTAGGAAACACTGCAGCTGAGTACATCTGTCCACCTGTCCTTTGACTTGATGTATCACCGAAGTTCAACTTGCCTTCATGAGCTTTCCGCCATTTGTTATAATTATTTTCCTTTGCCCTTCACACATTTTTTTTTAAATTACACCCTTTTAACACACACCTTGCCTAGACACTCAATACGTTAGCAAGCCGTGTCACATACTTGTCCAAACAACCTCCCGGCTCTCTTTCTTTGGTCTTTTGGGACAAAACAAGGAGGACAAGATTGGGGGATGTAGGTTGTATTTCAAGCTGCACGGAGCAGCCGCTGTTTATTAGAATGAATCAGCAGGGTAATAAAGCAGGTGCTGTCACCGAGCAGGGTTATGAAATCAGAACACTGATTGAGTTTTGCAGTGCTGTTGCGTGCATGGGGCTCTAAATATCATTGGCTTTGACAGAATAATGAAAGGTGCCCCCACCCTTCTCAGGCTGCTGCTTTAAGAAGGGGCTGCCTGCACAGCATGCACTTTACTTGAGATGTGGATTCTTTTTCAAACGCATATTCCAAATATCTAATATTCCTAACATGTAATAACAACGTTTATGTACTCATTGTACCAAATTAAGCACGTAGGCATTAGGAGGCTAGAAAGTGGAGCGTTTAAGCATAAGTGATATAAAATACAGCCCCCTGGTAAGCATAACATTATTTATTGAAGCCACATTATGGGTGTAAATGGCTTGGTTATTGCTGAAAGAGGGTTACTGCTTGTTATGATGATGACAACAGATGTGGGCAGAAGGGACACAGAGACATGAAATAGCCACTTCAGAGTTGCGTCCAGCAATTTCCACCAGAATGGAAATTCATTCCCTGGATGCTCAAATACGCACACATCATGGGCTATAATTAGTCAAAATCTAATACCAGGGAGATTCATTTACTTAATTCCTGCTTTGGCAATTACTTAGACTATGCAGTCTTTGCAATTATTTTAGCTAGAGTGATGTAATGAGTAACAACACACATTTTTAACTTGATTTGGAGCAAATGTCATTTTTAACAGATTAAATCCGTACTTGGATATTTTGTTTTTCACCACAAGTGAAAAGTCTTTTGCATTTTACAGCCTTTAAAGTCAGCTCAACATTTTTTTCAAGAATATGTTCCCAGCAGGCCCACTAGTTGAATCACGGCATTCTGATTAATTTTGCATTTGCGGAATATAAGTTAAGCAGCAAAATGCACTTGTTTTTAGCCATCTCCAGGGGGCGGCCATTTTGTCTTCTGTCGACTGAAAATGACATCACGACTGCTCACAACGACCAATCACGGCTGACCTGTTTTCTGAATCTGAGCGGTGATTGGTCGTTATGAGCAGTTGTTATGCCATTTTCAGTTGACAGAAAACAAAATGGCTGCCCCCAGAGATGGCTAAAAACGAGTCCACAAACGCAATATTTATCAGAATGCCTTATTTCAACTAGTGGACCTGCATAGAACATATTCTTGAAAAAAATATGTTTGGGTTGACTTCCGCTTTAATTCTTGTTCCCTCTGTAATCCAAAAACTACTTTTCCCTCAATATGCCACACAAGGGTAGGGGTAAGCGATGAAGGCAATCAACATAAATTCTACCTCATTTGATTGCTGCGTCAATTACACAAAATTACTCAGTGGGGGAAAAATACTGGATGAATAATTGATTTGAAAAATGTAATCCTGATGCGGCGGACTTGGAGTTGCAGAATTGTGACCAGAAAAGTGTTTTCTGGTCAGGGTAGCATGGCGAACTAGTGTTTAGAGCATCTGCCTTTAAGTTAAACTCCTGTGTATCTTTGCAAAATTCAGACTAGGCCAATATGGATTTTTTATTAATCGGCCGATTAATAAAGAAAATTATAATGCATAAAATAAGTCCACGTAATGACTTTATTAAAAAATATCATCATATATATTTAAGGATACAAGGTTATGATATAGATTATGTGTCAAGAAAAATGAGACTAATGTTACTTGTGTACAACTGCTGAGTACATGAAGTTTGAAGGGTCATAATCGTCCGGGCGATTAATCGGTCGGGCCCTAATGTACATCTTCCAATACTTCGGCTGAGCTTATCCACATTTAGCAGACAACTTGGTGCCAATAAGCACCACTGAGAAGCCTGCAGGCCTGTTCTAAAAACAGCTGACTCGTGATGGGACATTGTGATTTTCCTTGAATGTTGTAGGAGTGATCATTTGAAAATGTAAACACTTTATAGAAATAGTGTTCATACTGATGTGTTTCCTACTAGATCCGTGTCATCACATAGTTGAATATAATCCATTATTACCAATCACACACTAAAGGTAATTTGCGCAATTGTGTCATTTTCAGACGCGTTAGTGGCCCTTTGCATTAATCAGCACACAAGAAGTAGCTCTCAGTTTCAAACACGTTGGTGACCCCTGATCGCCACGCACTGTCGTCTAAACGGCTGATTGCATTTGGAGAAAATGGCTTTGAAGTGCCATGTTTGACATTTGCAGGCCTGCAAGATGCGAGCCCCATTCATCTTAATGAAACGCATGATACATCCCTGCCTCAGCGGTTGTGATTAAAGCTCTCCTCACGAGGGCCTGAAGGAGCGCTTGCTTAATACAGAGCCAGTCAAGTGACACACAAAGCTCCTTTGTCCCTCCGTGAGTAACAACAACATAAGGCTGCCAACAAAAAGGGAAAAGGGAATTGGTGGGGCCGTGCTGACTATGGTGTGCGTGTACTGAGAAGGGAGGCCACAGTGGCAGAGCAGAATGATGCGGTTGGCCAACAGGACTACGGAAACTGATTTCACAGCTGGGGAAATCCAATTCTCTAAATCTCCATAACAGAGTGGGATATACTCTGGTAGCAACATAAAAAAGAGGGGAAAAAAACAACATTATTTTGGTGTAATTATTCTCCTCAAAAGCTGTGGTTAGCATGTTATTCCAGGTAGTGGGATTTACATGAACATTTTTGGGGAGGCCTTTTTCTCTTCCAGCGTGACTGTGCCCCAGTGCACAAAGAAAAGTCCATAAAGTCATGGTTGGATGGGTTTACTGCGGATAAACTTTTAACTTAACATCGACCACATCAAAATCAGGAAGAAAGCTTTTCCACACCTTCCAATTTCTCTTCTTGTAGCTTTATGGCCTGATGTCTTTAAACTTTTGTTTATATACTGTAATGTATGTACTAACTAGAGTACAGCCTCAAAGGCAAGTGGATGTGGCAAGACATTGCTGTGGGTTGGATGGCGAATCATTGGAATAAAATAGCTTTGATGGCAGAGATAGGGATGGATATTGGAAGTGAGGCATTGAATTATTTGCCTGAACAACAGAAGGGCGATTTACAAAGACACAATGCTACTGCCTGTGTGTCAAAGAAAGCAGAAAGCAGTCAGTCGAAACAACATGCCTGATTTATCTCGATGACATGGTTCTGAGTCTTAACACCACAAACAAACGCAGCGGCAAAATCAATAAATAACCAGTCCTCATTAAAACAGCTTTTACTTCTGACTGCTTCTGCACATCAACCAGGAGGATTCCTCATGGGATCTATAGAGACAACAAGACAGACAGCCTTCTGTACAACAGGCACAAGTCAAAGATGTTCACAGATGAAAGAACCAGCTCCAATACCGACACAAGAGCAGCAACACAGAAGATGCATCGAAATATCCTTTCAATTACAATTTCTGAACTACCTACACCACACGGCAAAGTGGTGACACTTGACCTGTGAGTTTTTGGAGATACAAGCCGTCATTTGGCCCATTTTTTTGCTTTGACTCGTAAGCAAAAATTTGATATACAAGACTTGTATGAGTTGTAGTGAAATAAAGTCAAATTACTTAAGGAGGAAGTCAACCCAAAACTGCACCCGCTTTTAGCCATCTCAGCGGCGGCCATTTTGTCACTTGCTGTCGACTGAAAATGACATCACAGTTGCTCAGGGCTCAGGTAACGACCAATCGCGGCTCGCCTGTTTTCTGAAGCTGAGCCATGATTGGTTGTTACCTGAGTCCTGAGATGTCATTTTCAGTCGACAGCATGTGACAAAATGGCTGCCCCCTGAGATGGACAAAAACAGGTGGATTTTACTTAACTCATATTCCACAAACGCCAATGTATTTAATGAACAATACTTCAAAAAAGAGGCTCCCAGTGGAAGTTTCTTGTCAAACTAAATAAAGAACAAAGAGATATATACACATGCATTTAAAACACCGCTTAGCTTTGCCTTAAAAAAACCTCCATTAGCATCATGCTAACAAACAATTCAAAACGCCATAGACATTGGTGTCACGGTGTTACACCGCTTTAAGTAACTAATATTTGAGCACAAACAGGAACAGTGCCACTGTAGACAGGTAACATAATACTCAAAGGCATATGTTCTTTATTCTTTGCCAAAAATAAACATTACTGCATCTTACTAAGTCAGTTGACTAGAATCATGTCAACTAGGAAAATGCTGTTGTTCGCTTGGGATTAAGTAATAGAAACAGTATAACTAGTAGTTGTCATGGTGTTACCTCCAAAAATACTTTTGAAAGTTGCAAAAGCCCCTCGTCAGCTTCAGCTGCCTCAATTGTCCATCGTTTTCTCCCCAGGGGTCAATAAAAGCAATGTAAAGGCTAAAAGGCTCCAGGCTTGCAAACATGACATGAAGTATGAGTATGATAGCGCTGTCTGGGAAGGCGAATAGGAACACAAGCACAGACTATATTCCACTGAGTCATATCATCATGGAAGTTGCTCTTGAACACACCACAGTCATAATAAATGACCTTCAAATGCTTTTCTGCCCTAAAGGGCGACAGAAACAGAGAAACAAAGCCTTTTGAGAAACAACACATTATGGAACCCCATTACTTCTTCTATCATACCCAATTTGGTTTATTTACAAAGGCAGAATGCCTGATGGCAAAGAAAAAACGTTGTGTGTGTGTGTGTGTGTGTTTTTGAGCAGATGAGAGAAAAAAGAAAAACCCAGACAAATCAATTGTCCTCAAGCACTTCATCCCAGCAGACAGTTGCCATGGATATGCAATATGGTTTACACGTTGAGAGATCAAAGTGACGACGCAGAGGCAAGGGCATATCAAAGACAGGATTCAAAGCAACTTCTTAATATTCCCTGCGGTGCTGCTTCGTCACCTTGAACTTTTATATACTTCATACAGACAGGGCCAAAATCATTGGTACCCTCCTTTGAAAGAAAAGTTTGTTGTGTTGAGTTATTTCAGTAACCATTGAGGGTGTTTACATTTTTTTAGCAGAAGGGTGCCAACAATTTTGTCCATTTGTGTATGTTCCATAGAAATACTTAACGCAGAATCTCATCTCAGGGGGGACTGCCGATGTTTGACTTCAAGCTTCTCACTACTGTCTGTCCCTCTACTATCCATCGAAGGGTTAAGGAAGTTGAGGACAGTCTGTTGTGCTTGCTATCATGTCCAATCTCCGCTTTGGCAGGCTGACAAGGCTCACACTTGTATTACACGGGGAATCAATGGCACTGTGCCCTATTCTTATCTGTCACACTGCCATAACTTGTCCTGTCCATGTTTTTACAGACCAGATAAGAAAATGGGTTGAAGACTGATGATGATTGAAACGGCATCACAGATTATAAGATGAATAAAAACAAACATTTCAATTTAACAATTAAAAAAATACTATCCTGTGCCAAGGATTGAATCTTAAATGCCAGGTTCCTCTGACAGCTTCGAAGTGTAACTTGTGTTAATGTGTTGTATCAACTGATACGTAGGCTTACATATTGACACCAGTAAAAATGCGTTGTGAACCTTCTATATGGTTGAAAGCAAAAAAAAAAAAAAAAACATACATAAAACAAATAGACAATGCTCCATCTCAACACAAACAAAACTTGCGTTATCATATACTGGAGCTCTGAACGTTAGCACCAATGCTAATACAACATGAGACTTGTCCTGGCAATAAAAGAGATCGTACTGTACTGATTAGGGCTGCTCGATTAAGCGATTTTGAACCGAAACCGAATTTTCTGGAAAAAACGATGTTAAAAACGTTCAATTCTGTACGTTCGATTTTTTTATTTTTGCTGCATCTAAGCCACCGTAGTTTCCTCTGCATTTCCGCTTCCTCCCACGAGCGCAGTCCAATAACAACAACAACAACAACAACATCCATGGCTACCGGCGATTCTGCTATTTTCTCAGGCAAGTGAGCGTTTAATTAATAAATCGGGCAAATATAGATCTGTAGTGTAGCGTGTGCCCCGCATGTACAATACAACCCGTGAGCAAGTTACTCAACGTCTGAAAGACGTCCCTATTTTTCTCCTCTACAACGGACCTCTCGTCCAACCGGTGCATTGACAGTGCATTGTATTATTGAGTGATGATTTTGCACTAATCATTGATTTATGTTTAAGTAAGACCAGGGTGAAAGGTGAAAGGCTGGTCACCAGCTGGTTGGCAAAATGACTTGCTGACAGACTGTTTGGTTTACAGACTTGACTGTCTACCTTCTCTCATGTTGATGATTTCGTTTCAGATGGTGCACTTTCTTCATTCGTTATTGGTTTAATTGAGAACAGATCTGAATACTATTGTATAAGTAAAATGCTGTTAACCCCAATGGATTGTTCTGTGTGTATTAAGTTAAATTGACTGGCATTTTGAGTTCAAAGAAATAAAAATTCAGTTTAAATAAAAGACATTCAAAATATTTCATTTTTCATTATTTTACAAAGAAATCGTAATTGTAATCGTAAAATCGGGTTAGGGGAGAAAATAATCGGGATTTTCTTGTGAAGCAAAATTGAACAGCCCTAGTACAAATTATAAACTATTATCTTTCATTTAATATTGCATAATGTTGCCTATTTCATTTGGGAATTTTGTCTTTGTAGAAGACTGTTTGATCTGAATGTAAGCGAGAAAGTGTTGCTTGCCCTTCATTTTAGTGGGTCAATTCAAACATAACGAGATCCGAGATCAACTTGTAGGGCAAAACCCTCAAGTATCATGAGCCCCTAAACCAAATATTGATATTTCCAGTGATCTTTTATGGGTTTGTAGAGACTAAAAAGAGGGCGGGGCAATGGGAGGATGTGAGGCGGGCGTCTAACTGGAAAAGGTAACTCAAGTAAACAAAAGAGTGCTCAACTTCACGGTGTTGGTTTCAGCAAAATTGGCGATGTGGCGATTATTTCTCTTTTTCTCAAGGACCAGCCAGCGTATACAGCACAGCAAGGGTTGCTGGCACACAGAAAACTCTAATTGCCCCGAGGCCAAAGGCAGCCACTTTCAAACAGGGTCGTTCATCTTCTCCTGGAAAAGGAAATGGTCTTCCGCCCTGATCCTTAATCACCCCCCTGCCGCAGTGTACAAGGTCATCAGAGAAGCCTTGCGACAAACAGACTTACTCACACACTCAGCGTGTGCTGTACGCTATAAACAGACATGGCTGAAGACTACCGCTGATTTCGACAAATAAGGCATTTTATGGTAGAATCTAAGAGGTGGGGTGAGGTTAGAATGTGGGCTATTGACGCCCAACCACTGCATGATCATGTTTGCGGATGACTTCCACTCCTCACAGATTCAAATGACTGTAACAGATAAAATGTAAAACTGCATTAAAAGTGGAGTTCAAAATAATAGCTGAAATAAAATCACTTATGCAAGTGAGAATGTTGAAGCCGCTTTGCTGTTCACGTAATCAGTTGATGTTAATCAAATAATTTATGCAAAAGGCTTGTATTGGAAATTCATTTGAAAATGTGAAAAAGGGGGCCACTTTCGATGTGTTATATTCGAAAGCAATTCTTAAAGTGGAAGTCAACCTAAACATATTTTTTTCAAGAATATGTTCTATGTAGGCCCACTAGTTGAAAGAGGACATTCTGCTTAATAATGCTTTTATGCAATATAGCAAAATCCATCCATTTTTAGCCATCTCAGTGGGCGGCCATTTTGTCACTTCTGTCGACTGAAAATGACATCGAAGTTTCTCAGGGCTCAGGTAACGACCAATCACAGTTCACCTGTTTGCTGAAGCTGAGCCATGATTGGTCGTTATCTGAGCCCCGGGCAACTGTGCTGTCCTTTTCAGTCAAAAGAATTGACAAAATGGCCGCCCCCTGATGTGGCTACAATATTCATCAGAATGCCTTGTTTCAACTAGTTAGCCTGCATAGACATATTCTTGAAAAAATATGTTTGGGTTGACTCCCCCTTGAAACATGGCAATTTTAAAGAATATTAAAACGAAAGATGCCATTACCACTGTGAAATTATGGCAGAATATCTTGTATTGAGTACGTCCACACAATACAATACAATTTTTCATTTTACAAGAGACCGCATTGCTGAGGGGCATTTGTGAAAGTGGCATTTGTATTAATGGAAAATATGTAGTCACAGTTGTGAATGTACTATAATTTGTTGCACCACTTGCATTGTAACACACGGTTTTTGACAAAATTCCCCCGAGAACACATTGCCGTGGAATATTTAATAAATGGTAATGGTATTCCGAGAGAATTTTTCATGACAGTGTGTACATTTTCTATGGTTGCCTATATCCATGCAATGTAAGGAATCTAGTGTCTGCGAGTCTGATGATACTCCACTCACGTCCTATAAATGACCCCGAGCTGATTCTGCTTTATTACTTTAATGCTCACAAAAACAGTTTAGCTCAGAAGGCTTGCTTGTCACACAGCGCGAAGTATAAACAGATAGTTCGGTTTCAACATTGCACTTTGGTCTTGTGGGATCCGTTTTGAGCATCCTTTTCAATCCTTTTCACAATTCCACACAGTGGACGGCAATTATGACTTCAAGGGTGTAATAACAAATCAATGTAGGCGTTATGCAATATCTGATGCTGGCAGCTTCACATCTTCCAACTCAGCCAGAGGTCCCATTTGGGTTCAGCGCTTAATGAGTGCAGACCAAATGAAGCATTCCATTTAGTGTCTTTTTAGCAGATGAAAGTTGAAATGTAATCACCAACAGTGAAATTTTATCGGTCTGAACCTTCTAACATTTTACTCACTGCTATTAAAGTAACAACAAACTGGAGTAAGTAAAACATTAAAAACAGCTTTGACGCATTACACCAGTGCAAACTACAACCACAATTACACACGCAATTGCACCCCCCCCACAATATCACGGATTTAAGCAACTGTTTTTTTTCCATGTATTTATACAGCATGGCATACATACTTAAAAAAAAATTGTGGGTGGGTCTGGAATGTATCACCTCACGAAAAGAAGAAAAACTGCACCCGCCTTCCTGCTTTAATGCCAAACTCCCCGAACCACATCAAATCTTGTACATGTGCTAAACAAAATTATATAAACATTAATATAAACACGTAACCTTATTTGTCTGAAATGCGGCCATGCTCTTTTTGAGGTTGAGGAATTGGATTAAAAACGTTGCAAAACCATAGAGAACCATATAGCGTTAACAAGCTAATTATACGCCACCTCGTATTATTTCAATATTTGCAGAATACCACTGGGATGTATGCATATGAACAACATAGCAGATAGGAAGGAAAATAAATAAACACTGCCGCTTCAGCCAATCACTCGACGTGGTACAAATAAAAGTGAAGAATACACAAGTTAAGAGAAAAAGAAATACTGTGGAACCTCAATGATCAAAAGTAATCCAGAATTGGCTTGTTGGAATTCATTTGTGCATGTAACTGATTTTAATGAACTGTATTGTTCATACTGTAATCTGTTTTCATTTCCGGTTCTATGGTCATCATCCCACTTTCCCATCACTGGTAAACTTGTGGCGATAGCATCACCAAAAACACATTTGGAGTCAAATGGTTCCTGAGTGGACATCTAATAAGATTCTTGCTGCTGTCACATAGGATCTGTCTGTTTGAGCTTCAAGTTTTGTTTCACTTTTGAGGCATATTTTGATGCAACATTGTTTATTCCTCTTCGGTCGTACCGCTGTAATTAAATAAATGAATACTAGCCAAGGAAATTTAGCGTTTACATAAATCGTTACGCTGCGACAATCACACTGGGGGAAAAAAGGTAAATTAAAGACCAAGAGAATATAGGCTCTCATAGCAAATTCCTAACTTTTTGAAAAGGCTAAGCACAGGATTTAATAAGTGACTGTTCCACTTGTATAATCCACGCAAGTGTGCCGGCACCCGCTGTGGGTTGGATGTCATCTGTTCTTAAAGAAAAAGAACCTGGATTTGAGATGTAAATTCCCCCAATAACATGCAGGGGGTTACTTAATCCACAATTATGCCAACAGATATGCAGCATAATTAGGGGACATTTGAATTTCCACCAGTGAAGTGAAATGTTACACTCAGCTGCCTTGATCCATTTGCATAGTGTTAAATCAACACCGTCTATGTGTTCAGGCTTATCTTTGGCACTTTGTTGCTTCCACCGGAGGTTTGCATTTTAATTGGACACGTGTAGAAGGTTTAATCAGTCAGAAATCTCTGAAGTCGACGCAGCGCGAGGTGAGACTGTCGCTAACCAGAGGTTGAGCTATCCACGGAAACGCAGCTGCATATACGTTGGGCCGGCGCCCTGCTGGGTAAGTGTCGGCTGACAAGAAGGTAGGGTTGCGCACATAAACGTACACACAAACAAGCATTTCCTGTGGTTCTATACAAGCTGTGAAAGATGTAAGGGACATTCACTGCAAACACCCATGGTGTCATCGGCCTACAGTGAATATAAATATGAAAAAATTTATGCATGAATTGAAGATGGGAAGGTGCCCTGGAAATTAATAAACATACAGCCAATTATATTTCCTCATATAATATCCAGTGAATAACCAACAAGCCTGATTTTTTATTTATTTATTTTTTTTCCCCAAGAGGACCAAGCGAACACGTCTGACCCGCAGATAAGCCATGTAACGCGAAAATGAACTAGAGGCGGGAAGAAAAGAGCCTATCTTTTGTCTCCACGTCCCTTCGGAGCGATCATTAATTAAGCGTGAGATTGGCTCTTGCCACCCGGCGCTCATTCCAAAGGGGTTGAGGGATTTGCTAAATCTCACCTGAGAGACAGAGACGGCTAGTGTTTGTGAAGTGGACTGAAAATAGATTTGCAAGGAGACTAAAATATATGTTTCGGTCTACTAAACACACACACACAAGCGTACACAAACATGAGTGATGGCGCATCTTGGGTATTGAGCCTAGATGTTCTGTTATTTTGTCATTGAAAGGGAGAGGATTCTTTAAGGCTGGGTTTAAACAACAATTCACACAAATCGTTTTTTTTCCTGCTATGGACTACTGGTCAGTTATATCAAATTATGACTATGCACTAAAAGATCTGGAAGAGTCGTTGCGCATGGTGTCAAAGTGGACATCAGTGAATCATGAGACTGCACTAAACTCACTTCTGCTTTTTCTCCAGATTTTATTTCTTACGATTCCATCAAAAAGGGTAAGAGTAAGGCAATGGAATCTATAGGAAAGCCTAGACATGTTTCTGGCTGCCTAGTGCAATTCTGTCAGGCAGCGGCGGTTCTCCACCGGGCCGCACAGAGAGGCAGTGCAAAAAATATTTGATTGCTTGTCAGTCTAAAGTTAAGTTTTATTTTGAAAATCAGATGCATCCACCTTTGCCTCTGTACACGAGGCAAAGCGTACATCTCAGTGACACGGTAGTTAAAGTGGGAAGTCAACCCCCAATTTTTTTTTCAAGAATATGTTCTATGCAGGCCCACTAGTGGAAACAAGGCATTCTGATTTATTTTGCATTTGTGGAATATGAGTTAAGCAGCAAAATCCACCCGTTTTAGCCATTTCAGGGGGCGGCCATTTTGTCACTTCTGTCGACTGAAAATGACATCACAGTTGCTCACGTAACGATCAATCACAGCTCACCTCTTTTCAGAAGCTGGGCCACGATTGGTCGTTAGCTGAGCCCTGAGCAACTGTGATGTCATTTTCAGTCGACAGAAGTGACAAAATGGCCGTCCCCTGAGATGGCTAAAAACAGCTGGATTTTGCTTCTTAATTCGTATTCCGCTAACACTATATTGCTGCTAGAAGGGAAAGTCAACCCAAACATTATTTTTTTCATGTATAAGTTCAATGCAGGCAAAACTTGTTGAAATACGGCGTTCTGATTAATGTTGCATTTGTGGAATATAAATTAAGCAGCAAAATGTACCCAATTTTAGCCATCTCAGGAGGCGGCCATTTTGTCATATCTGTCAACTGAAGATGACATCTAAGTTGCTCAGGGCTCAGATAACGACCAATCACCAGCACCTTTTTTGCCTTTTGTTTTAAATTAAATACTTAATCTTGCACACAATTTTGCCTGCTGCGTTTGGGTCCTCCTCCACGTGACGGGACAAATTGAGTTCCCATGAAATGTTAGCTTAAAGTCAGTTGACTTGACATCTTACCTGGATGGTGGGTGGCGAGCGCTGCTTGCGAGTGGTGGTCGTGGACAGGGTGGTGGTGGTCTCGATAAAGGTGGTGGACATCTCAGGCGGTACTGAGGTGGTTGTGCGTGCTGCGCCCCGACTGGCCGGCACATCCCCCACCAGCCGAACGCTGCCGTTCACCTTGATATTGACGTGGCCTTCGGCAGCCATGTTGAGGACCTTGAGGCCATTGTAGTACAGGCCTGAAAGCTGGCCCTGGTAGGGCCGCTTGCGGTCGTTTCCACCAATGGAAATAGTCGCTTGGGTGTTGAAGATAGTGAGTTGCCGGCCTGGGACAGGAGGAGGTGAGTTATATAGATAGCATAAAAAATAGGTTGTATGTATGGAAAGTAGAATAAAACTTGTATATAATTACTTTTTCATTAACTGATTGCTAAAATGGATGTGGATGTAGAAAGTTTAATGGTGTAAGCTGGTGAATTGGCTTTTTGTTTTAAATTAGAGCACAACTATTCAATAGCAAACTACTGCCACATGAGCTGTTATTTTAAAAACTCACTCACTGGACATTTCATGAGGTATACCTGCACAATCGTATGCAATTCCAAACACAAACAGTGTCAGCCTTAAATATAGCAATGCTTAAATATGTTATATGTCATATACACCTAATGTGATTTTAATATAAAAATAAATCTGCGTTGTCAAAACAGAGCATTATTTTGACGACGATCCAATTACCTTCTTCAGGTATACCCTTTGTAATGTCGAGTGATTTTCCCAGCCCTAATGCTATAATAACAGATGCAATGTATTGTATGAAAAGAGAACACACATAAAATAAAAACTGTATGAACTGCAAAATTTTGCACTCTTAAAGAATAAGTCAAACGCCAAATTTTCTTGACAATAATACGTTGTATGCAGCCCACTAGTCTAAACACAGCATTCTGATTGATATTGTATTTGTGGAATATGAGTTAAAGCGGAAATCAACCCAAACATGTATTTTTTTCAAGAATATGCTCCCGGCAGGCCCACTAGTTGAAACACAGAATTACGATTAATATTGCGTTTGTGGAGTATGAATTAAGCAGCAAAATCCACCCGTTTTTAGCCATCTCAGGGGGCGGCCATTTTGTCATTTCTGTCGACTGAAAATGACATCACAACTACTCAGGGCCCAGGTAACGACCAATCACGGCTCAGCTTCAGAAAACAGGTCAGCCGTGATTGGTCGTTGCCTGAGCCCTGAATACTTGTGATGTCATTTTCAGTGGACAGAAGTGTTCGTCACGTCCGCCCCTAGAGATGGGTGAAAACGAGTGGATCAACTCTTATTCCACAAACACAAAATTGATGAGAATGCCTTGTTTCAACTGGTGGGCTTGCATAGAACATATTCTTGAAAAAAAATATGTTTGGGTTGACTTTCTTTTAAGTAGTAAAATCCACCCATTTTTCTCCATCTCAGGGTGCGGCCATTTTGTCACTTGCTGTCAATTGAAAATGACATCACAGTTGCTCAGGTAACAACCAATCATGGCTCAGTTTCACAAAACAGGTGAGCCGTGATTGGTTGTCGCTTGAGCAACTGTGATGTTATTTTCAGTAGACAGAAGTGACAAAATGGCCGCCCCCTGAGATGGCAAAAATCGTGTGGATTATACTAAACTCATATTCCACAAACACAAAATTAATCAGAATGCCGTGTTTAGACCAGTGCGGCTGCATAGACCATATTATTGCAAAGAAAATGTGGGGGTTGACTTCCACTTTAACATTCTCTGCACACAACTGTGGGTTCATATGGTAAAAGGTTTAATAAATAATCATGTCCGGTGTTACGATCAAAAATGAGCAATCACACCATGTTAAATGAAAAAAAAAATAATAATAAATGTAATTAAGATAAGCCCAAATACTATGAAAACACACCATGCATTCATTATGAAATGAAAATACACTTATACAAGATAAGGCTGACAATTAACAATGCAAGCTTGTGATGTGCACGTCATAATACATTTGGGTAGAATGCGTAGGGGTTGGGTTGAGGAGGGGTGGGGGCGCACAAGATGCTCATGTCACAAAGGCAAAAATGAAAGCACATGTGCAATCATGCAGGCAGTAGCACTTAATGGCATTTTTTTAGACATGTTTTAGCACTTGTTAAAGGGACTTTATAATCGGGTTATATTGGTTTGGTGCAATTAACTTTATATATCGTTTATAATGTGATTATGTTGAGTCATAAACTTGATTATGCAGCTAAAAGAAAGGTTGAGAGAGTGATGGGGTTTTGAATTCATGATGCTGGGGATTTTTTTTTTTTTTTCCATTCCCTTCCCAGTCCCTTTAACTGGTTTCAAGGATACAACCAAAGATTTACATGATGACAGTGACAAAAGACGCAATGAGAGCTAAGGGTAAATCAAAAATGGAGGAAATAGCAAAAACTGAACTGAAATATTTTACATGTTTTTAAAGGGTTTAAGGGGTGGTTTTCCATTCACGGAGGTTGTAAGGGAACAAGCCGATGGAATGAGAGCAAATCAAAGATGTGCACTGGAGGGTTGGATAGAGATTTACCTTTCTCCTGAAGCCAATCTTCTACTGGCCGGGTATATTTGAATGGGATTTTCTTATTTGCCATTTGATAGCGCTCAATGTCGCTGTTGCCTTAAATTTAACAAACAGTTTGAAAGGGTTGGCAACACACAAAACACATTTATACAGTGGTTTAGAAGAATTTTATCATTGTTTATGATTTTTTTATGAAATATTTATGCTTTTTTAAACAAGTATCTTTTGATTGTTTTTTTTTTTAAATTGATAATATCCTTTATATCAGACGATTCCACTTCACATTGTAAATACACATTCACAGAGATCATGGGAGCTAAATGATTTAACCTTCAAGAATCAAGTAGGCTTTAGAAAAAAAAATACATAAAAGTCTGCAAAACAAGCTGAAAAAAACATGTTCATTATGTTTCACAAGATAAACAATGACAGGTATTAAGCAGTTAAATAGGTAGACATCCATGAACATCTTCTTCTGAAGCTAATTGGAGGTAATCGTGCGTTAACTCCCACTGGACACCACCTGCTTCTAAATCTCTTGGGCCACACATTAATTTGGTGTAGTGGTTTGTATGCAGGAAAGGAAGCGCGTGGCAGGCTAGGAGGTAGTGAGAGGTGTCTGAAGTAATGCAGATTTATGGGGAGGGAAGTCCGGTGGTGACACGGATTTGTGCAGGACAAAGCATACTAATGACATCATTCCTTCCATAGTGGAAAGACAAACAGAAGAAAAAAAACCACACACACCGTATTCCCATCATCAGGACGTGTTAGACGTACATGTCGCGTTTGTACAATATACTGAATGGCCATGTAATCTGAGACCTGACAGAAGCATTTTGGAGGCTGGCAGAAACATGAATGGATCCATGTTGTCCTTCGGGAAGGTGTTGCAAGGAGAAAGATTGGAACCGGAAAGATTTGTTGCTTTAACACCGGTACAATGACCATATATAACTGCAGTGTAATGTACTACAACTTATGTATCACCAGTTTCTGCCTTGGCCACATCATAGATCAGGGATGGGCAACTAAAATGCTGGAGGGAGCCACAATTTTTCATCAGTGCTACTCCTAACGTAGATATATGACAAGTATGCTGTTTTAAATATGGGCAAAATATGTGCTGTTCATTTATTTCATTTTTCATAGATCTCAATGCATATAAAAGATCAAATATCCTAACCCAACAATAAAAGGTTCAAAGCAAACAACAAAATGACCATTCAAGGACGGTACAAAACTGCTGAACTCATTTTGTGCATTTTTCACAAAAATCAGCTCACTCAAAATTGTGACATTATCGAGATACGATGTTTGTCCTGCATATCAATCCAAATTCACAAAAAATATGTTATGTTGTAGTATAAGGCATTATAAGGCCAATTGGATGTGCAACTAATCCATGCCCGCCATCTTGAGGTGCTTAAAACTACAGTTGGAGCATATTTGAAATTTGGGACGTAGAAATTTACAGATTTTTTTCTTCAGTAATTTTTCTGGGCTTTTTTTGTTGTTGTTTTTTTTTTACTCATTTACCACCAGTTTGTGGAAAACACATTGAAAGTTTATCAATGTTTTTTTTAAGAATCTTTTGAGTTTGTAAAAACAACAAAAAAAAAAGCTTATTTTTTAAAAAAAGAACTTTTTTTTTTTTAATCAATAAAAGGGGCCACTCAGAGTGTGGTCGGCAGTTGTCCATCCCGGTCATAGATCCAACGGCAACGAAAAAAGGCTCTGCATTAAGTTCACTTTGCCCTTCTTAATGGCATGCCAGAATCATTTATAAAGTACTACTACTACTACCTTAAATTAAGTGTATAGTACATTGGCTGGGTTACAAGGTCCCCTCATTCTGTGTCAGTGCCTTTTATGAAGGTCAGTCACCCGGAAAAAAGGTGTACAAATCCCAATTCAAACAGACCATAATTCAAAGCTAAATTACTTGCCTTCTTAAAAAGGGGACAGGTTGCTCTTCACACTATTGGAACAAATCAGTGAAGGCTCCCCCTGCATTGCTAATGTGACAATATAGGTATAACCCCCACACATCGTTGTGGTAGATTAATCAAGTGACAGTTCCACTTTGATTGAATATGGCACATGATAATTGTCCAACTAATGAGGGCAATCTCTATAGTTTGCCAATTTGATATTCAATTTGGTCATTTGAGAATTGGATGACCTTGCCAATTAAAGGGGCCCTTGTTACAGAGTGTCTTAGAATGAGGACTGTGAATAGAGTCATCCCATGGCACATGGCACTGTCTGTTGGGGAGACTAATGCTCGTCAAAATGATTGCACAATTATTTAATTAAAAGAAAAAGTATGCTGATGTTCAGGCTTTCAAGTTTTTTCTTTAAACAGTTGAGAATATTCATTTTGAAAGGTTACGGTTAAGAGGAATCGCTATGGTTCCATTTATGAATTCAAACTCAGATTAATAGAAATCTCTAACTCCTTATACAAGACCTTATGTCAAGTTAAGTTACCAATAGTTTTTATAGATCCTGGGCATCGTGCAGGAACATCTTGTGAATTGACTTTCAAGGTTAACTGAGATGATGGTTTCACCTTGATTTAAAACTTTGCTAAATATAAGTAAATATCTGTTACAAGCTTAGTAGAAAATTGTAGCTGAAAAATGTGATTAATGGTGATCAATTACGGAAAATTTTGTGTTTAATTGGTTTAAAAATGTAATCACACACACACATACATGGGGGGAATATTTTCACAAACATAAATACTTGAAGAGTGCCATGTGTTGGTTTGGTTGCTGGCTTGCCACATTAATTTCACTGAGGTTCCATCATGGCACCAGAGTGCATCAAAATGGTGAAAAATGGCCTCTGTGACAGGCTCCAGACATTCCGTCCATTTGGGGAAGATGAGTACATTTGATGGACTGTGCTCCTGTCTAAAGATGGATATGCGCCACCCTTGGTTATACAAACACATCATAACACCTAATCATACCTTACTTTAATGATGGCTTCACTTTCTCTGGCAATGTTTCACATTTATTTTCTATGCTGAATTCTATAGCCATTCATCCATTCTGCTGTGCATGGTTATTTGCTCACTGCTATTCACTTTCTGCTTTCAATGCAATCAGCTGCCCTTGCACATCACAGCTAAGTAACTTTCTTTGCTCTATAGTTTCTCTTCTTTTAATTCACCCGTCAATACCTTCGTCTTATTATCTATGTTTTAACACATTGAGGTCACTTTGGATACTTTGTGAGAACATTTACAACATTTCCAATACCCCCCATCTCCTTTTTCTCTGATTGCCCTGCACCTACACATCTTATTCCAACAAATCAAAGACAGTGAGTGAATAACTTCATCATCTATCCAGTCGCTGTGAAATGATAAAGGTTCTTGGAGCTCTTAGTATGTGATTGTGTCTCGGACATGGATAATCTTATTTATCCTGTGGATACCAGCGTGAGTTTTAGAAATGGGCTGCTTGGTATTCAAAAACCAAGACACAGTGAAACAGTGTGCTGCTGGGTTTGCATGGCGATCAGTGTGCTTTGAAAAGGCACGTGTGTGTCTTACTATGGGCCTCATAAGCCTCTTCAAGCCACTGCAAATAACGGATACACTTTCCTCGGAGAGGGTAGTGAGGCCAATGGTCACTCAACTGAGACGCTCTAAAACGTCCCCAAAAAGTCCAACGACAAGATCGTGTCATTGAAAAGTAGGCAAGGGAAGGGCTCGTGAGTTTTATATAAGGAAAGTGGAACCATCTCACTGAACAGGCCTTGCAGTAATGTGGGTCGTGACTAAAGTGCAGAGAATTGTGGGAGAGATGTATGTGAGAAAGCACTTTTGTGGGCTGGGGCAAAGATACAGCAGTTACACATAGTGAAAATTACAGATGAAAATGGTTTTGAATGAGGTGGGGTATATCAAATGCATAGGATAAATCACGGATTATATATTACATTATGGCTACTTCATTTGTGTCTATATAGTTTGTAAACATTATTTGAATTGTATTTGCTCTTAAGAAGTCACAAATTTGAATGAATAAATCCATGAACTCATTCACTGCCAGACATTTTCAGACTCTCTTTAACCCTAATGTTTGAAGAAATTTGAAAAAAATTAAATAAATTACAAAGACAAGTAAATTCGTCAATGGCAGTGAATGAGTGAAAAGTGTATACTGTACATTTAAAGCATGTGTTATTGCTACCCAGTTGTGTATTTTCATAGGCAGCGCAGCTGCGTCGTGGCACAAATGCTGGCGGCTGCAGATTTTTGTATAAATTTGGCAACTTGGCAGCCCGGTCCCCACCATGGGCAGGCTGGTGCAGCAGGTGTGTCTTGTAGATGCGTTTGGGGGAGTGACCATTTAGTGGCAGAATGTCGATTTAAACCTTCCACCTTCCAGTCGAGACTGTTGCACTATTAGTGCGCAACATTTAAAGGGAATGAAAAGAACCCTTTTGATTGGCCATGATTAAACTCCGCTGTGACCACTCACACAGCGGCGCAGCACTCCCTCTTGCAGTCTGCCAGCTGCTAAATTATCAACATCGGGTCTAACCCGCTTTCGCGGAAAATTACACCATGCTGGATGTACGCCAGTCATGAGAATAGAGACCAATGTGTAAAATGTTTAGTATGAATTCACATGTACTAATTAAAGTGAAGCAAATACTAAGATAGTGCCTAATCATACCATGAACTCCTCATTTTTGTCAACTCTAACTATACCTACTTGATCCCCTCATGTCAGTGCAGGGATGCAATTAATCTAAACAAATATGACTCCTTTCCATTAGTGCCCCTGGTAAGCACAACTTTTTCTTGTATTACACAACAACCTCCAATTATTTTCGTCATTTTGGAGTTGTCCTCAAAAACTCCTACTCCTGAGACTTTCAAACCCAATGAAGGGAGAGAGTAGAGCGTAAAAGAAATGAGAGAAAATAGGGCCTTTTTTTCTCCATGTATTACTACTGCTCACTTATAAGCGTTAAACGGTATATATTCCACAGCATTAGTATCACAAAACTGTGAGAGTGAAAGAGTCCAATATTCAACCTGACCTACTTCTTTGCCCCTCTCACCTAGCATTGGAACTACGGTTATGTTCATTTCTTTCCATCCATCTTTTATTGATTCAATCTTGATGTCATGGTAACGTATTTTGAAATTAAACGAAATTCTATAATCGAAGTCTTAAATGGAGGTACAATAGTTTAAAATACATGACTAATCTGGAAGTTTTATATCTAATATATCGTCGCTGTCATGTGAAAAACACCTATGTCCATTTTTTTTTTTCAATTTTCTTATTTTTACGTGAATGGTGTGTCCGCATTACAGACATCGCATTAACTTGTAAATGTAAAAAAAAATTCCAATATTGGGCATGTGTTTTTCACAGGACAGCGATGATGTGTTAATTTGTTGGATGAGTACAAGGAAAGACAACAGGTGAAGTTTGAGGATTTTCTTTTCTTCTGTTTAGAAATAATTTACCTTAAATTTTAGTGACTGAGGTGTAAACATTACCAAATTTGGTCATATTTAGGAGGTTGCTGTCTAAAATGTGTATAATTTGCTGCTTGTCCAATTTTTTGGACGCTAGGCTCATCGGAATGCCAGTTTAATTTAAAACTACGGATGTGTGATCATCTATCCACATGTAATATTTACCCCAACTACTAAATAAACAATGTTGTAACCCATGTTTAAATAAACCGTACAAATCTTTTTTTGTGCATTTGCAAGCTGTGATGAATCCAATTTAAATAAACGCTAGTGAGATGCCCAATTAACACGAGCCCAGCATGAGTGCGAACACCTTACTGTGACAAGCAATCAACCAACACCTCTGTCCTCTATTCCCAACCGGGGAGAGCAGGCAGGCCTTAATCTGGTAACAGTTTATCGAGCAGCCCCAGCGTGCTGTGGCGCCCGCTGCCTTCAAGTTAAACACTGAAGGTGAGGAATCAGTCGATGATGCTGCATCACAACACGTAATTACTCATGAGATGCTTTTTTACAAGCGATAAAGCGGAGAAAAGAATCAATCATTGGCTGTGTAATTACTATCACTGACTTTTCCGCAAAGGACCTGTGCCTAAGAAAGAAACTACATTACAATGCATTCAGGTGGAGAGAAAATGGGAATAATATCAATTTGAGCACTTGGATGGTTTGAAAGCTTAAAGGATAGAAGGCTTTGCTGTGTGTGTTCTCATGTGCGGTCCAGCTGGCAAACATTCATCAGCTTCTCTGAATGGGCATTTAACGGAAATATTGAGGGGGTTGGAAAACAACCACAGTGCATTGATGCAGAGGACACTTTGAGATCATTAAGAAGGTGGTGGGGGTCAAACGGTCCTGACAAGTTAATGGCTGCTGAAAGTAGAACAGAGGAACATGGGCCTGTCTCCAGCTGAATGGATTTGGTTATTATTACTGTTTTGTTTTTTTTGTTTTTTCATTGACAAATCCAGGATGAAAGGATTACTTCCAGTTAATTAGTGACAAATAGTGTCAGAAGTGGGATCATTTGCTGTGTGGCCATCAAAAGGCATGTCCTGTTTGACTCACCAATGGACAGATTGGTCGAGACATAGGTGAAGCACAAACATAACTGGTATTGGCCCCATTTTAAGACTAGAGGTGATCTGAACAGATAAAGCTAGCAAGGCTAACAGATCTACTCATCCATAGCCTTTTCATTTCTTATTTTCCTCCTCTTGGATTAACACCAAGTATGTATGAAGACTGTCTCACCTTGTTAGCTGGATATTTTGCTGCACCACAGAGGGTTATAATCTGGCAAGGGCAGCAGATAAGAGAGTCAAAAGTGCTACCTTGCTCGCCTTCTTAAAAGGGCTTTGTAAATTGGCGGATTCAAAGACGAGATTTCAAAAACATGTGATTTAGTCGACTTCAAGCTTTAAAGGATGATACAGAGAAGTAAAGTCGCCTTGTTGTCTGGTCGACTGAGGGGTTCAACCCCTAGTTTATGCGCAAGTGAATGCCACTCATCATGGAGGAGGAGTCTTGTACTGCATGACTATACCTAAAACGCAGTCGCTAAAGCATTCTATCTTGGTATGGTCGAAGAAAAGCCAAGGACAGCCAATGGCGAAAGAAAGCGAGCGACAGAAGGGATTAACATCACCTGCATGGCACTGAACCAAACTACAAACAGTGTGCCAGGTCACGCCAAGGGAGGATGGAACCCAGTTGGTGGTGATGGCACGCAACTGGGAAAATGCTGTAGGCATGTTGCGATTACAGGCAGAAAAGAAAAAGGGATCAACTTTCATTTGTTTACTCTTGGTCTTATTTGAGGATTTCTTCCACCCTCAGTCTTGTTGTTTGAGTAAAAGTTACAAATAAAGTAAACCTCACTTGTTGAAAACTCACACTCTTTAATTAAATTCTGCTGCCGCATGTTGAATATGTTATTTGAGACGTAACTATTGGCCACAACAAAGAAGGTTCTGCTTTCATTACTGTTTGTTAATAATTGTAGTGATTACATTTTGGGGAAGGTTCAGAAAAAGGAGAAAATAGAGGATTTATGTTTTTCATTTTTGTTTATATTGCAAGATTAGACATTTTCCATTCCTCCGTATTTTTCTACTTATCTGTATCTGGGTTACGGGAAATCCAAGCCTCCCTGTTCCCGGCTTTTTCCTCAAGCTAAGGTCCCGGCGGCATTCCTAAACTGAGAGGTTGTCTGTGCGGTGTGCCTTCGGTTTCCCACTTGGGCATGGCAGAAAGACCACACTAGGAAGATGTCTTTATTAGATGCCAAAGCTACTTCAACTGGCTCCTCTCAATGAGGAGCATCAGTTAACTAAATAGCATTTAACGTTCAATATGACACAGTACATCATTCGTTACTTCTGTGTTGTAGCTGTTGGCGGTAAACAGTGAGCTCAGATATGTGCCACTTGATATGTTTGTAGAAATAGTTAACTATCAAAAACACTAAATCCAAGAAATTAAATCCAGGAAATAAATACATTTTGACATGGAGGCATCTGTGAAGGCATTCATTTCAGTGTGGATCCCAAATATGATTACTTCACCCTGGTAGAAGTCTGTCTCTGATTGTATTCATTTTTTCATCAGAACTTCTTCTGGCCGTAACTGCTTCTTGGGTGTCTTCCCAGTGAGTCTAGGCTATGACTAATGCCTCATAAAAACAAGGAAGTCAATGATTTTATCCTTGATTACACATCTACTGTACTGTACAAAAGCCCAGCTCTGGGGCTATTGTCATCATCCCAGATGTCCGAGCATCTTTAGTAACTGTCTGCAAATCAGTACAAAAACAACTTGATTGCTTGTTTCTTCTGGGCATTCATTTTCGGTACAAAATATCATAGCGCATCTCCCCTTCCGTTTATCAAGTGTTCGTCAAGACAAAAACAGTTTGGAGATTGGAGAGAATCAACAAGAACTGACGTGTGTTCATGAGCTCGTCACAATTACTTCACAAATCAATTTGATGGTTTGTTTAGTAGATACTCAAAATGTCCTCATTTCTACCTTCATTCTCATTCTTACCCAGCGAGCAAGCTGAGGAGAACTTCGGAGTTCCTCATCACAGGAATACCCAACGGACCAAGTGTTCTCTATTTGATGATCCTGTTTGTATTCTGCGATCGTGCTGCTTCCATTGCGGTAGAAGCAGAAGACAGCTTTATATGGCCAAAAGGCCACCTCTAAGTGCTCCCAATCTAAATACACCTTGGAGTCTTCCCATTCAATCCCATTTCTGAAATGATTCGGTTATATTTTGCGCTGGCAATGCTTGGAATAAGATTTGAGACATACGGTAGAGTAAAACCTGAATGCAGGCTAATTACATTTTACAATGAAAGGATAATCCTCGGCCACAAGCCATTTTTAGCTGCATGTTGATACCCTTAATTTAAACAAATAGGTGGTGTCCAGTGATTTAAAATGAATAAACCTCCACTAAGCCATGAAGAAATGACCATATATCAAGTAGAGCATACCTGAAGGAAAGTGCTCATTGATCGGCCAGTTGTCCACTTGTAACGTGGCATTTCCTCCATTCCTGGTGAATCGAACCAAATGGTATTTGCCATCATTTACCGCTGTGGTCATTTCCTTAACGCTGATGTCCACCGTCCCAATGTTGAAGGTCACACCTACTTTCCCTTGTTCCTGTAGAAGAATCAGAAGGAGGGAAATGAGGAAAAACAAATCCAAAATGACTGCTTGTGGTCAGGATATGTATCGATTCATTTTCTACGATATGTATACCAGATATAAATGGGTCTGACATTATTGATGATTTGTTGTTTATCTGGATTTAATTTACCCAAATAGTTTGGGCATCGTCGAGCCTTTACATGTTGTCGCTTATTCATAAACAATCCCAAAGCTACAGGCGCACCATGTCGAATCGAATAGTAATCTGACTGAATACAACCAAATCAAATCATTTCATTTTAAAATCGTTACGTGCCCGAATCGCATGCATCGAGAATCTTCTTAGCGGAGAGATGCAAACCCCTACTTCAAAGACTAAAACAAGACCAAAAAAACTCACTACCCTGTCATGGTTACATTGAAGTCATTCATTTCTGTGGGCTGTCAAGTGTGTTTTTATTGTGCTACCTTGCATATTCAGGTATCTTACAAGAGTTCCAAGAAAAATATGTTTTATAGAGGCAGGTGACGATAGGGAACAACCTGCTTTCCGTGCCATTTGTTTTAATCCCCTGCTGGTAATTTTTGTTTAATTATCTCCTTTTAAAGCCGGAAGCGCAGGGACTATTTCTCATGACAAAATAGACATTACAAAGGCTTGCAAAAGGGGCAGACATGGCACACCACTTAAACCTGCCGACCCCCATTTAATGTTGAATGCTCTTTGGTACGACAAGAGCATTTAATAAGGACAATGTTCCATATATTTAACCATTAGAGTCCATTAGGCTTTACCGCCTCTTATATCATTGTCAAATATGATCTTAAAACTGCGAGTTAAAGGGAACTGTAGCACACAGCAATGAATGAAGTTACTCATCCGACATAATTCCTGATCTATAGATAACAATAATCAGTAATACACAATCTTCTTTCATGCAAAAAAAATACTGAAGTGTAAACTGATTACCGGTATATAGTGTTTATTTTTGGACACAAATAATGTTATTTAAAGTACACAGTTAAACGAACAAACTAGGCAAATACAGGTTGCAATCGATGTATTTTCCCAATACCTTCAAAGTCTTCAAACTGCAAAGGTAGTCAACGGACCTGCAGTAAATTTAATACCTCATTCATATTTAACTCATTCACTGCCAACCATTTTCAGAGCCTCTTTTACCCTAACGTTTGAAAAGAATTTGAAGAAAATATAACTACACGAAAGGCCGGACTATGAAAAGACAAATACATTCGTCAATGGCAGTGAATGAGTTCAAATCGAACCAATGCTACTTTATTTATGAACCGGAAGGTGGCATGCCATTACTGTGTTCCCCCAACCCTCATGCAAGGCATTACTGAGTTTCTCTCCTTCGCAACAATCTCTAGGTTTGATAATAATGGAAAAAGAGTGTCAGCAAGAACATAAGAATGCTGTGACTAAATGGCAGGGGAAAATTCAGAATGGTGCACTTAACAGTCTCTGTCTGTGAGATTGTACTAACAGACACATGTGGAAAAATAAAAGCAGATTGTGCTGGAAAGGAGTTTTTGCATCTGGATAATACACACTTAAATGCAAATGGGATGTGAAAAGTAGTTATTGTCGCTGTGGACGCTAACTGCATTGTCCACTTTATTTTCACTTCTTAACATAATGGACTGTGCCTATTCTTTCGGTCGACGAACACCATGTTTTTACTGAGCGTCTCAATGGGCCGGTAAATGGTCCTTCAAAACACCAGGTTGGACCAGGAAGCCATTCATTTAAGATCTGATCGATGTACCTTTGTTCCCAACAAGTCCAGTTTTTAAAATGTTACATACAGCATTCTGCGAGAGCTGTGAACAATCAGATTTACATTTACGGTGCCATAACTATAGAAAGTCCAAGTATGGACTGCTACTAAGCTAAATGCTAAATAAACACAAATTCGAGTTATGTGAGGGACCGTTTTTGAAATAATATTGCACGATTAAACTCTGATCAGGATATACAAAGTGACAATTTGTGTGATGTTTTCTAGGCTAGCAAAGTATCAATGAGATTGCGCGGATGTTGTTTCACTTATTTCAGTAATCAGTAATAATAGTCGCTGTGACCTTCTGATTTGGTCAGTGCAGGTACATCAAAGCCACATCACCAATAGTGCAAACTAACACCTACCAACACAAATCATCACTCCCAATTTCTGATGTACACAAACAACAAAACCTCTGCTCCCATTGCCAAGTTCCCCCCTACCACTGGACAGAAGAAAATATATGCTGTTGAGCTTAGTTAACCTTCTGTCCTTCCCACTTCCTCCGTGGTCTGGCCCACTCCCACACTGCACCAATGTTTGATTGACAGATCCAATTACGCTTTTTATTGGCCCGTTGCTAGCACGGTGGGCCGGCTCTTCATTGTCTCCCGAGCAAAGGCTTTTGTTCCCTCTAGTGGAAAAGATGACGGCCACTATTCGAGCCGTATTCAACATAAGACGTGGACAAAATGAATCAAATAAAGGAATTGCAAACAGACAGAAAACATCAGCCTAGATAACTTTGAAAGGAGATCAGTTCAAATGAGAAGAGAGTTGGGAAAGTGTAAACTTTTTGCTATGATGAGTAATGATAATGATTACAATGAATGGTTGTTTTTTATTGCACAGTATGCCAAGTGTGTCTAATATTGTGACCATCGAGTGTTTGTAAGAGCCTGTTATATTCTGTGTAACAAACACTGACACATGTAATTCCAGTGAGTAAATCCTACATCCGACTGCTTTGAGCTGGCTCTGACTTGATGGCACAAGAAGCCTCTGTGGTCCCACGTGACCCGACACACACTGTCATCAGTAATCAGGCCCGGCGCAATCCAATTCAATGGCGATCAATGCCTCCGACACATGGAGTGCCGCGGGCGGAGTGAGAAAGAGATGATCAGTTAAAGCAGCGCTGGCCGATCCTTCAGACAGCTATCTCAGCTTTTAACAGACAGCCGCTGCACAGAGATGAGCTGCGCACAATGGACTTCATCCCCAACTCACTGAATGGTCCTTTTGCAAAGCCACAGAGCCTGATACACAACTGATAGCTGTTTTTGTGGCGGTGAAAAGCTGACAACACGGAAAAGAAATGATCACTACGTGCCGGATATCCTCAAGGAGAAGATGGACTTTAAGGTCAAAAGCATGTTATTAAATTGGGAGGTTTTCCTCCCCTCCCCTCAAAACGTATTGCATTGCAATCAAACCTTGATTGAAATCTGGTACGAGTTGTAGCGGGATGACTCCGGTGGATCTATATTAGGTCTCTGGTGGCAGGAAGAAAGATGTGATATCGAGAAAGTGAACATTCAAACGTCCCAGGAGGAGGAGTTTGGGTTACATATCCAGCCTTTCATCTGTCAGAACCTCCCAAGAAAACTTGTGTGGTCAGGGGCCATCATAACCGGATAACGCAGGCAGTGGAAGTCCAATCAATACACTGGACAAGCTCAGACAAAGTGTGGCACCGTTAGATTGATGGACCTGGCCTTCAGAGTGCTAAAGCTATTCATCTTCACTAATTGACAGAGGTAACTCATAGACTATAGATTGATTTAGTCCTGTGCATGCATGCTAGACATTTGTACAAAGGGTAGTGCGCGGTGTTGTGTGCTTGGCCTTTAGACTGTGCAGAATGTACAAACAATACTAGAGACACATTTGCACTGCACTGTAACTGACGTATTTTGTTTTACATCCTTGAATTTATGAAAACCAAACCGACAAACCCATTTACTCTGAGAGACGGTCTTTGTTCAAGTACAACAGCCAATGTTAGACCTTTGTATAAAAACCTTGGGGAGACATTTAATTATGAAAATATTTTCAGTTCCACATTTTCAATTCATTATGGCATCCACTAAAAATTAATAAATTAACTCAAGAAAATTAAAAGTAGCAATAGTAAGTGATGAATATGACATGCATTGAATGGTATATTTTTTAAAGACTAATATAATGAACTTTACCGGTGTTTTTGAAAAGAATGGTAGAAAAATCATACAAACAGTCACCCACTGGATGATAGTCATAAGCACACCATTTGAATCAAGCCTCATTATGTTCAAACCGTTCCGTACAGTAAACACAGACAAAAGAAACGGCCATTCCTATGGCCATCCTGTGCTATAATATTTGATATTTACCCTAAAAAGGTCAAGGTAGTTCAAGGAAAATGACTGTTCATTTTCTGCATCTCACAGGGATCAGCGTCCAACAAACATGCAATGCTCTAAGTGACTGTAAGGCAATACGCCATATATGCAGAGACTCTAATTTGCCGATCCGTCCTCCGTTCGCGAGCTGAGCACCCTTCCGTCATCGTCCCTCCGCCCTTATTCATTCAAATAATCATCCTCCGACCGCGTCCGTCCTTGTCCTTTTAAAGCGCTTCCGTCCTTACATTTCGGCTTGGGGAGATTTTTATGCTCTAGATATGTTCCAAACAAGGACATACTTCGCATACAAAAGGATAAGATTCGTACTAAATGTTAACAGTTAGTTATTAACAAAATAAAATTGCCAGCCACCTTTTCCCTCGTCAGTGAACTGGCGTCCTGTGGCGTAATCTTTGGTATTACATGGGTGGAACCACCAGAGGGCAGACTATGCCTACGAGTGCAATGTTACCGCAGGGAAAAAAAGGACTCGACAATGTTGTGCAGGCAGTTAAGCAACGTCAGTGCCAGTCATGACAGTGATTTAAGAGGTCTTCTTATTAAGCAAACATATGCTCCGGCAACAGTGATTAATAGGAGCAAACATGGCTTTACGTCAGGCTGTCATATGCACTATTAAAAAAAAGCATTTCTCTCATTAATGATTGAGGGTATCAAACATTCATCCACACACTCTTAATTGTCTGTAGAGCTACACGATTTGATGTTAGGACAGCAGGCGCCCAGGTTCTGCTGCCTCTAAAATATTGATCACACCTAGAAGAACTGAGGGATCCAACATGAGCTATATTTCACACCTGAGAGCGCCTGGAACTTCATCAAGTGGACGGGAACAAAATGGCTTCCACTTGGCTTTACTTAGCGCCACTGTTAGGTAACCTTCTAGCGGCTATAACGTCAGTGCCCTGAAGTGCCAGCGAGTGTTAGCTCAGATTGAGGCGCAAGAATTACTGCATTTTTAATACAAACATAAGAAGCATTGCCAGAGAAGGTAATGGCTTTGACTCCTGCACTCGGGCTCAATGTCAAAGTGAGAGGCTCGCACTTTGATCCTCCGCCACCGAATATGAATCACACAGGGTCAGCCTTATCAATTATTTACAGCCATTCTCTCTCCATTTCCTGTTTGTCTGCTCTTGTGGCTGTAACTTGCTCTGACACTAATGGCGGACCGCCTGGTGAAAACATTTATCAGTGTTAGTGCAGAGTCCTCTCCGGCGCTACATTATCACTCTCAGCCTTTTGGAACGTTCCAGTAGTAACTGTGCGCCGATCTTAATCCGCATTAACTTCACTTTACTGTACGTGTCTCGGCTGCAAGTGAAGTCCTTGAAGAAACTTTGCTAGAAACTGCCAAAGATTTCAAATGCAATTTACTTCTACTAGCAATTTTGGTTCTTTGCAACCTTGTTTGTTCCCCTTAAATTTGTTCCTCCAACAGGCTGCCTTAAAAACAACCCAAGCACATTACATTTTTATGCACTAGAAATGTGCACACACTTTTTCTTTTCACAAGCCCATAAACACCTGAGCACATTTTCAGTATAATTTGCCTTTTTTTTTGTTCATTACCATCACCATCATTCCTTTTAGAGCCTGAACAGCAAAGCACCATGCTTTTCACCACACACTGTCATTTGATCAATATTGCTTTTTGACATTCTACCTTGACTACAATTTCTGATTTTTGGCTCCAATGATGTCTATGCAAGGGGGGACACAAACTCAAACACTGTACTGATGCAAAGTCAATTAAAAATGAATTCAAGGATATTTCTATAATGTTGCTAATAATACACTGGGTGTTATTTTCAATGAAAAAACAGGTTGCTCTAAATAGAGTAGCTATATTTATCTGTTGGTGGAGAATACAAAGAGCGACGTGACTGTGCGACATGACTGAATAGTTGCGTTGAGTTGGGTCGCATCCTGATGGCTTAACTCATTCACTGCCATTGACGGATTTACTTGTCTTTTCACAGTTCAGCCATTCGATCCCAGGATGTGTTTGTAGGAACGTTTATGATAGCAAGGAAGCATCCTCTGAGGTGGCAAGAGGTAATAATCTATGGAAAATTGAAGCATTAGACACTCCACCACAATCCTTTGGACCTTTTTTTTTTTTTTTTTTTAATGGTTCCAATCTGTCTTCTATGGTCCGCTGGAGATGAGATTCATTTTAGTTTGATTTGAAATTCATTTACTTTCTGTGATAACATCAATTTGTGGTTCCCCATTTGCATGAAGCAATGGAGACATCCACTGCTGCTTTTCATGTTCACAGAAATACATTCAATTTAGGAGGATGTTTTTTTAATTCCATACAAAGCTGAAATGCACTGCCACAGTCAAGTTATGGGAAAAGCACAGAAGAGACCTTAGTAATGTGACAATATTTTTACTTCCACATATTTACACATAACTAATTTGATAAGGACTATAAACCCAGTAGAGCTCTGAGGTCAGCAGACTAAGGTCAATTAGGGGAGTCCAGAGTTCAAAGCAAACATGGTGAAGCAGCATTTACCTGTCATGCTACACACAAATGGAATGCTTTTAACCAGGGGCGGAGCCAAGGGTGAGACTGGGTGTGCACAGGCCCACCCAGATTGAGAGACTGCCCACCCAATGAGGTTGATGAAAAAATTATAGACTTTAATTTTTTTTGTAAATTATTATTAAATTATTCTTGAATTTGTGTTTCATTGTGTTTTTTTATTTGATTGAATATTAAGAGTGGTCTTATTGTGAAGAGATAAGCCTCCCAAGCACCCACACATCACACATCATCAAATTCTGTGGTGAGTACACAATTTACAGTTTATAATAATAGAAAACTTTCAGACAAACAAACGCCATATAAGTCTCTCAATTAATTAATTATTTGTTCTGTATCATCTTTATCATTGCTTCCCTCATCTCATTGCACTGCAGCCGGACTAAAGGGGTGTAAAGCAGCAGCATAGTCCAACGCCTTTCACAACTACTGTGGCGAGTACGCAGACGTTGCGCGCCATAAGTCATCGCTGTGCGCTAGGCGGAAGTGCCAGCAAGTTTCACTTTGCATCTATATCCGTTATTTCATATTGATAAAATAATCCCCTGCTTTCGAGCTGCATTCAAGTCAACTCCCTTATGACTGGTTAATGTAAACGCCATTTTTTAAAAGCATTCACTGGCAGACATTTTCAGACTCTCTTTTACCCTAAATTTTGAAAAAAATAAATTCCTGGGACTGAATGGCTGGACTGTGAAAAGACAAGTCAATTTGTCAATGGCAGTGAATGAGTTAAATGAGTTAAAGGTGTCTTGCTCTTCATATTCCGCCATCTGCTAATCAAACGGATGCATTTATTTAATGCATTTTAAAGGTGAAAACAAGACAGAAGTAACACACAGAGTGGGTGACACTACGCTATGTGGGATGAGTTAGCCAATCAGAGCCCCTGCTGATTAAAAGCGTGGCACGTCTCAGCAGCTGTCGAAATGTGTCACTTCTCTATCGAATTACATCCACATAAGTTTGAAAACAGAAGTGAAAGGACACATCATCAAAAAAAAAAAAAAAAAATTGTTTGACCCCAAAAAACCCACACACGCATTGATGCCGAAAAGGGAGAGAAAAGAGCGCGTTAAACTGGAGACAGCCTGTGCTGTAAAAAAATAATTCTGAGACCCACCAGAATATGGGGCAACAATGAGTGATTTCACCCATGGCATGCCTTTGAAAATATGACAGCAAACAAGAATTAGAGTACTTACATTAATAGTGTTGGAGTATGTAACCTACACCTCTAATAACAGATACAGAGGGGAGAATGTAGGTCACTCTGTCCCTTCTAATTCAAAGAACATAGATGTGAGAGACCTATTTCTTGATTACGTTGGACACTTTCAGGGCACGCTGTCATCAAAACACGTCTCCTCTAAACTTCAATTTATGTTCAAACTATGACAGGGAAAAAAGGTTTTATTTTTGCACTCCGAAATAATTTTCTCGCACTGGAGTCTCTTAACATTCTTCCGGGGTGTGCTTGTCCTCCCTCGTCAGTTATTCTTCCAGATTATTTTTCTCCTCGCTCTGTCGTAAAAGGAATTACTTGTCATGAAATTAATTGGCTCAAAAGTAATAAGGCACCAGGCATTTTTAAAGGCAATTTTCTTGTTCATAAAATGAAAGTGCAGGAAGATAAGTGCGTATCACAAGGCTGAGCAGATAGCGCTCGTTGCTGCCTGGCTCGTTCCCAGTTAACAAGGATGCCTGCAGAGAGGAGGCATGAAATGTGATTGCAATGCAAGTAGATGCCAATGTCATTACAAACACCATTAATGCTAAATCAAGCGCTGCAAGTGATTGATTGTGGCGCCGCTGTGTATGCTGGCGAAGCGCACGCATGCACGTAATACTCGTAAGCAGGTCGGAGTGCAAACTGTTCAATGGAGGATTTAGTAAGAAATGATACAAATAGCCTTAATAAGCATTGCGTTCTGGTCAATTCTTGATGAGACAATTGTTGTAGCAACATCATGGCCACTGCGTCAGTGCAAACCTTATTTGACAATCATGACAAGGCAAGGCAGTTTCCTTTACTGTATATAGCGCATTTCATACACAAGCTAACTCAATGTTCTGTACGTAATTACATACGTAAACGTTTTCAAAACATGCGAAAGTGTTTTAAAGTGTTTACAAAAAGATTTGAGGAAATTTGATTTTAAAATTGCTTTAAAAGACCTTTGGGAATAAAGCATAGTTTTAACTTGGATTTGACAGCATTTACATTTGGAGCTAACTTCACTTTGGCCTCTTATTTTGCAGCATGACAACAAAATTCTGCTTCACCATACTTGCCCTAAACTCAAGGCTCTACTAATTGACTCAAGTCTGCAAATCTCACAGCCATACTGGGTTTTATTCAATGAGCATTTATTTAATGTATTAGGGACCCAAAGCATTCGCTGATTTATAGACCAGTAGCAGATTTTTTTCTATTCTACTGTTGACTGGGAGCCAGTGTAAAGCCTTTTGTCTTAACAATAAAACATATGATGGTTTATGTGTATATTTGCCCGACTATTGCGCAGGTCGAGAGAGTTCCGTTCCCACTCATTGATGGTGAGAATGGTTCTTTGTCTCTATAGGCTAGGTTCATACCGCAGGTCTTAATGCTCAATTCAGATTTTTAGAAAAAAACGGATTTTTTTGTGTAAGGGTTCATATTACATTTTAAACGCGACCTCGGTCTTGCCTACTGTATGAACACATGCGTCACAAAAGTGACCTGCATGCTAGACGACGTCACTCCCGACGTTGCGTTTGCGGAAGTAAATGTGGTCCATCGTGTCGGGGCATTTATACAGTGAAGCGATTAGGTATGAGGTAGAAATAAATACAGTAATTGGGGAAAATCACGAGGCGACGCTTTAATATCTGATTTCATGGAGACATCACTAACGATGACGTCACGTCACAACCGTGCATAGAAAATGAATCCATCGGAGCCGTGGCTGCTACGATCGCCATAAACATCCACTTTATGCTAAATTAAAGTAAAATATAAAGTCAATAGTGTTACTGAAAACAACTTTGTAGATTCGATCCCCCCGCTGCCAGCAGTCTCCCTCCGCCTGCGTGCAGCACATTTTGGGCTCCGGATGACGTCAATGTCGGATAGATGCGACTTGGCTGTTCAGACCGCGAACGCAAAGCGACCAAGGTCGCATTTGAAAAAATCAGAATTGAGCCTTTTAGACTGTCATGAAAAATTCAGATACAGGTCGCATATGGGCAAAAAAATAGAATCTGGGTCGCATTTGCCTGCGGTGTGAACTTAGCACAAGTGCCCTGTGATTGAATGGCAACCTATTCCTTTTTTGTTTTGCAGATAAACTCCCGATCCCTGTGACCCTGAACAGGATAATCAGTATAAAAAAATGGATGGATGCATAAAAGCAATTATGCATAAAACCATTTGTCATGACATAAATGAAGCAAAAACTTTTAAAGAATCATCAATACCTATATACAACATATAAGATGTAATAAACTCTCATGTATACAGTACGTATATCTGTTATAGGTGAATTTTGGAATAATTATGAAACTGAATTGAAAAGGTGTGAATCCCTTTCTGTGTTCAATAAAGGTTTTCCAAAATATAGTCTTACAAAAATATATAAATCAGGTATAACTAACTAACAAACATAAAACACAAAATAACATATGTAGACACGTCTACTCTAGGTGAATCTGTTATATTAGTGTACTTCATTGATAAGATCATCAGTCCACATGTATAAAGGTTTTTTGTTTGTTTTCGTCATGTATTTATGCATGTATATTCAATAAGAGTTACAAGTCACGCTTATACATCAAATTAACTGTTTTGTTTTTATTTTAGGATATATTATTGAAAATAAAAAAAAACTACTAGTGTAATAATTTGATATGAGTAATAGAGAACAAGATGTAGGTCTAGATAAGTTTTTGTACTTCTTCCTTCTCACTTTGAACATGTAGGACTGCGTTGAACTATGACATCCATTCATGATCTATTCTTTCTTCAAATTGTATATCTTGTGTATATATACAATCTTGTAATATGTTTATATGTTCAATGAAATAAAATCACCAATCAAAATCAATCAAATATGCAAATGCATATACATATTTGAACATAATTATTAATTAAATATGTATTAAATAAAACAAATGTAAATGTATATGATAAATTGTTTCAATAACATTTGAATTTAGAAACTAATTATAAATGAAGAAAAACTAAGTAGTTGCCTGATAGTATCTAAAACAAGTTTTATTTTTATTGTATTATTATACTTAATTTATGATTAACCAACCGATCATTTATCAAAATAAATAAAATCTTGTTAACAATACATGGTATATCCCCTGAAAAGGATGGATGGTTCACAACCAATTATTTCATGAGATAAAAGTCACGAGGGAGTAAACCCCGCCCCCCTCAGCTGTGGTGGGAATCCCCAAAAACATCCTCCTGCTGCTGGACGGTGCCTGGTGGCAAGTGGCAACGTTATAGGATTTGTTTTCTAATTGACTCGACTCACGAGCAAAGTGACTCATTTGGCCACTCGGTGGTCGCCTTACCAGACCAGGTACGTGTTATGTAAAGGAACGACAGCGACTTGTTTGGAGCGGAAAGTGTGTGGCCCATGTAGCTGGAACTCAAATAGCAATGCTAGTTAGCCAGCAATGCTAACGCTTTTCCGCTTTCGTTCGTCTTCTCGGCGCTATAATACATTTCTATGTATTTAAAAGCGTCATACAAGCGATCGAATGAATGGTGGGGTGAAGCTTAACGCCCGCAATGATTGAGTGCGCGGTTTTTGTTTTTAATCGCAGTATTTTGATATGCACGACTGGCTGCTGCTGGGCCCTCAGTGGTTGCAAGCACGTTGTTGTTTTGTTGACTTTCGTATTAGTCCATTTTAGTGGTTTTATCGGGATGACAAATAAACATCACCTTGAATGGGCTTGCTAGTCGAACGATTAGTATTAGCGACGAGTTTCCTCAATGACACAAATACTAATAAAATCCACAATGAGTCCCCCTCCCCCCATAAAGATCCGATATTATTCCACTTTGGGATTTGCTGTATCTACTGATATCAAACCAATTGTGACAGGGTTTTCCAGCAAGATTTTTCCCAGCATTAACTGCATCGTCTTCCACGAAATAATAAGTGTCGTCTTTACAGACACACAGGGTTTTCCTTGTTTCAATTGCAATCGTGGTGGCACCATTCTGATCTGTTGCTCATATGTAAAATACATGAATCTCATTAAATTTAAATCTTGCACTATGACAGTAATCTCCCCTCCATTGCGGGGGCTACGTTCCAAATCACCCCACAGTAAGTGAAGTCTGTTACCGGGTATATAGAAATGCTGTTATATAGAATTTAAAAACACACTAGGCTGTTTTTTTTATTGCATATACGGCACTTAATTTTTAAGGTCTTTAAACACATTTCAAATAACACATTCAAACAAATATTGTACCGTGGACTGAATCATCTATGTAGTTAAAGTAAAGAAACCACTTATTTCCTCTGAACTGCAAACTTTATCATCTCACAGTACTGTATACATCATGGCCAAAGATGTAAATTATAAAATGAACCTATGGCCTCTCTATAAGCGTAAAAAGGAGGATTGACATTCAGTAATCTTCTGCAAAAAGGGTAAAGCTGAGTTATTCAATATTATTCTTTAGTTAAATGTAGTGACAAATTAAGCTGCATGCCGCCATCTAGTGATGGACAGTGTAATTACACGCAAAATAAACAGGAGGCAGAAAAAATAAAAAAATCTGCAAAATAGTATAACAATTTGAACAAACTGCAAAATGTTTTAAATATCTCATTGATATTTTTGGACAAAAGTATACATCAGTACAGGAGAATCCACTCAACTATTGTTCCCCATGCAGTCTTATTTTCTCTTGACATGAAAGATGGACACAAGCATGGAGGACTTGTCTCTGACCCAGGGGTTCCTGAACAGTCAAGAATCATTCAGTGATATCTGGGAAAACCTGTAAGCTTCTTTTTTTTTAATTCTTCAATGGTAACATTTGACAGTGTGAAAACTGACTCATGCAGTTTTTGCTTTCTACCCCTAGCATGATAACCACCGTCCATCCTGTTGAGAATATTGACCCTTCCTGCATCAACCAGGTAACAGTGCTCGGTCTGCTTTTTCCTTGTTTACAAAACTCATGTATTTTTTTTTTCCCGCCTACCCCTCTCACGCAGCTCCCAGAATTATCAATGCCACTTGACGAAATCTTTAACATACCGGCGGAGGCGCTCACCAGCGAAGGCGTCCCCCCACCGGCCTCCACTGTGCCGGTCACCACAGACCATCCCGGGGAATATGACTTTCTGCTTCGCTTCCAAAAGTCTGGAACTGCCAAGTCAGTCACATCCACTGTAAGTTCCAGGACCAAACCTCTTAGATTAAAAGTACAGTATCATGAATATTATTTTTTCAGCCATGGTATTTGTTTGCTTGCACTATAGAGTGCCGAGGTTTTGATTCTGACGTTTGACGTTTAGTTAACTTTTTCTTTTTTTTTTTCTTTCCCCCCATATGACCAACCTTGGAAACCAGGGTGTATGTGTATGCCGCAATAACTAGCAAGGCAGTAGGTTGATGGCATGATAGTTTTAAGCCGAATTTTCTTGTTTTTTTCCCCTAATGTTTATGGCTGGTGTCTATAGACAACATTTTAAAATGTGTATCATTTTGTAATCCAAATATATATTAACAACATTGAACAAAGCCTGAACATTGGTCACTGTCATCTTTGGTGGCTGTGTGGTGACATTGTGTTTAAAATAAAATAATAACATTTTCGGTTTCATCCAAGAATTTTAATTTTGGTGCTGTAGTTTTGAAAATTCCCAAATGTTCCAAAAGTCAGTCAAATAAAATAAATATTAATTCTATTGCCTTAAAAAGTCAAAGAAACATGTCAAATGGTCCCACCCACCCCATAAAAATGTCTGTTATTCGCACTCTTTACTCCTGGCTCACGTGTATTGCTACATGGGTCTGCAGTAACGTTAGACCATGTGGGAAAAATGCGTCCATAAAAATCCACATATATTATTTAAAATTGAGTTATTTTGTTGGAATTACGGAATTTTTCAAACATTTCAAAATGTATTTTAGTTTTTTTTTTATTTTGATGGCATTCGACTGTGAAGCTTCCGCTGTATGTAGAGGCCTGAGACAAAAGGTTGCTGCCGAGGAATGTAATCCATGCTTGGCCCAGGCTAGTTTTGAATCCAAACATTCAACAGGCAAGTATGTGAAACATATTGGAGAACACGTTTTATAAAACTAAAAATCTTACCTCGGCATCCATTCCAAACGGCTCTTTTGTTTCTCTCTCTCATTGAGCCGTTGATTTTCATTCATTCTCGTCAAATAACATCAATCTCTGTCACGCAACGTGAGCCAATGGCATCGCTTGTGACGCAACCCGCAGCGCGCTCTGGTTGGCCCCTTTTTTTAAGTTAGGCTGACCTGGCCACACAAGTTACCTCCCTCCTCTGTCTCCCTGCTTGCGGCATGAGCCCAAGAGCTGTACATGACGGGACATGTTCCCCTCACTGCCTTCCTGCAGCACACAAAGGGTTAAAATGGACTTTGGTGAGATACCTCAAAAAAAAATAATGGTGTGTGTTTTCTGTCAGTTTTCCATGATGCTCAACAAGCTGTACTGCCAGCTGGCTAAAACCACCCCAGTGGAAGTTCTGGTGAGTAAAGAGCCGCCGGCGGGCGCCATCCTCAGAGCCATGGCCGTCTACAAGAAAACGGAGCACGTGGCCGACGTGGTACGCCGATGCCCCCACCACCAGAACCAGGATGGTACGCCTGCATGGACAATACTGCTGAGATCGAGAGTGCCGTAATTTCTTATTTTGAATGTTTTTCCCTACGATGGAAATTGAAAACCTATCTTTGTATTTTTATTCATGCTGCTCATTAAATCTGCTAAGTGATTTGTTGTAAATAATATATTTTTGAAAAATATTCTTGTGGTATGATTAAATTCCAACAATTATGAATCAATCGACTTTTTTTTTTTTTTAATTTAAATAAACGCTGACATACACTTTTAAAACATGTTTTGAATAATACCATAAAATTAAAAATGTATTTTACAGACAGATTTTTGAAATACTTATATTCTATTAAATAGAATAATTAATTAGATATAGTTGACTATAAATACTGTAATAGAATACATTTAGTTAAAATGAAATAGTTTTACTGCGCTGACATACGTCTTCCCAAACTCTATTCCAAAGGTCTAAAAATCATGTGTGATGCAATACTAAAAACAACGAGTTTACTCAGCCTCTTAATCTGCATGCAAATTAACCTATGTGGCTAACGTGCTTCCTTTTACATCGCAACATTACAGACATCAGGGCCATTGTCTATCGAGGATTTCTGCTTGTTGTCACTCCACCTGCCATGCCTTTAAGAGGCGGGGGTGGGGGGTGGGGGTTTCAGACTGTTAAATAGTTAAGAGATTCGCTCAAGATATTTTCTACACTTTGTAAAAATAACAATGCGGGGACTGAACAGTCGAATCCATTTGTGAAAAAAATGATGAAATTGTGTTGTACATATGTTGACGTCCAGCCGCAGAGTACAGCAGCCATCTGATCCGAATGGAGGGCAGCCAGAGGGTGCAGTATTTCGAGGACGTGTACACCAAGAGGCAGAGCGTGACCGTTCCCTACGAGCCCCCCCAGGTACGTCATCCTCGTAGGAGTGAACAGTAACTTTCCGACAACTATGGAAATAAGTTAACCACTGAAAAATCAGTCAAAACTAAGAAGCAGTCTCAAGTGTAATGATATACATGTTTGCCCTGCCGCCGCCCATGGTTACATTTTGCCAAAACCTTCATGCATGAATCCCCCATTAAATATTCTCTGTTTTTTAGTTGGGTTCTGAGATAACAACCATCCTACTCGGATTCATGTGCAACAGCTCCTGCATGGGGGGGATGAACCGCAGGCCCATCCTCACAATTTTGACTCTGGAGACCCCTGAGTAGGTTTTTGTGATTTGATTGTGTTGGACCATCACTTCCTCACTCATTACTGCCGTTATATCTTCTGTCCTTTCCAAGGGGGGTGATTTTGGGCCGGAGGTGTTTTGAGGTGCGCATTTGTGCATGTCCCGGCCGGGATCGCAAAACCGAAGAGGAGAACCACACCCAGATCGAAAATGGCACCAAGCAAACCAAGAAACGAAGTAGGTGTTCAAATTGCCCATATAATAGAACTTCAAACCTAAATGGCCTGTTTCTTTCAAACATGGCTTCTTGACGTTTTTTTTTTGCAGTTCTACTCAAGTTTTTTTTTATTCTGATGTATTCACAGAGAGCACACCAGCAGCGACCAGCGCTCCCGTTAAGAGGCCCAGTCCCACCTCCAGCGGGGAGGGGGACGACGACGAAATTTTTTATTTGCCGGTAAGTCACCACGTAGCTGAAATTTCAACTTCATTATTGTGTATTTTTAAACATTGTACAAATTTCCTTGCAGATTCGAGGGCGTGGCCGTTATGAGTTGTTTAAGCAGTTCAATGAAGGCCTGGAACGGCAGGACAAGAAAGGGTAAGAAGTTTGCCCGCAGGACGTGTCCATCAAATGACCCTCATGGGTTTTACAGCGAAACATTTTGATTCATTTTGCTTTCATAGGGTCATTTTGTTCAGTTCCAATGCAGTTTTACTTGAGTGAACCAATAAAGTCAAGAACCCATGCCATTATTCAAAGCAATCGTAGGGCTATTTTTTTTTCAGTTCCAGGGCGCCTTTGATTTTTTTTTTTTTTGTAGTCCTCGAAGTCAGTTTCAGTCAGTATCACGAAATTTGGTAGGCATGTCCATTATAACGTGGAACAACAACAATAAAAAAGTCTCAGAAAGACCCAAGGAATCAGCCATTTTGATTTGAAGCGGCCATTTTTGACAGTTTTATTGGTCATTCAGTTATTGGGGAGAAAATTCATCCCTAAGGCCAGTTTAACATATCCATTATCCTAACCGCTTTACAAAACAATGCTGCCTGGAGATAAGAGTGACCCAACCTAAGAGTCTTTCGCAATATTAGCCCCTCATTGGTTGATTTTTTTTTTTTCCATTTTGTTTTTCTTTAACTTGCGAGTAAGTTAATAAAAATTGTATTTTTTATTTTCTTAACTTTGCAGAAAAAAGTCGAATGTGGTGGGGGACCCGGACGTACCGATGCCGTCCAGTGGGAAGCGACTCATGCTCAAAGAAGAGCGCAGCGATACAGATTAAAAAGCCACCCCCCTCCAAAAAAAAAAAAAAAAAAAAAAAAAAAAAAATCATGGCCAAAAAAAGCAAATACGAATGTTCACTGTTATTTTTCTGTGTCATGAATAATTCCCTTTTTGTAATGGGTTCTTTTGTGTCATCAGATGTTTTATACTGTAGTCTGACACGGATTAGGTGCGCAGTAGGGTGGTCCTTCCAACGGGGTAAATTTTCAAATTTATATATTTTTTTTCAGCTCCAAACCCCTTGATGGAATTGTTGGGAAAAACTCCCCTGGTAAAAATGTTCCCAATTCTGACAAGATTTACCCCTGCCTCTGTGATCTGGAACTTTAGCCTCATCTTGTTTCATGGCTGATAAAAGGACAATAACATCGGTGCTGAAGTTTAAAATGCTCCTTGTTTCAACTATCCCACTCTGTCCAGGGATGGATTTTTCTAAAACCAAATCAATAGTTAAGGTCAAATTCATTTTTGTCGCGGGCCACATCATAATTCTAATTTCACTTGGAGGGCCGTTATGACTGTGAACCCATAGAAATAAATGTATGATCGCCTTACACACAACAAATTGATAGATAGATAGTTTTGACATCAGAAGCCAGTTCATAGTTTGTTATTTTCCAATTTATTCTAAAGGAAGGATTGGTAACAAATGCTTAAAATATCTTATGTTGTGTTGGCAGTGAAGACAATTTCAAAGACACGTCAACACACATGATTTGACTGGTTTGGATATTTGGTTTGGCACTGCAGACATATTTTACGGCATGGTGTTTTGATTTGTCATTTGGCCTAGGTCTTATCTTGAAATGATGGCTGCAGCTAAGCAGAGTTAGTTGATTGCTCCAACTGAAGACATTTCTGGCTCTTAATTTCACGCTGAAGAAGTAGTACTTGGACTTCTGATCTGCCATATTGAACAGAACAAGTTTTGATGTGACAACTTTTATACTTACCCTTTAAGACTAAATTTCACTACAAATGTCAGCCGTTATATCAGTTACCTCTAGACAAAAAACACACATTGGGTGTCATTGAGGCAGGGGTAAATCTTGTGAGATTTAGACAAAACTACAGCAGAATATTTTTTTTTTCAACTATTTCAACATATTTAGAGGATTGAACCTTAGAATTTACAACTTTTAATTTTAAGGACCACCCTAGACCGCCCTAGACTGCCCAGTCCTCCATTTGGAGCAGCTGTTTTCCTTTTTTTACATGTTTTTCCACGAATAAACATTATCATATAGGGTGTTTTTTATACCATGTCTGCAGTCCTACACACTTAAACTGTATGTGTCACTTAGCCTTACTTTATATCAATGACTAGAGTGAATTGCGAAAAGACGTGGTTAACGGTACATTCCACAGATAACAGGTGAATTTGTGAGTAGCCAACTGACCGTTTACTGTATTGCATTCTCTATAATCCAGAAAGTAGCCTTTAGCCTATATAGTTGTACCGTCATTTTGACCCCATTATGAAAATTTTCTTTTGGTTATATAGTTGACTTAAGTCGAATTTTAGTTTTTGTCTGCTACCTTGTTCTTGAAGACGCTAGTATTATTTAAACTGATTGTAAATCACTGATTATCAAAAAAAACAGTTACATGTAAATGTTGGTGTTTATGATTCAGAAAACATCATGGATCAATTTCAGGATCAGGTTATTATTGACAAATTACAAATTAACTATTATTATTTCAATATTTGGCCACCAGGTGTTCCCCTTTCTGAATAACGTCTAGTTATGCTGAGGCGCTGATGAAGACGAGGGGAGAGGTCAACAATCTGCATGAAGGCAATCCGTCCTTGCAATCTCGCCCTTATTACAATTTAGAAAGGTGGCGGGCATATCCACTTATCAATCAAAACCAGTTCCCAGGCTATGAATGACCTAATCTGGGAATACAGTATACCATTTATCATGCCAATGAAAGACTTTAAAGATTTCAATCAACCTCAGCACCTCCATAGAGTCTTACGCACAGGTGGTTCACGTGTGTCGACCTCAAGTGTACTAAGTAACCTTTTCTTTTTCCCCTTGGGATCAAATGCCAGTTGGTGAATACAAACAGCAGCAAATGTGACTTATCTCTACAGACGGTGCCAAACATTCGGCAAAGTGAAGCGCGGGAGGCAGTGTGTCCCCGGGGGTCTTAAAATAATCCCCGGGGGAGATGACTTTCAATCGAAAGCAAATTGGCTTCGAAGAAAGTGTCCTGCTTTATGGATATGCAACTATTGTCGAAGCAGCTGGCTTTGCAAAAGCTTCAGGCAGCAGTGAAAACAAGCAGAATTATAGTGCAGTCTTTAACAAGAATGAATGGTGAAGGAAAAACAAGCCACCACACCTGATGTGGATAGCCATGTGCCCCGAGTGATTGCAGCGAAGGAGAACTGTGAGAAGGAACACGAAGCGGCTCCACCATGGAGAAAACGGCACGGATTGAATCATACCCCGGTTTGCAGACACCACCAGCAGTGGCAGCTGAGTTCTGGAGACCCAGTGACCCCGAAGACTGCGCCGCCAACTTGATGGCAGCTTCTTGCACTCCGGGAGGCAAAAACCTGTTCAGTTCCAGTCGCAAGGCATCCGACGGTGCCAGCGCAGACTTCACAGCCGTACAATGCCGAAAAGTTCGGCCCCAAATCATCCATGCCCTTAAAACTCTACCCAACCAAGGTGAATGTGTAATCTAAAAACAAATCATTCTACTGACAGCTGCATGCCTCACTAACTTCGTAGACACGCCGAACCCTCTATATGAGGCTTCTTCCACCCAAAACGGGCCACTATGCCAAATGGACCCTTGCCCCAACCTCCCATAACCTCCACAAAATTGTTCCGTCTATCGGCTGGTGTCCTGCCAAATTGTCCTACTTCAATTGAAACGTCCTACCGAAGGCTAATTTGACAGCCAAAATACTACAGTGCGTTTTCAGCTTATGTTTAGATGCAGACTGGTAGGTAGAACTTTAAAAATTCCCTTAAGAAAATACTTACACAGGGGCGCAAGCAGGTAGAACGTCCTGACAATTGAATGAGTGTGATATACATTTCATCAACACTTTGCTCAAAAGATACTACAAGAAAACATACAGTGCTTAAAAGCTAGAACGGAAAACACACGTCAAAAGTATTTTTGAGGCAATGAAACAGTCAAATAAGACCGATCAATAAAAACGAAACGAAAATAGTCAGTGTTCACCGCTTTTAACCGTACGACAGGTCGGACAAAAAGTTACAAAATTCCTGCGAAAACATTTATCGGCGTTGTCCATTTATAGGACGTCTCGACGGGTAGGAAGTAACAGAACACCGGTCCTCCTCTAATTTCAAACGGGCTTCCGTCAGCGATTCCAGCTAAACTTTCACTAGCAGCCCCCCTCTTGGTGATTTCACCGTCATGCCCTATTTTCTCCAGTTCATAATTCTTTCCAATGATATAGAGATTCTATAGTAGCCTTCTTTTGACTGATACCTTTGAAATCCCTCTGGTGCTGTGGAAGCACTCTGCGGCTTATGCTGGAAGATGTAACAACAGAAATGTCAAGAAAAGCCTACTAGAACATCTGAACTTTATTTGGAGTTAACCAGGGGCATTTTCAATGGTGACAGGTGTGTGTTGATCCCATTTAACATGATTTGGTTTGGCTAACGCAGCCACATCCCCCGTTTATAAGAGGATGTGTACACGGTCGATTCTTTTTTACTTCTCTATAAAATACGAGTTGGATGGTGGAAAAGACGTTTTGAATCGACTTATCTTGGTCTATTTTTATGTCACAAAAACCTGGCATTTCAACAGGTGTTTGTCTATTTTTGATTTTTTTTATATCCACCGTACCCTGGATTCATGACATCGCTCCCCATGCTTTTGGTGTGTACTGTTTCGAGTCAATCGATATTCGGTGACTCTCTGATTCACGCGAGTATTCTTCCTGCATCATCCATGCTGAAAAATATTGCAGCAGACTCACTGCCGTGGGAGAAAACATCCACTCACACGGAGACAAACATAAAATGTTGCCGGGTTCAAATTCTGGCCGCGGCTACCTCAGTCGACGGGAAAATCGATAGGTTGATCTCGCGGCATTGAACAAAAGTATCCCTGAAGATCAGTTTATGCTTGTGCTCAACACTGACAAGGAAGCTGTACCGACCGCTCAATTTGTACATTGTCCTTGGCTTTTTGATACGCGGGTCAAATATAATTTCAAATAAATGGCGTTCTTGCTTGGTCGGGATGTGCGTTCCAATAGTCCTCCATTGCCTTCTCTCTACGTTCTAGAGGCGGAGTTATGGACATGATCCAATGGCAGTTTTATTATCATGGAGTTCAAAGTTTTGCTATCCCTTGAGTGGCGGCATCGGTGCACAAACAACGGTCCCCTGAAGGCTTTTTCTAAGCGAAAGGCAAATGCAATGAGTCACAAGGTCCTTCTTCGCTCCAAATGGCATTATTTGCTGTCCAGGCAGAAGCCTTCTGGAACATGGCCAGCGCAAGTTAAGGCAACGCTACAGAACAGCAACTTTGGATTTCACTGAAATGTGCATAATTGCATCATCTGTATCTCAAGATGTTGCAAAGACACTCGTCATGTCAAAACGGCCACGTCAGACATTTTTGCAGTTCATATGGTGGCACACAGCAATTGAGTTACCGACGTGTGATTATGGACCACAGACATGTAAGGAACCGCACGGCACATTTTGTATTACCGACAACCCACACAGATGTAACGTTGCCGTACGTAGGAAAGGTCACAAGGATTTCTGGTCAACTTGGACAGAATTATATCGAAGGGCTTTGACCGCCGTGGTGTCATGGTCACTGACCTGACAGAAAATGTGTATGCGCGTAGAAGCAAGAGAACTGTGGAAACTGACAATGTGGAGACTGAAACTTGCTTTTTCTTTTTGTTTTCTGTTCCCTACAGTAACAGAGAGAGCTCAAGGATGGCTTAGGGCAGTAGATGAGCAGAAGCAGAGATGGTAAAATAGAAGACTTGGCTGTCATGTTCTTGGCCATCTGCCCTGCTGCCTGCCATGGCCCTTTGACGATCAATACGAGGCAGACATATTCTATAACCATCTGTGACTGTGTTTCTAATAATTCCCTATAATCTCCATGCAGTAGGAAATATAGTATCTTTTATCTTTATAGATTGGTTTTCCGACCATCCCTGACTCGCGAAAGCCGAATTTTGTCTCCTTGACAATGGAGCTTTGTCATGGTGAGAGTCAACGATAGGCAGATAAAGTCAACTCTAAGTTGCACTCCGAAAGATGCAGAGGTACTCGCTTCCACTTTCCCCCTTCATCTCCGACGGAGTGTTTTGGCTTGGTTTTTTTTAACTGCAAGAAATAGAAAAATAACTTGCAGCATTTCTCCCTTAACCATCAGGAGCTTAATCCTCAGTGAATGCATTTGCAGTGTGTACATACTGCACGTGCATAATACATATATATATATATGTGCATGAGAGTGAGACAACCTTCCACACCATTGCTAGAGTGAAAGGAAGCTCTTTTGTTGTCTTTCTGCTAGATGTATTTGCGCAATGTTGACATTTATCACTCGAGCAGGCCCAAATGCGTCTCATCATTCTGGTTGTTGAAAATCCAAAAGGGAGTCAATTTGTGAAAATTGGAGTCTCTTTTCTCCCTATTTAGATCTCATCCTCCATCCCTGCCTTCCTCTCTTTGCGGTCTAGTGAAGGCTCAGGTGACGGTAGAGGGTTTATAATGCTGAGAATTGAGGATTTAAGACTATTTGGAGATGAGATAGCCCCCTGTTGTGTGTCTGGGCGAGACTGGCTAACTGAGTGTGTGTACGTGTGCCTGTATAATGTAGTTCCATCCCACATATCTTTCATGAGGTACTCATCAACAGCTGTCTCGTTTATCACTCAGGCAAATATTGGAAAGCGTCTGGAGTTGGCCAAAGGACATTATGTTATTACTGTAGCTCTTAAGGGAACCAAGGTCCTTTCCAGTCCCCCCAAAAACTATTTTAAAAAACGGTGCATTATTTAATGTACTGCACCACATAGCTGCGTTTGTATACCGTGACCATACAAATCGAGAGGCAGAGCTAGAAATGCATGGTCATGGACAACCACAATGTATCCCACCAGGTGTCCTCTTGATGTATCTTTGAGGAAAAAAATGTTGCAATTTGATTAATATCGACACAGGTTTTGGGCCATGTTTAGTAGTGTTAGTTTAGTAGTCAAAATCAGAAAGTGATCCAAATAAAATCTGTATTCTGCGGGAGAGTATGGCCAACTATGAATCCGGTGGTCGGTCAATCGACTTTATTTAGATTTTAAAAAATGAATAAATAAAAAAATACATATTTTACATAATTACATAATAATATTAATAATAATAACTGTCATATTAATTAATGATTTATTTGTCTTTATTTTTAGCCTAGCAAGCCTAAACTACAAGACCAAAGCATTAATGTATAATAAATCTGATATTGCTTATTGCAATGAAGCTTAATTTATTGCTTGTTTTCGTTAGAAAAAAAAAAAAAAAACATGCTATGAGGACCATGACAAAATAATTGCATGTTAACTCATTCACTGCCAGACACTTTCAGAACCTCTTTTACCGTAACGTTTGAAAAAAAATAGAAAAAAAAAAAAAAAAATTCCTAGGATTGAATGGCTGGACTGTGAAAAGACAAGTAAATTAATCAATGGCAGTGAATGAGTTAATCACAATAAAAAATAACCTTAGTGAGCATAACCTTGGCCTTTTGGAGCTTTTCTATGAATCCTCTCTCACAATCCATCTGAATTCAAACCAATTGACCGGCCTGCTGAGAACACCACAACGGTCTCTTTAGTGTGAAAACAATCATGTTGTGGCACTGTGGCACCAAGAAGAAAGCGCGGAGGAAGAAAGGGTTGGAGATTAGAAGGAGAAAGTGGGTGATGTAGGGGTTAGAGACTGACAGAAAGGCAACACGTCATTTGGAATTCACAGTTGGGTGTTTGGGCGTGCTGAGCCACGTTTGTGTCTGATCTTGCTTTGAATTCTAAAACACTTGAGTTGTGCTCCCAAACTCCTTTCTTCTCCTCTGACTCTTTGCATTTTCAAGTTCTTCTCCTAGTTGATGTTTCACATTTAACCGAGATGCTCGAGTGATAATAGCTCCAGTGGTGCTTTGAGATTGTGAGTTTAATTTGTTCGGTGACTCAAAACATTTATATCAAATCATCTTTTCCAATTGAAATCAATGGAAATGCCATTAATCCGTTCTAGCCCAAAAAAAAAACAGAGGGACTGAGAGAAAACGTAGCAAGACTTGAATACGAAGAAAAAAGCCAAAACGGGGTGCCGTGGCCGCTGGGAACATGAGTAAGTAATAATACAACGGACACAGTCGCAATCGAGTACATGTACACTTTGCTGGAGAAGCATCACCGGCACAAATGCTCCAAAAGTTCCACCATGCATTAACTGTAATCTCTCTCTTGCATCAACATGCTCTATTTTTCAATCATGTGAGAATTGGATTCATGTCCAACTATGTACCAACACGAGCATCCCTTAGAGGGGTGAACTGTCAAAGAGCAATGCAAGGAGGAGGCGACGGAGTGTTCCTTATTCCTCACTGAATTTTATTCATTTGAATCCATGAAATAAACATGAGCGAGGCAAAGGCTAAGGCCACAAGACCGCATGGGTGCATAGCATTAAGCTTTGTCCTACTCGAGCGGTTATTACATGTTGTTATTGTCATAAAATCGGAGTTGTCCGATTATGTGATACGTGTATTAGTCTGTGCATTTCGGCTACACGAACGGGGGAAGCGCTCGTATTTGACATTGATTGATGTGGCTCAAGTCCCTGAACAGCCCCTTGGATCATGTTTGGAGTGTCGGTGAGAATTTTTTGCGGGCCGTGGAAGCCAGCACATTGGTAGGCTCATACGTGAAGCCAACAGGGAGAAATAAAGAGCCCCCGTGCTACATATGTTTGTGTGTATCCATGCATGGGCTGCTTGAGCAAATACAAGTTGCAAAAAAGGTTTTCCGTGTTTTCATTTAAGTGTGTTGGTGCATCTTTTTATTCAAGGCAAAAGTAAAAGCACCTGGCACCGTTTGTAATTATTAATGACCAGAGGCAACGTCCTTCTGTTATTATTCTGTCAACTCCTAAAATTTTTCCCAAGCATGCAATGTTTTTACAGTTAAGCCGGTTTATGAATGAGGCGGCTGAGAAAAGTACAAGTAAAAGCCATTTTAAAACGCTCACCAATTCCATCACAGCCACTGCTCTAACATCAGCACCGAGGAGCATCTATTTTTGCTGAGTAACAACACAACACTTTGAGGCACACTTGGCATATGGCGTTTCAATCAGTCTTTAAACACGGCTGCTCAATTTCGATGGTCTTTTGAGCTTCCGATGGTATCGTGCAACGCTATAAATAGAAGTATACAACAACAACAAAAACGGCAACAGAACCAGGAAGTAAAGAAACAACCGGTACTAACGCCACTGAAGTGATTACAGATGGTCATTTGAAGTAGTTGACAGAAACTGTTTAGTCTTTAATGTCAAATGGAGACACCAGTGAGGAGAAGAAAAGCATTTCGGGCTTTGGCCCTTATTTCTCAAGAAATTATATCCAATTAAGATAAGGCTGCTGTTATGGTGACTGTTAATGGACTCCTTTTAATTGACTCATGCAACATCTAAATTCTACGTCGCCTTCTTACCTTATCAAAGGAAGCTGACTAATATCTATTACCAGTTTTACTTGGTGCACTCTAAAAACAATTGGGTTTAAAATAACACAATTTTGGGTCAAAAATGGAACGAGACACAACTTGGGTCAATTCGTCCCAACTTTCTTGGTTGTTTTTGCCGAAAACAACCCCAAAAATTGGTAGTTTTGTCCAACACAACCCCCCAAAAATGGAGTTTTGTACCAAATAATGCAAGAAAGTGGGTAAAATTTACCCAATTTGTGTATCGGTCCATTTTTGACCCAAAATTGTGTTATTTTTAACCAAATTGTTTTTTAGAGTGTAAAATGTCAGTGCCTCACAAATCTACAAGGAGTCATAATTCCAATTACTAGATGCGTAACACTTTCAATCCCAAGCCTGTATTTCCTCACCAGAGAAGAAGAGAGAGCTGGTCTGGCAAGAAGCCAGGACCAAATCGGGTCAGGAAAATGGTGTTCTTCAGGTAAAATAGGAAGCAGATTACATGTTTACCGATATACTATCAGCCATAAAAAAATTGCAAATTAAGTCGCCACCAACACCAATCTCAAAAGTACACAATGATACATTTTTTCACATGAACTGTTAACAGTTCGTTTTGAAGTGTATGCGTTTTTACTAAATTCAAAAAACATGCATACATCCAATGCTTAACAGGTTACAGGCTTGCATCTTACAGAGGGGATGCATCAGGTGTAATTTACTGCCCCTTATTGCGCTCTGTTCACACAGGTGTGAGCCAACCTGTTAATTGTTAGGATTTTGAATGACATGCAGGACAAACATATGGCATTAAAATCTTGGAATGATTTGATTTTTGTGAATGAGTTCTATCACTTGATGCTGGTTAGCTGTTCAACAGTTTTGTGCCATCCTTGAATAGGAATTCAAGCTATAACATCAGCTATGGTAGATAAAACATCACACAGTAAGGTCTTGCTGATGCAGAAGAAACAACGACGATTGCATCGTGGAAAATATTTTTGAAATAAACTGTGCATCTTCTGTACACATTTTAGCATAAGCCAATGCTAGAAATAATATTCAAAGGTGAAGGGGGGAAATACATGGCTCAATTTTACTACCCGACTACCCGAAGCATGCACTTGTTGCACATTCTGTCTCTGATTGGATGTCCATACTAAAACATTAAAACATTCCTCTTGGGTGAAGAGGACACTTAAGGTTTTATTGATACAGATGCCATCATCAGTTCTGCTTGTTGCTGTGAGTTATACATTGAATCCTAATACGTTATACATAATGGAACAATTCTAGCCACCCAGTTTCTCAGACCAAACGGAAAGCAGTGGGGTAGAATACAGCACCGCACATTCACTTTTATACCTTTCCTGTCAGGAGTGATTCATTGCGGCGCATGTCACAAGAAAGTGTCGTTGTAATGCCTTTTTCTAGTCAAGGACATATTGTAAGAATAAATTCAGCCTTTGGTGAAAAATAATCATCAATGTCGAAATATAATGCCAGTTGTGCCTTTTCTCGTAAGGGGGTAAAAAAAAAAAAAAAAGAATTTATCGATAAAAGCTGAAGCTTCCCAAACATCCTGTGTGTCAGGGACTGTCATGTTCGCGTTTGATCAGATGAGAATATTCTAGAGTGAGGAAAAGGGAGTTCAAGTGATGGAATAAATCAATAATGAGCTTGGAGCAAAAAGATATGCTACTGTCATTTGAACCAAGTTTGGAGCGCTCCTGTTTGGAACAGACGAGCCGTGTCTGCTTCTGCTGCGTATAACACTAAAAGGCGCTGAAGCTTACAGCAGGCTCACAAACACTTGTCGTTGATAAATCGAATAGTGCAGTTTGTTTAATGTTTGCAATTAGTGTTAGGCTGTTCATAACAAGACTGTGAAACAAGAAAGTGAGTTCATTTCTTCCGACATTATTATTATTACAGTCAATTATTCTTTAATGTGTACAGCTGAGTACAGTTTGCTGTCTTGCTTCCCCACAGTTGGGAAGCGCAGTTTGCTTTGAAGTCACTGTGTGACAACATTATAATCAAATAAACATTCCGTACTGTGTGTGGTAAGATTCCACCAATACAACAGAAATCTAGCCAGGACAATGACAGAGAGACTTTTATCCCTATTACAATTAAGATAGGGCGGGGGAAATGTGCTAATATTGTTGCTAAAACTAATCTAGGTGCGATTCACAATACTTAACAAGAAATCTCAGGCATCGTTTTAATAAACTCATTTTTCCCAACACTGGTGGAAATGTTACACTAATCTCTGCAAATTACCCACTAAATTACCTTTTGTATCTCAAAATGGGCGCCCTGCTGTTTTTAGCAGTCAGACATTAACGCTACAATCAACCATTTAATTTGCGCTGGTAAAACAAGATGTAAGATATAGTGAAGAAGGAAGCGGAGATAATGAAGAATCCATAAGACGCAGGCGGTGATGTTATATTGGCTTTCAAATTAATTTCTTTGCATTAAATTGAGTGTTTATAGATTTTGAATTCCCCACGTACAAAAAATGGCCCCAAAAATGACCAGATTACAGTTAATTCATCTTGTATGATGACTAAACTATTTTATGAAATCATTTTTCTCTGTGATCATACATTTTTAAGAAGGCAGATTATTTGATAATGACCTGCTAATTGCAAAGCTCAAGGTAGTGGCTTCGGGCCTGATGAGACCTTTAGTAGCACCTCTATTAAAAAAGGACACGCTTCTAACCTTTTCCTTCAATGTCATTACAAAACAACATTGATAACCAAGGCCTGACGTCGTCCATTAGATGCCATCGTGGAATGACATTTCCCACAAGTCTTGTCAGCATCAGCTTTTGGTGCACATAAAAATTGGCAGCGAGTTTAACAGTTACAAACTGCAAAATAAGGTTCTTGTTGATCCAATATTTTCTCACTCAGAACTGCAGGAATATGAGGAATGTGGAACAAATTCATTAAATGTAGCGGGATTTTCACTGACCTATCAAGTAGTCTATCAGTTGACTTTACTACTCCACAATGAGGTTTCGGAGTGTGATGTTGACATGGCAAAGGTTTCCCGGAAACACAGCGTCAAGAACGCAATGCTGTGCATTTTTGCTCAGTCTGAAACTACCATCACAACACAGCGGCACACTTCTAACAGTGACTAGTTCAAGTCGACTCGACTCATCACATTGTTGTCAAAAACTAAATCTGAAATTGGGTAAACCCGGGGCAGTAATATTCTCTGTATTCCAAAAATGTTGTCGATAAGCAAATGAACCTGGTACATTTGCTTTTTAGCGTAAATGAATCGATTTCGTGCTGCAAGACAGCAGGAATGAACCCTTTTGCCACCCAGGAAACCGCAGCCAAATGATAAGAGATACCCTGCTTGGAGAGTCGACTATCTGATCTTTTAAAGAGGACTATTAAAAATACATTCACTTTCCCTCTTTTAGGAGCTTCCTGCAATTACTCCATGGGTTAAAGATATATTAGTTTAATTTCTTGCCATCCTGGTTCCACTTTCTCTCTTTTACCTGGATGTGCGGCCGCACACTCACACACATGTATCTGTCATCTTTGAAAAGCAGATGGCTGTTTTCCGGTACCACATGGCCAACATTGAGGAAATGAGGGGAGTTCTTTAAGGAGGAAATTACTTTCAATCTGCTGTTCAAACCGCAGCTCCTCCTAATGTCCCCTCCCCCCATCAACTCAATCCCACTTTTGGCCCCAATCCGAACTATTAAGTGTGGCACTAGGTCTACATTTACCATATCGAGCTTCAGTTTTTTATTATGTAAATATGTTACATCTAATTAACATGTCACCCATGAGTTTATAATTGATAAACAGATGAGGAAAACACTGCTTGGCAGTGCAATCCAAAAAAGTTTAGGTTAATATAACACATTTTAATCATGTGCAAGTTCAACTAATGTGTTTTTTTTTTCAGTGAAGCTGGGAATTCGAGGTCATAGTCACGCTCTCCAAACTTCAGCCCCCCTGCCCAATTTCTATGGAGAGTCACATTCATTATTCGTCATGGAAGTCAGTCTGTGTGCGGTATAGGGATATGGAACAGCAGAGGGAGTAGAGACTTTTGAAACGGGGTTGATGATATTAGAGGTCTTTTTATGCATCAGCTGTATGATTCCATTCCGTTTTGATGGGCTGCAGTAGATCACATTAGATTAGATAACCTGTAAATCAACATTTTCTCATTGGAATTGGGTATGACATAAAAAAAAATTAAAGCTCAACCTGCTTCCATAAGAAGTAATGGAAATATAATGCAATCCAAGATTCAACTGTTGACGTCATAAATGATTTATCAAGTCTGCTGGTAATGTTTTCAGCAATGTTTTAACGTAATAAAAATCGAATCAGTTATCTGATAGCTGTTAATATTAAAAGGTGAACTTTGATTATGAGTGAGGGACTCATGAATTATTTTTTTAGAGACTCACTGAACTGAAGTCCCATAAAATATCAGGACAATCCATATTTTTATCACATCAGATAGACTACTGTAATATTCTTGATTTGGGATTTGCCTGGCCGCCCTTTGTCATAAAAAAAATCCCTTTTTGTCATTTTTGTTAAAACTGTATGATCTCTGGGCCGATTTTGTACCTTTAATTTTCATTTCAAGAAACCACCACGGCCGAGGAAAAACAACCAACCCACAGCGGGCACACCTGTGCGGCCTCGTGCTGTGATGCAGTTACGTGTTACATTGGTCTTGAGGAACTTTGCTGAAACTGTTGAGGAATATCCAACTCCGGTTAGCAACAAAAGTTAAAAAGATGGAATTGGACAGAACACTTCAGAGGCGGAGGGCCCACAGGCAGCTGAGAGGTTTCAGAACAAATACGGAATTAGCAACGTTTCTGCTTGACATAAGTTTATCACCTTTTTCTGTTTTTTTAATTGATTGTACATCCCCAAAAATAAAAATTAAAAACAAAAATATGTAGGAGCATGGCTTTGGTCAGAGATTCAGGTGGGGTGAGGGATGTCGCTTGGTAAGACTATGCGACCAGTTTTAAAAAAACAAACCCTCCCTTTAAACGAGAGCACATTACTCCAGTTTTAACTTTGTTTTGATTGTTTCCTGGTCATTTCATGTTCATTTTAAACTCCATTTACTTGTTTTGAAGTCCTTTCACGGTTTTCATTCATACAGTAAACATACAGGCTCCACTTATGCTCTTGTTCGCTCCAGTCAGCAGACCAAATGCTATTAGTTGTCCCGAAGGTCGGCTAAAAGCTCAGAGGTGATCGTGCCTTCCCAGTTGCTGCTCCAAAGCAGAATGAACTACCACTATATAGCACACTGGCTCCCTCAAATGGCTCTCTCGATAATTTTTTATAAATCTCATTCTAAAACACACTGTTATTCTGTGAATTACAGCATGCAATCATGCAATCTGGCCTTGTATATTTTAATTTTGGCAGGGCTTTGGTTCCTCATCTTTTATGTAAACTATTTTATTTCTGCTGCACGCTGCTTTGTTCAAAACCTGTTGTTTTTAAAGTTCCATGTAAATGAAGTTGATATGCTAAAGGTCGAACTGCAGGTGTTTTCAGCAACAGACAAACGGCTGGCTAGCTGGCTAGCTAGCTAGCTAGATAGATAGATCGATAGAAAGAGCTCAATGTGTTGACCTGACAACTTGTACGTCCACATACACAGTTTAAAACAACAGCAATAGTTTACCAAAGTGAAAAAGAAAGCAATGTCATGGCTGAAATTGGCATTAATTCATCAATACTGGTACTCACAATGTGGAGCATGATGTAGTCCCCCAGGCGCGGCGCACTGTCGATGCGAACGAGGATGCCGTCTTTGATGGTTGTGCTAAAACCTACCGCCAGCCGGTCTGTCCGCGTACTGGGCCTTTCGTTATTAGGCCACGTGTATGTGATCAGACCTCCTCCTTTGCCGAAGATGTAGGTGGTGCCAGCTGTGGAAACACAAGGAAAACACAAACAAACCCATGGTAAGTACATTGGGGCAAAAACCTATCCAGTTTTGTTCTAATCAGCTCATCACCACTTCTTGGGTGATTTCACTCTCAGCTTCATCTATCTACGACCAATCCAAGTCTTACTGTAAATACATCCCATCCCTGGGATTGGCAGGCACTTAAGACAGACGCAAATACGTCTCCCAATCCTCATGTAGCTTATACGTATGAGATAAGGAAATAAAGAACAGTCGCTGGCATAAGAAGGAAGAAAAACAGAGAAACAATAAAAAATGAGAACACCTAGCCTGGGTTTACTGAGCAAAATTGAAACCAATAGGGGGAAACTAAAGCATTCAGTTTGATCAAGCTTGGCCAGAAGCCACATTTTTTGTTTGTCGCATTCTTTTTTTCATCTTTTTATCATAGCATTAAAAGTGAAACTTTTTTTTTAACCTTTGATGGTTGGAGTTATTTCCTAAATCGTCCTAATCTACTTAACGTAATCCTTGAGCCACTTTATCTATGTCACCGAAAAATATTAGTAGCTGTTTATGCAAACAAACCAACCTTAAAAACTGTTCTATTGACCAATTGGATCTTTGCACCAATGCGTTTATTTCTCATCAGCCTCAGTGAACCTCACAGTTTCACTCCTTTCCAAGTCACCTAAACATCTGCCTTGGCCTTGTGATGGTTGCCCAGCTGTCGCACTTTCCCCCCCATGAAGCAGCCAGCAGTGTGTGCTCCATGGTCCGTAACACCCCGGAGACGACACAAACATATGGAGGAGGGCAAGTAAGACAGAATTGAGGCTCTACCCACCAGATGAGTGTCTGTTTGCCCGCAGAAACGCAAACAGGTCAGGTTTTTGCAAACCTCAGGAGTCAGAAATGCAAATTGCAAGCGCATGCCCGCCTTCGTTATGACAAAACGTCCTCAGTTGGCTTCAAACAACTGTTTGCCTGCGTGTAAGTCCACAAGGCTGACAGACACGTTCTTAGTAAATAGAACCATAGTAGTCAGTCACTGGCATTTCTGTCATTGAAGCAAATGTTTACTTTGTGTACCACCTGCACATTTTCTGAATGGCAAAACATCTTGCCGAAAATACGACTGCTGCCAGAAGGACAGCAGATCGCAGCCTGCAGCCACATTGCAACGGATGTGTCCCTCACCGTCTCGTCGCCTCAGATTTCTTCTTGCCAAAACAGTTTACGCAGACTTGGGATGCGCTTCTCCGTCAAACTTCCCAATCGCATCTAGCACACTCTCTTTTTTTTTCTGGAGTGGAAGACGATGACGAGCGGCAAAGATACAAGCACCCCAGGGAGCCAATTATCACGTTGAGATTTACTTAGCGTTTCTGGAGGACAATGTACCAAGGGCCTGAAACACCCACAGGAAGCCATACACAAACTAGTGACGCACACAGGCGAGGCAGGCGGGCGTATGGCGGCACAAATGCACATCGTGTCGCTCAAGCATGAAAAGTGTGCAAACACGTGCACACGCACACACAGTGAGGACAAGATGCCCTCTCACATCTAATCAGTGTGACTGATTACGTCGGCAGATAAGAAGACAGTGAACCCGAGATCTACAAAACGTGTCAACTTTGCCTTCCCGCTGGGCCAGCGCTGCAACAGCTATTTTCCACTGAACGGCATCATTTTCAGCCATTTGTTGACCGCATTACCCATAGTTGCTTTGGGGACTAAATTAAAATTGAAACGAGTTACCTTATAAGCAGAGGTGGGCATTCCGTCAGACTGACAAACCGGTCCGTCAGTCCATCGCTGACGGACGCCCGCTTTGCTGACGATTGACGAATGATGGGACACTTTTTTAAAAACGATGTACGAAGCACTGACGGAAGTGGATTTTTCGTCTGTTAGAGTGACAGCAATATCGTGTTATCGCGATATTAAAATTGCCACGATATCTTCATCCATGTCATTTATATACATTGATGTTCATGTTAACTGTACAATTTGAATTATATGAAGGATTACAGCTAATTAGCATTGTATGGAGACATTTACACGCAACTGCTCATGTTTATTTTATTTGTAGGCTATTTGTATTTTGTGTTCTACAGAAACCATACACACACCCACACAAGCAAATTACACAGAAATTAAACAGATTATTGCTCACATGAACAAAACTACCGGTATGTACTAACCAATAAAAGGTCCCATAAATCAGTCATCACAGCAAATATTTTTCAACATCTCCGTTTGCCTGTTTGAGCCGAACATAGCGTTGTGAACAACGTAGACCATGATACTTTGCGCTGTTGAGCCAATAGGAGCACATGACAATAAAATTACTGGCCAAGCCTATTTTTTTGTCAATGCTGTTATCAGAGCTGGGCATTTGACTAAAAATTAAGCATCTGTGCATACCCTTCCGTCGTCTAATGGCCTTTGTTTCCGGTCTAAAAAAAATAATACCCGTCATAGGCCCATCCGGCTCTAATTTTAAACGGCCGTCCGTCGGCGAGTCCGACTAAACTTCTGACTTCTGATGGACAAACTGACGGAATTGACTGACGATTACAATTCAGTCCGTCAACGGACCTGTAAAAATGAGTAAAATACCCACCTCTGATTGAAAGGATTGAGGTTTGATCAGAAGCGGGGTTCATCTTCATCATTTGGGGCAATTACTGGAAGCTAATTTAAAATATATTTGCTCAATTATTAATTTTTTAAGCATGTAGGTATATGGAAGAGCGAAATCCACCACAAATCAAGTTTCAGCAATTATCTTGAAAAATGAATACCACACAACACTTTTTTTGTTCACTGCTATCACCCAAAATAATTGGTATTGGTCTACTGACTGTGTGGAGCTGTGATTCATTGCATCTGCGCTTTGCCTCCATTTAGAGACTCTAACTGTAGGAGGAAAGCTTCAGTCAAAGTCATGACCTCTATTTTCCAAGTGGACCCGTGAGGCAGGGAAGACCAGACTTAAGGTCAGGACACCTGTCTGCGGAACAGAACCATGTCTTGTCCTTTAAGACCCATTGTGACACAATTCAACTACATACAGTAGGAGATGAAAGAATAAAGTAGCGGGCACAAGAGATGAATGATGGAGACTTACAGTTTTTATGAAGATGGATAGAAGAAAATATATCAAAGCTGGACCTCGGAAATGACTTCAAATGCAGAGTAGTAGACCATCTCAAATAATTATATAAAGTAGATAGAAAGCACGACTGTGTAGTTGGCATACATAATGGAGAAATTACAATGTCAACATTGCTTCGACAACAACTGGAGACGATATTTCTGTGACTTATGTTCAGTGCATCCCTGTTGGATACAATTAGGATTATGAACAGGCATGTGAGCACATTCTCCTCACTGCCAATGTGCGAAGCAATTCTATCCATCAGCAGCAAAAAGAGGCAAGCAGATGTTATGGTACACATTTGTTAAAAGCGGCTAATTACTCCAGTCCAGCCCTCGCAATCAAACTGCAATAAAGCCTTCTGTTTGGAAGCAGCTGGTAGCGTTGATAGCCATCTACAAAGTCTGTATGGAGATGCGTTGATGTGTTTTTTAATATGTTGATGTATGTTACGGTATCTATGTAATGTGTTCATGCAAATGCATCTATAATGAAAAAAATGTCCGCTTTTCACCGACCAGGCAAAAACAAAACGAAAAAAAACAAAACACAGGAGGGTAATTGGACTGGATGAAGCCAAAGCACACGCACATTATAGCATACATGCAATCATTACATTACGCACGTTGATTAGCCTTTATATCTATTCTTCCTCATCATCGCTTAGGCTTTCAGCACGCTCACACCCCGCGGGATGACAAATGACCACAAGATTTGATGTGGTCACATTTTGTAGGATTTAGAAAAATACCTCAAAAGAGCAACAACAACAACAACAACAACAACAAAAGTGTGATCCTCCTGTCACGCTCCATTTACGGGCAATTATCAGGCTTGTTGTCCTCCACGCAATAAACAATAGTGCAAGATAGTGAGGGCTGTAATCACTAGGAATCATCTCCGTTTTACAACCTCCTGTTTCATAATTCATATTTCCAACTGTTCAGGGATAGAGTGAGGGATGATGGCGCTGACGGCTGAGTGGCTTTCGCTGTAGTGTGTGTGTGTGTGCATATGATTTCACGCTTTAATAGAATTTCAACAATGTAAAACTCATACACAAACTATATGTTGTATAGAGTTGTGCATTACTCGTGGAGGGCAAATTTCCCATCACTCATTACTGGCATTGGGTAAAAAAAAAAAAGGGAATATGATGGATGAAGGGCACTGTGTTATGATTAGTGTCTTTGGAAAGCAGGAAACAGCAATGACTTGAATGATTTACGCTGCCCGTTTCTTCAATATAATAAGCTTTAGCAAAGCCACATTGAATAGATTGATACAAAGGAAAAGTGTGTGAAAAATTGAACAGCCAGAAGTGAAGACTCAGTTTCATTGTTTTTCCTCTCCCAGGTTCGCCGTTAACTCATTCACTGCCATTGGCATATCTATTTGTCTTTTCACAGTCCAGCCATTCAATCTAAGGAATTTATTTATATATTTTTTTTTTACGTTTTTTCAAATGTTAGGGTAAAAGAGGGTCTGGCATTGAATGAGCTAAGATAGTTCCTAAGAAAGCTATGTCAGACTCAGGTCATTATTTGACCCCCTAAAAAAAACAAAAAAAACGAAATACCAGGTGTCACACATCTGGCACCAGGCAACATGAAGGCCTTCCTGTAAAGTTTGAAAGGAGGCTATTTAGTGTTTGTAGAAAAAAAAAAATCATGGATGACAATGGGAAAAATTTGGATCTAAATTGCTGATGAGAGAGATGACGTGGTATCTTATCTTCCATTATTAAATTAAGCAAATGTTTTTCATTAACAACCATAGTCTGTCCCAAAACGGTGTTTTGAGCGTTCCAGTGCAGTAAAGTTTCAAAGTGAGGGAATCTTTAAAAAAAAAAAAAAGAAAAAGACCAAATTCTTGCAAGAAATAAATCTGTTAAAGTTTTTCCCAGGGTGAACATGCTCAAAGCGGATTGTAAGGATCACTCTCTTCAGAGCAAATGCAACATGCGGCAAAGCTCAGGCGGCTTCTTGCTTGGGTTGCCAAGCAGCACCAGCAGCCAGAGTAATAGTGTGAGCCGCTGGGCAGCAGCCCCATTCACCAACTCAAGTCAAAATTGTTGACAGGAGTATTTGTGCTACGGTAAGTACAGAGAAACTTCTCGCTCGCTGATTTATTGTGGACAGTCACTTGGCACAGCACGCAATGCAGTGCTGTTGTAGCACACTCTACATTTAGAACAACATTGTGGGAAGTGGGAAGTCAATCCCCCAAAAGTCTTTGCAATAATGCGTTCTTTGCACCTAAACGTTGGATTGTGATAAAATATTGTGTTTGTGGAATATGAGTTAAGCAGCAAAATCCACCCGTTTTTAGCCATCTCAGGGGCGGCCATTTTGCCACGACTGAAAATGACATCACAGTTGGTAACGACCAAACACGTCTCATCTGTTTTCTGAAGCTGAGCCATGATTTGTTCTTCCCTGAGCATCTGTGATCTTATTTTCAGTCTATAACAAGTGGCAAAATGGCCGCCTCCTGAGATGGCTAAAACTGGGTGGATTTTGCTGCTTAACTCATAATCCACAAACACAATATTAATCAGAATGCATTGTTTCAGCTTGTGGGGCTGCATAGAGCATTTTCTTGTGAAAAAAAAAACGTTGGGTTAGCTTAATCTTTAAACATGTCTAGTGGCTTGGAAAGTAGAATGTATGACAAAGAGCATTTCATAGCCAGGGCAGGAGGGAGGGAACAATGGGTGATCCATGCGGCATTTTAGGATACGAAGAAAACCTGTCTGCCCCCTTTAATGCTGCAGCGGTCGAATTTTTGGCGAGCGATAACAGGGATAAAAGCAAGTGAGAGCGCTCAAGTCAAAGAAGAGCACAGACAAAGAAACAACAAACAACAACGGCAGGCCAATGTCATCTTAAGATGGTTAAAAGACACTATTTGGAGAGCTTGAGCATCTGCAAACCAATCCCTTAAACCTGACTGACAATTCTTTCCATCCCAAGAATATACTGTACATTCTGTTGATTTTTTCTTTCCAAAATTGGAACAAAAGTTTCTCCCTGAATTCCTATCTTTCATAATGCATGAGAATTTGAGGGAGAGTGTGTGAGGCATATCACTTGAGAGACAGATCACCCGAAACCCTGCAGAGGATTAGGCCAAGAAGATCCCCGAAAGAATAAGGCATTCAAAGATGGCTCAGCCTGGAAGCATCATTTATAATTGAATCTTCCCTTGAGGATGGTGGGGCCGGTTAAGAATCCCTTTTTAAACTTTCCCTGTTTATCTTTGCAATGACCGAAAGGCCTTCACTAAATAATATAGTACAAGGCAAAAATTCTATCCCAAGACCTAGGAAACGCAAGTTCAATATATTTACTCATTTGGAAACTTTAACAAACATAACGGTCTAAACAGTTTTCAATCTTTGCAGTTCTATGTGGTTTCGATACGATGCTTTGCAGCACGGAGAGGTCAAGATCTAAATTGGTGGGATTTGGACCCACTGTAAATAAAAAGTAGTCATAACGTCGAGTGGAAGAAGACAATAAAGGATCATAAAGGTTTGGACCTACTGCACCTACTGCCATGATATATTTTATTTGTGTGTACACATATTTAGACCTGTACTTGATTTAGTTTAAATTAAATGTATCTCCCTTGGTGGACAGTCATCTCCTATAATAACCTTCATGAAGGTCATGCGTCAAAACATAAGAACAAAAACCTGACTCTTCTATTGAGGCAGATAGTATTGCAGAGTCATTTTTCAGCTCGTGTCAACAAACCGTAGTGGCAAATTGATTTTGACATTTGCCTCCGCATGGCTGTGTGCAGAATGTAACGAGCCAGAAAAGATTGACTCTTTGTCTAACCGACTGCCACATTTACACTGAGCAGCCGTCTCCAGCATTTGCTGGATGGTAGTTAACTTGTGTTTATTTCAAAACACACTGATGAAGTAACTCTGGAAAACTTGATCACCTCTGTCCACCTCAACTGAAATTGTCTTAAACGCATATTATTATTATTATTATTATTATTATCATTATCATCAGTAGTAGTAGTAGTTACTATATAAAATGTTAAGTGTGTCAAAAATATTCACAATAATATCTGCCTTTGAAAAATGTAATTGGAGAGAGGAAATTAGCTCTGTTATCTTTTCTTGAGCAACATGCTAGAATTTACTACACTGAGAGGATGAAAAGGAAAAACACCATTAAGTCATCAGATGAGGTTTGCCGTGAACCACATTTCCACCAAACAGCAAATTCCAATCCATCTTGCCATGGCACAGTTAAACCCTGATCTGTCTTCTATTTTTACAGTGTTGTGTTACGTATAAGCAGGAAGGCCTGGTGGTACTGATCCACCATGCAAAATGTGACACCACACAAACAATAAAACAAAAAAAAGGGCATCATTCAGCATTCATGTCATCTTGCTGACAGTGCATCTAGTAGGGATGAGCATAATAATGCAACGATTAACCGATGAAAGTATTGCAATTCATAAATTGTATCTTGAAGTGACTGAGGTCAAATATAGGGCATGACTTGGGTGCAACCAGCAGGGTTACAACCAGGGGCGGAGCCAGAATGTGGCTAATGGGTGGGCCTGGAAAAATCAGGGTGGGACTGAATATTTCTCTCACTGAGCACAATCCTCCTGTCCCAACACATCGTATATTCAAATAAAATAAGAAACTGATTAATATGGAGTTCAGATCTTCCGTAAACAACCACGATTATGCCATTCTTAATATTCAATAAAATTAGAAAACAAAACAAAACAATGAAACACAAATTCAAAAATAATTTAATAATAAGTGACTAAAAATGTCAAAGTATATATTTTTTTCATGAATCTCACTGAGGGGGGGGGGCAGTCTGTCAATCTGGGTGGGCCTGGGTGTGCTCCGCCCCTGGTTACAACTAATTCAGTCTCAACTAATTTGCGATATAAGGAATATGATATGAGCTATTGAAAGTTGAACTTCATCTATTCAATGCTAATTCCTCCAAAACATTACAGTAGACAGTTGAATACAAAAGAGGCACTGAAAGAGTTCAATACACTCAAACGTTCTCCCAGCCAATAAAAGTAACATGTAAAAATACCAATGAAATGATTAATTTGAGTAATAATTGCATTCTTGGGAGCTCAGAAAATTGCGCACAGTGCCGTACAATGAACAGAATCCTTATGTCAACAACTGCCAGTGGATTTAAAAATTGTGAACAGCGAATTGCAACATTTGACATGCTTTCTACAAGGCTCCCTTCAGTTTCTTTTTATGGATGCAATGAAAAATATACTAATGACCACGTATCACCACTCATCTCCTTATGGAGTGTGGCACCTTGACAACTTCAACGTAGCCGTCTGAAAAAGCAGGAGATTTTATGGACAGGCTTTAACAGTTGAGTGAGTGGCACTCAGACTTGCAGCTGGCTGTTAATGTGCAGAGTAAACTGGAGATTGGAGACAATTACAAGAGGGACTAATAAGGAAGTAGCAAAGCACAACGTAAAATATATTAAAAGTCTTCGGTATCTCTTATGTATCAACACCACATAAATCTTGGATTTTTTTTTTTTTTTTGCATTGAAATAGTGGTGAGGTGTTTGAGTTAGTTTCATGTTTGGATGTGTTCATTGATCTAATTGACTGGCTTAGTTGAAGTTGCTGCGGTAAAAGTTGGGAGGGCTCAGTGGAATTTGGAGGGCATTGGGATGGAACAGGCTGGCCACTCAATATCTTAGCCTAATTAAGCGCCAAACCAAAAACTCACAATGTGCAAGTGAAAGCAAAAGAGAGATTTGCTGACGCTCAGGGAGGTTAAAACTTGTATATTATACTGAATTCTAGATGCTAAACTTTCAAGTGAATAAACTAGATTTAGCAAATCATGTCCTGAGAACTAGATAACTAACAACAACAACAAAAAAAAACAATAGAAGCCACATTGTGAAAATGACCACACCCATCTACAAGCTATTCATTAATCACCCAGATATCCAAACCAGGTTACAGCAGTCATGCCAACCTGAAACAATGTGAAAAAGTAAAATAAAGTGCTATTGATGCAAATTAGACCTTACAGCATGCTAGAATGTAGATTCGTAGCTGGAGCATGTATGTCCAGCCAAGTTGAAGGTAATCCATAGACATTCAACTAAAAGCCGTTAGACGTCTCCTTGGTTAAGGTTCAACAGTCCAATCGTGGTTGAAATTCACTTGCGTATATGATCGTATACTTGATGACTGCAGCCACACATTATGCATACACCCCTGTTTGGTATTATTACAGTCCATGTGTCTGACTGCCTTTTTACTGTGCAGATTCCTTAAATAAATACAAGCAAATGATTAATACAGTCCAAGTAAACCGAGAGTGCCTCTCCACCCTATCTCTCTTCACCTTTCCCTATTGGCCTTTCTTCCTAACTCAATTTTTCCTGAATATACATCTTCATTCCACCCGTACCAGCCAGCTCCGGTTGCTCCCTTTGAAGATGTACTTAGCTGCACTGAGGAGAAATTTAAAGCGAGTGATGGCAGCTTTCAACAGCTCATATAAGAAATCTTCCTCTCCGTGTGAGTGAAATGGATGGGGGGGGGGGGTGGGGGGTATTGTTGCGGTGATATGGGCAGTGGGGACAAGGACTCGAGGCGCAAGCTTATTTCAATCCCCCAGTTGCACTTAGCACACATTTTTAGCTCACACAAAACACATGATGATGAGCAACATGTAATGAACAGATAAACATTCGTCTTTATGGTTTTGTCATGCAAGTAGAGTAATGGTACAAAAATGCGCCGAAAGCGTTTTCCTCAGACGTCGTTCGATTGCATTTGGTTGTTCAGTTCATCAAAATAAATAACTACTGTGGAGACAGCTGCAGATGCATACGGTTTTTGGAAAGAAAAATCGATGTGACCTCCCACTCCTTGAATATATTGTGGTAGAAAGGCAAGTTCGCTGGAACGGCTGATAGCCTAGATGGGAGGTTTTGTTATGTCAAAAGGAAGACTTCACTGCATGGGCAGAGCAAATAGGGCAACAAGTGCCACAGTCACACAGAGCACCACAGGTGCATCATTTTACTGCAGTGTTGCATTATGAATACTGATGAAGTTATGTTTGACTCTGCTCATAAAACCAATACATAAGAGCACATACACTAAGATAAATGCATTTGAACTTATGTTTTGACTCGGGTTGTGGGTAACTTAGGCCTCGTAACTGACAAGCTAAATTAGCTCAGCAACACTGATGATTGGCATTTGGTACGCAGTGGTCATTGACGTAATGGCAGTAGTTGACATTCTTGACTTTTATATAGCTGGCTTGGGAAGCTATTTTGTGATTGACTGGCGACCAGTCCAGTGCGTAGTCCAGAGAGGGTCATCAGTATAGAAAGTGGATTTGTAAAAATAGCATCTCTAAAACTAATTTAGTGGTACATCAACATTCTTGTTGGACATCTGGCACAAATATTCCGTGGTAAATGAATGCTCGTGTGTTGGAAGATTCACTGACAGAATACCATAACTTCACTTTTGCAACCAGAGATTTAACCCAATGGCCTCTGAAAGTGAGGGCAGATCATAACTAAGTTACCAGTACCACCGGCAAAGATGTTATGTTAACAACCGACTCCAAAACAGGCGCAAAACGTGTGAAGACTTGTACAGACATCATAGTCATAACTGCAGTAGAAGGCTAAGTTAATTTTTCAATTTGATCTCAGAGAAACACTGCCTAGCCATTGTAATGCACCACACTTCTTTTTCAAGAGTCGGGAACATACTGTATAATACGATTTCCAAGAAAATCAAGCCATAAAAATGATCATTTTACATGAAGACTGTCAAGGAAGTGAGCTGTGATGACAGAAATGACTGGAGGGCATCTTCTATCTTACAAAAGCAGGATATATAGTGTACGTCGAGAGAACTAGCAGACCTGACAAACAGTTGAAAGAAATGATAAAGAGAAAACATCCAAGATGTCTTTAGAAGGAAGATTTTATTCTTTTGATCAAGCTAAACTTTTATTTTGTTGACAGGTGCATAACATGCACCTTGTAGTAATTGCTTCTTCAGATTGATAATTAAAAAAAAAAAAAAGCGTGCTAATTGCTGTGAAGTGTTAAGATGGGGAAAGACTTGCATGGATTACTGCCCAAAAAAATAACAACATCAATGGTCTATGGTAATTTGTTATATAATGAACAGAAGAGGAATGTTTGAAAAAAAAAAAAAAAAAAAAAAAAGACTTGGCAAATATTTACATTTGTTAATATTGTGTTTGTGGAATATGTGGAATAGTCACTGACGATGTAGAGGTTTCCCTAACCTGACTTAGACGCAAGCATTGTTGGTTCATTTCACTCAGTGATGATGTCAATGTGAATATGAATCATTGTCTGTCAATTCATGTTCTTTGTTTGACTGGCGACTGGTCCAATGTGTAGTCTAGCTTTTGCCCAAAGTCAGCCGGGATATACTGTCAATATCGGTGCGCCTTTGTATATACGTTAGATATTATTGTCTGACTGTCTTAACAAACAAGCACCACCAGTGCCCCAAAATATTCACCTAAACCGAAAGCCTTGCTGCCATCAATAAGAAATCTGCTCAAATCGTTAACAGGGGGCCCTCTGGGTACAGCCCAAGCTGTGAAAAGTGCTGAAAGTAAATTAGGCAGTGTAAACTTGACACAGCTAGCTCAAGGTCCTGAAAGTTAAACTATTTCCTTGCTTCTTCTCCTTGCAGAAATAACGGATCGATGCTTGTTGACGGTGTGATTGAGGCAACCTCCCTCCTCGACAAATATTTCCACTGAGAGCAAATTTCACCTTTGCATTAGCTACAACCTAACTTTCAGTTCTATGCTTCAGTGCAGCTCAATCCACCTTGAGACCTATTGAAATGTTTATCTGTTGTGACAATTAAAAAAAAATGAAATAAAAAAACAAAAAGGTTGGATGTACTGTAAATAGAGACATATTTTCAGAGTTTTTCAAGACAACTCCTAATTTCCTGATTTCCAGCATAAACTGATTCTATTTTGAAGCATATTGTAACACATGCATAGCGTAAGCAATCTGCGTGAACCCCTTTCTTTATTTTCTGTCGCCAGCACATGCAAGAAGTGGTTGAGGAAGAGAAGAAAACATGAGTCATCTGCAATGACGTTTTGATGAAGAGAGTGAAATACGGCTGAGCGAGGAACTGCTGAACTTGATCTGGAAATGAAAAAAGATAGATAGCGGGTACTGGTGGCAAAATGGGTTGTAAAAATGCATTGGGAATCTCAGGACAGAGAAAAGAAGAGTGACTTATGAAGCACCAAGTAATACTTGTCAAAAGTCACACTTTTCTCTCCAGGGACACAAATTCCTGTTCTTTCCTAAAGGCCAATACCACTCCACCTTGCCAATTATGTCCTTTCGCTAGGAGCTATCTCCCCGTCCCTGACCTTTTTCACACAATTCCCAAAAGACCAGACTCCAAGCCACCACTTTCGAGCACACTATCCTTTGCAGCATTGACAGTACGAAAATTGAGAGGATGATTGTTCATTTTAAACACATCAGACCGTGTATAGAACGAGCATTGTTATCTGTGTAATGGTAGAATACATATTGGATCTAATCGGATTGTGTAGCTTTAGCTAAAGTTATGACCGGTGACGTCAAGTGTAGGCCTACTATTTCCTATCTACTGTAAGAGCTTCCTACAGTGGCGGATAACACAGAAACAAATTAATTCTGATTTGTTCATATTTTCTTAACTCATTCACTGCCATTGACGGATTTACTTGTCTTTTCACAGTCCAGCCATTCAATCCCAGGAATGTATTATTATTTATAATTTTTTTCAACTTTTTTCAAACGTTAGGGTAAAAGAGGGTCTGAAAACATCTGACAGTGAATGAGTTCAAATGAACACCAAGCATGCTAAAGAACTACTTGGTAATTCTGTTTTGAATGCACATTTCCACTAAAAAGGGCCACATTTCTGAACAATCCATGTGTTCGCTGAAAATGCTGCTTAGCTGTGAGTTTCCCCCGTCCATTTGCCAATGCGAATTGGTCAGGCAGTTTCAGGCTCCAGTGCTTCCTGATGGGAGGCTTTAGCAGAGCTCCATAACCCAATCAAATTACAGATAATTAAAAACCAGAAAGCAATTTAAAACCCAGAGGGTCGTTAAAAAGCGTAAATGTAGGAAATCAAGCAGATCAGTCGAAAATATTCAGAGAATCCGCACACTATGCACGTACATTTTGCTCCTCTGCTCATCTCCCTCATCTCTATTATTTTGATATGCTCAATGTAGGGTGGCGTTATTAAATATTTGTAAGCCCTCTAAATACTTCACATGCTTTACTAAGCTAATAGAATCACAGTTATGTCTGTACCAGACCTTCAACTTTAAATTGAATGTCTCTACTCTATTTGAGAGCTGCAGGAGGATGAAAGGACCACGTGATGGGCCTTTATCCTCTTGCTCACGCGGTTCTAACTGGAGGACCGGCAGATGCTTCGAATGTCACTGATCTGCATCGTATTCATTAACGCTGCTATATGTGAGCCTGGGTTACTCTGGTGCATATGATTAAACATGTCGCTGGGTGGCCACTTGTCCAGGGAAAAGCAAAGTGGTGGTTAAAGGCCACTTTCAGATTAAAAGTCTGACTGCTCTGTCTGGATCGTTTTTTAAAAAAATTTTATCCTAATGTTATAGAATGTAAAAAAATGATCCTGAATTGTGAAAAAAAACTACTGAACGACAAAAAGGTGGAAAACACAGCAGTCGAACACAGAACATGGCTATTGTGCCTCTTCACTTAATCAACAACCACCATAAGATTCAATACAGCACTTCAGTATTGACTCGGCTCTCCTCTGTGGTCAATGGTGACACTACTAATAGCTTCTGTTTCCACATCATCTCCACTGTTAACGGTCAGATAAGACATTTCTTTGTCACTTTGAATCATTCACTGTAAAGTTCCAGTAATAATTACTGATTGCTTGCATCGGTGTAGAGTTTGCAAGTACAATGACATAAATGAAATCTGTACAAATCCTTGGTACCCTGCACCATTGGTAACCAGCCATATGTGTAAAATTAATTTAAGATGTTGCTATGCTATGAAGTCCATTGATTGGTTGGAAAACAATAGTCCATTCAGTACAACAACACAATAACCCCAAAAATGTCTTTTTCAAAACTCAAAAATCAGGTTTGCCCAAGGTTGCAAATGTTCTCCGAATGGTCATCAGACGTCCGCCTGTACTTTTCTTGTCGCAAGAAAATGTTGAACATGTTAAAAAAACCCACAAAAATTCCAAATGTCTGGCGAAGGTTTTGCAAACATTTGCGACATTGAACGAACCCTGACAGACTCTGACGTGAACGCAACATTCGCTGCGTTCCAAAACACTCGCAATTGTTCACCGCTCAGTGGGGTAGGGGCTGAACAACCCAAAAAACACCTTCTCAAAAAACCGATGTATATTTTATATTCCAAAATTCTGAAACTTTGCAACCTGATGAAAACATTTTGCCTTCTTCTGGCTACTTTGTAAAGCAGAGCCACTGCAGCTTTGACTCCAACAAACAAAACACAAATTTGACATTTTCAAACTGTGATGATGCCGCCTGGACCGGCACTGATATGCACACTATGGCACGTGATTGGGGTGAATATCTGCGTCTCTGTCCTTCGCTCGAGAAGAGCCTGATAAGCTCTTCTCCGGACACACAACAGGGGGCCGAGTTCATCTCTGCTGTGTGTCCTGCATGTCTGCGCACAGTCCAGGCCAAGTGGCCCTAATTCACTCTAACTCTGTCACGAACGTGGCTCAATACATTTCAAGCCTGCAGCATGCCATTAAAAAGGCTAAAACAGGAGCGAAAAGTAGCTTGGCCGTAGAGTTTAACAAGGAGAAAATCAAACAAGAGAATTAGGTATCTAAAGAAGGAAAACAAGTGAGCAGTGGCTATTCATAAAGACGAATGGCTCGAGCGGCTGTGGAATTAACGAGAGCAACAAACCACGGGCATCATTGTTCGATTCCATTCAGGTGACACATGGCCGAGTACTCGTGCTTATGGATCTGAGCTAAGCCTGTATCTCGGCTTTCGCAACTGTAATCTTCACCTTCTTCTGCCAGGCTCTTTTCATGTGGATCCAACGAGATGAATCAGAGGAAAGAGTGTTCCCAGTCATTCAATGGGAGCAGCGCAATGCTGCGTTATCACTTGCTAGTTGGACAACAATAGCGCACACAGCACTCGACGGCATGAAGGAACTTTCTTTTGTCATATTTTAATTTGAAAGTTTGCCTTTGTCATTTTCAGGGGACTGATGCGGGAGACTGAGAGGGATGTGGCATGGAAGTGCTTGACGGTATCATGTCGTTTACGGCGCCGAATTTAGCGCCGAGTAAATTCCTACGAGTGAAGGGCAGCATAGTTGCGAGGAGTGAGTCACTTTTGGGGCAGATGTAGCACCGACAGAATGTTTGCATCGACTGTGATGATATGAAGACATGCGTCATCTCAGCCACACGCTTCCAGAACCAATCTCTCAAGGAGATTACCGGCACAAATATAAACACACACAAACACACACATACACACACACACAAAAAAAACCCCTTCTTCTGTTGATAACAACACATCATCCGGAAACACTAAATACAAACCGCACTAATCTGTTCTTCTGTTCAAAACACTTAACACCAAGTCAGCATCTTTAGATAGAGCAATGGCGATAATAATTTGGCACGATATCAGTTTTGTAATTAATCTGTTGGCCTGGTTTTGAGCGCTTGTTAAATCAAATCAAGGAAACGCCTACTCTCACCCACCGTGCAAACCACACGCACACACGCACAAACACACTTCTCAAGATTTATAAATACACAACATAAGGAGCTTCCAATCAATCTTAGGCAGATGTGGTGGTTGCGCTTGTATCCTGTTAGTGAAGATAATTTGCTCATTGCTTTTGGAACCTCTCTCTGGCATTTGAATCACATACCCTTTATGGAGAAAAGAACTGACTCACAATGTGTACTGCCTTCATATAAACTTTTCTGGGGTTTTGTTTAGGTATATTTACATAATTGAATCATTGAAAATATGGAGCAGCAGCCACAATAGCTTCCAATGTTACGTTAGAAAGTGTAGGAATGTTTGTCCATTCTCCACTTCTGCTTTGTATCTGGTTGTCATCTCATCTAAGCGTAGCTGAAAAAGCAACCAAAAAGAAAAGCCTCTACTGCTGCTCTTTGCTCATTTTTAAAGACGAAACATCGACCGTTTGTGATAAGAACTGCTGCTGAAGTAACATTTGCGCCAATATCTTTTGCATTTGTTTACAAGCTTGCAGTTTCCTAAAACGAGCCACTGCCTCGCTCTCTCAAGGATTCTCAATGGTTTGATCATTTTGATGAGAATGAGGATTTCCAAAAACACAATGCTCTATTATTTCAAATCCCCACAAGGTTGTCCATTCATAGATACATTCAAAATTGCCTTATAGTCTTTTCCCTGTGCATATTACCTCTCTGGTGCCCTTTGTGCGTCTGCGATAGCAGTGCTAGCAAAACGATATCACATTTCCAGCTGGCCATGAAGCCTCACGGCCAGTTCTTGCTGTTTGCTGAGGGACTTCCAAAAATCCCAATGCAATATCCACTCAGTGAGTCTGGGCAAGCCCATTAGCTCCTTTAGCATGGAACAGAGTGCGTTACACCTCTCAGAGTCTCTGTATTCCTTTGGCCTTTTCTGCTATCACGCTCATTGTAAATATTTCTCCAGTGCTTTCTTGTTTGAAGACAGGTACTCTTTCCCATCACCGTGCTCACACTCTGCTGTGATAAATAACAGCGTAATTCTACAAACCCGGCTGATATGACAGAGATATGTATTCGGTTATTGCAGGGAGGGATGGAAGGGACGGCAAATGGAATATTTGCTTGGTTCTAAATACATTTTTCAGGGGATACATTATCCGCTGGTTGGGAATGAATGGAGGAATAACAATAAACCTTAAACATATGTCCAAGGGAGCACGTTGTTTCATTTGTCTCGCACACACACATTCCAAGATGAGATAAATGTCCATGCGCTCATATCTGAGGGAAGACTATCCGTTAATACAAACGTTCCAGTCCTTTTCTCGTGGCTTTGATGCTAACACAGCCTGCTAAGCCTCAGGGGAAGATAAAACTGGCAAATTATTGTCTATGACGCTGCTGTCAATAACCCTTCACACGGAATCAAGAATCAATTAGTGAGGTGCTAATTACTGCAGTCACACGCTTGTGGAGAGTGATGGGAAAGTGAAGGAGGTGGGACTCTGCTGTCTGTAAATCATTCAGCTGCTGTCCTCAAGGTCAGCGAGACAGAGTGTTCAGAGCAAATGTGGCTAATAATGTCCCTGTGGCTTCAATAAAGCAGATTGACTCCGTCACATGGCGAGAGACGGCCGTGAATGACAAAAATGAGAGGTCTGAGGTCCTGCCACCTGTTGTGATGGAGACAATAATGAGCTCGGACTGAAGTCACTCAAAGGCCGCAGGGGCAACGGTTAGTCCACCTCATGATGTCACTGTGGATCCCATCAAACGCGATTCATGACTTCTTCCTGTCTAATCTTGAAAAGATTTGTTGATTTGTTGTCTCTTTGATTCCAAAGCCAAACAAGAGTGACTAATTGACCATGGACTCAACGCTTCAATGATTCTTCCACACAGATAAATTTTGGGTGAGTAAGAGCCTAAGAATTAAAGACAGGAATGATTGTAAAAAGAAATACATGTTGAAAGGAATTTAAAAGAGAATTGCTTCATTCCTGGCTCGGATTGTGGTGATTCACTTTCATCAAAGAAGTAGTTATAGGATTAAGGCCTTTTTATTATAATGAACATGAAGCTCTCCAGCAATCATGGAGCATTTACAGTAGGTGAATTTGTAAGAGCGCCTGTGAGTGCCAGCGAAATGAATCAAGCCTGCCTGTTGGCACTCGTCTACTACTCCGCAAGGTTTTCTTTATATAAAACTTCATCTTGGAAATTGAAAATCGAAATAAAATGCATAACATACAACAGTACATTCTTTGATCATGACTGAATCGAGCTGTATTGGGGAATGTGGAGCTCTTGTGAGCTTTGCAGAAGTCTCACAAGATTTACTGACATAAAGCAATTACTGCGGAATAATTTCCCCAAATGTACATTTGACAAACCTAGACTGAAAGAGGAAGAAATGAAAGGGGGAAACAACGAGAAGCTTTCAAGAGTAGTATTTTGAGTGTATTATTTTTCAGAAACCCGACCAACTTTTCTGAGGTATGCAAAAATTCATTATTTGTGTCAAGAAGACTCAAACAGTGCAGTCAGAATACACTCTTCATGCATATACGTAGTACGTCGACTTTACAGTCAGTTAACCAAACCTATTATGTTGCAATGAAACTATTGTCCTGTCTGAGTTGTAGTGTGCATATGAATGAATATAAAATCAAACATTATTTCTCCCCCGTGGTGATAACACCACTACGGGGAGAAATACTGTATCTTAATATACTGTATTGGGACGGAAAATAAGGGTGGGAATCAGCTAAACATTAATGCGCTCACCTCCTCCCACTTCTCTATGGCAGCATGACAAATTGCACTTTCTTTGCACGAGAAAAAAAAAAAAAACACACTCAGGCAGGGTAAAAAGAGGTCAGAGAAGAAGGTAAAAAGCTTAAACAGCAACATAATTAAGACACCCAAACAGCTATTCCGATTGATTTACTGTCTTTGCAGTCAAAGGAATGTGCGGAGGTCGTGTAAGGAGGTGCGCATGGCGGAGGAAAGCAACGCTGTACGTTTTAATTCTAATTCCCCGAAATCCTCAGGTGTTGCTTTTAGATGAGTCCTTCACAAGTGTGTTGCGTAATAAACATTGGTGGACTTGCACTTTATTATTAGACACAAGGCCAAACATAACCCCTGCTTCAGTAGAATAAATCATACAACGTCCTGCAAATACGAAATGCGGTTTTGCAAGACACAGCACCTATACAATTACATTCTACAAGTCTTTTAAATTCATTGTTCAAAACTGCTGAGACAACAGCTAGCCTTTCAGTGCACTCCAATGCAACCTCTATGAGCTCATGAGCCCGTTGACGGGAAACAAATACCGCAATTTGTAGTCATTTCACTTTCACACTGGAGAAAAAGAAATGTTTGTTTTTACTTTTTATACTCTTGGGCAAATATGGCTGTTGTGAGTTGACATATTTCAGTCATGTATTATAATAACCGTACAACGGCACTGTTGGGAATATGTGCATATAAATGAACAGAGGTGGTCATTTTACTAAAGTTTGCCGGTCGGTCAACCATCAGCAGCCTGGGTACCCGTCCGTCATCTGTCAATCCGTGCATTTTTCAAGCCGGACCGAACTGTAATAGTCGGTTGGTTAGTCCGTCATATTACGTTTTTCCGCGCTTCAGTCAGTAAACATTATAGGTCCGCCAGTTCGTCTGTCGTCAATCTGGGAAAAAAAAGGTCCATTAGATGAAAAATCCATCCATCCAACCATTATCTGAACTGATTTGATTAAAATGGTAAAGTTTTGCTTACCTTAACCAGAATCCCGTGTTACATTGTTGCCAAAGGTACAATCCTGGTGGATTAAAATGTTTCCTAGTCTTTGCAAACCAAAATAAGGTTATTAAATAATGTAATAATACATTAAAATAAATTAATCTTATTCTCTTCAAATTAGTCGTCTTCTTCATCTTCATTTGTCTTTTAGCGGTTGGCAAACAATTTTTGGTGCATGACTGCCACCTTCTGAAATGGAGTGTGGGCTTGAAAAATACTGTTTCACAACCTCCTAACCCGACTCTTTCCAAAAATTAAATTATAAATGTAAAACTTAGCTCACAACAACTTCCCTGTAAAACTCTCGCTGTATCAAACGCTACTGGTACTATTTCTTAGATAAGCAGTTTGGATAATGGATGGTCAGCCTGACCAACACGATTTTCTCTTTGGTGCATACATATACAGTCAATGTAGTTTGGGTCGCGTCTCTCTTCAGCAAAACGGGCATCTGTCAGTAATGGACTGTGGGGTGCATTTGGACTTCACCCGGTTAGTTATGATTACACAGACGGATGAAAATCCACTTCCATCTGTTCTTAGTCCGTCTTTTTAATTTTTTTATTTATTTATTTCTTTTTTTACGTTTCCCGTCCATCGTCTAATGTCAGCAAAACGGGCGTCCGTCACCGGTCAGATGGAATGCCCACCTCTGAAAGTGAACATGTCAACAGTGCGGTGCCTCTAATTATCAGTTTACAAAGTGTGTGTTTGTGTGAACATTCACTGGCTTTCATGGTGTGAAAATGCACATAAAAGGGAGCGTATATGTGAGCATTAGCATAATATGAGCGGTGTAAGAGAAGATGCCTCTGAATGGCTCAGTGATGCAAAGCAGAGCTAATCTGTTACTGTACTGCTGACATGATAAAAGAAACACACACTATCGTAATGCAGTAGTTAATCTTCCAGTATATTTTCCCTGCTTTAATTTGGTACTCTATGGTGGCTAATTTAAACCACAAACCATTTTAGCTAATATAAAGGTAGTGATCTTTCATAGAATATCCTGGTGGACCTTATACTTCATCTAGTAAGAAGTTAAAATTGTTCAGACAAGCTGCTATTTCATCAAAGATCATGAAATCGGGCAATGCCCATTAGTAATGCAGATCCTCTCTTCAGGCTTTTCGCAGACTGTCAGGCTCATCTTCTCCAATCGTGTTCAAATATGCTGAAAATGAAACCCTTGAAGTGTAAAGAAAAAAAAAAAAAAGTCCAAGAGATCTGGCTCAAATATACCGTTCCAACACATTTGATCTCCCAACAAAGATCGATTGATCCAGTGCTATGCAAAATGTGAGAACAGACTGCCAAATAGTAATTCAAAAATGTTTTTGACAAAGTAGTCTTTAATACTTTTGTATTCTTTTACATTGAATAACTGTACAACTTTAGAGCGCCCATGTAAATGCCATCATGTACACTACGATATTGGTAGTGGCCTTATACAGCGGCACACTGGTCCCGGGCCACTGGACCACCGTTAATGTTGAACCCTGAGGCATCTTATGTTTCAACAATTATTAGATTAAGAATGTCAACATGTCAATCATTCACTTAATAAAGATGTTATCATCGAACAAAATTATTTCTGTTTCCATTAGTTCCTACGGGGAACAAGGTTTGGAAATCTAAAGGTTGACCAACATCCGAGTGTACTACACAAAACATCCTTTCAATAATCCTCAGTAAAATTGCAGATAACTGGAGCCTATCCTTGCTCTGCAGAACAGAGGCAGGGTATACTCTGGACTGGTCACCACCGGTCAATTGCAAGGAATATATGAGAAAACAATATATAGACACTAGTTTTTGTGGAAAGAAAAACACATACCCAGGATAAACTAAGAAGCTTGTTGTCAGTGTAGTAGGATGTGATAAATATTTTGCCTTTGGTATCATCATAGCAATCCATCAATTGGGAGCTATAACAAAACACATTGATTCTTAATTATCGCTTGGTTTTTGCTCAACACAATGAAAAGCAAATCCGTTGTTCTGACGAGGAACACTCCCCCAACTGTCCTTGTAGCAGATTATGTTGCAAGCAGTTCACATTACGCAGCAACAAAACCAAAGTCGATAATGAAATGGATTTCGATGAATATGAGCAACCCCGCCTCCACCGCCCTCCTCTTAAAAGTGTGCACATCCTTAATGGGCATGTAAAAGGTAGTTAAATGTTAACTTGATAAATGGTCTTTGGGAGCTACAAGAGCGTGAAGACAATAAAGAGAATCAGGAAGGATCATTTAGCATCGACACTCACCGGTTGAGAGTTTTACTTGTCAGACCCTCTCACAGCAACAAATATCAAGCCAAATGATGCACAGCTCAATCATGCAGTGTTGCTGTAAACTACATTTAGTTATGTGGACTGTGGCCAAGGGACGGGAGGGGGAGGTCAGTGAAAGGGGGCAAAATGAAACTAATATTGAAATGGTGGTTGTGGATGGCCTCAGATCACTGACATCATCCAAGATGATAGTCAACTTGATGGAAAGCATAAGAAAGGTGAACAAGGTGACACAACTCACCGTGTCCAACTCGTAGTGAGGCCGGCGAGTGATACACGGATACAGGGGGCTGATGGTACCTGGACCCTTGAGGGCCGTGTGAGTACTCTGGCTGGGGGAGGGCGGGGGGCTGGGGGGATCCGGGGGTAGGAGACAAGAGATGGAGGTCTGGGGATGAGGAGCCAAAAGCTGAGCTGAGCACTGTCCATCCCACTGCCCAAAGCAACATCCAGAACAGGTGGCTCTCCACAGCTTTTCCTTTGGGGAGCATAGCTCGCGCCCCCAACCCTTAAAGGGTATTCAAAAGAAGAAAAATAAAAAAAGAGGGAACTCCACAACAAACACTCCAAAATGAAGACTCCAATTGATGGCAAGCAGAAGATCTTGTATCTGTGCTTTCTTGGCTCCGCTTTGAAGCAAAATCCAAATTGTCTTTACTACTCGCGGTGGTGAAACCATACAGCCTCTGTGCCTATATGAGAGTCGAGCCGCTAGCCGCACCTGGAACGAGTCCCTGCGCTCCCTTCTTCACCTGCAGGCAGAGTGAGGAGCAGAGGGGGGGGGAGGGAGGGGATAGAGCCTTCTGCCAGTCTCGCTTCACCAATGCGCCGCTCCACTCTGTCAAGCCACTGATATCACACTGCGAGACCAGGGAGGAGGGAGGGATGCAAGGAGGAAAGGAAAGAGAGCGAGAGAGATAGAGAGAGGGAGACGGGGTGCCCCACACGCTCTGGCACAGGCGAACCGTCAAGATTTTTATCTTTATCGTCCCCGCGGAAGAAGGCTGGCTACGGTTCGGCTAGTCCAGTGCGTTTCACTTTCGGCAAGTTTGGACATGGACTCGATATTTGTCGAAATACTGGTCTCTCTTTTTCATCCGCACTTGTACAGCTGTAATCTAAGGAGATGACAATGCAAAGCCAAGTTGAGAAACCATGAAAAGAGAGCGAGATGTGACGGGATGCTAAGGTAGGGCTCAGGTGAAACTAAGCAAAGATGACGGGACAGATAAAGGAAGGTGGTGGCAAGTGGGCAACTTATGCAAATCCTACTTGAGGACGTGGGCAAATCGAGGCATTGGGAAGCCACTGCAGAGGAGGGGGCTGCTCTCAGAGGAAGGGGGTGCACAGGCGGAGCTGGGAAGTGGAGTGTGGAACGACAGTTGGGATAAAAAGAATGACGAGTAAAGATTGAAACCTATGATTTTCCCTGAAACGCATTTCAAATGCTGCTTGGGGTATGACAGCATGAGACTACCTTTCTATACCATGGATCTAAAAGGCCTATTGAAAGTAAACTACCCAAAAAAGAACATCAAATAAAAGTGACATGAAAAAATGAAGGTTTCCAAATCTCTGTTCTGTCAAAATTTAAACTTTTGGGAGCCGTTTCTATAGAGACCAAACACGATATTGGCTACATTTACAAAATGTCTTTAAACTGATCAGAGTTCGGATTAAAATTGTGATCGGATGCACTTTCATGGACACTAAAAATATTGCGCGTTTACGCATCACACTTTCGAGCAGAACAAATTATTTTAACGTGCGCAGATTGACAAAATATACCGTAAGTAAAAGTAGAAGAAGAAGAAGCCATAATGACTTCCGGGTCAACAAAACATCGCTCCGTCCATTTCTACTATAAACGTTAGCATTTTTGCGTATTTTTCCCATTAGTGCTGTTATTTTGAGTTAACACTTCCTAACGGAGCTGTTCCAGTTCAGTCTTGTGGCCGCCATGTCTTTCGCTCGCTTCTACTGGCTTCCGGGAATAACAGAAATGTGTGTACTGACGTCACTGACATGTAAGTTTGTTTTCCAAAAAATAAAGAAAATAAATAGCAAAATAAAGTCTGATTTAGCAAAATTACCCCCCAGGCCTCACCCCAACCTAGTTCACCAACAAATGACTTGGTAGGCTGAACACAGTTCTGGAGTCAAAGAACCAATTTGTGCACTATCGTGTCAAATTATGTTTGTCGTCACGTTCATGCGGCTCAAAATTTTTTCCATTGTCTTGGGCACTTGCCTGTTTTCCACACTGAGTGAGGTCTGCTTCGCGCTAGTAGCAAGCAAGTAGCCTTCCGCTGTGAACACTTATTGCTGAGTGAGGTGGAAGAGGCGATGGCTAGACGCCGGCAGCAATGCGCGTGCACTCATCTGGCAACATTCAGCCCACTGGTCACTGACAAATTAACAAAACCTGGGCTCGCCATTGGCCCAGCAGTTCTCCTTTAAATTAATCGTTAAAAGTGAAGTGTGATATTTAGAATTAACAGCATTACCAATCTGCACGAGTTCATTTTTCTATTTTATGTTGCCTTTATTCCCCCCACAAAAGTTTCTCATGGGCTAAAACAACATGAAGTGGTTTCATATTTCAGCCTGCCAGTGTGTTTGACTTTGTCAAGAGCTATGGCACAGAAACATGGTAAGGTAATGTTAGCATGGGCTTTTATTTTTGGGCTTTTCTAACCATGTATCCAAACGAATGTGCTCCACTGACTACGCTTTGGTTTACACATTTAGTATTAGCTCTGCTTTGAACTGTCTAACTACTGAAATTATACCACGGGACTTTAGGACATGGAAGCACGCCAACGGCCGAGTAGTTATGGTGCAGTGGAAAGTGGGCATAAATGACAAGACAGATGTAGTGTGGCTTTCATGCCACTGATATGATGATAGACTTAACCTCAAACTCTATATAGTGCCTGTGCATTTGTCAGCCTGTTCCTTCCCATTATTTATTTCAGAGAGGACTCTTATCTGAGACACCCACAGGCACAGTAATTGTGGTGCTTGTTGGGAACAGAGAACACAGGAATAATGTTTCCTGGGCAAATGAGCGACAGTGGAAAGAAGACATTCTGACAGCCACTGATCCGTGTAAGAGACAAAAAAAAAAAAAAAAAAACAGCAGCATCTGAGAGAATTCATATAACACAGGCATGCACACTTGCAAACATTGTGATTGTAGCCACTGCCCAGTGATGTATTACATCTTCTCAGACAGTGCAATGCTGGATGATATATTGCCTTAGGACTATTAAGTGTGATGGGAAGTTTGAATAAAAAGCAGTAGAAAAAGTAAGCGAGTAATATATAGTGAGCTCAAGCAAATGACAACAAAATAGTGCACTAACACCTGTGCCACAAGATTCATGTCTGTTAATTGACTCGGTTGTTTCTTTTCTTCCTCAAACAAACCCAAAAAATAATCTTTTTTTTTTTTTCAGGGAAAGAATTATGGCACTGCGGAGTCTCTCACTGACTTGGTAATGAACCGTTGTCAGGATCAGTGCTAATTAGCGCTTTACACTCGGTGGTGTGTCTGTGTGACAGATTAAGTCTGTTTGGCTTGTCCCACACTGTGGTGAACGAGTGGAAAACAATCAGTGTCGTGGAGTGGGCACACAGTCAAGGATGGATTAAAAACTCTTAATTCAATTAAATACACAACTTATGAGTCATCAGTCTGGGAAAAAAAAAAAAACATACTGCAGAGCATTGCATGCTTAAACTGCAACACAGATTTGATGTCTGTGCTCAGAGTTGAATTGCCTGCTAAAACTCTATTGATAACTCTGATGAACTAAAAATACAAATGTCGGTCTTAAGAGCAGGTAAACCCAGAGAATCGACTATCACAGTGGTAAAAATTTAAAAGTAGATTTATTAATTTCTGTCATTTGTAGCAGTGTAGAACTGCATTACTACCAAGAAGCATTCCTAATATTTGGGTTGAGAAAGTATATGAGAAGGACACAATATTAGAAGGACACAAACTACAAACAAACAAAAAAAGACAATACGGGAATCCTGCTTTTTAAGACTTTCTTCAGTAAGTGTGTACACATCAGTGTATTGGGAGGGTTACTTTTTCATCTCAGCAGTTCTCACACACAAAAAAAACGTGCCTTACAAAATGCACCAAGAACAACGCGAGGGAGCCGATTGGCATTCATATCAATACCGGTAGCGGCTTCTGCTGTTGAACCCCATCTGCAACAAATGCCTTTCCTCTCCCTTCATTCCTCCAAATGCACGCACGCGCTCATGCACACGAGACGCGTACACTGACCACTGAGGTGCAGTAATCGAATCCGTCCCAGTGAACTGCACACTGCCATCCTTAATAATGAATGAATCATAAAAACAAAAGTGACATGCAGCAATTGAAACATGGTCGTTTTGTTTGAAACATTTAAAACGCTACAAATAAAATGAATAAATGATAAAAGATGGCCGGACACACGGTTGGAGGACAAAATGGGGAGAAGCTTAAAAAAAAGCTGGAAAAAAAAAAAGAAAAGATGAAATGAATAAGAGGTCATTTACCACATCGGGTCACCTCACCACAAGGGAGTATTATGTTTACCGGATACCGTGACCTTTTACCCAAAGCACAGAATGTGACTTTAAACTAACAAGATCATCCATCTTAGTATCCTGTATGACTGGTGGAACAAACTGGCCACTATAATGCGTGATACACGGCTATATCTATGTGACTGATCTGAGAATGTTTAACGACAAAAGCAATCTTGCATTTAAAAAAAAAAAAAAAAAAAAAATGTATTCACTGCCATTGACGAATTTACTTGTCTTTTCACAGTCCAGCCATTCAATCCCAGGAATTGATTTATATTTTTTTCAATTTTTTTTCCAAACGTTGGAGTCAAAGAGGGTCTGAAAATGTCTGGCAGTGAATGAATTAAATAAGCATTACTTCCTTCTTCCTTTTATTCTTTTTTTTTTTTTTTTTTAAATTGCACATACTTAACATTGGTGAACTGCAAGTAAATTACACATTTGAAATCCTTGTCGTTACCAGTTGGTGTTGTTTGCCGTGACACATCACAGGACTCACCAAAATGGTCCAAGCAATTTAGATGCAATGAATGACAAAATCTGGATCATATAATACCTTATTTAGAGAGCTTTTTTTTTTTTTTTAAAGATATGTAAGTGAGATCCATGCCATGCTGAGTAGGTGAGAAAGAGATGATTGCTTATGGTATGGTACAGCGTTGGAAATAGAAACCATTACAGTTGTAATATGCTCACTTTGCTCTTTGATATGCATGAGAAATACAAATGTGCGCTCGGGCCAGGGGTGAGGTAGCATCAAGCAGAAGTGGTGATGCATCTAGAGTAAGCCAAAAATAAAGTAGGGTTATTTGGTTGCATATTTTGTACTGATTGTTTATAAGTGATCATTCACAATCATGTTGATGCTACTTAACTTTTGACTTGACTGAAAACCAGACACACATTCACTTTCCACCAGTTTGTTTTGAAGGCATAAACAGTATTGTAGGCTGTATGGTTTTTTTTTTTTTTGTGAACAAACGGATGCACATCCAAATCATTTGTTGTCTTGTACCCTTCTTAATCCATCTTTAACCTGTAACTACTGCAGTCTATAGTCTATATCTCAGCGGCCCTCACCTGTTAACATCTCTCATCAGGAGAAAATCATACCTCAGCTTAAAAAAAAAACAAGCGAGCCGTGATTTGTTGTTACCTGAGCTCGGATCAAATGTGATGTCATTTTCAGTCGACAACAAGTGACAAAATGGCCGCCCCCTGTGATGGACAAAAACTTAACTCAAATTCCACAAATGCAATATTAATCAGACTACCGTGTTTAGACTAGTAGTGGCCTATAGACCATATCATTGCAAAGAAATTTTGGGCTTGACTTCTATAATAATGACAGAAAAGACACCTTTTGTCCTATTGCAAAATACATGTCAGAAATCACTGCCAACTAATTCCACATATACTGTATCACCCGAACAGAGAGAGGCTGACCGCCACTTCATTTGTAATAGGACAACCTCAACTGCAGCACAGTTCTAACACACACACACACACACTAACAGCCACACACTTCCTCATTGCACTTTCTAGACAGTGCGAAAAACTGGCATGGACCATGTGATGCTCAGCTGCGAGGCGCGCACCCACATACGCATGATTTTTGCATCAAAACACACCTAATCTAGCAAGCGAGCTAACAAACAGATGCCAGTTCCAGCAGGTATGCAATCTTCTTAGCCAGGTGTCCAAAAGCATTCACATTTCAGTAGGTACAAGAGTGCTATGGGTTATATGCCCCGTGGGGGACGGCAAAGGATGATGTAATGCAAGAACCGATTGCTACAATTAGTGGCATCTCAGAATGGTATTAGTCCCCTAACCATCATACAAATGCAGAGTTCTAAAATGCACCAGACCTTTATTAATCTTAAATGGTAATCCACTCCAATAATGATATCATGCTTCACCAGATGGGTATAAATTAAACGGAAGGCATTTTTTAATGACCCCAGGGTAGCTGAATATTGGTCATTCTGCCCCAGCGAGGCTCTGCAGAGAGGTGATAAAATTCAACCACGGTCCCCTTTGACCATGATCCAGGCTGCCTTCTTTCTTCTCCTTTGCTTGGGCTACCTGTGCGCCGGTCCAATTAGACTTGGCTTAGCTCACCACCAGGCATGCTGGGAAATAGTGACATTTCACACAGGGTGCGCTCATGAATATGAGGTGGCGTAATTATAGCTGTAAGGAGCCCTATAAAGATTTTGGAGTCATTTTGAGGTGAAATGAAAGGGGAACGGGGGGTCAAGTAGACAGCCTAATTAGGACACACAAGAGTTGCAGTGCAACGGGACAGTTTACACAATTCAATAGCGTGTATTTTTTTTTTTTTCACGGAAAGTAGCTTTTTCTCAAACAGAAACCTCAGCAAAGTGATGGCATCAAACTGGTATTGATTTATGACGTACTATGACAAAGTGTACTAACATGTCGATGAAGCTCAAAATAACTTTTGCCTACCCTGGATGACCACGACGAGTCAGCTCAGTTGAGGAGTATGACAATATGCCAATCTCTTGATGTACGCAAGATACACAACACAAAACAGTGAGTAAGAGCTAGTTCCGTCAATATTTCAGCTGTAGCTAATGGAGTAGCCGTCCGTGGCTAAAATAACTCGTGATGTTGCTCCTTTTCTTCGCTGGCTCTGGCTAGCCTAAGTGCAATCCCTGATGGGCCTTGATGAAGGCAATCAAGCCTGAGCAGGAACATCTGCTTGAATGTCTCTCCACATTGCGCATGCTGACGACAGCTTTAGGCTTTTAACCAGACACGGGCTTTCATATTCTTGCATGTTAGCTGCTTTGCTCCATTATTGGAGAAAGGAGAGCTGCCTAAATTCATGTAAACACTAAGCACATACACGACACTCATAAACACCCCACTGGAAGCAGTCACACACCATGCGTCACTTTTGCTATGACAACCCTAAGAAGGGCTTTTTGAAAGTTAGGGGGAAGAGCTAAAGTGTACGCGGTGATCTTATTGTTGACGGAGAATTTTCATTCTCGTTTTTGTCAACAAATGTATTCTCCCTAAAGCAAAAGTAACAAAAATAATTTAATATAATTGATCATTGATTTAATTTCTAATTGAGTCTCACATAAGCAACAAGTGTGGAACAAAGTTGTTTTAGTTTTCATCCAAAATTGATGAAATACGTTCGTTAACGAAATACAATAAAAATGAAAATGCTATTAAAAAAACAAAACTAACCGGACCTACATTTTATGTTTACAAAACTATAATTATAAGAAGAATTTCCTTTATTTTCATCTTTGGCAATTAATTTAATCGAAGAACAGTTTTGGGTTAATTTTAAATGTATTACGGTATTTGTGGCGATTTTACTTTGTGTCATGGAAACGAAACGAAATCATCTAGCAGCAACCGGTAAAAGAGTGTCACGGAATGACGTCGCTCCTGGGCGAAGGATTCAAGCTACAAATCCACTTTAGAAGTTGGCCTCACAAGTTGCGAAGCAGCGTCCACTTATTTCAGGTACTTTTTTTTCTTTTGGAGCAATTTTAATATCAGTTAAAACTGTAAGATTTGTTTGAAACAATATTGAAGTATGTTTTTTTTTTTTTCAAACTTGAATATTGAGAGTGATGTAATAAGAGCAATAAATCCGTTTGTTTACACTGAGCTCCTTCAACAACCCGATAACATTCAAAATTTTGAATGGCATCTGAATTTCCATATACTGTACAGTGCCTTCTCAAATCAAATTTTCAAGGTAACATCTATTTTACCTCATCCCAGCCCCTATTTATTCCCGCATAGAAGAGCAATTAGACGAGCTCTGCTTTGCTACTTAATTATCGCTCTAATGGAGGGAGAGAATGGCATTTAATTACTTGGCCCCAGAATTAGACATATTGCACCACAGAGGTAAATGGATTCAATGTTGCAAGGATAAATGGAGTCTGCGCAATGATGTGCAGATGTTTGCACATGTGCAGCAGCTGTAGCGAACTGTCACACAACGCTTGATGTGCCTTTCACAGCCTTGTGTCTAAATCTGCCGTGTGGATAAATCACATGGCACTAAACAGACCACAAAAGACGATGCCTGTGCATGCTGCTGAGTGATACGGGGGCTTATTAAAACTCACATGGACGAGGAAGCACATGACTACATGTTTGGAGGGTGGCTAAAGAAGACACCCCATAATATTGACACGGTAGGTAGTAGGTTTAATAAAATATTGCAGGAATATTCAATTAAATTTAACAGTTATTTTTGGTTTTGCAAATACGACATTTTTTTTTTTTTTTCATGAAAACACAAACGTCTGTCTGTGCCATAAATGAAACTATTTTGATCCTACTAAAGGGCAACAATGCATGAACATGAATAAATGTATTCCCAAATGCAAACACAAAGAACAGGCACAAACACATAGGCTCCACATTTCAGCACAAACTATTTTCATGACCGCAACTCTAAAAAGAAAGAACGGCATAAATAATAAATAAAAAAAGTAATGCAACCACATGAATCTCAGGCTTGAATTTCAAGTAGCACTGAACAGGCAAGTTAATATTAACTTTCAAGTATATCAAAAATGTTTTTGTTTACCCTAGAGTAAGATCTCGGCAGCCACCTTTACGACCAAAACATCGCCAACTTCTCGCTATCCAGAGGGAATATTAGTGATAGGAAAATGAAGCTTTCAAGATGCTTCATGAACCAGTTGCTGTATTTTTGAGTCCTCTGGATGACTCAGATTCAGAAAAGAGGTCAGCCGTGATTGGCCGTTGTGAGCAGTTGTGATGTCATTTTCAGTCAACGGAAGACAAAATGGCCGCCCCCAGAGATGGCTAAAAACGAGTGCATTTTGCTGCTTAACTTATAGCCCACAAAGGCAAAATTAATCAGCATGTCGGGTTTCAACTAGTGGGCCTGCTGGGAACATATTCTCGAAAAAAATATGTTTGGGTTGACTTCCGCTTTAAGTAAATCAGGCCCAAAATGATTTGCATTTTGTTCTACTGATTTAATATGACCGAAAGAGAATACGAAGGCACCTTGCAACTCGCATTTTGTGACGAGTGCATTAATCTGTCTTCAAATGGGGGTTTGAGAAACTACCGGGAATGCAGTGCTGTCAAAAGCAGTTATCTAGTTCAACCCCAATACTGCTCTTCTGTGTTCTGTAAATGTTCTTTCTACGCCACCCTTGGTTCCCTCGCAAACTTTTTTACTTAAGATTTCTTCAAGATTACGGGATTCAGCATATCACCTAATAAATTGCCAAACAACTTTTGAATCAAAAAGAGCAACACCATGCAATACTGGCTGACATGAGCAAAAGCCAGCAGCCGTATATGTAGCATGCAGAAAGCCTCTCCAATAGCTAGGACATGGTGCACATCAGCGAAACACAACACCGACACATCCTAAATACACACAATACCTTCAAGCAGCTATAGCATCAGGCTAGTGAAGTGAACCGTAATGAAATGCGGTGTCCGCCTCAAGGTCAATCATCAGAGAAGTTAGCACGCCTGAATTATACAAGATAGCCATGGAGGCTGAATATCCCATATTCACATCACAAAGGAATTCAAGAGAAAGAAAAGACTTTGAAGACACCGGAAAGAATTGCAGCTTTACCGGTAAACAATAAGAAATGGTTTCCGCCATTAAAGCAGATTTGAGATTGAGTTGGCACTTCACTTAGAAAAATAACTAGGGAGTCAAAACAATAGGACGGTAATAACAAACTGTTTGTATTTCAAACAAAGGTTAAACAGGTTTATTTTGTAGAAGATTGAGACGGAACCCCGCTAAATTTGGTTAAACAACATAGAAGACTGGGGAAACGGATTCAATCCCATAATTACACAGCTCCAAAATTGCATAGTAATAGCAACAACAAAAAAAACATGAACCTCGGTGAGGTTAAATGTGAGTTACGCATGCCCTGGAGTGTAAACAAAACAAGACAAAATTTGTGTCTTTATTCTGCTTTAAGGAGCAGTGATTTTACAATTCAGGTTATGGCCAAGATTGCATTTCCTTTACGCTAATGCCAGGGTAATGAATCCTCCAAAGTTTCTTGCCAAGCATTATGTTTATAACCCATATGCCCGTCATTTACTATGTCTCATAGCACAAGGACTTAGAGACAAAATAACATCGTCCCAAACTTCCATGTTAATCCACTATGAATTTTCCTGTAACAGTGGAAAAAAACATGCATGGAAATAGCTAGCGTGTTTTAAATTTCCCATTTCCCATCCACACACCCAAGTCCACATTGCACGTTATCATAGATAAGTAAAAAGAACTACATCTACATTTTTCTTTCATCCATTCGTCCACCCCTGACAGCACAAGTGACGGTACTCTGATTGGGGGAGGGAATAATAGCGAGAGTAAAGACATTAGCTGTGCCTGTTTTTGTTTAGGAAACCACTGTGTCTTGTCTCATAAATAAAGGCAAGAATCCATTAAGACTAAAAAGTGTATCCATCCTGTCTCTCATTATTAGGCCATCTGCATCCATTGACATATACATCCCTTATGGCAAGGCCGCATTGGGCCAATCAGAATCTCGAGAGCGGGCATGTTTCATCGCAACAGCCTGCCAATACAGCAGGGCCTCACCTTGATGAGGTCATAAAGATAACGTGAGAGCAGTCATTTGGGAGCGCATACTTTGGCGATTCAGCAGGATTCTTGAGTGAATGCCAGATGCCACACGCTTGTGCCTCCCTTACTGTTTACCCTCGTCATTGTTCCGACAGCGTTTTTTTTTTTTTTTTTTGTTTTTTTTGCGGAGTGGGGTCACCATAAAAGCCGCTGTCTCTTGAGATGGAAAATGGCCCGTTCTGCCCACACACTCCCAACGTTGAGGAGAAAAGGAGCCTCTCCTCGCCTGTCGACTCGCATGTCTGTCTTTCTGGGCAAGCCAATGCTCAATCATTGATGAGGCCAAGTCCTCTGTTAATAAAATCACCCTATGACTAGAGAAGAAGCATCAGTCGAAACTTTTTTATAGAAATTTTGCTGCTCGATCACACTGGCCTCCCAGACAACTTCCACAGTAACCTGATTTTTTTTAAACTTCTCTTGACTGTAGAGGTGCAATGATTAATCAGTTATCAAACTAATCGATTATTTTTGATAATCGATTAATCGTTTCCACTTTTGTAATGCAAAATTTCAGCTTCTCAGTAATATGTATATTTTTTAATCGGATTCATTGATTCATCTACAAAATATTGGACAGATTATTTGAAAATCAAAACAATTGTTAGTTGCAGCCCCACTTGGCTGTAAGGTGTTCAAATGTGAGCAGCTTAAAGATGTTACAGGTTTAAAAGAATGCGCTCCACCAACCACAAAATGTGACACCTCATTGTTCCTTAGAAGAAAAATCATGCAGAAAAACAGAAAAAAAAACAACAACAGCTGTTATATAGTATAGACCGCCTTCTATTTAGCCGTTATTCATGTGTTTCACTGCTCTCATATTGATGCTGCAGTTATTTCCAGGTGCCTATTAGACAGTCAGAGGAATAGATGGAAATAACACATAGATGCAAGAGAACATGTTATGATAGCAACCAGATGGGTCGGAATGGAATTATTATGGACTGGATTACATGGTCTGAGTTGTTGCCCAGGGCCTCTACTATTGTGATGATGAATATACCTATACAGCCTGAAGTATTTCACTAGTAGTGAAGCAGTCAAACAGTGTTGTCACGTCTGTTCCAAAGACACACTATGAGCTAACAGGTGCCTGACATTGCATCCTCAAAAGAGCAAAACATTTTCAACACGTGTGTGGATTGACCAATAGCATAGAATTGTGAAAAAAATATTACATTGACCAAATTTTCTCATTGAAGGCTCGAGTCCAACAGCGAAAATATTCAGTTTAACTATGCAGTGTGTTTTTAGAAATCACTCGCGTCTTTGAGTTGTCTCTAATACTGTTTGCAACCTTGCCAGCAACGGAAAAGAAAACTGTCTGTCTGTATAGTAAAATACATTGGCAGTCCCATCAGAGTCTACAATGCAGAACACTGACCATAAACAGAACATCTACCTCCGAAGGTGACAAGAGATGGGGAGAGGCACTCCAATTATTTTGCTCCACATTTGTTCGAGCGGAGTGTAGCTTCAGGTGACTGTTGCACATACCGTAGTTAAAACCAGAGAGGCGACAATAGAACAAATAATGAAAATAATCCTCCCTCTTTCAAGCACATCAAAAGGTTTCGTGGTTTTTCATGTGAGCAGCAGGGGAGTGAATCACCAGGCAAGCTAAGCTCAGTCACTCCCTTTTATGAATCTTCCCATACCACTACTCATTTAATGAAGTCAAATTGCATTGAGGCTTCCAAGGAAAAGGGCCAAAAGAAATTAATTTATTCCTGACATGTTAGATATTTGTGTGTTAGATATAAACCCATTATACAGGTATGAATGAAATCCAATAAACCAACTCGGCCATATTGACTGTTTGGTGTATTTTATTACACTGCGCGTCTAATAGTGGTTGTACGGACTAGTTGCTAATCACGTGTTTTGGTTTGAGGAGAAGGCAGAGCGCTTAATTGATCACCTTAATTGATTTAAAAGGTCTTCTAGTTCCGAATGCACTTTTTTTTAAAGTAAGGGAGACCCAGTAAAGAGTGGAGGTGGGGTCGTGGGTGTTGTCTTTTTGAAGCCAGGCGCGAGCTGGTTTTAGGTTTTCTGGCTGGTCAAAAGTAAAGTCTCCTTATTCAACTCATTCATTGCCAGACATTTTCAGACCCTCTTTTACAAAAACATTTGGAAAATTTAGAAAAAAAGAATAAAATTAAATAAGTTCCTGGGATTGAATGGGTGGACTGTGAAAAGACAAGTAAATTCGTCAATGGGAGTGAATGAGTTAAAAGTCACAAATGAGGACATATTCTTTCTTTAAAAGTTCCTTATTCACCTATGTCCCATCTTGCAACTTGTTTATGTAAACAATTTGCAATTCCTCTGTTAAAGGACTGAATCGAGCGGCTATAAGGTGACCACCTATGCAAATAGAAGTCAACTGTCAAATACATGTTCTGACATCTCCAGGGAGCATGTGTAGCTTAATTTGCAACCCGGTGAGGTGACACATGGATGTGTCCGGGGCGGGGGAGCCATTGTGGCCCGTGGCACTGCTCCCTCGCTCGTTCGGTCCCTGCCTACGTTTCTGTCTCTGGAGATCTCTCTCAAGCCTTTCGTCCTCGCTTCCCCTTTAACTTTTCCGCAGCATTTCGCCTTTTAAATCCCCCATCGCCTCTGTTTCCTGTCCCATTTCGTTTGATGAGCAAGGTCGGAGGTGCTGAGGTGTAACGGTGACGACATTAACTTTGCATACGAATGCAAAGTGGGCAAGGCTCCCGGTACTTTTTATAGAGCAGCTAATGGATGAACATATGGATATTTTGTATGCATTATTTTGTCAGATAGCCAATAGCATAAGTCATCTGAAAAGGGAAAAATACAGAGTTCAATATGTACAGCATTATAAAATTAAAATAAATAAGTGAGTTGATGTGTGATTCTGCGAATTAAAAATAAAGTGTTATCGTCATCTTTAGGGTGCTATGTCACTGATGATAAGTTTGATCAATTGTTTTTGACACATTGTGTTGCCATCTATGTGATACTGACAAAATAATCACAGATCTTGAAGTGATTAATATAAGATATGAGTTGGTGCGTTTTGTTGCAAATTGATTTTTGACCTTGCTTCTAGTGACATTAACCTACAAGCTATCAAAATATTGATGGATTATTGACCAAGCAACTGAATACAAATTGACAACACAATAAAATAACATAACACAGTATTGCTATTCCCATGTTTGATCAAGTTATGAACTTGATCCCTGATCCTTGGCACGTTGACCAGTATAGAACTCAAACAACGGGGAGTGTTTTTGTGCCATGTCAGAGAATTTTCTAGTCAGTATTGAAAACAAACAAAACCCCAAGACGACAGCATCTTTCATCAGTCATCAATCATTAGCTTTGCGTCCTATACACAAATATACAAAACTAAAAGAAAAATAAACACTATTGAAATACTGTTTTAACTATCCTTTGACTGTCTCTGAGTAATTTAATGCGACTAAGTACATTCGATACACTGGGAAATAAGAGCTTTGGACCGCGGCTTGAAATGGGAACGACATCGGCATCGGACAGCCAAGGTAGCATAGCCTTATTCCAAATAGGGCTTGAAGAGGGCAGAATTCATCACTCGCCAGCGACGCGTCGTAATGAAGCTGTCGTTTGTCTGCCTAATGGCACCTGGGCTCCATCTGTCACTTGAAAGCCAACGCCGACATGCGGCATTCACCTTGCCAGCTCGTCTTTGCTGACAGAGAGGCCCGCGCATGACCTTTGTCTCCCTGTGTGTGTATGCGTGTTTTCCGGTGCTGTTAAATCCCTGTCACCACACTGCTGCACAACGGCGCTCTCGCCGCATGGGCCGAGTTAAAGCATTGGCCCTGCCTCCATGCTCCAGTTTCGTTGGGTTGAGTAGGAGAGGGGAGCGTTGCATATGTCCCGCTTGTCGCGAGTGTGGGGTAGGTAAGCGTCTTCCCAGTTGGACAGCTGGAGCTGAGCTCACAGTCTGTCTTTTGGGAGCACTTCACGGCTCTTGCTTCTACTCCAGTGCCAAGGCCTAAAGGCGAACAGTTAACCTTGAATACATCTAGACCGCTATGCACCAAAAGACACCCAAAGTCATATTCGCAGGCACACGCTCACCGGTTACATCGTTAGGTACACCCGCGCAGCCTTTAAAAGCCAAGATAACTAAAAAAAAAAAAAAAAAAAAAAAAAAGCACAGAGGAGAGGGAGAGGAAGTAAAATCGAACAATCGAGACAAAAGATGCTTACAGAAGCAAGTTCTCACCGTCCTTGACTTTTGACCACTGAAAAGATGACAGTTCATCCTCAAAGGCAAGTGAATATCCGTGGTATGTAACCGTCAACAACTTTGAATTCTTCTTTCACAGAGCTCCGCTTTATCGATGCTGACAATGTACCATGGCGCAAAAAGTAATTACGAAGAAAAAAAAAAAGAAAAAAAAAAAAGCACAGCTGCCCACGCAATCATCCATGTCAGAGGGTCCCACAATTTACATAAATTCATCCAACAAGCTCACCGAACATACATTTTGTGTGGACTTATTTTGTCTGCTCCCACATGAATTATCTGAGCTGTTATCATCAAGAAGGCCACAATATGGATATTTTAATTGTTCTTTTCCAGATTGGTAATGTGGTTTAGTGGAAATTTGAGTGACATGGAAGCAGGTGGAGGATGTCAATGATGCCTCCTGGGCGTGGTTGGGCTGAGCAGTCTGATTGGGGTGCCGGCCAAAATGACATGTTTTGCGTCCGCGTGGCATTAATGGAAGCGTAGTCGTCTTTAATAGCTGCCACTTAAATAAAACATCTGATGTAAAACCGACTTCACAAGTCCAACGATATCAGAAGTTAGAATTTTAGATTTGCCCTGATTGTTTGATTGACAAATGAACCAGGGCTTGTTCCACAGCATACTGTTCAAGTGCAATCAGCACCATGTTGACAACGGCTACGTTTACATGGACAGAATTTATTGAATCCGTTCAGAGTTTGGATTGAAATTATGACAGTAGTAGAAGAAGAAGAAGCTGTAGCAACATCAACAAAAACATCGCTCAGTCCATTTCTACGTTAAACATTAGCGTTATTTTGCGTATTTTCACCATTTGCGCGGTTACGTTGAGTTAACGCTTCCTAATGACCAAGTTCAGCCTTGCGTCCGCCATGTCTTTTTCTCACTCTGCTTCCACTTGCTTCCGGGAATAACATAAACGTGTATACTGACGTCACAGACACCCGGTAAAGGCGGTTTGTTCCGAAATTTCGGAATAAGTGTTTTCATGCACGCCGATCGGATTATCACTCGACACAAACCGGCCTTCTCGTTCGGAATAAAATCTTGATTGGAACAGGCTTGATCCGGTCTGAATATTCCAAATGAGGTGTGTACATGAAGCATTTTTATTCCGATCAGGCTTTTAATTTGAATAAATGTGTCCATGATGAAAATGTAACCACAGTGAAATATATACCTTGCATGTGTTCATTTTCATTATAATCTACATGATTATGTTCGGTCTACTGAAATTCTGTAAAGTTATAATACTCTAGCTGGCTATGTTGATGATATTCACCTGAAACGAACAATAAACTCGTTCTTGGAAATGTTAATAATACGACAAACTCTAAATTGGTCTCACAAGAATTTAGGAAGAAATAGTTCAGTGGCAGGGTGACACAAAATTAACTATATGGACTCACCTGCCAGGTAGATGGATTGCTAATATACAATTGTTTCAACGCTCGTTCAACTTGACAAACACAAAGAGAAAGGTTGAGAGAGATAATCGAAATGATTAACGAAAATGTTTCGTGGAATTTTCAGACACGCCCCTTTGTTCCTTTTTGTATGAAACCAGCACATCGAATTAGAGCCAAACAAGAGGAGTTAATTCCGACAAATTCTTACACTGTGTATTACATATAAAGTACATGCATAGAAACCACATTAAGATGCGATATAGATCCAGGACATAAAGCTGTCCCTAAAAATGGCTCGAGTGAATAGTATGGCCTTGCTGGTCATCAATTTTTCAAACAAATTCAACGCACATGTTTGAACTTGTTCCGTCTTGGTAGATTAAAACAACAGAAATTCAGTGACACTGCTGGAATACAGTATATCTGAGTTAATGAAACAAAGAGCATTGCTATTCATTGCTTGATGCGTATAATTCAGATACAATGGCTGCCACAAAGCCTGTTGTGATGTCATTATCCAAACAGTTCAGCTCGACTCATTTGTCTTTTGTCATATTATCGAATAAACACAGTCGGAGGTTATAATTGCCGGCATCCTCCTCATCCTACTTGCATCCCACCACAAACAAATCAATGCTACCCGGGCAAACAGCATCGCTAACAACATGCATCATGTTCCGATTACCAGACTGATAAGAAGGCGTGACATCGACCTCCAGGCGAATTATTGACACAAACAGTAAAAGTCAAGGTGTACCTGCAAAAGTGCACCTGCCATGCATACTAAGTGACCAAGACCGGATACTGTGTAGTTGCATAAACTATCAATTTAGAAAAACGCGATTGGAGTGGATAGTAACAAAATCGTTAGTTGAATTTTGAATTATGCAAAGAGTGTGGGGACCTGGCTAGCTTTGGTACGGAGGGTTCGGGAGGTGGTTTTAGGAGTGGTCTCGCTCTAAGGAAGCCGACCGAAGCCACTTCCATTTTGCATCTTCATTTCAGTACGCGGGGAAATAGCACCACGAGGTTAGCACTATGTGATGCAGGGGGTAATCATATGATAATAGATGGATTTCACCTTGAGGTCATTCAACAATTATCTCGTCATCAAATTAAGTGCTCATCTTAAAAATTGGACTTTCGCCTTCAGCTGGTCTTATGGAAAGATGTTTTATGTAACAAGTGAACTCTGTGGCATACATACTGTATGATCGACACGGCACATGTGGTCTCATTTCACACACCGGTCGGTGCTCTGTTTCTGATGCATGTATGCACGAGTTGTTTTTATAGTGCAAGATGCAATTATCATGTTAATTGTTCATAAATACATGCAAGACCTGTAAGGGTAAGTGAATAGTAAAATATGTGTTAAAATAACTCAGATGGACTGCAGAGGGATTTTTTAAAATGTGCAACATTTGCAAATTAACGTGGGATCGGATGACAAAATAATCCAAATACAATAAACCTTTTAAAGTATCGTGTGCACTGATGTGGCAATTTCCCCTGTTACCAATTAATGTTAAAACGCAAATCATTTTGCGTTAGAAATGTTGACGAACTTGCAGGGCTAAAAATGAAAAGACTGGTTCTCTCACTATGATAGTATGGTTTAAACAACAAAAACACGACAGGCATCTCATTTCAAATGAATACAAAAATAAGGTCAGACCGTACTAATGGATTTTTGTTTTTCATACAAAACATGTCAGAAAAGTTCCAGGACTCTTGTCACAAAGTTTCCCCTTCAATGTGAGCCAGGTGATCTACAAACAATCCCTGTGGCGTTTGCTTCGTTCAGTGTGCGAGAAGAGGTGAGCATTTTGGCAGGACACCTCGTGGCTGCCTCACCGTAACATCGCGCCTGCTCACAATATTCTGAAAATCTGACAGTTCCTCGCCAAGAGGATTGGTAGCGCAATCCCTACTCACCCGTCTTAAATGACTGTATTTTTTTTCCCCCTCTTTCCCAAGCTGAAGAGGGTCATCAAGTTACCCATTTTGAAGACAACATCAAGATGCCCATGACAACAGAGCACTGAGGAAAAATCCTTCCAGGAGTGCATGAAGGCAGCAGAGAAGGCTGGGAAAGTGTGTTGGACTCCGGGGAGAACACTTCAAAGGGGAATACTTGTATGTAGTTTGGATATGAAATATATCTTCGGTGACACCACTCTCTCTCTCTCTCTGTCTGTCACTCTTTGTCTACAATATTAGATGCGCATGTATTTTGTAAGCTTCTGAATTGTTACCAGCAAAACAGAGTTGAACATCGTCTGCCTGATTGCGATAATCTATTCATCTTCAATTTCATAAATCCTGATCCAAACTGTCTCATGTGCCCTTTTCTGTGCTCTGTTCTTTTTCTTTTGACGTCTCACTGCAACAAATTATTAAGACGGACTGCAGCATTTCTCGAGGAGAACTAATTTTGACACTCTGATTATGCCTTCTCACTCCCCCGTTCATCCTTGGACTGCCTACTTTTTCTTTGCTTACTGCTCACTTCATCATTGTTCAGGTTCCTCTCACTATGAGGGAAGCAACAATCTCTACTGAAGGACAGCTATAACCGTACTCTAAAAACAGTTGGGTTAAAAATAACGCAATTTTGGGGAACAAAATGGACCGATCCACTCCTTGGGGTAATTTGACCCTACTTTCTGGTTTTTGCAGAAAACAACCCAAAGAAATAGGTGCAAGGTGGGTCAAACTGACCCAATTAGCGTGTCGGACCATTTTTGATCCCAAATTGTGTTATTTTCAACCCAACTGTTTTTAGAGTGCACATATCAACTATGTACTAAATTGACATCCTTCTTTATGCATGATGAGTTCTCACTTGGGATGCAGTTACAAGGCAGCAGGAGAAAAAGGAAGTGGGAGGGGTGCGGAGCAGATGCTTTTGACAGTGTGCGGGCAAAGAGGAGGGTCACTATGACTGAGAAAGAAATCAGCTATGCTTCAACACACAAGCGCTTGTGTGCACACATGCAAAACCTTGAGTGAGTAATGGGCTGGCAAAAAGGGCCTGGGGCCAACGCCACTGACACACACACAGACTCAGCACACGCTGTATGGTGAATAATGGAAATGGAAATAACCATCGTCGCTGTCAACTCATCACTGGGCAGGATAAGAGTACACTCTAAAAACAGTTGGGTTAAAAACAACACCATTTTGGATCAAAAAATGGACCGATCCACTAATTGGGTCATTTTGACCCACCTTCTTGCATTGTTTTGTAAAAAAAACGCCTACTTTTTTGGGATTGTTTTGTAACCCATTTTGGGTTGTGTTTGCAGAAAACAACCCAAAAAGTCGTGTCAAATTGACCCAAGTAGTGGATCGGTCCATTTTTGACCCCAAATTGTGTTATTTTTAACCCAACTGTTTTTAGAGTGTAAGTAAACTTAGCAGCTACCACAATTTAAAAAAAAAAAAATAGATTAAAAAAAGTGACACGTGACCCCTGCTCATAATGGCTCAGGTGAAGTTGCAGGGAAAAGAATGTCCTTGCACGCTTAGCCATTTTCTCTCATGCCACCATGGCACACATGACATCCCAGTGTGCTCCCCCCCTAAGCCTGCCTCGAAAATGCACGCAAAGCCTTTCAAAAGCATTACACCACCGACGGAAGACACGTTTATAGCGGCGGACATTTCAGTGAGAAGAAGGTTTGATTCACGAGAGTCGGGAGCGAGCGAGGCAAAACAAACGGGCACTGGCCGAGCGCGGCGCTCACGTTGCTGTGGAGACGTTTCAAGAAGTGGGGCACGAGCAAGTGCACGCTGAAGTAAACAAGCTTTGAAAATAGCCTGCGATAAAACAGGCATGGCACGTTTCCTTTGGAGCATATGCACCTGGACGCTGCAACACATGTGCCGGTGTCTTCAATGTTATGGCCAGTCAGGGTAAAGTGTGTAATGAGCAATACCCATGAAAATTTCACTTTGAGCAACTCTAACTTGCCTTACATGGTCATTTTGTTTTATAAGTGCAAAACAAGGGATTTAATACAAACTCCAAAGTGATTACCATCAAGAAAACCCAATCGTCATCATCTCAGGTCCACACTCTCGCGTGCATGTGTGTGTAGACGTCAGGTCCAACATGTATCGGGCATGTCCAGACTGACAGCAGTCTGTTGGAATTACTTTCACAGTTACGGTGATGCATTTGACCCCGGTGTTTATCACATCCCCGCATACGGGAGAAGACGATGACACCGCTACGGTCGCATACTTAAAAACACACACGCATGTTCAATATTACACATTCCACTCTTCTCTTTTTGACGCGTGGGGGGGGGGGGGGGGGGGGGGGCGATTTGAAAGTGAGGGACTGTGGAAGAGCAGCCCTCCGCAGTAATTGGGTCCCCTGTCACCCAGCAAATTCATGTCAGACTTGGTCACATGGGATATTATTCTAAATGGCATCAGTGTCCTACTTTGCAGGTGTGCGTGTGGCCGCGTGTGTGTGTAAATGTGTGGACAGAGGGCTAAAAAGTATAGGTGGCATGAAAGGGCTCTTGTAAAATAATGTCAAACTGATATGAAACGATATTTACAACTTATGGGGTCTGTTAAGGGACCAAAGACAAATCGCCTATCTGAAATGTAGTGCCGAGCGGTCAGGGCCAGCAAGGCCTTCTCTACTGTCCGAAACATCAGAAGTTTTGACCTACATTTAAAACCTCCATCCATCCGTTTTCTCGCACTAGCTTATCCTCATTTGGGTCACGGATTTCAGCTGGGTAAAACAAACGCACACCTAACAAAACCCAACAAAAACCAAAACAAAAAAAACCAAAACAAACCAAAACAAAACCCCCAAACACCAAAAAAAACAGAACAAACCAAAAACCCAAACATATCACTATAGGTACAATGACAACAATTGTTTAGGGTCACACTAACAAAAAACAAACTAAGGATAAAACTATGCTGCAAACGTGTATGTGAATCGAATCAAGAATGATCTTTTCATTCAGATCTTTGTATAATGAACACAAAAAAATGACCTTTCGAGAGATGCCATGTTTTGTCCCTGACTCAGGATGACTCACTCTTTTTTGAAGTTCTACTAAAATTAATCACATGTATTATAAAGTGAGTAATGACACGGCTGTTAAAGGTTAATTAAATTGATGACTGCAAAAAAAATGTGAATGAACTCCAATGGGTTAAAGTAGGATTAGTGTTAAGATGTACAAAGTATACTGATTAACACTTAATTGTGCACAGTAAAGCATTATGTGTAAATTCATGACGGATGCATCGAGACAGAGAACATTTATATCTGCAGATAAATTAAAGCAGAAGTCACCCAAACATATATTTTTTCAAGAATATGTGCTATGCAAGCCCACTAGTTGAAACAATGCATTCTGATAAATATTGCATTTGTGAAATAAGAAATAATCCACCCGTTTTTAGCCATCTCTGGAGGCGGCCATTTTGTCACTTCTGTTGACCGAAAATGACATCACATATACTCAGCGCTCATTTAATGACCAATCATGGCTCCGCTTCAGAAAACAGGTCAGCCGTCATTGGTCATTATCTGAGCCCTGAGCAAGTTAGATGTCATCTTCAGTCGACAGATGTGACAAAATGGCCGACCCCAAGGATGGCTAAAAACGGGTGGATTAACTCTTATTCCACAAACACAATATTTATCAGAATGCCTTGTTTCAACTAGTGGGCCTATTCTTGAAAAAATTATGTTTGTGTTTCAGTAGTTGCATATGTGGTACCCCTCTGTGAATAAAAGCAAAACCCACAATTATCATTACATGAATCTATTGTTTTGTTGTTATACGTTTGTGAACTTTATATGCAAATGTTGAGCAGCATTCTTCTTCAATATCAGTCCATATGAGTCACCTTTTTCTTAAGCAGCCATTGTTTGTATTATGACTTTCTGAAGAAGTTACATTGAATATAATGCCCCTGTGGTTTTGGCTTGTATTGGGGCTTCACTTGACACCGTGATTGTGTTTTTATTCGGACGGAGGCAGAAACTTGGGAACAATGCTAAAAACCTACTACATGTATTTAACTACTCATTTTTAATGAAAACACTCAAGAGCAATAATGGAATATCTTTATGCTCCTTGAAGCATAATGGAGAACATGCTAAGGCTTTGACTTCACTGGCTTTAGGAGCTAGTTGGTACAATTTGACGAATACGATTGGTAGGTTGTTGCATAATGAAGCAGCATGCTTGCTGACAATAACCGCAGGCACAAGCAATGGGAGTAACTAGAAAGAAGCGAAGTATGAGAAACGCACAAGATGGCCTGTGAAAAACAGCCAAAGAGGTTCACGCGAGAACATGATACTGAGCAGGAGATGATGATTACGCATTTGGTCAGTGTCACTTTAACACTGTAATAATAAAGTGTTTTGTCAGACGTCAGAATCCGCACAAGTGTCGGTCTCCGCTTCTGTGTGTGTGTGTGTTTTTTTTTTCTTCAGCCCGACGCAGGAAACACACTCCAATAGAAGTAACAGAAAATTATGCAACGTGTTGTCAGAGTAGATTTGATCCCCCCAAAAAAAAAAAAAAAAAAGTTTTGGGCCATGAAAAGAACGCGCATGCTTATGAAGTGCTTGACTGCAAAGGTACAATCGAGGACCGAGCACTACCCTCGTACATCACCTCACCTAGGTTGTCTTGAGGGAACTCTGTGGGCATTAAATATCCAAGACCTGCTGCATGGTTCATTAACACTGCCAGGAACAAAATAGGGTTGTAAAGTGAGGATGATATAATGGATAGTTAGTATTCAAAAGCTGGAATTGCTTTTGCCAATTGCTGAAAAAATATAGGCGGGTTTTGAAAATAGTGAAAACATGTCTGAATACATTCTACGGAACGGAAGGTGTAATGCCTTATACTTCACAGTAGGGAAGATAGAAAAACAAATACATTTGCTTTGATGCCTATCGACTATTTTCCCTTTTTTTTTTCCAATGAATATTATAATAATAATAATAATAATAATAATAATAATAATAATAATACACATTGTACTGGCTTTCTTCACAAGATTGAAACACTACTCCATTTCTCCCTTTAATAGTTCAACCCTTATGCACTGGAACCCCAAAGGTCAAACGCAGTCCACAAATGTGTTCAGATGTTGTAATAATCGACATTATGACTAAATAATCAACCCTTAAATGTATGCACAGGAACCCCCGAAAGGACATTTCCAATGGGCAGACAAGTGTAAAAATAATCTACCCAACCCAACAACAATTGACCTCAACCATCATTTTATGTTTATGATTTTTGTTCAAATAATGACATATGTTGTCTCTCAAAGACAAGAGGGGAAGCAGAGGCTTGCAATAGAATGACTTCAAGCCACCCCCCCAAAAAAAGTGTAGTGGTGGTGTAGATAGGAGGCAAGGTTATTGTTTGTACTTGCTCATGCAATTGAGTGCAAAGTGGGAATTCTGTCTGCCAATGACAAATTACTTCTATTTGGGTGGCCTTCGGAATGCATCCGCCACACTGCAAAAGTATATCAAGCTGCGACGGCAACAAGAGAGGAGGGGCTGATGAGAAGCTGCCCCTTGATTCTACCCATTGTTATGATTGCCATGTAGGCAAACAAGCACCAATGAAAAATTCATCCGCACATGAAAACATGACAGGTACGGGTATCATTTCAACTTTTTTAATAACAACATTAAAACGTGTGGTATTCATTTAAGAACTGTGTCATAGATGAAGATTAAATTTTTTTTTTTTTTTAATCAATTGTCCAATTCCAACGGGTTTATAGGATATTTTCTTGCAACTGTATAAACAAGACAAAGGGGATCTTTGTGATATGTCCATCAGCTGCTCTTAACACATGAAAGGTAGCTGCCTAAACCCAAGTTCTGGCGAGGCGTTCAAAGTATTGATTGGATGATTTCTACGAGAAACTGGCGTTCCTGAAATGTGTCCCGGAACAAGAGTTGATGGATGTGTCTGCGGCCGGCGTCTCAGTCAGCGAGAGGCACGGCGGCTTCAGGGAACGCTCCAGCATTCTCAAGGTTATGCGCCTGGTACCAAAACAGATGGACGCCCCTCATCCTAACGGTCTGTAATGTCCACAGCTCAATCATTCCTCCGCGCTCTCTTTTGCCGTCGCAATACAACATTTCGCTTGCTTGCTGAAAGAGGCTGAACGTCAGAGATGGATTGCAATGTACGTTTCCACAAGCCTGTTTTTAATGGATCACACGTCCACCAATGGGAAACATGCAGGGACTGTAATGTCTGGGTTAAAGGCTCAACACGCTACAATATTCAACTTGTATTCTTTCCATGAATTGCATTGTGGGAGGGACATAAATCCCAAGTACAACATTAGGACATACGCATTGGGATACCTAATCATCACCCTACTCAGGGTCACAGCAGACTATTCCCCGGATTGGTACATCATCAAGACATTTGAGCAAAGGACGGAAAGCGGATCATTACTCTTTTTTTAAGAGCTACATAAATTTGGGTGTCATGTGCATAAAAGCGGAAGGAAATTTCATGTTTCCTGATTGAGGAGGCAAGTGGAAGAGAAAAAAAAAGGAAAAACAAAAGGGGACTTAGAACCATGCCCCTCACTGGAGATTTGTGAGTGGAGCATCATCATGAAAGACAATCATGTCGTAAATGTTGACTTAGTGTACAGATATGTATATGTACTTTTGTAGTAGCCCTGATTAGGTCAGTGAGACATGCACACAAGTAATATTTCCTCTTCATCATTATATGACGCAGTGGAGGGCCAGCATTATTAAGCATGAGCAGACAGCTGGGGCACAGCTCGCTGTAACCTCAAGATCTGGACACAGTAATATCTTTATATAGACAGGTGACAAAATGATCAAGAAACAAGAGTACAGATTATTTTTCTGTGTTCTTTCAACAACCAACTATAATTGGTTTTATGTCAAGCTTCTCAACAACAAGGGGCTTTCGTCAGAGAGAATTGATACTCCAGAATTAATGGATATCTACACTTCCTGACCACTTCATAGGTAACACTTGCGCAACTCAATTAGATCCAGTCCAAGAGTTGGATCAAAATTATGGAAAGATACAACTTCTCCATTTTTAAGCCCCTCTGACACTGAGCTATTTCCGGTGCTGGACCAGCGTCCAGTTTGGTTCAACTTGGCTGAAGGCCAGTCTGGAGCTATGTCATTGTCCCCAATATAATGTCCATACGTTACCGTATGCATCTCTATTTGAAGAAACACAAAATGAAAGTTTGTTGGCATCTTGTTGTAAATTGGCTGTGGTCACCACATCCAGCATAGGAGCCTTTCTCTGGACCATCTAACAGTTAGTGCTATTGGGTACATTTGTTGTGACAAAAATCAGCACTAGCACTGCTTCACACTGAGAGGTGTTTTGAATATTTTCTGTACGTTTAACAACACAGGCTCATGATAATAACATTAGTGCTAACAGAGTCAATGTACCAATAAACTCATGTCAGCATCAGTTTTGTTTACCACATCCCTGGCTGGGGAACAATGCTGTGACCTTTGCATCTGATAATTCTGTTACCCAAGTTGAGTAATTGCTCTGGATGTGGAAGGGGAGAGACGTGCCCGCTACTCTTCTTTTCCCTATTGCTCCCATGGGCTTAAGGAGTCATGGAACCTGACAGTTTCTTGCAAAAAATCAGTGATGGATATGCGATGACAGAGAGTGGGGTGAGCATGAATAATTTGGTGAACTAAACAGGATTAATACACTAATTAAAACAAAGTAATTTATAAAAGAGGGAAATCTACACATTGTTCTAAAAGCAATGTGCTCCTCAAAGACGGTTCTACTAGTTCGAAAGCGTTGCCTGTAAGCCCTAAACTCTGTGTCTTGTTCCCATGAGTAACACGTTCACAATCACAAGAATGGGCTGTGAGGGCACACGAGGTATAAAAAAAAACGGAGCAAGGATTGTTCCTGGCTGCTGAGATTTACCCTATAAAAAGTTACATATACACTTTTTCAGCCACCTAGAGCGCTCTCGCCCGCTATGAAGGGAGAGTTTACTGGCAAAAATGGTCATAGGATGGATGAAGTCAGGGAAGCAGACAATTACTGCCTTTTGCTGCCAGCTATTAGGGAGGAGGGGGCTGAGAGAAACAGAGTGAAGCTACACCCTTACACTGCTAATTAGAAACCCTCTCAAAGCAATGTGCTCACTGAATAAAAAAGACAGAAAGCAAACACGCGAGGCAAAATATGCCTCTTACCATCTAAATTTCAATGCAGACACTGAATTTAACTACGAATAAAAAAGGTGGTGTAAATTTGATGTGACGTTTTCGTTGTCATCATGCAATTTTGCTATCCCAGAGAGTGACTGAGGCGCCGCGATACACTTGGGACGGGGAGAGCAAGAGGCCTGAACAAGAGACGAAGCGGTGGAAGAAAGTAGCAGGAAATCTGATTTCATGCTCTAGGATTTGTATCTCATTTTCTCTCAGCACAGAGGGAACAGTGTGCGGTTGTGCGTATGGTTATACTGCCCCCTAGTGGTAACAACTGCTTCAGATTAGGACATTCTAAATGGACCACTTTAATTTTACATTTCCACGTTTACGTCTGTGGAAAAATACATCCCAAAGCCAAGCAGACTTTTGGAATGTTTTAATCCTTTACTTTTGTGGGTTTTGTGATCAAAATTAAAGCCCCCCCCCCAAAAAAAACATTTATACCCAGGTACAATTTAGAGTCCTTCATTGGGCTACTAGGCATATTTTCTAGTTGTTTTTTTTTAAGCAGGAGGAAGCTACATCCACGCAGAAATGCCGGAACTGAGAATCAAACCGCAACCTCTCATCTGTAATGAAGTGCTAACCACCCAACGTGCTGCCATGCAACGATTAAATTAAGCGACTTCATTTCCATCAAGGCCACTGCTAAGATTGCCAGCAGATCTAAATATTTAATTTTGCAATACTATAAAACTAAAGCTCTTAATAACTTTCGCAGGACAATATATTCACCAGTCCAAAATTCTCCCTCTAAAATCATCAGAATATCCTTTTGCATGATTTCCAACTCAATATTTATGAGAGTGTTAAAGACACATTTAAAGGTGGATTTGCAAACTGCCATAATACATTCTACTCGAAATATACCTTTAGGTACACAGTGTGAGTGAGACATTGGACAATCTTGATTTCCAAACACTCCAAAATCAGATGCCTCTAAAATGTCTTTGCCATGTACAATCCACAGAGCAGATCTTTAAGGCACAATCGTGGTTGTGAAAGTAAAGCAGGGCAGTACTCACGGTCATTGCAATGAGTCCCTGAATAAGATGTCATCGAGCAGTCGCAAGTAAAGTTCTCCCACTGTTGGATGCACACACCCATGTTGGCACAGGAGTCCTCCTGGCAGGTGGTGCTCGGGCCTGCAAGCGGAGTGACAAGGAAGTGTCATCAGGCAACTTTAATCGCTACTATTGAAATGTAACAACGAGGGATACATGCAGAAGAGAAGTAAGTGTCATCATAAGATAACTGGGCCACAGTACAACACAACAAATAACCAAACAATCCTAGTGCAAGGGGCGTGCTGCTCGTCACATAAGCTAAGGTAGAGAAGCCACGAGCATATTTGGTAAAAGTTTGAGAAGACCTTTTTAATTGTGAATATGTTCCTGGCGCCCAGCTTATGGTGACACTGTCAACATCTCAGATATTTGATTGTTTCTGTGCAAGTGGACGTGCATGCAATTGTCTTCATTCCAACAAGAAGTGTTTCAAAAAAGTTTTATCCAAGTAAAACTTCAAACGCTGCATTCTCTTGGTGATCAAGCAAGACAAAACAGCAAGAAAACATTCACTATATAAAATATATATATTTATAGAATGACACAATATGTTTCAAGCCAACATATTCTCACAAGGATTTAGTGGGAAATTGTTAAAAACATGCTGTATATGCTATACTGTGCTTGAGCCATGTTAATAGAAAACTTAACATTTTGATGTCAATAATAATCATACTAATATACCATAATATCACTTTTCTGCTATTTCAAAATGTTCTGCATTTTCTACTAAATTCTGGCGAGAACAGGCTTTCTTCTCAATTAGCTTTTCTCAAAGACTTTTACTTTGAGAATACACAATGAACAATTACACAAAAGACGTTGATTTAATGAGGCACAAGAAAGAGAAACATAAAATGAACACAGTGCATACCTTAGTATGCACCTTAGCCAGAAAAGGTATTCAAAGTGAAACTGTGTGTGTGTTTAGTATCCTCCAACAACCAACCAAACAAACGGTAGCTCTGACTTTTGGATACATACAGTATACAGACTGGGAATGCCGAGAGCCATGAGTCTACAGCTTCAATAAGAATATAACAAAGCCCTCTAATCAGAATAAAAACAGACACTGGATGAGAACCCAGTAAAAAGTAAGAAAAACAGTAAAGACAGCGAATTAAACAAAATAATCCAAGTAATGGAAGACAAATGCAAGTAAACATTATTGAAGAAAGTAGAAAACATCAAGTTTGCCATCTGAAAGTGCAATACATTGGAATGTATTGGAGTGTTTTTATAGGTTTTTTGACCATGAAGCAGTAGGCTGCTTGCTCTCTGAAATACATATCTCGCTGTCAAGAGTCTTTGACGACACTGACGAGGAGGCCTGATCCATCAGCATTGCGCACAAATGTCAAAGTCAGGAGATTCACTGCATCTGTGTCAGCCTATAATTTCATTTCATCAGTGACATTGTTATGAGACACACGGTAAGGTAAATCTAGATTAATCTTACGGTGACATGTACTATGAACTGCTTTTAATTTATTGACACAGTGTGTCATTACTTGTTCTCTCACAGCCCATTTTTTTTTGTTTTTGTTTTTTTGTTTCCAGAGAGCAAGTAACGTCTGCAAACACTGCGGGGCAAGATTGCCATGGTGACACCCATGATGCATTGCACACTGCAGACTTTCAGGCAAGCAGGCCTCCAAGAAGCGGAGTTTAGCCTATACCTTGAAGGTCGGCTTTGGTGAAACCAACTTTGTAAGAGCAGGAAAAATATTGGTGTTGTTTAAAAAAAAAAAAAAGAAAGAACAGAGCGAGGGTAAGATGTTAGTAGAGGACCAGCATTGCCAAGTGTACTCACAGCTTAAAGAAAGCATTAAAGTGGAAGTCAACCCAAACATATTTTTTTAAGAATATGTTCCCAGCAGGCCCACGAGTTGGAACACGGCATTCTGATTAATTTTGCGTTTGTGGAATATAAGTTAAGCAGCAAAATGCGCTCGTTTTTAGCCATCTCTGGGGGCGGCCATTTTGTCTTCTGTCGACTGAAAATGACATCACAACTGCTCACAACGACCAATCACGGCTGACCTGTTTTCTGAGTCTGAGCCGTGATTGGTCGTTGTGAGCAATTGTGATGTCATTTTCAGTCGACAGAAGACAAAATGGCCGCCCCCAGAGATGGAGATGGTTAAAAACAAGTGGATTAACACTTATTCCACAAACGCAATATTTATCAGAATGCCGTGTTTCAACTAGTGGGCTTGCATAGAACTTATTCTTGAAAACAAAAATGTTTGCGTTGACTTCCCCGTTAAAGGACAAATGCAATAAAATGCAATCAATATTCAGCCCTGTGTTTTATCTATTTTATTTTTTTATTAATTAAAGGCTGTACGTTGTTAGTATGTCAGCCTGTAGAGGTACTAAACTGGAATGAAAAAATATGCATTTGGATGTTTCAAAGGATTAATCACCTGGAAGTATAACATTACTGGCTACAACATAAAAATAACAACGAATAAGTCCTACATATTGTCAATGGATGACTGAGTTACTGTGCTAATATCCGCTTTCATTTGTGGTAACATTCCTTATTTAGTAAATAAGCACTTTTAGCAAAACAAGCAAAAATGGGAAAAATATACAAGTAGAAATTTCCAACAATGAATCGAAGTAGAGGAGGTAAAATAAGCAGCATTAAAAGACAGCTTACGGAAAACACTTCAAACTAGGCAGATCATTTTTGTAACAAGCTACAGTCAAATTGTACCTTCACAGCCCCGTTCAATTTGCCCACTGCGGAAAAGGGCATCGCTGATGAGGTCCGGCAGGCGGCCGTTGAGGTCAACTGAGGCCAAACAGCCCTGGAAGCCTTCACGAGAAACCACCAGCTTAGGGAGGTTCTGATACATGTTGGGTCCTAGACCTCCGACGAACAGATCACCTAAAGCGAGACAAAGAGGAAGAAGGTAAATGAGCATCATTAATTGTCAGCACAAACTCACTTAACAAGTCACTGGGGCTTTGCAGAGATGGAGAGAGATTGTTTCGTATCGTTTTTCACAATCACGTGACAATTATGCTCAATAATAATAACATAAAATGACATTATACTGCATTTATATGAGCTTTGTTTTATTCCTTGACTTAAATAGTCCCCCAGGTGAAGTGAATTATAAATGTCTTTGTCGCTGTGGTAATTAAAAAATAAATAAAATTAAATTTAAAAAAACAAAAAAGAGTTAAAAGTGTGTGTGTGTTGGTAAGAGGCTATATGTTGCAGACTATAAAGAGACACGTTTGTGTTTTGTCACTTTTATTAAATAAACAGTAACATCAGCACTGATAAACATGAGATGGGTTCAGGCAGGTCCAATCATTATTTAACAGTAAATTAGAAATAACCACAAAGAAGAATAGCTCAAATGTAAATAAATATGTTCTTAAAGTGGCAGGTGGACTGCGGCCATTTTGTCCCTTTTGTCGACTGAAAACGAAATCACAACTGCTCCCCTGTTTTCTGAAGCTGAGCTGTGATTGGTCGTTACCTGAGCCCCGAGTAGTTGTGATGTCATTTTCAGTCGACAGAAGTGACAAAATGGCCACCCCCTGAGATGGCTAAAAACGGGTGGATTTTGCTGCTCAACTCATACTCCACAAACGCAATATTAATCTGAAGGCCGTGTTTCAACTAGTGGGCCTGCTGGGAACATATTCTTGAAAAAAATGTGTTTGTGTTTATTTCCCCCCTTTAAATAATATTCTCTGATTTTACAACTTTTTGTCAAAGCAGGTCACGATTACCTTTTAAATCAAGGTTCTTTGCTCCGTTGACATTCTGGGTTACAGACTTGGAGTCCACTTTGAGTGTGTGCGTGTTGGAAGCGTCCCGTGTGATCACCACATTGTGCCACTGGTTATCATTCAGCGGGTTGTCACTGTTCCCTTTTAAGAGACTTGGGCCATTCCCAAGGTCAAACACGTAGTGGATGAACCTGTGATACAAGCGGTGTGGGATTAATGATCCCTTCCCAACTCAAATAAACGCCAATGGTAAAACACAAGCATTCTGCATTGAGAACCTTCAGGAGCCCAAATAATCAACTAGGTCAATGTAATAATCCTCCATGGACACTGTTACGCTTACCCTTTGACCAGTTCGACAGCAATAAAGTCACTCCCGTCGCCGCTGTTAAAGAGGATGAAGCCATCGGGGGAGGTGGTTTTGAATTGAAAGAAGAGGTGCATTGTGGTGTAAGCCTGCAGAGTGGCCAAGCCCAGGTAGCTGCCCTTGGTCTTGAAAGTCACCGGGTCGGCAACGATGAAGCGCATGCCGAAACGGGCGTTGAGCTCGCAGAAGTCGATGTCCCCATTCTTGCACATGTCGATGTACTGCATGCCGTTGAACTTGAGGCTCTAAAGGGGTTGCGAAGCGTGAATTATACTATAGCACTCGTCATAATTGAATCTGCGCTACACGCACACACAAAAAAAAACAACAACAAAAAACGGAGCGGCATTGTTATACCTGGAGGTGTCCTATAAATGAAGAAGGCGCGGAGGACACAAAGCGCCTCTCGGTAAGGATGCCTGTCTCCACATTGTTGAACTCTAGACGGGTGTGATCACCTGCCATCTGGCCTAAAATTTCAGAAAATTAAGAGCAAAAGTCCAAAAGTACCATCTACTAAGGACCGCGTGTCATAAGAGCAGAAACACTACTCAAAGAATTGGAATAAACAATCATGAACGTCATGTATATTGCAAACAGGAAATACCTTCAGCCATGTCGTCATCCACAATGAGTTTGATGTTTTTACCGCGGCGGACAACTCGCACCGAGTGCCACTCGTTGTCGTTGAGCTTTTGTCCAGCATAAAGGGCCTCAGGACCCTTGCCTGAAGAGGACCGTTAGTTAGTCAGTTGGTTAGACAGGGGTGCAACAAATAAAAATAAATTCTCTTAACATGAATAAAATATTGTTTTTTTTTTTCTTTGCAGAGGGAGTTTGGAAAATGTTTTACTTTTCAGGGGAGGGAAAAAAAATAAAGTAATCTTAATATCAAGCGTAGGCCCGTTTGCTGTTACTCACACAAAAACTGCTTAGAGAAAATTAAAATCTTTATCCCTATCTTATATCCAGTTAGCTGACTGTCACTGATCTAGTTTAATTGCATCTCTCCATTCCCAAATGTTCACCCTTGTTTCACTCAAATTACAAACGAAAGATTATCATAACATGAATATTTAATAAGGAAACCAGTCAGGGAGCCAAAGGGACGTTTGAATCACTGAACGTTAGAGGGAGCGCTTGTACAAGTGTTCGTCGATGCTTGGAATTAAATAGCTCACACGCAGCTATTCATTCCGTTAATTTAAATCTCCACACTAGAATTATAGTCGGATTGGACTAAACCTGAGACATACACGCATAGGCAAGACTGCTGGAACCCTTCCGTTAAATAAAGTTTTTATCCTCAACAGTCACTGAAATAAACTGAAATTGACAAAAGTATTGATTAATTAATGACAATCAGACGTTACTTTTCAATTGCTGTTCCATGGTTAACCTGCCCACACCCAAAACATTTTTGACAACCTTTTGTTGGGATTTCTGCCCACTCCTTGTGAGTAAACTGCTTTCTTAAGTCTGAAGGGTGAGTTATCTGCACCGCTTGTTCCACAGATGTTCAACGGATTTAGCTCAAGGCTCGTCAGAATAGTTCACTGTTTTGGTCGTACCTGTTTTCGGGTATTTTGGGGTCATTAGCTTGTTGGTGAACCCGTGAGCAGGTGAGACCACGCTTTCTGACATTTTATTCCAAACTGCCTTCCTAGTCTTACGATTTAATTGTAGACGGCACCGATTCAAGATACCGCATGCGTGTGCTGGATGCAGAAAAGCATACCCTGAGCATACAGTGAGTATAAAGCCGAAACACCCGTGTTCAAATGCCTTCTTTTTTTTTTCTTTTCAATAGAAATGGCAGCAAGAGAAATAATTTCAAAACATTTTGCAGAATTAGAGCGACCGTCTGTAAAACCGGTGCAATTTGCATTTAGGCAATTTCAGTCTCGTCAGCTTCCCGTCATTTCTTAGATAATTACGGGTAATCCTATTTTGAATGTAAAAGGGAGCAACGATGTTGCCTACATGTTTAAATATATGGATATACACAAAAAAGTCTCGACTCCTCCTCCTCAAGTCCTTCTCAAAAAAGATTGAACACATAAGGAGAGTTCTTGTCTTGAGTAACAGCATGCTATTCACAGCAACTGTATATTAAATACAGTGTGTTGAGAAAGAGGAAGTGTAATTAGTACAATATGATTGTAAAAATAAATATAGAGTTATTATACCAAGCATACGGGGAACTATTAAAAAGTAGTCTCCTGAATTAATTCCTGAAATGGGCCATTTAAAATATATGGAGAACATTAAGTCAGATTTGCATAACTTTGATCTCTGGCTATTACTTCTCCCCCTCTTATCTGTGAAATCCTCTTATCAGTACCCCCGCATGCACACATCTTAGCCCTTTTGCAACTGGCACACAGCCTCTTCTAATCAAACATTTATCGAAGGAAGGCTCCAGAAGAAGAATGTTGACTTACTGGTGTTACAGTTTATCCTGACACAGTCTAGATGGGGAGGGGAGAATAAGTGACAGATGAATTTACATCCTTCAAAGTTACAGCTGCAGACATCCAAGTGCAAGAGAAAAGCCACCTTCTGGGGACGGTCACATGATGCCAGCGGCCATTTAAATTTGTCGAAGCAATACTGTACTACTTTTGTAGTATGCAAATATATATATAATGGAATACAATAATAGTCTCCAATTCTGTTCTGCACTTGTAATAATAATACTGGGAATGTTGCTGAGTTTTTTGTGCCGTATACAATTTAATTTAGGCAACATCAAAATATCCAGCAGCAATATGTCATGGTCAAAATGTAATCAGAAAAAATCCGTTTGGAATTAAAAGACCACATCAATTTCACAACCCAGCAACAGAGGCAAAACATTGTCGTGATGATCGACTATGTAATATGAAGAAAAAATAGCATACAGCACGGATTGACTGATGTAATGTTATGACATATCAAGAGTATTGCACCTCAAGATGGAGAATGCAGGTTGAAATTCATGTGACCAGGCAGGTCATGTGCCGTCAACCGCAACAGAAAAGTGGGAGCAAACGCCCTCGAGCCACGCAGCACCGACACCTTACAGAAGGCCTGTTGACGCCAATTCAGAGTGCACTGTGTAGGGGTCAAACAAAATGGCCGCTGTAAAGGGACGTTTGCATTTTGATTCTAATTTGAGTGCTTGGATGAAGACCACATGGCCCTTTAGGAATATTCAAAAAGTGGCTAGTGGAGGTTATTAGCAGCTACGTGTCACATGATCATCGTCTACAATCTCTACGATCTGTAGCTCATCGATATTATTTGTCATTATTTGCCTCGTCTGTAGGTGCGCTGGGTGCTGTGGCATCGAGCTGTTTGTCAGGCGGGCCGCAGGCTCGGGGCCTTTGAAGGGGTGAGTGCCATCTTTGAGCAAGGCATGGGAGATGCTAACTAAACCAAGTGAGTCACTCATGGATGAATCTGCTAGGATGAGGATTCAAAAAAAAGAAAAAAAAAAAAAGTAATAGACCCACACATCAAGAATGCAGACCAATGCGGCAGCACTAAATGTTTCCTGCGATAGATCATCTAAAATGTTGCAAAGAAATATGAGAGCATTCTCTAAGATTTCAAATCAAAATCGAGATGAAATAAGAAGAAAATGACTGATTTTGGGACCATGATCAGCAGCAGACGAAAGAGTTAAGTGTTAGATTGGTGAAGAGAACAATCTCCAAAGACAAGGCCAGAAAAAAAGACAGCCCAGGCAAGTCAGAAAAAAACATGCAACTACAAAAACTGGTTTAGTGCGTGTTAGGTCTGATTTTACGTCTGCACCAAAAAAAAAAAAAAAAAAAAAAGGCAAGACGGAAGAAAGTGCATGAACAAAAAAGGCTTTCCTCTGAAGCCAGCGGAGGTCAGCCTCCAGGGGTGGGGGATGGGGCTGTATACGATACCTAAGTTGACCGTCAGTTTGACCCTTCCGCTGTCCAACTCCAGTCGCAGCGTGTCTGCTGACTCGCGGGATGTGGCTGCCATGAGCAGACCGAACGCCCTTTGGGACATGAAGCGAAGTGAGACATCCTCCGCCTCTGTGTGCACCACGTTTGGGATCACCACCTTCATATACATGCTGCCGTCGTAGGACAGGATGGATGCTTCTGGAAAACCAAAACACAAAAAGGCTTTGAGAAATGCAAAATTCGAATCTGAAACAAATTGTACACTTTCACGGACACATGTTATCAAATGAGAACAGCATAGTATGATATATAAATCTTTGAACATCTCAGAAATTTGTGAAAAAAAAAAAAACACATCAAAGATGTACCCCTTGCTTTTTATTCAGATTTTTGTACACCTATCCGAAAATGATGAGGTCTTCAATTGTTATAACTCATTCACTGCCATTGACGAATTTACTTGTCTTTTCACAGTCCAGCCATTCAATCCCAGCAATTTATTTATATGTGTTTTTTCAAATTTTTCCAAACGTTAGGGTAAAAGAGGGTATGAAAATGTCTGAGTTAAAGACACTATTTTATTTATTTTATTTATATCTGGGCTTGCTAGACGCATTTTGGCACAATTGAAAATGTGCATTGTGCGCCGTTGTGGGCGTGAACACAGTAACTTGATTCACCACCAATAAAATCGGCTCCTCTCATTCCTTTAAAATTGTCACGCAAGTGGTGCACATCCCCGACATGGCGGAAGGAGAACATGATTTGTGGGGATAGGCAAGAATGCATGTTATCATCATGTTTGCTTTATTTGTTTGTGTGACAGCTTTGTTGATGGTGCACACCTCTGATTAAATAAAGCAGGTTAGCTATGAAAGCACAAAGACACTCGATAAAGGGGAAAAACAAAATGATCAAATTGTAAAGTTGGAGCATCCATTCATGCATTCGCCCTATCTTTTATCATTAGGAGACACAGATACATGTCCCACATGCACGGTGGCAGCAGTATTCATCATCCGGCACATGGCAGGCCAATGTCTGGCAGCTTGAGGCTGTGATGCGCTCACGTGCTGTTCAGTGTGCAGAAAATTAAATCATCATGCCACTTCCTCCCCTTCCTCCTGAGCAATACCCCTCCGCAGCGGGCTGTTTGTGTCTTTGCTCTAATTGCGCAATATTTCGGCGGGATTTTGTCAACGGCAAATAGAAGTAATTAGAACTGACTCCTACATCGTGAGCACGATCTCTAAGATGCTGAAACACACGATGAAAGTTCTAAGGCACTTGGATGGACTGCTCTGGTCAAAAGGGAGGACTAAACATGGAGTAGGGATCATTCAAACCACAGACAGCTGGAGCAACATGCATACAAAATATCTGCGTAGTAAATACCTGTAGACAGGAGACAAAAGTCTCATTGAGAGTTACAGAAATCATTCCATTGCAGTTATTGCCTGAAAATTCTGGCCAATAAAATATTAAGTTTGGGATACCAGCATTTTTGTACAGGCAAATTTAATGAGTTTTCTTTTTTTTTTTTTCATACTAATTGTTTTACCAGAAAAAGAAAGCAATGGCCTATTCCGTGTTATTGTCATAACATGGAAAAACCTGGTAAGACTATTGAATGGGGAGCACACTACAAATACAAGTAATCATACTTGTTTTTGAGCATGTCCGTGTTTTATAACACCATACGGTACCACTGTTTTTGTTTTGTGTTGTGTGTATTTTTTTTACAAGTTTTGCCTTGAGCTGGTGGGTGCCTTGATTGGGTACAAAAGGAGCTTCGCTGTATTTCTCAATCATTCACAAGCAAACATATGGTGAAGACCATCCCAACTGTGTGAGAAAATAGTCAGTTTGAGGACAATGTTCGTTAACGTACAATTGCAAGGAATTTAGGGATTTCATCACCTATGGTCCATAACATCATCAAAAGGTTCAGAGAACCTGGAGAAATCACTGCATGTAAGCGGCAAGGCCAAAAACTAACATTAAATGCCAGTGACCTTCGACCCCTCAGGCGGCACTGCATCAAAAACAGACATCAGTGTTTAAAGGATATCACCAAATGGGCTCAGGAACACTTTAGAAAATCAATGTCAGTAAATAGAGTTTGGCGCTACCTCAGTAAGTGCAACTTAAAACTCTACTATGCAAAGCAAAAGCCATTTATCCACAACACCCAGAAATGCCGCCGGCTTCGCCGGGCCCGAGCTCATCTAAGATGGACTGATGTAAAGTGGAAAAGTGTTCTGTGGTCTGACGAGTCCACATTTCAAAGCGCTTTTGGTAATTGTTGACGTCGTGTCCCCCGGGCCAATGAGGAAAAGAACCATCTGGACTCTTATGGACACAAAGTTTGTCGTTTTTAGCCATCTCAGGGGGCGGCCATTTAGTCAGTTCCGGTGACTGAAAATGACATCATAGTTGCTCAGGGTTCAGGTAAGGACCAATCACAGCTCACCTGTTTTCTGAAGCTGACTCATGATTTGTCATTACCTGAGCCCTGAGCGACTGTGATGTCATTTTCGGTCGACTGCAAGTGACAAAATGGCTGCCCCCTGGGATGGACAAAAAACTGTGAATTCTTCTGAATGTCATGTTTAGACGAGTGGGCCTAACACAATATCCCAATTTCATTGGAATGGGGGTTGTACTGGGGTTACCTCCGACTCATAAACATTTTTAAATGATGGAAAAATAGCAGCAAGTGTTGTACATTTGCAGAGTAAATGAAATAATGAACTTGCTTCTAGAAAACAGTGTCGTTAGAATTTAATATGACGTTTCACTTTTTCTTAAATATTCATGAGACAATTTGCGCACACATCCATTCAGAATATTATTTTGCTCAGCACAATACAACACTTAAGGGAGAGGCCCCATACATTGTATGCTAACCATTATGGGCAATACTCTAAATTCCCCGTGATGCAATTTAAAACTTAGCTTGAACCTCAGTGCCTGTGCTTATTTATACACTTTGTCCAACAGAATTTGCCTCAAAAACACCTTTGCAACTAAGTTTGAACCAAAACTTGCATTTGAGATTGAGGAGATTGTCTTTGCTATTTAAAATCAACTGTGTCCCTTTCAGGCACATACGGGGGTGCGTGTGCAGGTAAAGCTGTGTAGTGGCCTGTGCATGGAGCCCACATGAAGACATATGTCATGTGAATGTTATTCACGATAATAGAAATATAATAGTACATAATACAGTAACAGTAATGACACGGCACATAATTCTTACACACAATAGTTAATAAACTGCCCAAAGGGTCGTTGCGCTGCAGACACATTGGAGTACATTCTGAATAAAACATCAGTCTGTAATGTGCTTATTATGCTGTTATTTGCGTCGTTTATACCCTCTTTAATGCAAATAAGAAGCCTATGCGGGATGCAGAAGGTTTCTGCCTTCCATGCAACCAAAGTGTTGGCATCAAGATATTAATACTATGAAATAAATGCACGCAGTCTTTCTCAAGAGAGCAGCAATAGAAATGTCATTTTAAATGTCAATTAAGATGGTGTGTGTTACCTCACATGTCACACAATTAGCGGTCCAGCTGATACAACTCTTCACAAACATTCAGTTATTCCCACATGCTTTGGCAGTTCCAGGGCTTTTGTCATTATATCCTGACAGAGTGGCAAATATGTCGATTCAATGTTTATTTTCATTACATCCCTGTCAAATGTTCGCCCGCACACAATCGTGCAGCGGTGTAGGCACAAATGTAGGTTTTTTTTACCTGAATTGAGGAAATACCTAGACTAGTGTGTGTGTATATATACATATACATATTAGAGATAGATATGTTTTTTTTCAAGACCGATACCAATTAGTTGTAGTCAAGGAGGCCGATAACCGATATTTGGAGCAGATATTCATTTTAAATTAAAAGTGAAAAATTGATGTCAAACTCAAAATTGAAACACTTTGTTGAAACATCTTTAAGCATATGTTTTTTAAACAATTTTTCAGATTTGCATAAGAATTTTTTTGACAATATACATCTTTGTTGTAAAATTCTAACACAGTTCAGGGAACTCCCAGAGTCATCAGCATGTCTTAAAACGTAATAGCTCCCTATAGTTTTCAACAGTAAATAAAGTTCTGCAAAAATTTTCAAAATTACAGAAATGTTAAAATTTCACTTATCTTTGTATTGATTTCAAACAAAAACAAAAGATGCAGAATGTTCCCAAGGTCAGAATCTCTTATAAAGTTAACTGAAAATTATAATGAATAGTTACTTGAAATTAGATTTTTTTTTTATCGGCCATCAGATTAAAAAAAAAAAGCAGGTGCCAATAACGGTATTGGCCATTTTTTTTTAATTTGATATAATATATATATATACAATATATATATATATATACAATATATATACAATATATATATATATACATACACACACACACACACACACACACACACACACACACACTATACATACATCCATACAGTACATACACACATTTATATATAGCACAGTGGCAAATTCCAAATTGCAGTGCTATAACATTTTCTCCACTTTCCTGAATGAGTTTGCTGTTCAAGTATGCCTGACAGTGTGGGAGCCTATTTCTGTATGCACCAAAAAGCACACAATGACCTCAAAACATCTCGAGGGTTCTACATGGCTGTTGGTCGGACTGCTGACAAAATGATTACATCAGTTGGACACTCAAAGAAACTCTACTGGGTGTTTCATTGTCAAACTGCGCATTTCTTTAGGGAATCGTGTGTGTCGGTTTTACTTTTTTATTTTAATTTTTTTGAATTGCGAATAATAAGCATACTCTGATCCCAATTTACAGACCTCCAAATAATAACAATAGAACAACTGTATGCATTCATATCTTCCATTAAAAAGAAGAAAAACTCATTATTATCAAACTGCATTTAGATTACATTGCAAGCCAAAAGAATTCAGTAAAAGGTCAACAATGAGCTGGATTAAAAACATTCTTCCTGTGCTTCAAATACGCAGGAGATACATTCACAAGAATATGAACATTCACAAGCTGTGGTGGCGTGGCGTCAGTATGAAACAGTAAGCGGTTTTGTACAGCAGACGTATTGAATAGGCTTTACACGGGGATGAGCTAAATCCGCAGAGCTTTATCAACATGTGACAGATATAATCATCATTGAAAACAAGCCACGGAAGCACAATCTAAATATTTGTTTCTTTGGTAAATAAATATGTATATTTGCTGTATTTTAAGCCACGGCATAGAAGCTCACTGACTCACGCCCACATTGACATTGGCTTAACCTCAAAACCGCTGAAAGTCATTCAGCGGCATTCCATAATGATTCCATATGCCTCCATAAAATGGATTATTCAAAGCCAAGCAGCCGTGTTTGACCTGAAAGGTGTTGACTGTCTGATTAATGGCAGTTTGCAATGATTCATGTTGTTAAAACCCCATCTTGGTGTACACACACATACAGAGGTCACAGACAAAACTTAGCACATAAGTAAATCACCAGTAGGAGTAATAATTTCTGAGAAAACGCTGCTACCTTCTTGTGGATAAATTGTTGCTTTTGTCACTCCAAACCCTCAATGATTGGCATTGCAGTTCGGGCAATCCTTCCACTCGCCTACTTATGGGGGGTTGAGGAGCTCCTTTGGATTGAGATTGAGTTATTGTGCATTGATGACGCCACTTTTGAATTCAGGGTGTTCAGCGGCGAAAAAGGTGGAGGCACGGAAGGGTGTCGAGGTCAAGAATGTTGTACCACAGCACCATGTGCCACTTTTTTGTCTGCCGCTTGTAGGTGGAGGTGCCAACCATCTGGCCCGTAGCGTCTCTAATAACCCTAATAAGGACAAGCGTCTAGAAAATGGGTAGAAGGAGGCATGTGTCCATTTATAGCACGTGGGAACAACTAAAACAATATTCTATATGGCCACACTTATGATATACTGAACTATCTTTAAAGCTCTTTATGATTACATCATTCAGTGATGGTGGGCCGAAAATCAGTCAACATCAGGGAGCCACGAGACAACATACACACAATTAGGGAACCAAGCCCACCGTTAGGGGGCAGCAGAGTATAAGACAGCTGCTCTGAATCACAGGTGAACAATACGTTTGATGAGAAACGTGAAAACAGATAAAACAGTGTGTTTGAAAACGATACTAAGACCAGGCAAATCACTATGATAGCTGGTAATTAAAAACAAATACTGGAGGTTATTGATAGTAAGAGGAAAAAGTCCGGTCTAACTATTATTAACTTTAAATCAGTGCTTTTCTCCTTCACGAGTTGCCCAAAAAGTGGCAACAGTGATGTCACATCCAAGTATCAACCTTTTCTTCCTTGAATTTGTTAGAATCCTTGGGGAGAATCATCCTCATGCCACTGAGACTTGTGGAGAGTTGTCAATTTTTCAGATGGCAGAAAAGAGACTCTGCTGTCCCCTGTACGCACAACACTCAGCGGGAGCGTGAGAGTGAGAGAACCACACAGTAGGAAGAGCGAGAGTATAAAAGCGCGGGTGCACTGGTGGGAAAGAATGAAGACAAGACACACAAAGCACGGGAAGACTGAGATGGCACAATCCCGTCCTTCATTCCATATTCTAATTACAAATGGGGATTAGGGAGCAACACGCATAATGTGCCAAGTGGCGTAAAAAACGGCAATGCACAGATCTTTAAATGCAGTTGAGTGCGTTTTTCTCCCGGGTAAACATTTTCAAACAAATCTCGCCCCAAGTGCAACCTTTCAAGTGATGGTTGGTTCTTCCTCATCTGCCTCTACATCTATCCACACAGACATTGGTCTGACTTCTGCTTTTTGCTTTCACGCGCTCAATAAATGTTGGTAGTCGAGTTGCCTGAGCCACTCTTGGCAGCTAGAATGTCAGCTCACCATCAGTCTATCACCTGGCGCTGAAGGCTGGGAACACATTTTGAGTGGCAGCCAACTCAAATGTCCTCTCAAGGAGAAGAGAAGGGAGATTTTCCTCCACAATTTTTTAAGGGACATTTCTACAGCTGGCATGCACAGAGATAGAATTCACTCTGCATCTCCTTCAATCACATAGAACCATTTCTCTGTATAACCCTGAAAATGGTGAGGCAGGGGAAGATGGTAGAAGGACAAACTGATTTCAAGGTAGGCAAAAAAAAAGGCGTTTCCCCAGCCACCGCGCAGCACTGTATTACTGGGTGAATTGCTGAACGCGCCTTGAAAAATATGCGACACGCTTGATAATGTGGATGATAAAGAAAGTCATTATTCCACTCAATTCAACGATTATTCAACAGTGGGAAGCTGATAAGCGTTAAAAGACAAATGGAACAAAGCTGAGAGTGGTGCGCGGACCTGTTTTCAATGGTTGAAATTGGAAACATTTAAAAATGCAGGCCCAGGAGTTTTTTTAGAACCAGCACAATTCAGGCGTGTTGAAGCTTGAAACCAAATAGGATTAATTTAGCATGCTTCCCCGCAGAGCAAAAGTGCAAAACAACCAGAAATGAAATCTCTAAAGTAAGGTTTAGATCCGAAGTTTTGGCCACAAAGTATTGGAACCTAACTTAAAAAGGCAAGTCAAAATGGATGTCATTTATAAAAATAAAATGTGAAATGTTTTTGAGTTTTAGCATCAGGTAAGCGTCCTTACTCTACAATGCTACAAAGTTACTCAGTACCCCAAAAGTGTTGCTGCATTTCCATTATCCCATATGCAGAATTAAAAATCTAGTAAGGCATTTACGTGGTTGAAGGATCTGTGCACCTTGCAGCCAACCACAGGTACATTGCACGACTGACAGCTGCACAGTCAGCGGCTGTTCTAGGCAGAGGGCCAACAGCGGCCAGTGTCCCCGTAACACTCAGTCTGGACACCCAAAAGCTCCTGTCCCCTCTGAATGAAAATGACAAAGTACAATTTTGTAATTATTTAATTTGAGCTTCAGCACCGACACAAATGGCATCACCAGTGCATGTGGCTCAACATTCTAGACGGATCTACCATCATTTGGTTCAACGGACAGCAAAGCATTTTTCAAAAGGAGTTTGTTAATAACCCCTTGACGCCGATTTTTGCGAATTGGCATTACCTAGGAACCTTTTGAAAGCATTATTTTCTCTGGTTTCCTGTCAGAGGGGACATCCATATTTGGACTGCAACTTCATCGGTGAAAACCAGTCCCTCCCATTTCTTTTGGCTCTTTCTCTGTGGCACTCACGCCTTTCTTTTCAGCACCATCAAGCCAAGTCAAGTCAAATTTATTTATATAGCCTTTAATCACAGGAAAGTCTCAAAGGGCTTCACATATGCACCAGATGATATCCACGACATCCCCTGACCTTAACCCCCAGGAGGGCAAGGAAAAACTAAAAAAAAAAAAAAAAAACATCTGGGGAAAAATGAGAAACCTTGAGAAGGGACCACAGATGGGGGAATCCCCCTTCTAGGATGATCATGCTGCAATGGATGTCGAGTGGGCAACATTGAACGCATATTGTTATACTATACAGTGTTAGTTAAAAAGGCGCAAGTTAATCAAATGAAGTGCTGCAGGAAGATGATTTCGGTGAAGTGGGTCCCTGCCCAATTCATCATTGGTCTCCGTCGCAATGTCTGCCTCATTACTTGTCTTTATGGTGCAAAAAATGGGACGTAATGTCCCCCCTTTCGTGCTAAATTATATACAAAAACTGTACGGAGAGAGAAATTGAATTATTAGTAGGCCAGTGTTGCTTGGTTTTGTGTTGGGATGAGGTCCACTAACATTAGCTAAAAGTGGGTTGTATGTGCCCATCAGACAAAACGCTTGGCCCTAGCCAGCCCAACTCAGTGAAATTGGTTTGGAACCACCAGTGATCATAGTGTTTTTATTGTGCATCCAAAAATGGGCTTTAAAGCACAATTGTGAGCTGGTTCAAAGGCAAACTGGTCTTGATCTATAAATAATTTAATCTCTCTTGATACAACGAGTAATAAAGAAACAGTGAAGGTAATTGAGATGAATGACTGCTAAGATGTTTACCGTTACTGTTCCTCCCCATTCATCTTTCTCTACAGCTTGTCATTGTTTGTACACTCAACCCCGCAACTCTCTTGACCTCACCCACCTGCAAGTTGTTGTTGGCCAGAGAGGGCAGACCTTGCAGTGTGATTTAACGGTAAACCTTCCCGCTTTTCATCATTTCTTTGTTGGTGAGAAAGTGGATGCTGGAGAAGCCCAAGGATGACGGTGAAGCAAAGGTCAAAATAATTATAGACACGGGAAAAAGAGATGGGTAATCATTTTCGGCGATTCTTTGTTGTTTTGTAAGCGATATGCTGTGCGAACAAAACCATTTAAGTGATAAGCGCTGAGCAGTTAATTATTCGCCAGCCTCTAAAGACTGCCTCGTCCGTCCCCTTGCTGAATGGATATCGGGCTAATCATACGTCTATGAAAAAATTGGCTTCAGTCCGTCTCACTCATGGATAATGGCTGCCTCCGAATGTCAACAACTGAGATGAACAAAATGAAAAACTGACGAAAGGAAAGTGGTTGTACAGGGGCATACTCCGATAGACGGATGGTTATAAATCCTGAAATTATGTTCTTTTATCTACAACAAATTATCAAGCTGCTGTATCTCATTCTCCTGACCATAAATCTGGTCTGAGAGATGGAGAGACAATCATTGTTGCGTACGTTTATAATTACAAATGCAAAAGGACCTAACTGTTATAGTTATAGGTATGCAGTGTTCCCTCACTTTTCATGGGTGGTGGGCTACATTCCATGAGCCCCAGTGATTGGTGAATTTCCACGAAGGAGACGTTGACTTTTAAAAAAAAATTAGATCAAGCCATTATGAATCCCCACACGCGGTTCCCAACCTTCTAAACACATAACTTTTAAAATAAAAAATGAAGAATACCGGCGCTGTAAATCCTTGTGGTGGAAATGTAAGCTAGTTGCATACCAGAGATGGGCACTTTACCGTATTTTGCCGGTTTGTCCTCTGTCCGCTACCTGGGCACCCTTCAGTCATCGTCTCTCCGTCCTTATTCATAAAAATAATCGTCCTCCGACCCCGTCTGTCCTCGTACTTTTAAAAGCGCTTCCATTCTTAAATATTGTATTGTGTATATACAGTAAAGGCCAAAAGTGTTACTCGCTACCGAGTCTTCATATATCCAACGCAATATTTTGGGTTAATAAAATGGACGTTGGAATTAGAACTGGCTGGAAATCGCTATGTTCATGACTGAAGTGTTTTGTTTCTCACGGGAATTTGATTTAATCCGAGGATGATCGATGCTAGCCTATAGCTAGCCGACCCCCGTCGTAAAAAACGGAGAGGCATTTAAATATAGACTGACTAACTGTTTTAATTCCTCCAGCTGTACCGTAAATCCCCTCAAATTAAAGGTGAACATCTGCAATTACAGTAAAGCACATCAATGTGCAATTTAGGCTTGTATAGAACACAAAACTGAAGTATTTCCCGGGAACGTGATTTATTCTGTCGTATGAACGGCAACAGATGGATACACAGGTTGGTTGTACGTTTTTCCAACAAAGTGAAGAAATGCTTTTTGTTATGCCTGCCATTATATGCCACTGGCATCGATAGAAATACAAGAATTGAAATAATAATAATAGTAATTAAAAATAAAGCTGTGAATACACACTTTCGCGTTTAACGACAGAAAAAAAAAAAAAAAAAATTAAGTCAACGCATACCGTGAGCACAAAACCAACCGAGAATCCACCCGAACCGAACGCACTCACACGCACACACAACAGTCACACCCTCTAAATTCAAAGTCCAGTTCCTGTAGTGAAAAGCGAAGAGGTAAAGCGAGGCTGCTTTCTGATCTGCACTGAAGCCATTTCAAGCCATCAGCTCAGGCCTGGAGCCTTCTGTACGGCTCTCCACTGACAGTTGGAAAACACAGCCACTTACTGTATGTGGGCGGAGGCATCTTGTCAGGGGGAAAATGCAATATGCATTAGACACAATCCAATCTGTCTCCAGCGGTTTAGTGTGTCTGTGTGTGTTCCATTCTCCCCCTTGTATTGAATTCTGGTTGTGTAACTGCTTGTTATACAAAGATGCATCAAAAAGACCTAGAGGGGAGCCTTTCGGTGGGACAGCTTGGCGCGGGGCTGGCACGCAGACAGACAAAGCACACTTCATTACAGGCCTGTTTACCTGATTAATTGAGCTACTTTATCAGCTTCACAACACAGTCGGTAACACCCGGAGTCCTAAAAGCTCGCACACAAGTGGGCCCTCAGACAGTCTACAAAAAGAAAGCTAAACTTGCACAAAGGATGACAGACCGGTCTGCTGAATCAAGCCTGGGCATCTGACACGACAATCTCCTTGTTGAAGTCAATGGATGACATCAAATGTAACTCCCTGTAGCCTCGGATTAATGTCACCACTTACAAGTTAAACTCAAGCACAATGTGAATATTCTCCTTTACTCAAGATGTCCTGATGGGGAATAACATTTGGGTAACCTTTCCATGTAATATTCAAAATGAGTTAAGCCTGCAGTAGTCTTCCAAAGACAAGAGAAAGGGCAAAGCACTACCTTTGAAACATTATGATCATGGGAAATTATCTCCTTTTCCCTCTTTCGAAACTTTCACTCCTGGCCATTTCAAAGTGCTTTTTAACGTAATAAAAAAGGTAGCAGATTCAACCCAATTAGAGTACTCCGTGGAGATATTACAATATTAACCCCAGTTCCATAAAGGTGACAAGAACAGTTGCAATAAAGTAACATTTTCAATTCCACTAGAGCAACATTGCTCTGGAGGCAATCGCATTGAAGTGTATTATTGTGCCCCGAAACCATGAAGCTACAGTCATATACTGTACTGCTTTATTTTCAGCTAGCGGCTTCTTTTGCGATTTTCAATGATTGCCTGTTGGGGCTGCTGACAGGCAACAGCCTATTTGAATCCATGTCAGTGGACGAGTGGTTTTGCCACGGCTGTGTTCTCAGTCACTACGCCGATGAGAGGGTCTGTCAGGGTCAGATCTTCGGTACCACCCACCTGCATGGGGCAGCTAAAAACACATCACGGATAAGCTTATCTGTCAATGTTGTCTGATGAGAACCATTTACAGTATTATTTTCAAAACAAAGTAAAAGCTCCTGTTTTGCCCATTTTTTTAATCTTTGTTCATAGTGGATGCCATTGTCAATTTATTTTGCATAAAATATTTCATATGGATAAACTCAATGTGCTTCCGGATAAAAAAACACAATGGCCATTCATGAAATTACATTAATGATGGGCAGTGAGTAGCATATAGGACACTTCTTGCAGTAAATGGATTATAAAAGATATGTTGTTGAGTGCTTTTAGCACATTTCCCTCACAGTCCTGAGGTTTCGAGTGATTAACATCATTTTTGTCGCCGGCCACATCATAATTCTGATTTCACTCGGAGGGCCGTTATGACCGTGTAAATGTATGATCGCCTTATCCACAACAAATTGATGGATAGCTAGTTTTGAAATCAGAAGCCAGTTAATAGTTTATTCAACTATTTTCCAATGTATTTTTAAGGCAGGATTGGTAACAAATGCTTGAAATATCTTATTTTTTGTTAACAGTAAAGACAATTTGAAAGAAACGTCAAGTTTCCACCTTAGCGGGCCACATAAAATGATGTCGCGGGCTGGATCTGGCCCCCGGGCCTTGAGTTTGACACCTGTGCTCTAAATTGTCAACGGATGTGAATGTGAGTGTCAACAGTTGTTTGTCCATATTTGGCACTTGGCTGGTGAGCAGGTGGTTGTGCACCCCACCTCTTGCCCAAAGTGAGTTGGAATAGGTCATCCCCAACCCTATTGAGGATAAGCACTTAAGAAAATAAGTTGATGCTAATAGTCCATGCAGGACAACACTGATAAAGTAATGATGTTAAAAAGTCAACATTTTCATAGACTCACAAGCGATATTTTTTTTAACGTAAATGTGCTGAGATAACGCATACTTCCACACTGTGCTCTTTTAAGAAAGAAAGTCTAAATGGATCTTACACATCTCTTTATCAGTACTTTATCTGGTTTATTTGCTTCCATTTTTCAGCAGACAATTTTGTCGCGACATAAACATCACCGCAGCGCGCTGAGTGTTTATAACTATTACGCAAAAACAATGGCTCGCTTGCCTGCCTACATCTGTTCTTGTGTCACCACAGCACACCTCCGATCACTGCTGCTGTCTGGTCTCATGGGGTGGGTTAAAGCAGACAAGGCATGCCAAGCAGAGATGTGAGCGTGCGTGTGTGCGTACGCATATGTCTGTGCGGGAGCGTGACTGGCAGAGAGAGAATGTAAAGCAACATTGGAGTGAAGATATTTAGGAATTTTTTTTACAAGCACAGAAAACAGGTGGAGGTGAAAAAAGTGAAAGACTAAGAACTCAAGGGAAAACAGATTCCAGCAGCAGGTATGACAGGTGCAGTTGTCCGTTGAATAGAATCTGCTTAAAAAAAAAAAAAAAAAAAAAAAAATCTAAAATATCTGCTACATTTTATTCACTAGAGTACACAGGAACTCCCGGTAGTGCTGTTCGAAATGCACTAAAGGTGTATCCCAATATAGGGAATTTTATACATTAATAATATAAACTACAGTACATCCCAATAAAGGAAAATCCTTTAAAATTACATGAAATTAGTGGTACTTTCATCGTTTATCCATTGATTTACAAAACACATTTTATATAGAAATATAAATATTAAATCACGCAGCCCTAGCTGCCAGTATGAGAGGAGAAATCACTCTGAGCGGCGTGCTTTTATCCAATTCAACTAGTCAATCAATCTAGAGCATTTCTGCTATGTGAAGGTGAAACATGTTATTGCAGCAGAATGATTTGAAGCAGCTTCTAAGCAGTTTATTTTGGGAAAATCACCAGCCGTAAATGGAAATGGTTTTCAACCTCAAGGTGAGCTCTGATTAGATGACGGAGGGCAAAGGCAGAAAATATTTGCAATAAGAGGCCATTAAATTGTACTTTAAGGTAATACAAAGGTTGAAGCGGTTCAGATATGCCTGTTTGAGCGAGGTTCATTGTGTGGAGCAGCGGTCTTACAAGCCCACAGAATCATTAACAAACTTACAAGGCCTGATTTAGAATTGTTAGAGCAGTAGCACAGCGCTGCAATCGATCCAAGGGATGTTTTCTGTGTATTTTGATGCAGGCTAAATTAGAATGCATTAGAATGCATAAAATGTGTGAATTAACCAGCCGACTTTGAAGATATGTGAACTACTGGTATTGCTTAGATAAATGAAAGGTAAGCTGTAACTGCATGTGAGCTCTAATGCAAAAGTGTGAATCCAATCTTCTCTCAGAATAGAATAATTGTATAACCAGATAATTGATATTTTTACTTAACACATTTCGCTTTATAACGAAAAAGCAAATGAAAATGTTCTCTCCTTCCAATGTATTTCAGTGGGATTCACTTAACGTGTTGTGTATGTGTGTGTGTGTGTGGGGAGGGGGGGAGTGGCTAATGGCAAGAAGAAATTAGCTTGCTAAGGCTAATTACTTTATTGACAAATCCATGCAAGAAAAAAAGGGCTGGACATAAAAAGGAAAATGAGAACAAAACAAAGCATTTCAAACAAAGACAAGCTCCCAGTTAAATTTCATGAAAAATGCTTGATACGCTATCTGAGATTCTGCACTGATTTCTATCACGCCACCTTCCCCGTGTATAGTCATAACAAGCTCATTTCTCAGAGGTGCTGTATAATATGGTGCAGATCAATTGCAAACGCTGTGTGAATACATCTCTGTGGTTGTTTCAACGTGGCCCTGGGGAGACCTCAGGATGCCTCAAAAAACATGGAGGTATAGCAGGATATTACAGCCTAACTAATAAATTCCTGTCCGTTCAAAAATTTGGCACATTCAATAGAAAAACTCCTTAAAGTAGAAGTCAACCCAAAGATATTTTTTATAAGAATATGTTCGATCCATTCCAAATTGAAACAAGGCATTCTGATAAATATTGCATTTGTGGAAAAATAGTTTTGATGTCATTGTGATGTCATTTTAAGTCGTCAGAAGTGACAAAATGGCCGCTCCCTGAGACGGCTAAAAAGGGGTGGAGTTTGCTGCTTAACTCATATTCCACAAACGCAATATTAATCAGAATGCCGTGTTTTAACTAGTGGGCTTGTTGGGAACATATTCTTGAAAGAAATGTGTTTGGGTTGATTTCCCCCCTTTAAACATGACTTGTCAAGTAGTGTTAGGAAGTTATTATTAGACATGATTATTATTGATTGAATTAGGCTGGATGGTTCGTTGTCATATTTATGAGTGAAATACAATGACATCTACCACACATGTCCACGGAGTGCAGATCTGTCTGCCAGTGCTCCGATCAAATTCCCCCTCACATTTGAATACCTGCGCCAAAAATGAATTCAGCTCCAGCAGGTATATAGTTCAGTCGACTTTCAGCTACCAAATTGTGAGGTGCACTGGGCGCATATCAAAGGAAACGCCCTGGGTACGCCAGAACGCCCAACATGGCACAGAGCGCGGTCTGCCACAATCTCAAACAGGCATAAAAAGGCTTCAAAAGGCTCGAAAATCAAAATGCACCAGTTCTCATGCTTGAGCGCAGCTGCGCCGTCTATGAGCATAGAGACCTCTATGTTGACATAGTTTTGTAGTCAACTTAACTGAGTTAATTTATTCCCCCGCCCCTCAGCCCTTTAGGGAAAATACCAACCAGCAAATCGGGGGATGGTAATATTCAGAAAAAAAATGGTTTTGAAGGGTAATTTGGAGAGTGCGTAATATACACGAGTGCATGTTATTCTCGAGAAATTATGGTAGATATCAATTGAACATTCTGACATTTGCAGAATGCTTTTTATGCGTTTGAAATGTGGGGTTTACAGGTGGACAACAATATTTCCAGCAAAAAAAAAAAAAAAAAAAAAAAAAATGCTATTTCAATGCGTTTTTTTTTACCCCTTTCTAGTTTTAATAACAGCAGGGCACTGACACACCACTTACTCCTCGCTGCTATGGATAGGAGGAAGCGGCAAAACCAAACGTTTTAATTTATTGTTCGGTCTCTTTCTTCACCCCTCACATACTTTGGCCAGTCATGGATAAAATACTGTTGCTGACACAGGCAGCTGAAGTGAGGTAATGCTACAGGGAGACTGGCCTGCAGTCTGAGCAGTTCAGCAAAAAAGAGACACCTCTTCTAATGAGCCACTGTGCTTCTGCACATGTGAATTAAATAAGGAGTGACGACCGGGAAGTCCTTTGGAGGAATTACTGAAACCCCAAGAAGTGAAAGAAAACACATAGTGACTACTGGCTTAGTCCGAACCATTAAAAAAATATATATATAAATAAATAAAAAGCTGTTGAATTAGATGTCAGTTATTTCCACAAATAACTCAACATTACTTTGTGAATGTTATTATTTATTTATTTATATATCTACACTTAGGGCATGACTTACTAGTTTCTGAATAAGGTTTGACTTGTGTCAATCACAAGAAGGAATCATGCTATATCAGATAAGTGATTCTCAAAGTGGGACATGAGTGCCACAAGTTGTACCTGAAAGAATCACTGAGTTATATGCAAAGAAAAAAATATTTCATACAAGAAATACAATCAAACATATTAGAATGATTTTTTTGCCCCAATTTTCTTCTCATTGCATGTTTCCTTACAAGGTGTTACTTTTACAGTCCTTCATAATAGACATAGAACCTGACTTCTATGTAATGTTTTTTTTAGTTAGGTACAGTTACAAACCAATTTTTTTCCCTCTTTTCTCGCTTTTCTCTCCGTCTGTTCAACCGCAATTTCCAAGAAATATCCATCATAATATAAATAGCCCAAGTGGGGGTATATCAACCAACCTGTTGATTAAAACAAAATAAATAAAAAAAAAAAAACTCATTATCTTAGAGTTTCACACTTATTTGGATTTCTCGAATAATTATTTTAAGAGATATTTTTGGTTTACTTTGATGGCTTTCTTTTTTGTTCATACCATCTGTGAGAAGTATGATAGTACTGGTACCATGTACATATTTTAGAACACTATCTTACATATGACTCTGCAAAGTATTTATCATAATGCTCAACACACAATGAAGCTACAGTATGTGCTGCAACCCAAGGGTCATCACCGTAGGGCAGCAACCTTTGTGTGGGAGGAAGAAAATAGATGGGGAAAAGCAGTAAAGACGACTGGAAACTGACAATGTGATCTTGAGGGACATGTGACTCAATGTTTTCTTCCTGTGGGCGGAAGGTCAATGAGGAGCTCAGACTTACTTTTAAGAATTCTTATGAAGTTTTTTCTGCTTTAGAACCAGTCCTGAAGATCTGGCATCAAGGTGCCTTTGCCTTTTGCGCCGAACCCAACAAAGTGGGATATTGCACCACTTCCGCACAAATACATAGCTCCCCGCATTGAGATAATTACATGTGCTAATAGGATTCTTGTGTTGGGACTCCTTTTACTATGATCGCTGTCTGCTTCCAAATCATCTTTGACAGCTTTCATTGGATGTTTACTAGCAAATCGTTAACATTTCTACAGGGCAGTAAGGCAAATGTCTGTTGCGAAGCTTTACATCCTTATACATCAGTATTGCGGCATTCCTGAGACAAATGTGGCATTCAGGCAGCAGAAAATTGCCAGGATGACTTTGGCCCCAAACTCATTCCATGTCAGTAATATTTATAGCTATTTACAGAACAGAAAACAGCAAAAAAGGCTGCAGAACTCCCTGCTTTTGGAGGCAGCGTAAATTCCAAACTGCTGCTCGCTTGTGTGCAGACAGACTGAGATAGGTTTAATTTGACTACATGTCGATAATCTCTAAAATCCATCTTAGTTTCTTCATAAATTTTCAAAGCAACCGCATTCTGCAATATACATTCCATTTTCTTTAGAAAATAAACACATGATTCTAAACAACAGAGGTGGGCATTTTACTGAAGTTTGCCAGTCCAACATTCCTCATCTGTCAGCAGCCTAGATACCCGTCCGTCATCAGTGAATCCGTCTTTCTTTCAATCCGGACCAAACTGTAATCGTCTGTACGTCAGACTGTCATGTTATTTTAACCGTGCTTCCGTCAGTAAACATCAAAGGTCCGCCAGTCCGTCTATTGTCAATACGGGAAAAAAAGGGGTCCAACAAATGAAAAATCAATCCATCCATCCATAATCTGAACCAATTTGATTAAAATGGTAAGGTTTTGCTTACCTTAACCAGAATCCTGTGTCACAATGCTGATAAAGGAACAATCTTGGTGGATTAAAACGCTTCTAGTCCTTGCAAACCAAAATAAAGTATAAATTCCAATAAATGTTGTTTTCTTCAAATGTATCATCTTCTTTTTCTACATCATCTGTCTTATAGCGGTTGGCAAACAACTGTTGTGCATTACTGCTACCTTGTGAAATGGAGTGTGGTCTTGAAAAAATACAGTTTCACAACCTCCTAATCCCACTCTAAAAATAAAAATAGAACTCACAAGAACTTCTCTGTAAAACTCTCTCTGTATTTAAAGATACTGGTACTATATTAATTCTTCGATAAGCGGTTTAGATAATAGAGGGTCAGCCTGAGAAACTAATGACTAATTTGGTGCATACCGCCACCTGCTGTACATATAGAGTCAATGCAGTCCTGGTCGCGTTTCCATCTCCCTTCGGCAAAGCGGGCGTCCGTCAATAATGGAATGTCAGGTCCGTTCGGACTTGAGCAAGTTAATGATGATTACTCAGACAGACGAAGATCCACTTCCGTCTGCTTAGTCTCTCTATTTTTTAAAGTAATTCGTCTATCCTCTAACGTCAGCAAAACGGGCGTCCGTCGGTCAGACGGAATGCTCACCTCAGATAAACAACACTACACATTGTAACCACAATTCATAAACAAGTCAAATCTTTAGAAGATACCAGTAAAGACAAAAGCGATTTGAACAACAGTCTCAGATAACACACTAGAAAAATACGCACTTTCGAATAAAAAGTTAAAGCATCCAAGCTCAAGTTCACTTCAGACCAATTCTCGGACAAAACTAAATAAAGCTTTCCATAGCCACCTGGTAGAAATGAAAAATCTGAGTAACTCTTTTTGAAAAGGTTTCATAGATAACAGAATCCCAGAAGTCCAGTTTTGTCAGAATACATTTTACTGCAGCTATCTCTAAAATAGCGTAATGGTTTCCAACTATGTAACTGTCACAAAAAACATGCTTTGTCAAATACGTTTATGTATTACAGCACAAAGAAGGATCCGGCACTTGATTGAGAATCATTATACACACACACACACACACACACTCTCAGAAACAGAAAAAGAGACTTACCTCTTTCACAGGTGCTGTCCCAGAAGCCTGTTCCTGTGCAGTCACAAATGAAGCGGTTCCACCCCTCCTTACACAGCCCGCTGTTCTTGCAAGGGTTGCTGTCACACTGTTTCCCCATCACCTTACTGCAGGAAGACTTGATACCAGTCGCGTTCTGGGAAACAGCGATCTGTCTGATATCTTTGCTGCGTCCATCAATGAAAAGATCCCGGATGCAGCCCACGTAGCCGTAGTTTAGCATGGCGGTCCAGAGCTCAGTGGGGAGTACCAAACCTGCACGGTTATCAGGAAAACCACCTAGATAAAGATCCCCCTCCAGGTCTAAGATCTCATTCTCTCCACTGGCTGTGAAAGGTGTCCGGCGGCCGTTTACAGAGATGATGCCTAGAGGAAGACAAATCCATCATTAAAGACTATTCCACAAGGATGATTAAATTTCATTAAAAGTTGATCTAGTATATAAAATAAGATGGTGTGCTGAGTGGACTTGTTTCTCTAACCCTAACAAAAGAAACCAAAAACAAAAAAACAGACGTGTACATGTTTTATCCTTATTAAAAATGGCATTTTTGTCAAACATTTGTGTAGGAAGTGTGCAGTCCTCTGTGGACCCCAGTATCGTTGATGAAAATTTGTGACCCCTGCATCGTTTAAATTGCCCATCCCTGGCTTGGATAGTAAAATAATGTCAGCCAACTCCCACCATAACCGATAAGCTAAGATGTCAACTATTCCGGGTCGTTAAGTGAAAGAGTCTGAGTTATATTTCTGCTTTTTCTGCATTTGAGTCTATAAGGCAGGTCAGCAATGTAAATGAGAAACTGTTGTCAATTGCCTTAGCTGGTTTAACAAAGAATAAATAAACCATTATGTAAACAAACAAAATAATATTCAAAGCATATGACTGATGGAGGTATATTACTGATGTAATTTGGGCAGTTAAAATGGCTGTTAAACTCATGACATATGTCACTGTGTTTGTAGAATGTAAACACATCATGACAATGTGAACATTGTAAGGTTTAAACTAGCTATAAATTATTGAAAACAAAGCAGCGCATAAATGTCGTAAAATCAAATTAGTCATGTATGCCTGCCACATCAGACACAATTGGCACCTATCTAAAGATATTCAATACAAGAGCTGAAAATCAGTGGAAGAATGTTTGGAATGTGCGCCAGGGTAAACAGTCTTTTAAAAATTTTATCGGGATGCACTTTCAGATTTTTTTCAACGGGGCATGAACAGTTCACCATGCATATACCTCCACAAGTACAGTATAGACAAGAACTCCACAGATCACACCTTCTACAAACACAGACTTCAATTATCTGGCAACTGTGAAAATCATTCACTGGCAAGGAACATTTTTCCTTGAGCCACAAGTGTGATTATGTGCACCTCCTCACCAATCCCTCAGTTTGGTATCCCTCTATCTATCTCATTCCTCCATTTCGCTGTGAACATCCCACTTTCTTCTCCACTATCTCACTGGGGGCACGGCTGGTGATTAATCACAGCAGCTGACTCTGACACACGGCTAAATTGGCTCCGCTAACCTGATATATACCACAGGCTGCAGTGGCGACTAACACGCCCAAGCTCTCTGGAGTATCCCGCCTAATGCGGAGATTGCATTGGCTTTGAAGCTTAAGGCAACAGAAGTTGCGAGCACCTTTTCTCTAATGCAATCTTTGTTGAATACTTTCTGTGTATTTGACCATGTGCTGAGATCAGAGGACTTGCATATGGAGACAAGTGAGGAGAAATGGACTCTGTAAGTATATGGAGAGGAGTGTGATTTATTATTGCAATAAATCAGGAACAAAGATAATGCTGTAAGGATGTTGGTGGGTGCTATTATCCAGGTTGGAAGCAAGTAGAAGGGTTTTTGTTTGAACAGCTCTCTTCTACAGTACGCTTCCATTACTGCGACTATGTACCCTGATATTATGATCCAGGTCTGGAATTCCAACTACCTTATTAGGGCCACGTTAAGGCCATAGACAACACTGAACCAGTTTAGTCATTTGGGTTTGACGACAATGTTGACAATTCTTACGATTAAAAATACAAACAATAAAAATACCACAATAATCCGAATTAAAAGCATATGGCGGTTTGATTTTTTTTTTTCCTTGGTGAAAACAGTCATATGGAGGCGTAATCTTCATTTGTACCAAAAGTCATACAGTGCTGTAGTCTACCACCAGCCTACACTAGCACAGTAGCAATGTAGTCACAATAAATATTTGCATAAAAAACACTTGTAGTCCATAATATATATATATATATATATATGATACAGAGAGACTGGAAGAGTCACAGAAAGACATAGAAGTGGACGTCCCTAGAAATTTAGAATCAATTAAATTTTGCCACTAGGTCCCTTGTAAGATAATAGCAAGTTGTGCAAAACGGATTGAAACTTTGACCAGCTAGGCATGTGCATTCAAAAGTTTAGAGAGGGTCAAATTAAATTCATCTGTGAAATGGTCATAGTGAATTTTAGGTTCATCTTAAGATTCAACCTGAAAGCCGAATAGCCCTAATTTAGTTCCCGTTAATGAAGCATTTCCTTACCTGAGCGACCATCTCTTTGGATGTCGACATGGTGCCAGCTGCCTTCATTGACTTTTGCCTGCGTCGCTTTCACTTTGATAGTACCAGAGCCCATGTCCAGCACAAGGTACAACACCCCATCCAAAAGCTCCACGGCAAAGAAGTCCACCTTGTTGGTCTTCTGGGATTTTGCATCGCGTCGCTCCTGAGGTTTGCCGTGGGTGAAAAGTATTAAGCCGTTAGGCTCTGAGGTTCGGAAGTCGAAGGAGATAGAGCCCACGCGTTTGGTGTTCCATTTCGGCAAGGCCAGGTAAGAGTCGGGAGTCTCAAAGTTGATGGGGTCAAGGGTAGGGACGTTTTCACACTTAAACACCACATCGCCCTGAAGTTTCATCTTTGGGTCCACAATTCGGGCCAGGCGGGACAGTTCCAGACGGATGTCATTGTTTTTGTAGACCACCTTAAAAAAAAAAAAAAAAGATGCAGGCATCAGAGTGAGTGCATGCAAAAAATGAAAGCAATCAATTCGTATAACCATCTTACTTTGGAACGTTGACGACTGATAGAAAGATTGTTCCTGAACCACAGTGATTATTGAGTGAATGAACTTCGTGGAAAGAATACAATAGCATCACAGTCTGGTTATTTTCCCAAGTGCTTACATGAGGACACAGTCTCATGTGTTTTTGACCCAATTTGTGGTAATTTACTTTTTGAAGATGAATCTGCGATCAATGAAAAAGACATTGAACGCAAACACTTGGCTATATTGTATTGAACTGTCAGAGGCAATGTCGATATTGCTAGTAACACTCACAAGGACAGCTCAAAAAGACTTCATATGGGCGAACCCAGTGAGAATAGACTCAATACCATCACTATTTACCCACGATAAAATTTACCAAAAGCCCTCATCCATAAATGTAGAGAATCTTAACATTACAGGTGAATGTAACAAAATACTGCAAAAAAGAAGCACAGTTGATTATCATTGGAACGCACTGAGGTGGAAAATTAATGTCCCCTCTGCTTTCTGTGGAGGAAGACAGGCTTTTCCTGGTATATAGGGCAGTGTGTGCGTGTGTGGGTGTGTGTGTGTGTAGGAAACAGCAATAGTGTCACAGCGAGCACAGCTGTCAGCAAACAGATTTTACTGCTGCGGGATTACTGATAATCCTGGAAGATTTGACAGGAAATCAGCACAGGTGACCCAAACGCAAAGAAGGAATAGCAAAGCAAACAGGCAACATAGAGAGTAAAGGCAGTCGATATAAAATTTGTGTCGTGGGTGGGGCCTGGACAAAAAAAGGACAGTAAAATAGTCAGATTCCAAGAATTAAAGGCTTTAAAACCATTGTGTGACACTTGTGTTTGAAATATGCTTTGGTGCAGTATAAACAGCGATGTAGCTGTCGGTACTCTTAAAATGAAATTAAGACGTGCTGAATATGGCTGGCAACAAGTAGTCAACACACTTACCCATAATCTACCCATAATGTACCTCTTTTTTTTTTTTTAATAGTCTATGCAACTGGCATAATTAACAGCATCATTTTCAAGTAATCAACTGTTAGAGAATAATTTGAATGTTTTAAACAAACCTCCCAATAATAACAGTATTTTTTTCCTAAAATAAAAATGCACTGTTCCAAATTACTAAGCGCAGCAGTGTTTCAAAAGATAGTCATTTGCTGCATTTGCATCATTAGGATGTTATATTTGCTGAAACCAAAAGCTATTTCAATCAATCTATTTTACATTTTAACATAACAGGACCTCTTATCTGACAGCAGCTTCCATTGAACTTGTGCTGCAATGAATTCGGTTAGTGAAAAGATGCCAGGGTTATTGTAACCTTTGCATATGCTCAGAACATAAATATAATTTCTTGCTTAATGGATTAACATTTTGGCATGCGAAAAAAAAATCAACAGTTTGATTAGAGACGAAATATTTTCCTGTGACCACAACACCACTATGATGGCCCCTTATTTGAACTCCTAAGACTTTCTTTGAACAACACAAACATTCAAGGATGGTTTCATAAAATGATTTTCCCCAAAAAAGCTGCAGCTGCCTTGCTGTTTAAAATGCAAGCAGATCGAACCACCATCAAGATTGCACGACTCTCTCTCTCTCTGAAACACTGATGTTTTTTTTAAATTCTGACGCAAAATTCCTAACCTTCCACTTTTAGCAAGCTTTAAGTCTACTCTTGGGCAAAAGAAGAAACTGAATAATACATGAAAAGAAAAAAGGAATGGGGGAAGTTTTAATGCAGCTCCTTTGCAATGGGAAAACTATTGTGATGGTCACTGTGCACTCTGAAGAAGAAAGTTTCAAAAACGTGCTTCCATCATGATATCTTATTATGCTGCAACATAAAAGATATAGACCTATAGGAAAGCTAGTTTTTGCCTTTTAAAGCGGAAGTCAACCCAAACATATTTTTTTCAAGAATATGTTCCCAGCACGCCCACTAGCTGAAACACGGCATTCTGATTAATTTTGCGTTTGTGGAATATAAGTTAAGCAGCAAAATGCACTCGTTTTTAGCCACCCCTGGGGGCGGCCATTTTGTCTTCTGTCGACTGAAAATGACATCACAAATGCTCACAGCGACCAATCACGCCTCAGACTCAGAAAACAGGTCAGCCGCTTTAAATTAACTTTCTAACATTATGTACTCGTAAAAATATTTTCCAAACAATAAAATGTGATTGTATAATGATTTTTAAAGCCTATTTTTTGCTGCACTCTTGATTAAAGTGATTGGATTGGTATCATAAAAAAAGGGAGTGACCATTGCAGCCATGTGCAGCTTTCAAATGGGCCATGTTTTCCTTTAATCTATCAGCGATCTTATGGGGCCCATTCATAATGCAGGGGAGTGGAATGACTCCATAAAGCCAAGATCCCCCATCTCTGCTCCTGGTTGGCGTATTGATTGGGCCAGGGAAGGCAAGAAAGCGTAGGGCATAGAAACACAAAGGCACGCACGCATGCACACTGGCATATACACTTTTAGAATCCCTCCCTAATCTACTTCAGCTCAGTGTTCATGTCCTCTCAGGCCCCAAATTGCAGCTGCTGTTTGATGCTGATGTAGCACCAATGCTAATGAAGGAACAGGAGGATTCCACTCAAGAGGTGTGAACATAAAAATGAGGTGCTCATAAGACTTTGCAGAGGGAATTTGCTTTTGTCTTTTAGCGCTGAATTAACTTGCAAATACAGAACATACTATTTAAAGGGTCCATTTTAGACCATAAAGCAGAACAAAATTCCTCAGAGAGCGCAGATGAACAAATGATGGACTAACACATTATGAGAGGGAATCAATCTGGATCACCACTGAAATGTCATATGTCACATACAAATATTTTACCCATCTCAGGGGGCGGCCATTTTCCCACTTGTTGTCAACTGAAAATGGTATTACAGCAGGGCTTTGCTATCAGCTTCAGAAAACAGGTGAGCCATGATTGGTCATTACCTGAGCCCTGAGTAACAGTGATGTCATTTTCAGTCGACAGAAAGTAGCAGAATCCATTCTAATTATTTCGGCTGGTGCCATCAGATTTTATTTAAATTTGTCATTATTTCATAATTAAAGATATTCGGCCTTCACCAAACCTCAGAGTACTAGGCAAATTGTAATTTGACCAAAAAGGAATTTTAAAGCGTTTTCAGAAGCACTCAGTCTACTACCAAATCTTGTTTTTGACAAACATATTTTATGATGTAAAAGCGTTATGCACATAAATTAAATGGTTTTGTTGTTGTTTGTGCTATGCACTAAATTTGGTGTCAAAGTTTGTAAGCAAGTAAATTAATAAAACTTGCTCCTGTGATTCCTTCATTATCCTGCTAACAGAAATGAATCAATTAACGGGAAGAACATGTACTCGTTAAATATATTTAACATTCTAACATGGTTTAAGGCAGGGGTATCAAGCTCATTTTTGTCACGGGCCACATCGTAGTTCTGGTTTCACACGGAGGGCCGTTATACACAACTAATTGATGGATCACTAGTTTTGAAATCAGAAGCCATTAAATACTTTGTTCAACTATTTTTCAATGTATTTTAAAGTAAGGATTGGTAACAAACGCTTGAAATATCGAATATGTTGTGTTAGCAGTGAAGGCGATTTCAAAATGTCAAGTGAACACATGATTTGTCTTCGCGGGCCACATAAAATGATGTCGTGGGCTGGATCTGGCTCCCGGGCCTCGAGTTTGACACCTGTGGTTTAAGGTCATTCAGTCTTGTGGCTTAACCTAAAATGAAGTAAAGATGAAGGGTGAAGTCAGACATTCACATAACCCTCTGTTTGGCCCTGCAGAAATTAAAAAAGCTTATGAAACAGAAGGACAGGGTTCCATTTGCATTTGTATCTGAGGGGAAAACATGCAAAACGTGGTGACTAACACAAACGTGATGACAGCAGCCTTTCGTTCAAATACCAAATACTCTTGGCCTGCTGTCCCCTCACTCTTCTTTCTTCTCACTCTTATTGCCTGTGTCTTCTGTAAACTGACTACCCGCATTTTTATTGTATACCCCGCTTGAATTTCAATACCTTCTGTCCTCACATTCATTCTCTTCCTGCTCCCAAGTCCTCTTCTTGATGCCTGATGACAGCGTATGCTCCCGCCACCCCCACAGTCTGACACAAGTTGCCACTCCAAGGCTCTGGAACCATCAACGGGTGCCCCGAGACACCCCAAGGATGGGCTGGATGGCGTGCGGGAGGAACGGCTTTGCGCGAGGCGCTGACAGCATGCCGCTGCAAACGTCGAGATGACTGGCGAACGGCTGCCCACTGGTCTTGCTTTCACGTGACAAGGCTGAGTTTCACGTGGCGGAGCGTGAACACTGGGTGGAGCCTGTGTGAGTATTGCGCATGGATGACAGCCCCGGTAGCCTACAGGGGCAGATGCATGCAGTGCAGCCTGAACTAGAGGGTTTACGACGGCAGCGCATATTATCGCTCGTTGCCGGTCACAGGAAAAGTAAGGGATTCACGTACTGCGGCAAAACATGTTGACATCAATGTTTTGTTTGGCTGTTTCAAAGGGATGCAATTTACGTACTTCCACCGGGGATAAGGGATCAATGCACCCTCTCAACAGTGGGAACTGGACTAAATTGTTCCCTTATTATCCAGAGAGATTGAATTGTGCGAGAGAAGATGGGAGAACAAATACCATCTAGAAATATATGTGCAGGGAAAAAATGTATAAGGAATTACTCATATATGGTGTCATAATCAATCCTGAGTAATTTGCATCATCCTGGTTAGCAGATGGCTTCACGGCTGCTTGATGTCCGCACCATATGAAGAAGCGTCGAGGGCCGCAAAGTACTACCACTGTCAGGCCTAATGGTGAATCGCCTCCATGAATATTGTCCAAGCGTGTCTCGCTCTCAAGGGTCCAGCCATGGCTGGGTCGCACTCACTCTCAAAATGTTGCGGCTACATATGCGCATGCAGCTACGACAACAACATGAAGTAATGTTTCATTTTCTAATCTGAACTAGAAATAATGGATTCCTGCGGCACAGCCGAAACGACAACTAAAAATCAATTGAGGACGATGATGCTAAAAGTTCATCACAATATGTCATAGTGATCCCCATATACCACGGGGCTGTGAGTAGAATAAGGACGATATCGGAGAAGACTGATGGGACAATTGCATTACCTGACATGCAGTGCCTCCATGGTTTTCTTGAAAATAAGATCAATATTTCAAAATCGCTTAATATTTGGGATGATAGAAAGAGGTACAATTAAATTAGTAATGAAATGATGAAAGCATTGTGCCAATTGTCTGGAGTTGATTATTGATTAATTGTGTCATGAACCAATTGAGGGAAAACAGATGCCATGACCTGGATGCAGCCAGCTCAACGACTTTTGATTTAGTCTCAACCTTTTGGCGGTATCAAGGGGAACAGCATCAGTTACTGGAAGGTCAGAATATGTGTATCATTCATACAAAATGTTTTTCTTTTTCAGATGATGACTTCAACAATGAACAAACAAAACAATAATAAACTACATACACGTACACAATTCACTGAGACCAAAACCTATTATTATTTACAAACATAGTAATGCCTCCTTTGATATACAATATTAGAGAGAAATAAGGTCGTATTACTTTGTAAAAAGGATATAGTTTGAATTTCTTTGGATCTAACTGGATTGTGGTGGTGTACCTAATAGCCCGTGAGGACATGTTGAAAGATAAATGGTCAAAGTAAGGTATCCCATATTTCCTCAAACTTTGCACCCTAGTTCCTGATTATTTTTGACTCGTTACTAGACGTGGCAGTGGCTCAATTGTTGGCTGTGACTTTAATTAAGTGCCACACCTCAAATAAATGACTCTCCCTCTGTATGAGTAATTACAAAAAAAAATCAGTTTTTAGCTGTGACCTGTTTATGACCCAATCATCTGAATTTTGCAGGTTTCTTGTCACTCTTGTGTTTCTGCGTAAGGACAAAACAGTCAAATTTACCCCTAAAGATGTGGGTATATTTGGTAGGGTTCACACATTGGTTTGAAAGGCAAACGGACTCAGGGTGGAGCAGCACCCAAAGCCACTCAGTTGGACGGCAAAACAAAAACGATGCAGACAAGGTGACTTTCTCATCTTATTTCTGCAAAATGTGTATGTTTGTGTGTGTTAGTGCACCCACAAATAATGATGATGTGATGGTCACAATAGTAATTTGACAGAGGCTATCTGAGCGGGACTGACTGGCGCAAACAACACAATTAAAAAAAATAGCTTTGATGATTATACAATTTCCTGTATAGCTAAAAGAAAATCCTGAATAGTACCGGTTGTCAATACGCTGGCTAATATGGCACCTTATAGTCAGTGTTAGGCTCATGTGTCTCATTTTGTCAAGCCTATACAATGCTGTAATTTAGCGTATTTAATTAATATCCTTGCGGTCACCATTAAAGCAAAATGTAAACATCACGTGGTGTTCTTGATGCATTTTTGTAATACTTGATGAATAACAAAAGTCCCAAAACAAAGGCTTTGGAGATGTCTTCATCAGCAGATAGTGTATTTATTTCATATCGTTGCCCATTGGGAGACGCTCTTGCAGCACACTCAAGCTGACGCTGCAAATTACATGTGACACGAGCAATTTTTATATGTTGTCCCACAGCAAGTGTGATGAATTATTTTAAGTACAGAAACAGGGAACGTTTGATACTCCCTGAGCTAACTCGGCTGATTTAATTGACAGTCTAATTGTATTCACTTTCCTTTTTGGCTTTCTTCTTGCAAAAGAATGATTAGATTTAAAACATCTGCTGAGGGTCGGACTCAGAATGGACATTTCTGCAATGCTACATCGTCATTTAATGGACTTTGAAAGTTTGAGCACTACTGTCGATATAACAATCAGAACGAGCATCCCACACAGAGCTGAATTAGTCACGGCCTGGCTTGCTTTGTGGGTATATGCGCAAGGGTTCTCCTACCTCTTTGAGGCAGCCCATGAAATTGTTGCTAACTGGAGATCCAGGAAGGTCCGCAGTGCTGGGACTCCCACCCACATAGAAGAAATCGTCAGAGCCCAGCATGGTGTAGTCTTCCTGGGTGTAACCAGTGGTGGTGAGGATCCCATCGACGGATATAGTCACCTGTTGAGGGGTAACACATAGCCAATGCCGAACCATTACAATCTGGGATATGTTGTCGTGCTGCGTTTTAAAACACATCTCCTTCCTTGGTCTGCATTTGAAATGAGGCATTTGCACTCCATTTTTGGTTTCTTGTTCAGCTTTTTCATAGAATCCTTGTGTTACCCGATCGTTTTGGACCAGACAGCGTTTTGATTTCGGTAATGGATTTTTAGTCATAGGATTCACAGGACAGGTAAAGAAAATATGGCAGAGGCATATTTTCTTTATCTTTGATGGGGGTAAGAAAATGGATCGTAGGTTTGGTTCTGATACTTTAGGTTGGGGAAGGGTTAGTACAATGTTCAAACCAAGGACAAATTGAGAACACTTGTCTTAGGTTTAGGGATTCGTCTTGTAATTGCAGACACACATATACAGTTGACACACACAAATTCTCCCGCACGCTCCTCTCTCTTTCAGACATCTTTAAATACACGCACATGCAAAACAAAGGGGACTTTTTCACACCACATCAATTTGCAAACCAAGGCCATCACTGTTAGAAAATAAATTAGACACATTTAATTGGACATGTAAGGGAGTAATTGAATGGTACCATACAAAGCTTGAGCAGATACACGAGGTGCAGAGTCTCATGCACATTCAAGACCGAGGCCCATATTCAAATATTGTCTCAGAATCGCAGATGCTGATCTCGGATCAGGTTTAGCTCAAGTGTCATGGTGGTGGTTAAAAGTCACATGACCAGACCCAAAAAAATCCTCGATCAGTGTGCATATTCTTCAAAATATTGTGCCTATGGACCCAGGGGTAAGGCGATGAAGGTTAGAAAAGACGCAAACGTTCAACACCAGCATGCTACAAAAACACACAGGGAGGGCAAAATGGGTGAAAATGATGTATGAGGGGTGAGTGAATGAATTATTGTGTTAGTGGTTATTTGAGGTTGCATGAATTGTGATGTGAGTGAAGTCTGGGCATGCCATGCGCCATAGTGAATTGGAAACAACTGTCAGAGCTCCCGCAATAAAGGTTCAGCGTTTCCAGTTTTCGGTCTTTTTCTGTTTTTAGGGCTCGGTGCTGAGGTCACCATCTTTGCTGGGATTGTGGAAAGCTTCTGTCAGTTCTGGACGACAGTCCTCACAAAAAATGGGGACTTTTTGTGTGAACAAATAAAAGAAAAAAAGTAAGGTGCCCTGGCAAAAGGCAAAGAAGTCAATTTTGTATTTATTGGAAATCTGCAGAAATGTGGAGTAAAAAAAAAGGAAAAACAAAAACAAAAACAAAAACAAAAGAGAAAAGTCAAAGCTAAAGTGAAAAAAACAGGATGGGGAATTGTGAGGTAAATAAGAAGGTTGTTGGCAGGTCAGGGAGGAAATTGAGAAGTGAAGAAAGAATTGCCTGGTAATACAAACCCATCTCCTCATTTTTTGATAAGAGTGTCTAGGATGGAACTCAAAAAGAACGAATAAAAGAAGAGAGGGGGAGGGAACACACGGCAAACCCAAAAAAAAGACAATAAGAATGATATCTACCAGACAATGTAGTTTGTTTACCATAGCGTGTCCAATGCCTGATTGCTTTCCAGAAAAAAGGGGGAGAAAGGAAATCAAAAGAATAGTGAACAAAAAAGGTTGTTAATAAGGATGGACAGAAATTAAATAAAACCAATGATGAAGAATTAGGATGTTAGTACATTAGTTAGTTAGATATTGGTTAGTAAAACATGACTTGTATCATGGATGAGTTAGTGCCGCGGTGAATAAACACTACATGATTTGTAAGAGAATTGTCTGAGGTAACAAAGGGCCAGCCTCTTGTCCCAATCACATTTCCTATAATCAGCGTCCTGCCAGAAAACACAGACAACAACACTGAAAAGCCTTGCATTTGAAGGTAAAAATTTGTAGAGCGCAAAATCCATACAGAACCTGTAGTGTTTTTTTTCACCCTGGATCTTACAGTGGCTTTCAAAGTGGAGAGAAAATGATAGTGAAAAGCAAGGGCGGAAGAAGAGAACCTCGGGAAGAAAATAAGTACCAATCAGCTTTTCGTGTCTAACCGCCTACACTGCGAGCGTTTACAACTTCATACACACTACTAACCCGTGGCGCTACAATTTACTGCAGAAGTCAGAAAATCAGCATGAACTGTTTATGCCACTTCGCAGACACAACTATTGACAAACCCCGTTTCACACTAACTCAACACTTGTCTGTGTGCAAGCCCTATTCAGCAACATTGATTCATACCACAGAAGAACCTTAAAATTAATCCTCTGCATACTGCAAAAATACTGTGTGTGTGTGTGTGTGTGTGTGTGTGTGTATGTGTATGTGTATGTGTATGTGTATGTGTATATATATATATATATATATATATATATATATATATATATTAGGGTGCCATAAATGCTTTGTTAACCTTACAAGCAATGTTTTAAGGAACATTTTAGCATTCTTCATGGTCCAAAAAGTATATAAACTTTGGTGTAATAATAAAGTATATCAATTAAGCTTTTGTTTACGTTGGTTCTTCTTTAAAATAAGTGTAAAGCAAAACACGTGGGGCCTGATTTGCTAACGGTTTGTAAGTGCAAAACTGGGAACAAACCGGGCTGCGCAATCATGGTGTCCATGGAGATGAATCCTTTAGTTGCAACTCTCTGACTGTACACTACTGCTCCATCCCAAAGCAATCAAACCCCAAACTGAATCTATACATTGCTAAACTATCCAATAATAAAATCTGCTTATCCACTGCAACTTATTTGGGGGGGGGGGGGGAGCATTAGCATCAGTTGTGCTATAAACATAGCATCAATGGATTCCTCAAAGGCAAACAATTCATTGGGCTTTTCAAGTAAAAGTCTATATTCCACATAAGCAAAATGCTACTGAAAACAAGGAGACGGGAACAGCAAGCTTGAGCAGACGTGAATCATTACATACTGTAAGGAAACATTAAAGAAGACAATATTTGTAATTTGACTACACTAACTGCAGCTAGTTTCTGCTGGAGAACTGCTTTGCTTTACACAATGCATTCGAACATAAATCAAACAATGATTTAAAAGAAGAAGGTCATGTTATAAAGAAATCTGATGAGATTTGTCACGGAACTGTGGCAATGCAATGACAACTGATAAGAACATGGTGACATTTTTCAAACTAGCTCTGTCACTTCACTCAGCTAATCTCAAAACCCCCACCGGCTACCCCCACCCAAAATAATTCAACCTGTTGCCAAATTCCATCCATCACCACTCCCCCGTCCCCGATTACCTGTCTCAGGTTGCGTGTGACTTTGATATCGTGCCAGGCGTTGTCATTGAATTTTCCATTGACAGGCTCGACGATGGCCTCAAAGGCCCCGGAACCCAGATTGATGACGAGGGAAACCGCCCCATCTTTTAGCGCCAGATTGACATAGTCTGCTGATTTCCCCGTGTGGAGCAAGAGGCCGTTGCGCTGCCACGTCTTGAAGGACAACGTGATCTCATCGCTGCTGCTCTGGATGGGGTTCTGAGACAGGTCGTAACAGAAGTACTCGGAGCCCCGGAAGGTGGCCACATTTTCCTCCCTCGCTGAAAATGACAAGACAAAAAGTTGAAATGTTACATTTTGACATCAGTTGCCCATTGCAGGTACAGTGCGCCATAAAAATATGACACTAATCAGACAGGTTAGGTACATAGTCCGCGAAATACAATATGTGAGATTCATCAAAATTGACAACCAGCATATCTGTAAAGAAAGATTGTTTTGATAGAGCGCTTCTTCCAGATGGTATTGGACTGTGCACATGTAACAAGCTGTCTTGTAAGTAGATTTTAAATTCACATGAACAGACAATCTGCATTGATGGTGATTGTTGAATTAAAGAGAATGTAACAATGTGAAGTAAATCCAAACCGTCTCCCGAAACAGAACAAGCTTCCATGTTTTCCCAGGAATAAATTATTAAAGAGCCTAATTAAAAAGGAGTATTGTTTTGCAATGTAGAAAAAAGTCACATCAAGTAAACAGCAACTGTTCGCCATAATTACAGTTTTGATAATTCTGCTGTTCAGTTAGCATCATAAAAGCCCTGTTTGCACAACTGAGGATTTAGATTTCACATATAAAGAGACTACTTGTGATGGAAAACCATTTCCATCTAATGGCACACATGAATCCAGAACAAGACTAATTTGACAGTTTTACACCACTTCCATGTTTCAAAGTGACTTCTTGAGCCCATTTTTTATTCAGATTACTACAGAGCATAAAGTGAGGATAGGAAGTGCGGGAGCTGATTGAATGCTAACCAAAGTTCTAATCAAAAGGCAACACATTCTTTTTTAGGAATCGCTGGCATTGTTCAGATTTTTCAAACGATCACTTCTACAACTTTCCTAGGAAATCACAATGTCCCATCACTGGTGAGATCATATGGTCCTTGAGGGTTAGTTCACTTTGCACTTTCTGGTGGGAGTATAGGCAATAATTGGTAGATTAATTTAATACTCACAATGTGATTTTGTCAAACCTGAGACAAATTGTGATGGGTGATTTTGCTTTGATGCAAATGGCACCGCTGTGCGTAACCATGACAAGAAGTTGGCTCATTACACTGGCTATGTTTCCATGGCCGTATTTATTCGGATCAAAACCCTGATAGGAAGAAAAATGTTTCATGTACACACCCTATTTGGAATATTCCGATCCGATCAAGCCCAGTCCGATCAAGATTTTATTCCAAACGAGAGGGGTGGGCTATGTCGATTGATAATCTGGTCAGCGTGCATGAAAACACTTATTCCAAAATTTCGGAACAAACCGTCTTTACTGCGCACGTCTGTGTCGTCAGTATATGTATTTTTGTTATTATCGGAAGCTAGTAGAAGCAGAGCAAGCAAACGACATGGCGGGCGCAAAACTGAACTGGTACATTCGGGGCTCCGTTAGAAAATGTTAACTAGACGTAACAGCGCAAATGGGAAAAATATGCGAAATAACGCTAACGTTTAAAGTAGGAATGGACGGAGTGATGTTTTGTTGACACGAAAATCTCTACGGCTTCATATTCTTCTACTACTACTTTCTGGTACATGTGGTCAATGTCAAAATAATATGTTCCGATCGAAAGTGTGATGCATACAAACATACAAGTCCTAATCGGATCAATATATTCTGTGTCCATGTGCAACAGATCATTTGAATCCAAATTCTGTTTGGATTAAAGACATTTTGTCCATGTAAACGTAGCCAATGTGACAAATATTGGGCAACCTGTGTCAAATTTTAAATGTAATGTAACGCAAGACGAGTTACGCCAAACGAAATCTGGCTTTTTTGCTCTTGCTGGCTTCACCGAAATGATCCGAAAGATACATTTCTTTTCTCTAACTCAGCGATGTTTTTGTCTTCCGCTAACACTTCTAATTCAACCACTTCAAACCTCATTTTGTGCTTGCTATGAGCTCCGGAATTATGAAATCCATCAGAGCTACCTTAAGCATAAAAACCTTCTTTTAAATATAGAGGTCTCCGCCACTTTGACACCTCTCGCCAGCAGCATGTGCTGTTGTTATCGTTGAGCGTGACTGAACATGCAATTTAGCGTCTGCTATTTGGGATCCGAGTACATCAGGCCTGTTTTCAACAGACGTAACAAACGGTATCTTGTCCTTAGGAAGACATGTTGCTCATTGCATCCTGACAGAAAGCCAACAAGTAGCACTAGGATAGAGATTAGAGGATATGCATTATTACCTGGGAACAGAACACTTCACCAAGATGCATCATTTCCTGTGTCCCGAATGTTCTTTCTCTTTATTGTGTACACACACAGAGAAGTCATAAGGGCCACAATGTGAAAAGGGGAAAAAATAGACACGAAGACAGATGACAAGGAGAGAGCAACCACGTGGGCTGCAGGCTGAAAAGCTTTAGTTTGTTGGTTTGGAACAGACTACATGTAAACATGGGGAAACATTGTTGGAAAGCTGGCAGAGTGATACTGAGGATGAGAAAATCTGACACAAAGAATTTGGAAGGAAAAAAAGAGAACAAAATAAAGTTGATCAAGGTTATGGAATGATGAGATGTTGATTCCGGTCACTAAAATCATTCCCATGGCATCTGTGCCTTTCAGTGTGGGGAGGAAATATGAGAGGCAACTAAGGCCTTACGAAAACACTCTTCCCTTTGCTCGGGGAATAAATAAAACCCATTATTACAACACAGGGTTGGATACACAACACAGTGGCATTTAGAGAGTAAGAATAAAATATTTATCTTTCCTATTTACCAGCATCTAAATGAAGAAATCACCGTTTCGAATGATAAGACAAATAAATTGGTTTTACTGTAAATACACTACTGTGTTGCAAGGTGCATCTTTAAAGTTAATGTCAAGTAAATGTTGAGTATACATGCCAACGATCATCCAATATTATAACCATTAGCAGTAATATGATCATTCCGTCATTTTGCCTACTTTAGCTCATTATTTAATCACAATCCAAAAATATACGTGATTCTCCATAGTTTCATTTTGATAACATTTCAAAGTTGACGTTAATACAATATGGTTGCTATGAATAATAAAAGGAAAGTGGATATCATAAAATATTTGTGTACCTCAGCAATATTAAACCAGTTGTAAATGTATACGGATCCATAAAAACCAAGGCAAATGTATTGCCTGTTGAGACACGTTCTGCACAAATCTGTGGCTTTTACATTGATCATAGACGGGGTCATTTTCCCTTATTTTCGCCACAGTCATCAATATTCCATTTGCGAGCAGCACAGCACATTCACTTGGGGCTGAGGTTCGATTTCAAAATCCACTGGAAGCAATTAGCTCCTTCATTACCATCTCACTCTCTTCTGCCCCAAACTTTCTCTCCACTGCCGTTCAACCTGGCCTCACTGACAGTGAGGTTAACACAGAAGGTTCAGAGCCCCAATCAACCTTGAGATTACCACAGCAAACCAAACTGGGACAAAAACATTAACTCATTCACTGCCTTGGGCTGAATGTTGGTCAACTGGACTCCAAATGTTTCTTGCCCCCGGTCGCACTTACTGTATTTGTCAAGTACGTTTTTCAACGGGTAGGTATGGAAAAGGGTCTCGCCCGCTTGTCTGTGAAATTCAGGACTGTAAACTACCATAATGACTAACAGATCCCTGGAGATGGTGGTGTTGCATCCCTTTAGATTTAAGGTAAGCACAGCTTTTGAGTAGAAGATAAAAATTAGGTGGTTGAATCTGGGCTTGTCCAGTTGATTATGAGGACGAGAAAAGTTTAGTCACATCACACTCAGACAGAGTTATGTATCCAGTATGTATGGTATTAACAGTATGTCTGGCTTGATTCACACTGCAGGGCATAATCCCCAACTCTAATTTTGAGTTAAAGCCAATCTTTTTTTGTAACCGTGATGTGACACCCATGCACACGAAACAACACCACGTGGCGCAGCGTTTACGGAACTAAAGATGTTCCCATATATAAGGCCTCATTCCTGAGGGCGTTATTAATATGCAGAATAGACACAGGCACGGAAACAGAAAATAAAATGAGACATTCTCCGATCACATTGCAAACAATAAAGTAATTAGTCAAATAATGTCTCACTTTCCCTACACTCATTCAAGAGAATCAATCACAATCCCATCCTTAATGGTAGGATAGTACTATCCACAATACTCCCCGCAACTGTGATGGAATCAAACTTGTCTCTGTTTTCACGAGAGTGTTTTAGCATAATGAAACTATAGTAACAGTATATTGCTGAAAAATGAATAACGTAGACTGCAAGCATTTCCGAACGGCAATAGCAATACGACTTGTCCCAAAGAGATGAAATGCATGTCAACTTGTGCTGACATCCAACACAGCAAATGTCAGATTGCTGCCATTTTGCAGGGAAACACCTGAAGATCCAAACCGAAACAGTACGGTAAGCTATTTATGGCATCCTAAATAACATGCAGTCAAACATGATGCATGCACCCAAAACTAAGATTCATAACATTTAACCATGCAATCACTTTAATTGAGCAAACAACAGATGCAATTGTGTGCAATTTTATTTTAGTGACTATTCAGTGACGAATGAGCTATGCCTTGTAAACAATGTCGGATGACATATCCGAGAGGTTGAAGGGAACTGTGGCACTTTCACTTGTGCTCTGATCAAGCCTTTCATGAAACCTGACAAATGACCTGTCTGACATCCTCTCTGATGACTGACTGAGACAAGAGTCGGAAAGAGAGAGACAAGGGTGCGTGAAAATAAACAGAAGTAATGTGGAGGAAGCGCGTCAGTCAGTCTGTCATTTAAGTCTGTCACTTAGTCCATCAGAAGTCCGTCAGTCGGTCCCCCCCAAAAAGCATCCGAAAAAACTGCCAGTGACTAACTAACAGTCCTTCGGTGATGAACCGTCACAGACGGACGCGGTTAGTGACAATTACATTGTCGGATGAAAATCCACTACCGTCATTCGTCGGTCCATCTATTTTAAAATGAGTCCCGATATATGATAGATATGTCTAAGCAGCGTCCTCCTCATTCGCCCCTTGGTCCATGAGGTATTCTGATAGTTTTATGTGAATTAGAAATGAGGAAAAGAAAAAAAGGAGAAAATCGGGGTTTTTTTGTACATGTACGTGACAAACAAAGCAAGAGATGATAGAAAAGTATGAAAGGGGGATGCGTTTAGTTGATCTCACCAAAGAATATGACCGTAATGTATCGACAGTCGCCACATTATTAAATCAGTTCTTTACAAACCGCCGGGCAAAAACCACTTCTGAGAGAGAACATGAACCAAAGATGGCAAAAAGCGATGAGGACAGCAATTTAAAGGTAAACGACCATCATTTTTATTCCTTACGCTATTCTTTGTTTTTTTTACATTATGCACAACTCTCATTTATTGTGAAATAATCTAATTGTAATATGTATTTGTTACATGTCTTCATGCGTTTTTATGCTTTATAAAAAATGTATGTCTGATTATTGGGGGGGGGGCTTGGAACGGATTATGGCATTTACATGGAAAACGCGTCCCCACTTACAAAATTTTCTACTTAAGAAATTTGTTCCAGAACCAATTAATTTCGTAAGTAGAGGTACCACTGTATATATATATACACATTTAGTTCAAAATGAGGAAATAAATAATACATCCAAGAGGATCCACTCAGTATGCCTCACAGAATGTCATGGCACATACAGTACGTTTACATCCAAATGATAGTCTGCTTCTATACACTTGATTATGCACATAGGTTATTATTATACTCATTATTCTCACAGTATAATTGAATAAGGGCCACGGGTTGATGTATGCAGTCATCGATAATTGCCATTGTGCGTTCAAGTCAGAAGTACCCTGTGGTTCTTATTATAGTCTTCTGATGTGAGTAGGCTCAAGCCTGGAAACTCATTTGAGTAGTTTATGGTTGAATGAGTGTCATGTCGAGAATAGCAATGATTTATGTGGCATTGTGAATGCGGAATATAGGGCCAAACTTAGAATATGGCTATTAAATACGGTATACAATTGTATTATATTCTCCCTGATGTTTCTTATGAGGTTCTCCCCAAAGTACATTGCTGGCCAGAAATATCTAACTCGGCCATTGAAGGTTTAAAAAAAAAAGTGAAACATTGTAATTGAATAAACTGAATGGCCTTTTTTTTTTTTAATGTGCATTCATGCAGTCGTAGGGTCCAAGCTCTGCCTATGGCTCAAGGCTTATTTCATGAAGGTCACGTGTTCTCTCTGTCACACACGCACGCACACACACAAGTCCTCGCTGTTTTTTGCTGTTGTGTGCGTATGTGTGTGCGTGTGTCAGAGTCACCAAGGATCCTTATTTGCTGCTGATGGTAGAGCCGCATGAGAATGAGTGATGAGGTTCAGAGTGACAGTATGGGGGTTGGCGTAAATAGCTGGAGTCAACCATGGAAGGATGGAGGTTGTCTAAAAAACAGAGGCAGGTGCCTATGGTTCAATCCCATCAGCTAAGGCAATTGTGTGGAGACAATACTATAGAAGTGGCTTCTATGATGTCTTATCACCATGACGTTTGAATGCACCAGTGTGAACAGATTGAGTAAGAAGGAGTCTTATAGCGCCAGTATTGGGTAGCCAAAACTAACACCTCATCTAAACTGTTGCACCCTATAAGGGCCACGCTCGTTATTTCAGTTCACTGTAGCTATTACTGAAATATCACATAAAGAAAATAATCATGGCTAATGGTTTAACAACAGTGTTGATCCACACAAAAGCCGTATTTTTTATTCAAAATCCCAGAGACCACAACTGTCAGCCAACACTGCGGAAGATACGGACTTCCATTTGAAATATTCTATATGCAAATATGAAACTGATCGTGCGTTTTAGCAACTCTTGCGCACAAACCTTATTTTCAGCTGCTTTTCCATTTTACAAATTGAGAGGCATAATTTAGTTTGCACAGAATAGGGATTTTCACTGTTAAAATGGCTGCTGATGGCTCACGACAAAATTTGAATTAAATATTCCCAGGATTTTTATTTACAGCAGGACTGCTGGATACCAAGTATTGTATCAGAGGATCTAAGTGTGATGGTTCTCTACCATTCCGCATTTCACCACCTTGATAGATTTTAGAAACTCAAGCTGCTCCGAAAGGTAATATGAAATTGGCAAATTGCAAGAATTACTTGAAAAATTTAAATCCCATCAAAATGTTGCATGATTCGTACGTGACCAACTGACCATGCACCCCTGTAAATGTACAGTCAAAACACACACACACTCATGTTTGTGATAGTGTTTGCATCCATAAAGGAACAGGGTTGCTGGCAGGTGTGGCCATCCCAGGAGCCCGTCACTCATCCAGAGTGGCAGCCCCTTATTGGCTATTATCTCTCCTGTCAGAAGCATGGCTGTGCCTCCACCTCACCACATCCTTCTCTGTCAGCACACATGCTGCCTGTGGATGGAGGCACAGAGCAGGAAGTGGCATGCCAGTGTTTCCATTACTCAAAGAACTCATGCTGTTACAAAGCTCAGCCAACAGCGTTTCTGAAACCCAGGCCAATTTTGATGTGCCCAAAAACGTATACACAGTTACCAATAATATTTTTTGTTGTTTGTGCCTAAAATACATATGACCATGTTATATATTTGACAAGAGTTTAATTTTGATGAAAAGTCCAAGATGGTAGTCTGTTTGTTTTGACGGTAATTTAATACACTGCAATTCAGGGGTGGGCAATTCCGGCCCTCGAGGGCCAGTATCCTGCATGTCACCCTGGTGCAACCCACCTGATTCAAATGATCAGGATCGTTATCCAGCTTCTGCAGACCTTGCTGATTATGTGATCATTTGAATCAGGTGTCTTCCAGCAGGGAGAGTTGCAAAAACAGGCAGGATACTGGCCCCCCAAGGGCCAGAATTGCCCACCCCTGCTGTAATTAGTCAAAAAATTGAATGAAAATAAGGAAAATTGGAGATCAATACTGCTTGTCCTCATTAGGATCGCAGGTGAGCGGGAGTCTATACCAGATGACTTTGGGCGAGATTACACCTCGGACTGCTTTTCAGAATACGCAAACTCCACACAGGAAGGCTGGAGGCAAGATTCAAACTGAAGAACTGTGAGGCAGACATGCTAACCACCAGGCCAGGAGTGAGTAATCTGGACATTCTGGCGAATCAACGACACTGGTAAACTATTTTAGATTGACGCAATAATGAGGGTACACATCTTCATGGAAACATTGTGAACTAACGTGGACTGGTCTCAGCCCTGAAACTCCAGGACTGTAAATGAGTCTCACTGGTTAGCCTTTCCAACCACTCATGCACAAGTACTGTCATAATATTAATGTTTTACATAATTGTGTTGGGATTACAATAAAAAAAAAAATACTATTTTCAACATGTCCATCACATGATTGTGGAGTATGTTGGTAGTGCTTGTCTGTTCATTTTCCTGTAACATAATAGCAATCTGAACTTTTCATTTGCAATTCCTCGACCCAATTGAGCGCGGTGGGATCATGCTGGCGATAGTCAACGGGGGGAGGGCGCTTCCGGGAGTCTCTCCAGCCCTTGACACAGATTAGCACACATTGCTGGTCAAAGCAGAGTCCATCTAATATTTATTACCTCTATACTCTCCTGTGTGCTGCCAGAACATTTAGCAGCTTGCTTGGCGAGTGAGGGGTTAAAAGGGGAACAGCAGAGCCATAAAAAAAAAGGACAATGAAATAAACATGACTCATCGTGAAAGAGCCCTTTCCGGTAATATAATCCAGACAGTGCGGAAGAGCCGGGGTGCCAAAAGGGGGTTAACAACTGAACACCTTCCTCAACATTGAACTATGACCTTGCTTCAGAAGCCAGTCGACTGAGCACATATTTAAAAGGGGGGCGAGCAGGGATTTGATCACATTATTGTCCATTTTCAGATGAAAATCGAATTATATTGCACGACAAGATACAGTACTTAAAATGCACTTAACATGGAACATCAAGAAACTGGGGTCATGTGCAACACAGTAGATGACTAAAGGAAACATTAATGCCACTCTCGGTGAAATTTAGAGGGAAAAAAAACTGCGGTTGCTGTAAATCCAGTTTGAACCAGTTGTAGCCTGTAGCCAAAACAATATGCATCTCTCGCTCTGTTAATGCAACTGTGTGTATCTAGGCCTTTGAATGGATGTGCTCCTTCAAGAGATAAAGTAAAGATGGATTATTCTCATTGTGTTTTAGCTTTCTCCTTTTAACCTTGGTCTGCTGATAATTACAAACAAAGAAGGAAACGGGGTGTGTTTTTAAACAGACTCAGACTAATAACACACATCCAACAAGCACCGATAAGAGCAGGTATCCACACAAACATGCGGTATGCGGGTTAAACAAAATGAGGCTGGTTGAATCAGAATATAGAAGTACCGTATTTCAAGGTGCCCTGATATTATCCTGCACGTACAGTTTTCTCAAAAATATGCAGAAAATTTCAGACCATCTGCCAAGTGTAGCTTTATAGAGAGACATCTGTCCACTATCACCATTGACAAACACGAATCGCTACTACGTCACCTGTGGACCAGGAAGGGATTTTCTGTTAATTTAGGCAATTACTGTGTTTCATTGAGTGATAAACAGCAGAGAAAACTACACATCTATTGGGGGTAATGCATCAGCTTTAACATTAGCCTCCCCAGAACATCAAAACTGGCACACGCAACACTGCGGTGCGAGCATCGAGGTGACTGAGACGGTTATACAAGGAAAAGGGTCGTCTTCATATAGTAAGATTATTTTTAGAGACTTGATCAAGTAAAATAAGAGAAGGGACTGAATGAGAAAGGAGATTTAAACTGTTCTCTCCACTGCTTATTAAAAGGAACGTGAGGTTGCTCGCCAACAAAACGGGGACAACTATCAGCTGCTAGAGAACTGCAGTTGGTTTGTTTATATTCAACCATCAGCTGCTGCAGCCAACAGAAGTGGCGTCATGGACGCTGTGATCGCAAGATTACAAATTCAGCATCCCCGCGCCCTCATACCACTCGGTGGGGACTTCAATCATGTTCTTTTCTTTCAAGTACTGACAACTTCACCTCACATGTACACTGAGTAACAAGAGGGAATAAAGGCTTTGAACTTCCTGTAGGCCATTGTGAAGGCAGCAAGTGGCTCTTATTTATGACCTGCGCTGAGGACCTTGAGACCACCAACATGCTGCTGGTGGAACAGCTGGTGGCCAACATAAGGGCTATGACAGTTTGGTATAAAGACGCAGAGAATGCGCTAAATGTCACCGACTGGTTTCATGTTTTTAATATGATATATTTTTAATCACTATTGCTATTAATTTCGTTGTGTTTTCAACTGTTTTGTTTGTCATTGTTTTACATCGCACTGCACTTTGTTTCAGCGACGGTTGCTTTTTTAAGTCCTCCGTAAAATAAAGTTGACTTGCTTACAACATTTGAGTGTCAGCTTGACTTGACTTTGAGGTGCATATTTGTCTTAAGTGGACAGGATGGCATTGATTAGAGTGGAGTGTATAGGACAAAACCGGATTTGTCACTCTTGAACACTCTTCAGGGTTTTTATTAAGAAAGCCAATGAATGAACGATTACACTCCTTTATGTGAAAACACTTAATTATTAGAACCTTCAGTGAGATAAACAAATACACATTGAGTGCTCAAACACTTCAAATTGAAAAGTAAGCGGGGACATGGAAGCGGTGCATTGTGAACGTGACAATGTGAACAACTCGCTCTCCCGCACACACAGTATGCATCTTGTTTGGAAGTCAATAACATTATCCCCTCTCAATCTCTGCAACGGTTATTAGTCTGGAGAGCCAAATGGGTCTCTTCAATGACACCCTGGAGATGAAGGGATACATCAGCAGACGAAATGGTGATTGTGTGGAGGAGTGAGACTATAAGGAACACAAAATGAAAAGAGACAATATAATCTTGGGCCTCAAATAAGATGAAGAGTCGGGGAAGTACAACTTTAGTCCTTAATTCTTACTATGCGCATCTTCTTCGAGCAATAAGTCTCATGTTTAAGTCTCCCAAGCAGGTTCTTTAACACAGCAACTTCCTCTGGCTATTTGGCTCTAAAAAAATACTGAAAACAGCCTTTATCTGGCTCGGCCCTTTAAAAACGTCCCCTTTGTGTGAGGACGCTTTCTCATGGGTCCTTTCAAAATAGAAGAGAGAGGAACACATGCCAGAGATTAACTTTGAGCTGGGTAGAACACAAGCGTGCCCTGTTTATGCATTGAGCTGGGGATACATTTAGAATGACTATTATTGAATGCCAAATTGATAAACTGTTACTAAAGGCACATTTGGTGAATGTGCATCTCTTCTGCAAAACAACACAAAAAACACTTTGGCCACTGTGCCACTAACGGTGGCGTGTATACAAAATGTGTATCTCCAACACCTATTGTGCTGAATGTTATACAACCTCTCTCTCACACACATACATTTTAAGAAAAATTATATCAGCTATAGTATAGGTTACAATGACTGCGTCACCCTGCATGTAATGCATACAGAGTAAGTGTCAAAGCCACAGACGCAACTGCTGCGCCGCGTCTGAATGAACGGGTGAATCAGAATGTTTTAGTGCTGTTAAAGTGGAATGGCACTACATAAATGCAGATCAGTCAGTACTTGTGGGCTGAGTGCAAAAATAAAATGTAGTGCCACTTTTATTTTCAACAACCATGGTGATAACGTTTGCTTTGTTACGAACTTCCGGAGAGTGCTGAAATTACACTCATAACTGTGTTGTTGCGAGGAGATTTAAATGTAACACCGATATGACAGTTGAGCGCTAACAATTGCAAGGTTCCGCTGTCAGCTCAAACAAGTACACGTTGGCCTGCTGTAAATAATGTAGTGTACACTTGGTGAAGGTAGGCTATACAACATAAAATTATGAAAGTAATATTGGGAATCCCCTGCAGACCATGCGTGCATGTGTTTTCATAAACTGGTGAGGTCCACTGATGGACTTTGCTGAGTGTTTGTGTCTGGTGACTGACTAAAGTTAAACAATATGCTAACATGACCGAACTTTAAATCTGCGTGTTAGACTCTTCAGAGAGAGGCTTTATTGTATATTATATTATTTAACCTAAATCCGTTCCATGACCTTTACTATATTTTATGCTGCCTTATTTCATGGGTGCCACAAGGGCAATATCAGTGGGCGACTGTTGATTGAAAAACTACACGCAGGCCTCCATCATGTGACTGGCAGGAAAACAATGGAGGCTGAAGAGGAAATCATTTACATGCAGGATAGCAGCAATAGGTGAATGCAAAATTAAATACAAAAAGGACGGAAAGAAATACCCAAACAAATCCCTTGATCCCAGGAACAAGACAAGAAAATTATACAAAGCTAAGCACTATACTATATTGGAACATACCCACAGCAAGAAAAGACAGAAAGCTATGGCCTGCTAAAAAAAAAAAAAAAAATGCCACCATAAACAGAACGCGTTTGTTGTGTGCATTTGAGCGTAATCCGTTAAATGGTAATTTTATGAATAAAGCAGAATGAATGAGCAGAATCACAGCCTTTTTCGAATAATAACTATATGATCTTAAAATGCATACCATGGAAATGTTGTGCAACCAAACATCTGAAAATGTCTGGTCCAATTCTGTCTTGTCCTCATTTCTGGAAATGTAAAGCCAACTAGGGAACATAAACAAATCAAATTTATTGGAAATGCCTTCTTTCCAATTTCGTATTTCAGTGCGGTCCAGACATTTGAGTGGAGTTTCAATATTTTAAAAAACGTAAGCTAATCGGACACATTTGTCAAGTCCATAGTGAAGTGAAAAGCCATGACAGACAAAATGACAGACTGGGCTTTTCACTTATCACTGGAAATTTGGTTAGAAAACCACACAGTCACCGCAGATACACATTCTCACGAACCACACCAAGCATGACCTCACCAAGTCAAGTGATCGATCGCAGTTGCCCATTAAGTAAAACTCCAGAGGTTGACTACCATTTTCGCACTTCGCAAGACACGCAGGGTAGAAAAAGCCGCGAAAAGCCCAAATACATAGAGTGGTGAGGATGACCTCATAAGCAAACGGCTATGTTGACTTTGTCTGGGTGTGTGTTTATCCTTGCGAGCCGATGTGAGTAAGGAAAAGCTTGTCCAGTTCCAATTATTATTGCCATTATTGTGTAATAGGAACCATTGGCTCCGGTTGGCCCCAAAAATGAACAGCAAGGAAACTGTTCTGATGCTAACCTTCCATCCACCCATTATCGATACCGCTTCTCCTCACAAGGGTCGAGGGGCGTGCCGGGGCCTATCCCAGCTGTCTTCCGGCAGTAGGCGGGGGACACCCTGAATTGGTTGCCAGCCAATCGCAGGGCACACAAAGACAAACATCCGCACTCACAACCACACCTAGGGGCAATTTAGAGAGTCCAATCAACTTACCATGCATGTTTTTGGAATGTGGGAGGAAACCGGAGTACCCGGAGAAAACCCACGCAGGCACGGGGAGAACATGCAAACTCCACACAGGGAGGCCGGGGCCGGGATCGAACCCGCGACCTCTGAACTGTGAGGCGGACGTGCTAACCGGTCGACCACCGTGCCGTCCCTGATGCTAACCTGACAACTCAAAATGGATTGATTTAAAAAAAAAAAATCATTCTGCCAGTGCATTTGGAAATAACTGAAACAATAGATATTAGGAAAAGGGTATAAAATTGACTTCCAAGGTAACTGGACAAACATGTCATTCACCTCGATTCGTGATAATTAAGAACAAGGAGGAGGCAGACGCTCACTGTTTTCCTTTATTTATAGAAGGGTCATGAGACCCCAGCACAAAAACTGAGCACAGGAAGTGCTGTTTGCCAGTCGGATGTATATTTTGATATTTTGGACAGAGGTGGGCATTCCGTCTGTACTGACGAATGACGAAAGACTTCTGATCATGTGGCAATATAAATGCTAACATGTAGGCATCCAGCATAATGATGTCAGGGTGCCTCTGAAGATATCTGGAGACTACCTAGGTTGAGTCTTCTGAAGGATAAAGCACATCATTTGGAATAAAGCTATTTCAACTGTTCCCTGGTCCATATCAGAACTTAATTGTCCTTCTAAAAGAATTCAGTATCTTTTGCCAGTCAGTCATGAGTAATAAGTGAGTAGTTTTTTTTTTTTCCTCCATGGTACACTGTGTTTCAAGATAATGCAAGAGCACAAGTGTGAAAATGGCGCAAATTTCCTCCGAAAGTTCTACAGAGGACGTATATGTTATTTGAGGGTAAAATGTAACCACTGCTTTTCTTGAGCAAAGACATGCAGTGTAAAAACAAGCAGGGAAAGAAAAGCAAAGAGGAAACAAATCAAATAGTGGCTAAATCAACAAACTTTGAAACAAGCAGTGTCATGAATATTCTCACTCTTAGCCCCTGAGGCCAACGCTACATTCAGCATATAATCGTTTTTTTTCTCTTGCTCCCCTCTTTTCTTTTTTTTTTTTTTTTTTTTTACTTCGTGACTTCAAAGACTAACTCAATTGCAGAAGTCAGGTGAAGGAGGCTTGAATAAAGCGCACAATATGCCCTGTGCACGCCACAGCGCACATTTCTCACTCATTTCTGAGGTAATCCCCATCAGCGCGGCAGTGGATGGGAGACCAATGTAATTAAGAATTAGGCCGTGCAGAGCGACTGGCATGACCCACTCGAGCAAGACAGCTTGACATCTACTCGCGTCTCCATTTGCATGCGCTTCCACCACTATGCCGCGTTGTAGGCGTACGCCACATAAAAGAAAGACATTGTGACCTTTCAAGCAAGATCACAGCGTGACAATGGCGGTGAACCGCCGCCCTTAAAAGGCCGGGATGTTTCATTTGAACACCTTAGAGGGCGAGCTAAGTGGGCCAATTAAGCTCATTAGCTTTCAATGATGTGGGCCATGCTAAATCATGACGCCAATTGGACTAGCTAGCCTGTGACGCCCTTTTGTTAAACGCCACCTGGGGAAGAGAGGGAGAGTGGCTAAAGAAGCCGTTAGGTGAAGACTCGGGCTTTGAAATAAAATAGCAGGAACAAAGTCCCCTTTCAAGAAAAGATTCAAAAATTAAAAAGCTGGACCGCATACCGGCCAGCGGAGAGCTGTTTCAGGGCCGAGCCACGCATCTATCAGGCAGGAGCTCAAAAGCTATTGGGGATAAGGCATAGAGGCGTGAAGAGAGGCTATTTCCATGGGGAGTCCTTGGAGAAACCGGGGCCCAAAACTGCTGGTGAAGCCCAGCAATGAAAAGTCTCTCAGGGGAACTGCAGAGGATAAAGAGGCCTCGGCAGAAGAACCCTCACGTCAGCACTTCAATCACGCCTAATCCCTGCTTAGTACACCCACTGCTATAGCAAGGAGAGCAGGGGAGAGGAGGGGGAATGCATGGTGAAAATGATTAGAAGGGAGACTAAGAGAAAGGGAGATGAAGACAGAGGAAAGATAAAAGCTAGAGGGGAGGAAAAAGATTAGGGGGGGAAAAGACAGATGAGACTAAATTGCCTGAGGAAACATCAAAGGTGAGCCAGAGATGATATAGTGTGTGAATGTTGTGATGCAAACGTTCCGTCAGAGGCCTCTGCCGACACGTGTATCAACACATGTCGAATCCTATTACCGTCTGTCGTCATATATAGAATATCAATCAACATGTTTGAATGTGTCTGTGTAAGGGGGAAAATAAAAACCATTGTAACAAAAAAATGAAACCCTTTGTTTCTTTTTGGAACACATACAGTATGCCAGAAGTCACCAGGCAAAACCATACAAAAGTTATTCTAAACCTTACGCCTGCTCGGACCACGTCTAACACTGGCGCAATAGACAGCTGGTCTATTGGGTCTTGTTTGATTCATAAATATGTGAATAGTGGAAATCAAACCCGACAAATGACTGTCATCACTCTGGCCGACACAGCTATGTGGAGGCACACAAACAATCGAGGTGGTGGTGGTCTCCAAGTGAAAGGAAGCCACTTTGATTGATGTTGGCCATGAAGATTCCCACAGTGGCGCAACCCTCCCTCTCTCAGCATTCATCGGCAAAATTATCAACACTGTATCAAACCCGCCTACACGCTTACCGTTTTTACACCATTCATGAAAAGCGTTTGATTGTTTACATATCTTTCTACACTAGAATGTTCTGCCTAACAAAATTTGAGATGATTGAGTCAGGTTGGCGTGGAAAATCACCTTTTCATTATGTCTTGTTATTAAGGTCTTTAGATTTGTGACTAGTGTAAATCTGGTGCGATGTGCAGTTTAAATCTGTACAGGGGCGGGCTGGATTGTCTTTTGGTATTTTTGCAGATGCAGGCAGTTAGCCACAGTTAAACACGGCAATTTTGCGCCGTTGTGGGAACGAACAAGCAGACTTGACTCGCCGCCAATTGAAGAGGGCTCATCTCTTTCCTTTTAAAATCAGTGCGTGAGAGGCTCAGTCCTTGACATGGCAGAAGCAGAAACTAATTTGCTGGAGTTGATGTAGGAGGTCCAATCACATAAAGGAACTGCATGCAGACCTACACGGGCAGATGATGTTAAATTGGCCCGGGAGATCACAGCGGGCACTCGGAGACCACCTTCCACCGCGCTCATTAGTGTCCATGTGTGACCCTGCTGTGCCGTCTACAAATATGAAAAGAGGTCTGAATGTTTTATTCTCTACTGTTTACATTTGTATGACAGTTAGGAATGCACAGTTAAAAAATGTTGTATGACAGGGAAAGTTTGAGTCTGTCCATTTCTATCATTCCCATTGGGGAAAAAAAGGTTCAACTTCGAAATAAATTGCCAATCACCCTCCTGGGATGCATGGTTTTGACTTCAGAGGGTCCAGTTTATTAAATTTCAATTCATGTGTTGTGATACTAGACAGTAGGCAAACTTAATGAAGAAAACGCTCCCTCTAAAATCCTCACGTGACATTTTTTTGTAAATGAGTTACATTTCATATCCTTTTAGAAGAAGGAACTTTTTCAGGTGTGAAAAATATACCTGGCAAGAGAGCTCATGTTTGGCTTGTCAGAGAAATTGCGTGTTCCTGCTGTACTGGTTATTCTAAGACTGCTTTGCGCTGGTGTTCAGGAGTTGATAGGATTATACATCGAAGACAAAGCAACACAACTCCTGTGCAGGACCGGGTAAAAATCTTTCCAACAAAAACAACCGCACAGCGCTAAAAGGCTATTCTCAAATGATCTCGCATGGAGTGAAGACATCAGCAGGGAGAAATGCTGAGCATTGACCTCATCACTTTGCAAAAGCACGACAGAATACCACCCTAATACAACGTAACAAACGCTACACATTTTGCACAGTTTGTGCTCAAAGTTGCGTCTTCGTGTATGTATGTATCTATTTATCAGGAGCTTGAGCGATGATAAGAGAGAAGGAAAAGCAGGAATGGCGATGGAACAGATGGGCGAAGGGAGATCAGCCAAAGAGGATTTAGCCACGTCAACCCATCATGGCGCTCATAAAAAAATCAGTCAACCCACACTGCTTCAGAGCCACCGTGGAACCAGGTTATTTTAAGGCCCTCGTACTCCAGATAGTAAACTACTACTCGGAAGGAATGGACAGAAGCCAGTGTGTAAATAAAGTGCACTACAGCCAACGGCAATGTATTGTATTTTTAAACCCAACAGGATGACTGGGAAAGGCAGCTCTGAGGGAACCTGTAAGGGCAAAGGGTGTATTACTGATGACGATAATAACTGATAGATGTTGACCAATTGCCTGAAATTGATTCTTGATTTATCATGTCTTGAACAAATTGAGGTGAAATATTGATTGGTTTCAACCAGCAGATGCACTGTTAAATCGGTCTTAAGTAGCTTACAGTTTCAAAAAGAACAACGCGGCGATGGACAGTAAACCTACATGTTTCAAGTGCTTTAGTCAGCATTATTATGCTAAATACAACACATATTGGTAAGAGTTCAGAAAATCGTTGAAAACATTTTTCACTGAATGTGCATTGTGAATAACATTGGTTCTTAACCTTTCACAGCACAAGTCACGGCCAAGTTTAGTTTCCCTGCAACCACAACATAAATTAAGTACAGTGAAAAAAAAAAAAAAAGCTAAAAATGAAGCCTGCCTCCCCAAGCATATTCTTCCAGCAGTACAGACACATTTTTGGTCCGAGTGAACCATTCATCCTCATATTCACGGTGGTTGAAGAATGGATCACATCAAAAGCTCTAATGCTAAACTAACTCCCCTAATTCATGTGTGGAAGTGTCCTTGAGCAAATCAATGAACGGAAAGGAAAGGAATGAACTCAAATGATTGAGGAATTTAAGCCACCAGCTCGGAACAATTGAGTCACAATTTCCTTTCCTTTCCTTTCCACAGGGCCATGAATTGTGTACAAAGAGACTTTATAACTTTAAAACCTTTAAACAGGACTTTTGTATGCCGCACCAAAATGAAGGCAATAAACTTTCTAATAGATTTGTTTAGTACTGGTAACAGAGAAATCAAAAGTCTCTATCAGAAATGATCCTTCACTCTGGTGTTAAATGTTTTCATCTGCAATATTATGCAATCAATGCAGGGTAATTTCAACAGCACTAAAGAAAGTCCAGCATTGCACAGAAAATCATGTAAATACAATTTCAGGACCATGGACAGAGACACCACTGCTCGGAAATATTGTAAGCATGTCAGATTACTATCCTTTTGAGCAGCAAAAATTATTACCACATTTACAATTTAAGGAAGCGTAAGTGTCAAGTGAGGATTGGGATTTGGAACCATACACAGACGTGACACAACGTCTCTATCAATGAAAATACAAAGTAACTACAGAGAGCTGAAAGTGGAAGAGTTTGCATCCTCACTCAAAGAAAGTTTGACGTACTGACGCGTCACTCTGTAACTGTATCTTAAACTGTTACGGCATCAGGCCTATATGACATAACGGGCAAAGCCTAAAAAGACGATAGCAACTGCATAGCAACTGATACATCACGTAACAACCAGTCATAACAGTAAGCCTCTGAATAAAAACACTATCTGTTCATACACCAAATACGACTGTGTAGTCTTTTGGATAAAAAAAATGGAATGGTTAAATTGTATCGATCGAACCCTCGGGCTTTGTTTGATTCTACAACCCCATTAAGCTTGTTTGTGGATTTTTTTTGTATACAAACAGACAGTCTATTTCCTATTTCCATCGCCAGCCCTTCAGTGGTACATGTAGGGTATTGGATTGTAACAAGTTCCATTTCCTATTATGTGGTTGTGATCATATTTCACAGGTACACTCTGTGGTGACATCATTTTCTGGAAAATGTAGATTGGTTCACAAAGAGACATTTGACTATTACGGTTCCATCATATAGTGCTTACCCTCTTTTGAACAATATTATTGAGGATATTATTAAACAGTGGGTGCAGTATCTCACATAGGTGAGTCCAATCCTTACATTTGTACTAATATTTTCATTGGAATGGAAAAGCACTTACAAAATGACACTTTGCTACAACATAAAGGAGTCATTGTGCAAATTGTATAAATCAACATACAGCTTTTAATGTCTGAACTAGCAACAAAGTGAGTACAAGTGAAACATTTCCAAATTGGGCCAATTAGCCATTTTCTCTTTCCTGTGTTATGTGACTCACTGTTACAAGGTCTCAGGTGGGCAATGGAGGTGTTGGGTTTGGTGTTATCACTTATACATGTTCTCATATACGTCATTGGGAGTTCACTATGCCATCAGAACACACAAGTGGATCCGGGCGGGAAAAAAAAAAAAAAAAAAAAAAAAAAAAAAAAATCGCTGCTCTATTTTAAGCTGGCCTAAGCTAGAAGAAGATAGCCGACATTCTGAAACTGAGGTGCAGTTTGGTGATCAAGACCATATATCTACTCAGAACAGTCCTCCAGTCTACGGTCAACCACTGAAGTTGAGTGCACATGCTCATCATCATATCAAGAGGTGTTCTTTGGACAATAGACATGGGAGGGTTGCCAACATTGTTGCTGTTTGAAGGAGTAGCGACTCAGTTTGTCAGAGATCGGACCATATGCCTCACACTGCATCAAATTTGTCTGCATGGCTGTCGTCTCAAAAGGAAACATCTTTTAAAGAAGATGCAAAAAAAATCCCGGATACAGTTGTTTTAATATATGCTGACTAAGAACTTGTATTAAAGGAATTATGTGCTGTGGTCTGACGAGACCAAGATAAATGCACATGCAGCTGATTCAGATGGTGTCAAGTGTGTGTAGCAGCAACCAGGTTTGCACTACAAAAGATTGTGTGAAGGTGGAATTAGAAGGCAGAGGAGCACTAGGTTTCTATTATTCCTCTGGAAGAGAGGCAAATTATAAAGCGCAGGTGAACTCCATTCCCTAGAGGGTTAAGCTAGCGCTAGCAAATAATGGTGACAATACTAAATTTTGACTTTGGGCACAATTTGGACATTTTTACTTTGGGGTGTACTCACTTTTGTTGTCTCTGGTTGAGATGACTGTGTGTTGAGATATTTTGAAGGAACAGTAAATTTGGATGTTATGCCGTTATGCTAGGTATACTAAAATTGCATTGACTACTTTGTTTAAAAAAAAAAAAAAGATCTGATAGGTATCCTAAATTTACACTGACTACTTTACAGTTCAAACACTTTTTGAAATACATTATTTAAAAAAAAAAAAACGAGGAGGGAGAGGGAAAAAGCATGTCTGTATCTGGCAAAAAACGCCCAAGGATAATAGTAGACTATAGATTGAGACTTTCCGGCACTCAGTGTGTGAGCATCGGAGGCAAGGTCTAATCATCCCTTTGTAGGCGTGCCAAAGAGGAGACAGCCCAGCTAAACTGGACAATCACAAACTCACTTGTTCCATCCCACTGCCCAACCCACCAGCTGCCCTTGAAAGAAAAACACAATGACGAAATGGGAGTAGAGGAAAGATGGATGAATTTTGTGCATCGTGTGCATCTGTACAAGCCAGTTAGCTTGAGCTGAGTCACTGATTCCTCAAAAATCCACACACAGTCTTAAATCCATAGAAGTGTATTATACGGTCTGTATTCACATTCAGTCTAATGAATAAAATATAGAATTGTTTTATTTTAAACACACACACACACGTGACGATTAAAAGACCAACCCAAACCCAAAACGATCACTACAGCAAACAACACGAGCATAGTAATGAGCACAAAATTACACATTAAATACATGAAATGGTCCCGGCAAAGTCCGATTACTTCATTAGAGCACAAGAAAGGACACGTGAAGCGCGTCAGTGCATGCCGCAATTAATATGTCAACGGGTTTCTGTGAAAATGCCATTTTGGCTTTTGTGAGTGTGACTCATTCAGCAAGATCTGAGTCACAATTCCTTGAGGCAAATATGTTTGGTTTAACGATGCGGACTTTGCTTCTGATAAATCTGAGTAGATTAGAGCTAGTTGACGCTCATGGAGGAAAAGCAGGTGGTAATGTACTGAAAGCAACTGGCCATCACTCTCTTTCTATAATTCATGCACTTCATTAATAGACAGCAGATAAGGAAGAGTCTTTAGTCTATGTGTGCTGCACAATCGTACAAATGGTAGGTTGCCATCACTTCTTTACTTAATAGTCGGGCACACGCTGCTCTGGATGTTCATTTGTTTGTATTTGTCCTCCCCTGCTCATGAAACAGAGATGAATGTATTTAGTGTTTCAACACCATCGACAAAAAGGTTTTACAGTGACGCTCCTTCTCCACAGAAGCTAAGAGCGGAGCTATTTTTGCTGCAGGGGAGACAAGGCGAGGCAAGTGGAAATGGAAGCTCGCTGAGAGTTTGGCTGCTGGTGGAGAAGAGGGAGATGTGGAAAGATAAATGGCTTTGTTCTTCACAGACTCAAGGCGGAACAAAATTCTCTCTAATTTGTTACCTGTTCCCGCAAATATACGACACAATACACGTGGGGAAGCAGTTTTCGTCCCCCAATGCCAGCCATGACAGTAAACATTGTAAATAGACGCATAAGAAAAAGCTTTCGTTATTTCTTCTCCTCCTCGTCTCGCCTTTGACAAGAGGAGGCGGATGTTCATGGGAAAATTCTTCAAAGGCGGTTTTTGGAATTGAAGTCATAATGGAAATCAGGACTTGCTGCAGTCGAGACGTGAAGACGACGGAGCGGAGAAAGGAGCTCCAAAAGGCGGTAGCCCGGGAGAGGCCGTTCAAGATTGGTTTAGGGCTTATGGGCTACTGTGACTGCAATGTCCCATAGCATATGGGATGAAGTTCACTCAGTGGCAATTGATTGTTGACGGCTTTGATTACCAACAACAACCACGGGAGGAGGAGATAACTGCACCACAATGTTAAAGCTGGCCCCCAAGCGAAATGGTAATGTTGAAGCCGATCATGGCAGGGTTGCCTTTAGGCTTTGTTCACACTAAGTAGGTTTGGTTCTGTTAAAACAGAAACTACTGATATTGATCTGAAGAGCTGGTCTCTGTTAACTTGCAAGTTAACTTCGATGTGATGCGCTTAACGTAAAGCCGAAGTCAACCCCAACATTTTTTGCAATAATATGTTCTATGTGCCTTCACTAGTCCAAACATGGCATTCTGACAAACATTGCGTTTGTGAAATAAGAGTTAATCCCCACGTTTTTAACCATCTCAGGGGGCGGGCCGTTTTGTCTCTTCTGTCGACTAAAAATGACATCACAGTTGGTCAGGACTCAAGTAACGACCAATCATGGCTCACCTGTTTTTTGAAGCTGATACATGATTGGTTGTAAGCGGAGCCCTGAGCAACTGTGATGTCATTTTCAGTTGACAGCAAGTGGCAAAATGGCCGCCCCCTGCGATGGCTAAAATGGGTGAATTTTACTGCTTAACTCATATTCCACAAACGCAATATTAAACAGAATGCCATGTTTCAACTCGTGGGCCTGCATAGAACATTTTTATAAAGGCATTTTTTGGCTGTGACGGAGTGACATTAAAATAACAAATAGCATACTGAAATCACAAATATTGAAACAGCATACAGTTCAGCATACAGGTGTTATGCACAAGGAAATCCTGGTGCTATTAATAATAATGTACGTTTTAGAAGCGTAACATAACATTTGACCTTATTAAAAAAAGAGAATGTAAGGAAGTGAACAGTAGTATTGCTCTTTAACTTTGAGCAATACATCACTGAGACTGCACTAATGGACTGTGCACTGTGCGAACTCAGTCAAAGATTATGCTTTCAGTATGCTGCGTGCGAACACAAACAAGGCCATATCCAATCAATGGTCAGGAACAGAAATGCAAATCTTGAGGTCGCGTTTTGTATCTTCGTCTATGCAGGCACAATGATCTGACACAGCACCGAGGCCATGCACTGTATTAGTCCCAAGGTCCATCATGTGAATTTATCTTATGGCATACCATATTTCAAACATGTGTACATCACGACCAAGTACAATCGTTGTCCTCCAAAATGTAACAGGAAAAGCCACTACTACATTAAGCTACAAAACAGAAGGGCTGGGATAAAACCGAAACATTACAATGCAATGCAGTGTTAGCTTACAGGGTGACAGTTTTCAGCAATCTGGGATGATGGATTTAATGTTCTGACTACTAAACAAAAACAAAAAAATTAATGACATTTTGCTGAAAGAGGAAGACAACCCAAACATATTTTTTTCAAGAATATGTTCTATGCAGGCCCACGAGTTGAAACAGGACATTCTGATTAATATTGTGTTTATGGAATATAGCAAAATCTACTCATTTTAGCCATCTCAGGGGGCGGCCATTTTGTCATTTCTGTCAACTGAAAATGACATCATAGTTGCTCAGGTAACGACCAATCACGGCTGACCTGTTTTCTGAAGCTGAGCCGTGATTGGTCTTTAGCCGAGCCCTGAGCGGTTGTGATGTCATTTTCAGTCGATAGAAGACACAAAATGGCCGCCCCCTGAGATGGCTAAAAAGGAGTGGATTTTGCTGCTTAACTCATATTCCACAAATGCAATATTCATCAGAATGTCGTGTTTCTTGGGCCTGCTGGGAACACATTCTTGAAAAAAAATTGGTAGGGTTGATTTCCACTTTATCTGAATCTGATTGACGGATGCTAGATAAACATGAAGTTAATGTATTGATGGCATCCTTTGCTTTGTGTAACCTTATGTTAAAAACATTACATTGCATGCTAGATTTGCATTCCCATTCAATCAGCAAAGATTGGATGTTTTCAGGGTTTTCGCGTTCAGAACTCAATATTAAATTAAATGATGTGCTATGGGAAGTCCCAGTACACTCTGATTGTCAGTATATCTTGATTTTCGCAACATTGATTGCCTGAAGCAACACCAGACAATTATATCTGGGTACAAAATGGATCGATAATGTTAATGTGAAGACTATGGCGATCTGAGAATTCATTTAACATCGGCCTCACAGCAACAATAAGGAACTTGGGCTCGGTTTGCTTTTACAATCTTCCTACCGTGATCAAGTTTAACATTTTACGCCAGTCTGGTGTATTTGAATAAACCTTTTTATTTTGTTAAATATTGTAGCCAGAAGAAAAGGGGAAATAATTAAATGAATGAAATAAATAATTCAATTATGAAGTCAATGACAGGTAGACCTCTATGGCTCTAGAAAAAAAAAAAAAAAAAAGCAGTCATCTCATCTAGCAATTGTTCTCACACTCATTTTAAATTTGGTCACCGTGCTCCATTTGTATCCTATCGACTCCTCCACTCAGCTCATCACCCACGTGATCTACATGTGCCAAAGATTATTTATACAATCTCAGAGGGACGTAATGGTCTCTCAGATGATCAATCTTTTTTTTTTTCTTTTTTTTTTTTTCAAACAACGCTGGCATGCATGCAAGAAGAGAGTTGTGGCGAAGATCTGAGTATCAAAGACCTGTCAAATTAAACGTATCAACTATGGAGTTACGATAATGAATATCGGGGTGATTATGATGATGATAATAATGATGATCATTTTAATTGTTATTGGTTGCTGGTGAATAAAATGCATCAGTCATACAAGACAACAACCACATCGGAACTCCGTTTGAGCTTAGTGCGTCGAACTGAAATATTTGCATTCGCAGAATCCCTCACTTTCAGCAGGACGTGTCTTTTTTTTTCTTTTTTTTTCCCAGTTTCATCTCATATACTCTCATTTGTGTGTGTGTGGGGGTGTGTGTATACCTCAGAGCACCACTTTGTATTGTAGGAGCGTTAACATGAGCATCTCAGATCTCCTCTCTAGCTTCCTGGGATCATTTTCCTTCTCTCTGCGGAGCTTGCCTCTCACTTGTTTTCTCTTGTTGCCTCTCAAGTTTTGTTATTCTGTCTCTTTCTCATTTTACAACTGATCTGGTTGAGGTGATACCCGTGGTGTGTGCTGTGTGCTCGTGAGTTATGAAAGCCAAATATGCCACATTAAGCCATCTTTTTGAATTGACTAGTGAAAGAACAGTGGGGAAAGTGTGGGCGTTAAAGCGGAGAAATATTGACATTTGTAATGCCTAATCAATGTTTGAAGAAAGTGTTGCTTGATATTTTAATTGATTCATGGTAACTGACTGTAGAATAATGGATACAGCAGATGGACTATTTCAAATGAACAAACATATGATCTCAAGAGGAGGTTTTTTTTAACATCTATTATACAGTAGTGGGAAGTACAAATACTTCCTTACTGGACTTACAGTAAGTAGATTTTTCCGTTATCTATAGTTTACTGTAGTTTATTTTTCGGAAGACTTGCTACTCCCTATTTGAACACAGATAAGTGTACTTTCTATTACTGTACTTATTTTCTAGTATATACTTTGTCAAAATTGTCTTTTTTCTTATCCTCCGCGGATGATGGCAGGGACATAAATAGGAAAATAGCCGGTTGAGATCACAATGTACGGATAACATAAACGTCCAGCCAACACTAGATAGCTCTTAAATAATAATAATCAATTAAAATGAATGATTTTTTTTCCCTTCATAATGTGTGTACTATGTAACTTAATAAAATAGATAAACTATTCTGAGCTAATATTTTTTTCTTCATGCCACCATATCAAAACATATCTTGGAAAACTGTCCAAAAAAAATGATTAAAAAAAGAAAACAAATACTGTATAATGATTGAATTGGAGACACTCTTGTTATGTTGCCAATTGTTTTCAGGCCATTGTTTAGACTTGGCGTGTTTCCTATTAAGAGATTCAGTTGGTACAACACACGGTATGGAATATACACACTATTGTGGGTCTGACTGAATAAACATCGATAAATGCCTTTAGGAAGATTATCAATACGGACTTATGTGAATCCCCACCAGCACATACTCATACCACGGTCATCAGAGCCATCTCTCAGCTCGATTGCTGCTTTTCACCTTCCCAAAAATGCAATACAGCAGTTGTTGTACCCCGTTCCTCTCCATCAGGGAACATTTTGTTCTCATGCGTTTGTTTCCCTCGGTACAGCTTGTGGTGAGGGACATGTACACACACCCCACAGAGCAGCCATCAAACCAGAGTAGAAACATCAGTGCCCCTCAACAAAGGTTATATCCACCGAGTAGAACCGAACAAGGTGTATGGTGAAAACTAGCTAAACACAGCCAAACATTTAGCGAAATATGTAGTCAGCGGAAATTCAACACGTTTATCATTGTCTAATACATCTCAATCTCCATTTTACTATTTTGTATTCAGGTATGTTAAATACCCTTGTGTGGCTCAGGTGGTAAAACAAATACAAAACACAGCTGTGTCAAAACTAGAGTCTCTCACGAACAGACCTTGTCTGAATGTGTGGCTGTCAACATCAGCTGGTCTTAAAGCGTCAACATACATGGCCTGTAGATATTTGTCAAGTGACTCACGTGCATCTGCAAAATGCTCTTCCTTCTCGGTATATGGGGCCACACACACACACACACACACACATAAATATACTTATAGATATATATTAGGGCTGTCACTATTGAATATTTATTATTCGATTATTCTATGGATTTTTCCATCAATTAATCAAATCAGATATTTTTTATTTTATTTTATATTTAAGTGTATTACAAAATATTTTTTTCAGATTACTGTTTATTAGCCAATTATAGTTTTTCTGGTATTATTTAGTAATTTAAAAAAAAAAAACTAAAAAATTAAGCAATATCCCATTGTTTTCATGTGGTCATTGTTTTCCAGAATAAAAGCAGGCGTTTGCAAATGTTTTACTTTGATTAAACACAAAACAACATCAGTTGGCTTTCATGAAGGAATACAGCAATCAGAGAATAATTGCTGTTGAGGGGCTGAAATCAGATTTGCACAAGTGTAAGTTAAACAATGGCTCTAAAAAGATTATTGCTTATTGAAATAGTTTATTATGATTATCGATTAATCGATTCATTTTGACGTCTAGAAATATACACGTAACAAGGAAGAACTTAAGGTCTCTTCCCATTGATGCCACCAAACACTGTGTGTCAATATTTATATTGATTTTTTGTGCATAGGGCAGGCAGGGAAACGGTAGTGAACTAAAATGATGATGATGAATAAACAGCAAAACAAAAGACAAATGCCAACGCCAAAGCAACAAAAAAAGAGGTATCAAGAGTCTGCAAAAGCAAAGACAAATGATGGAAGCCAAATGAAATGCCACTTGAAGCAATGGAAAGAGCCAGCATCAGTAAAGCAGGTCACTTGAATTGCAGGGGATGTTCTCAAGTGGCTCTGCCCCGGGGCCTTGTGGATTCAAGCATCTTCCTCGAGAGTCAAAAAAAGCACAAACACACACACACACGCACACACAAACATGCACACTATAGTATGAGCCACAGCATGGAATTTAAAGAGCGTGGGGTGTCAGCATTGTTTTGCAGGTGACATTCCCAGCACATATATTTATCACCTGATATGTATTGTAATGTATACGGATTAGTGGAGGAACGGGAAGTGAAGCCATGGTGGTCATTATACAGGATGATCTTTTTCTTTCTCCTCCTTGCGTTCTCGTCTCTTAATATCTCTGACCTCTTCCTCTTTTATACACTGCCTTCATCGCTCTCTCTCCTCCCCCTGACCTGGATTATAATTTTTTTTTTTTCCAGCTCCCTGAGCTGAACAATACGCTCAGGCGCATTAACATGCAGCCCAGCCAAAAAACAAAAACCCTGTTCAAGTCCCCTCCTCTCCGTGACTGCCCCTCATCCTCTTGTTTCTCCCTTTGGCATCAGACCTCCATTTTGCTGTCTGTGTGACTCCATCTCTTTAGTCTCCATTTTATTTGCCTTCTCTTTGGCCACGTGGGATAGCGCCTTTGTTTCTTTTAGGGCCCTTTTCCTTCTTCTTCAGTTATCCTTTCCATGCGGCAAACTCGTTTTCGGCGCCTTGCACATTCGATCCTCATCGCCCTCCCGGCTGTTCACACTCCACTGCCCTGCCACTGGAGCGCCCGAGAGAGGGGAGCAGCATGGCTCACTTAATGACAGTAATTAATTCTCCTTCTCCCGATCTTAATGAGCCAAATCAGTCACGAGACCAAAGAATAGGGAGTAGGGGAGGACGATGAAGTGAGCGGGACGAGCGAGAGCGAGACAAGTGCCTCTCATCCTTAATGCATGTAAAACACAGCTCTGACAGCAGCACTCGGCTCACGAGAGTCCCAAACAGTCTTTTGGCCGCACTTGCACCCGTCTGCTGTTCACACACTTCCATCGCTCTCTGGAGGAACACACAATCAGGAACCTTCTCATCATCTGGCTCATGTTGTCCAAGTGGGGACGTGTTTGGATGTCCCTTTTTTCAGCTACACTCACCGTCTTGATTTCTACAAAGGTTCAAAGGCATTGTCCTACTCTGTTGTCGTTTTTATGAATGAAACTGGAGGACATCCACCACACGAGGCGCGCCGAATGTCTTCCTGCGCCTCGATCTAAAACACCGAAATCGCGTTACTATCCCTGCACCACCATTTAGACCTGCTTTTAGGTAGTCTAAAATGTTGTCAACATTGTCTCAAAATGGCAGGTGCGCCAGGGTAAGGTAATAGAATTTTTTTTTAAATAAGTATATTTATTAACTCATTCACTGCCAAGTACGGATTTGTCTTTTTACAGTCCAGCCATTCAATCCCGGGTTCTTATTTATATTATTTTTTTCAAATATTTTTAAACGTTAGGGTAAAAGAGGGTCTGAAAATGTCTGGCAGTGTATGAGTTAAAAATAGAAAATACTATTCAATTTGTTTTTTTTATTACAATTTATAAATATGTATTCCCTTTCATGTTTGTTTTTATTATCTACAGCACTTTGTTACAGCTACAGTTGTTGTTTTTTTAAGTGTTCTCAAAATGAAGTTGAGTTGAGAGTTGAGGTGAAATGCATTATATTTCAGAAGCGTGCATTGCTTTGCTGGGTATTTTTATTCCTCATCAGAGCCAGTGTGCCGTCTGGTACGCCTACTGACCAATTAATCACACAAGCAAGGCATTAAACAAGAGCTGCATTCTCCCACTATTTAACACTTAGGGAGCATTTGAGTCAATTTTGCATTGCTTTCGAATGAAAGCACAAAGATCTCAATCGAGTAGTTTAATTTTATTGACCTTTAGGGGGGAAAAAAACACAGTTTGAGTAATCGCTCTGTCTGCAAGAGAACAAAACTTTTAAGTAAAGAGAAAATAATGTTCAAAGATCTTTCAAATGTGTATGATGTACATCTAGTTTATTAAATCAGTGTTACTTCATTGAAAATGTCCAAATATTGAATTTCATGTGCTCAAAACACCCGTCATAGCAACGAATGACAGCAGTGTTGGCCTGATACTGTATGTATGATTTCCAGCTAGATTTTAAATGCATGTCAGTCTTCACAGCTTGATCTAAAAGCTTTGTAAGATCCCATATGAGTCTGACTCACTATGTAGATCTCTCGGGATAAAGACTTCATATGAAAGAAAGACTGAACTGACAGTGGAGACAAAGGATCGGCTGAGATGTCAAACACAATGCATCGAGAGTAGAAGTAAATTCAGTGATGCTGTGAGCTATTTTAGAACAACTTGTTCAGATATACAGAAATATTGCCGTATAGGTGTTGTCATATAATGCACGGCATTCTTTATCTGTTGTGTACATACAGTTGTAAGAAATCTTTTGGAATTACCACACCTGGATTTCTGCATAAACTGGTCATAAAACATGATTTGATCATTTATGTCACAACATTAGACAAACATTTAACTATGGGTGTTCTGAAAGTCACTGCACACATACATTTTATTGAATGAATGGACATGTTCCAATCTAGCATACATACAGTATCTATTCATTCATTGTTCATATCTATTATGTCTGTTTATAAAAAAATATATAAGGGCGCGGTGACTTTACAAACACCCTCTGTCACAGAGATTATGTTTTCATGGTTTTACAGGACAAATCATTTAAACATTCAGGTTCAGGGTGGAAAATGTATGGAAAATGTAATGGCTCAGCTTCAGAAAACAGGTGAGCTGTGATTGGTCGTTACCTGAGCAATGAGCAACTGTGATGTCATTTTTAGATAAATAGCCGCCTCCTGAGATGGCTAAAAACGTGTGGATTAACTCTTATTCCACAAACCCAATATTAATCAGAATGCCTTGTTTCAACTAGTTGTCCTGCATAGAACATAATGTATTCCTGGAAAAAAAAAAAAAAAGTTTGGGTTGACTTCCACTTTAATTAAAAAGCCTTTATGTTCATTAGTCCACAGCATGAAAGATTGTCAATAGGTGGACAAACTTCAGCAGTATCGCTGCTCTCCCTGGGAGTGGCTGTCCCGAAAAAAAAGACGAGTGCAAAAGCAGAGTGCAGAATTTTCAGTGAGATAAAGAAGAATCATACAGACATGCAGTACGTCTGACACATGATAACATCTGTTGACAAATCTACAATGAATAATACATTACACGAATGGATGTCATTGGAGGACACAACGAAGGAAGCCACTGCTATCAAAAAAAAAAAAAAAATACTGTGACAGGTTTGATGTTTGGAAAAGAGTACTGAGATGTTTCACAGCACTACTGTCAAACTATTGTGTGGATAGATAGAACAGCACACCACCATTTGAAACTCATCGCAGCTGTGAAGTAGTGGAGGCGGTAACATGATTCGGGACGGTTTTGCTTCTTTGGGTGGATAGCTATCATCAGTGGGAAAATGAATTCCCAAGTTAATCCATTTTTCAAAAGAACTTAAAGCGGAAGTCAACCCAAACATATTTTTTTCAAGAATATGATACCAGCCCGCCTACTATTAATTTTGCGTTTGTGGAATATAAGTTAAGAAGCAAAATGCTCTCGTTTTTAGCCATTTTGTCTTTTGTCGACTGAAAATGACATCACAACTGCTCACAACGACCAATCACGGCTGACCCGTTTTCTGAATCTGAGCCGTGATTGGTCGATGTGAGAGGTTGTGATGTCATTTTCAGTCGACAGGAGACAAAATGGCCGCCCCCAGAGATGGCTAAAAATGAGTGGATTAACAGAGGACCGTCTGTCTGCCAGTTGAAGCTTAACAGAAGATGGGTGATGCAGCATGACAATAACCCAAAGCACCAAAGTAAACCAACAACAGAATGGCTTCAAAAGATTAAATCACTCAAGGCTGCGTTTTGATCTCTTGTTGAGAACTTGTGACCCAGACAAGGATCAAATCACATTTTATGTCCAATTTATGCACAAACCAAGGTTATTTCAAAGGGTTCCCATACTTTTTCTTGCAATCGTATATTATGAGAACATCCACTGTTTCACACTTTATAACTCATCAAAACGTATTGTCAAGTGGTATGCGATTAAAAATTTAGCACTGAAATTGCACGCAGCACAGATGCTCCAATCAATAGACATAAAGATTAGTGCTTTAAATAAACAGAGGTTTTTTGTGTCAGGTTGAAGAGGAGGAGGAGGAGAAAGAGGAGATACTCCGACTGAGTATTAATAGCTCCCAATCACACCGAAAATCAGTCCAAGACAAAGAAACATGAGACGGGGATGATTCGTGTGGAATATCCATTACACTCTTGTCTGTGCGCTGACATTACCAACCGTGAAACAATGTATGCTGGGTGAGGGATGATGTCCCACTGCCACAGGTGACCCATTTCATTGTGTGAAATGCAGTGATTACACCGGCGAGCCAGCGACACAAAAACACAGAGCCCAAACAATAGCGAGAGGTCACCTTGAAACAGCTGCGAGCTGGAGGAGAAAATGACTCAATTACAAGCAGACACACCGGGCAGGGAGGATTCGAGCAGAGACCGCAGGAAAGATAAAGAAAAAAAAAAAAATACGGATGAGGCCCTTTACAGAGTTCATATTTCATCATAAAAGTGGGGCTGCGCTGTCGCGAGAATTGTATCACGCTTAATATTGGACTGCTAAACTGTGGATTCAACGGCAAACACTTTAATAAATTCGGTTAAATCTACAGTCGGCGTGCGCGCCATAACCTGGAGTAAAATGAATAGGAATAGGTGCTAAGGGAATGGACTGGATGGCATTAAAGATTCATGAGAGCTATGAACTTTACAGCATATGTAGATCAATTATTTGGAACAAAACGCAACAAATCACACTTCAGTTGCTATGCACTGCAGATGAATATTCTGCTAGCTTTGGCATTTTCTTATCATCTTTAATTATCTTTTATGTTGACTTCATTTGGAAAACATTTTTTTCATTTTGTCTCATTATGTCTGTAAAGTCTCTTCCAGTCATCTAAAATACGAGTTGATACATTGTTTCCAATTAGATATATATATTTCCTCAGAAGAGAAAGCGCAAACCAGTTATTTGCAAAGTTTTCAGACTTGGTTCGGACGTCAGATGGCAACATGACAAACCTGTTTAATTACTTGCAGGGACAGCACCCAAAAAACTACGCCAACAGCCAAAGCAAACAAAGATCAGACATATGGTAGCCAGAGGCAGCCTCTAGTTCCAAGCTAACACAACCCACGGTTACACCGTCATTTAACAAGCACACTCCATATGAAAAAACAAGTAAGTGGTGTAAAGAAGTAACTAAGGCAGTGTCTTGACTGAAGACATGAGTACCATTAAAACAGCAGGAAACAAGGAGTTTAAAAGACTCTTCAAAGTCCTAGACCCGCATTACGAGCTGTCTTTTTATGTTTACGTTATGTTGCCTTTTATGTTTACATTCACTGCACATTTTGATAAAAAAAAAAAGTCACTATTCAAATCAAAACCTGTTCAGAAAGTTTACCTGGCTTAAAATGTCTTTTTTTTTCTTTTAAAGTTTTATATACATTTCAAATGTTTTATATATTTAACATGAGGAAAATGGCCAAAAATTTGCAAATCAGTCTAAAAAAGTAAAATGGAAAAAAAGGAAAAAAAAAGAATCATGATAAAATCATGATCGTGATTTTCGCCCACCACTATATACAGTAGAGAGAGAGAGAGAGAAAGAGCGAGAGAGAAAGAGAGGGAGAAAGCGAAAGAGAGAGAAAGAGCGAGAAAGAGAGAGGGAAAGAGACAGAGAGAGGGAAAGAGAGAGATAAAGAGAGAGAGAGAGAGAGAGAAAGAGAAAGAGAGAGAGACAGAGACAGATGTTTGCTAACAAATATCTACCGTTAAAAAAAAATAGTTTAGCTTAGCAAATGCAGCTAACCATAAAGTTATTGTCTGCTTACAATAATCAGAAAACTTCCCAAAATGCCAATTTGCAACTTTAGGAAAAAGACAGCCACTGCAGAAGACTACATGCTTATGGTATAAGCTCCTCCTCCTCCTTTCCAACCTCAAAATAGGCAACTTCGGACAGGCCTAATCCAGCATTGCCAGTGTGGAAAACAAAGATTTTCACGACATTTGGAACCGAGCACCACATGGCTTAGACATTCCTCGCTGGCTCTTCTAAGCCAAGAGCTCATCCCTTCGCAAACCGGAAAAAAAACAGAAAGCATGTGAGAAATGTAAAGGTACCTAGCAGTTGACAGTCAAATAACTATATGGAAGTCGTGGCTTATTGTTTATGCAAATTCTAATGACCACTTCAAGCCAATGTAGCTTGACAAGAGCATGTATCACGAGTATTTATAGCAAACGCCGCAGTCTAATGACTACTTGATGTCTCAGTTGCACAGCTTTGGATCAAATGAGTCATTTTAGTTACGGTACTTATTATGTGTCAGATAATGTGAAAAGAACCTTTTGTTATTGAACAAGCACTTGAAAGTAAGCTTTTAAAAGGTGCGTTATTACCATAGCAATGAAGAGTTAAAAGAAAACTGTATTCAAGAAAATAAGCTTGTTAGTGTGAGATGTGGAAGGCAGACTTATTTGAAGCTTTATAATAAAACTCATTTGCACATGTGCACAAAATTTGTGATCTGAATGAGTAAATTAAATATGAACCAAGCAAAATGTGTGAGATTCAATATGCTGAAGAATGAATGCATACAGAGAAAAGGGCACCTTTGAAAGGAAAACAATAAAGATGATTGTATTAAAAGTGACGAAATCTTGTGGCGATTCCCTTGTCACTGACGCATTCCCCTCACAACCATAACCTCCATCAGTCCTGGAAATTTCCCGCTGATAGTCTCCCTGAAGAGTCAGTAGCATGTAGGCCACAATATATACAGTAGGAAGTTTTTCCTGCGGCTGGGGCTGCCCGAGCCTTTGCAGCAACCAACCAGTCTCGCTGCGGCTACACATCAAACGCAAGTACATATACTGTGTTCACAGACACACACACACATACACACACACACACACACACACAGTACATGACTGGTGCATATTTGGTAAAGTGCAATAAAAGTGGCAAAGGCTGCTGTGGGCATTTTGGATGTAAACAAATAATGACAGCAAGGTGGGGAGTTGTCCTGGGTATCACCCAAGCTTGAAAGATATTCAACCTGAAATTAATGTTGGCTAACAGTGCATAAGGTTGCGCAATCACATTGTAAAGTCAAAATGTACTTCATTTATACCCCAGGAAAATGTCAATCAACAACATTCAGTGCCCCTCTGAGCTCATATCCATCTTGTTTAATCGAAACCTGTATGGAAAATAGTTGTCTGGTTTAGCAAGTCTGCCCAAAATGGTTTTAAGCAGGCCACAGCTACACTGGCCTTAAGCTATGACCATGGCCCCATTCTGCCAGGAAAACCAATTACTTAGTGTTTCAAAGCCCTGCGAGTGCCCGAAACGGTCCCATCATTTAACCATGAGACACTCTTAACTTCACTCACTGTGTGCCTTGCAGCATAGGGACATGCCGAAACACAAATACAAAGCCTCTAACAAATCGGAAAAAGCTTCAATCCTTTGCGGCACCATCTGTGTGAAAAGCCCTGGTTTCGTCAATCAGTACAGTTTCCGTCGTGAGAAAGGAAACAAAAAAATAATAATAATAATCATATTATATTCTAATATTTCTGTGGTGTACCAGCCAGGGTTGTATCAGCTGTGTATGTCCCTACTACATTACAAAGAACATTGACATTATGTTACATTAAATGGGGGAAGAAGAAAAAACATCAGCGTCAGCAGACTCTTTTCTTCACCTGTGAGGAGCATTTCCACATGCCGATCACAAATAATAGTCATCATAATAATTGACCAGGGTTTTTTGGGGTATCTGATGAGCCATGTGTGCTGTGCGTTGCTTGGCAACTTGGTCAACTCTCAAATTTACACCATCTCCTAAGCATTCAGTTATGAGCGCAGTATTCTGAAAGTCAATCCAAGCAATTTTTGGGGGGGACAATATGTTCTATGCACGCCCACTAGTTCAAACTAGGTATTCTGATTAATATTGCGTTTGTGGAATCTGATTTAAGCAGCACAATCCACACGTTTTTAGAGATCTCAGGGGCGGCCATTTTGTCACTTTTGTCGACAAAGAATGACATCAAAGTTGCTCAGGGCTCAGATAACGAGCAATCTCAACTCAGCTGGTTTCTGAAGCTGACCCATGATTGGTTGTTATCCGAGCCCTGAGGGTGTGTGATGTCATTTTCAGTCGACAGAAGTGACAAAACGCCACCCGCCCCCCACCCCCAGAGAAAGCTAAAAATGGGTAGATTCATCATATTCTGCAAACCCAATATTAATCAGAATGCCTTATTTCAACTAGCGGGCCTGCAAAAAACATATTCTGGAAAAAAAATATGTTAGGGTTGACTTCCACTTGAAATAGCTTGTATTGGATTGATTAAAAAGTGAATGTAAGAACACAAGCTCCTTCAAAGTAGCCTGTAGATGAGCCGCGCATGTCACTGGCGATAACTTCCGGTTCCACGATGCAAGTGAATTTCAAAATTACCGTGTGGCATATTTTCAAAACGTCATATGCACCTGTAAATCTCTTTTTGAGTGTTGTGTTCCGTTTATAGCACTTGGTTTGCCCTGTCAACATTCAATCTGCTGCCTCCCTCATTCCCTCTATGCGGAATAAGATAATGAGTCTAATGAGAATAAAGACTTAGAGGGGGCGATGAAGACGGAGAGAAATTCATAAAGCGGGGAAGCAATCAGATGCAGATCTGGCCGGCCGCTGGCTATGACAAAGTGGAGGACTTATGCATGGAGGATGTGACTTTGACTGTGGCATCATTTCTTCTGCTGATCTGCTGAAAAGCAAATATGTCGCATAATTCATTGTGGCCCCCGCACAGGGGGCAGACGCATCTGCCCGTATCATATTCATGTTCAAAGACACAAACGAGCCTACAAGACATGAAGACATGAAGACATCCGAGCACACGGCGTCAGCATGAGAGCAAACGGAAGGTCAAGAATGTTCTCACCCAGTGGCCGTGTCGGGGAATGCTTGAGGAATGTAACCCCTAACTGGTGTAACCCATACTTGTTTCATCTCATCCATCTCCCTGGAGTCCCAGTTTTCTTCCTTAACCAAGTATACACGCCTTTGGCCTCATCATCCATCCCCACTGCCCCACTTGATGCTTGGCTGAATAATAGGCGTCATGCCCGAAAGAGATATTGATTATGCACAAGAATGAGTCTTTAGTGGCTCTAGTTTATTGCCCATAAACAGTCACCATGCAAGTGTACGCTGGATATCATATAGTTTAACTAGACAGGATACAACGCAGCGCCCTGCAAGGACCATTTAGATTATAGCAGGCACTCGAATTCATTATGATAACTACAGTATATTCTAAACGCAAGGCAATATGAGAAAGATTCAACATGGTGCCTACTTGAGTTGATTAGGGGATGTTATTGATATCTCATATAGTATTACTCCTATTGAGCAGGTACACTCAGCATCAAGTTTTTATCGCTTGTTCTGATTTTATCATTACTTGCTGTCATCTGAAATGTGGAAATGGTCAGCGACGAATTCCAAGTTTGATTTGAATGTTTCCAGAAAATCTTAGTCTGGGACGCTCAATTTTGAAGGTTCAACTGTATGGCTGTTGGTCCCATCATACAGTGAATATGTCAATTCCTATTTTGCCACATTGAAAATAATTTAACTGCATAATTTGAAGAACCAAAATGAATCACAAAAATGGCATCAAGGTACCTTGAAAAAAATATATTAATATCCATATATGTCTGTCGAATGTCAAAACAAAATGGAACAGATGTGGCCTATTAATTCAAATGTAAGCTTTGCAAATGCTTGTCATCGTGGCAAAAAGCCATCCGTGTCGTTTCACTTGTGTGTGTACTGTTTACATTACTGGCAAAAAACATAACAGTGTAATTAACATATGGTGATATTTGCATTCGGCTCTATGACGGTCTTCTCACATGCAAATCAATCCCCACATTGCTCACATCAATAACAAAGGCATCGCGCCAAGACACAAGCATGTGATCCTCAACCTTTTTTGTGCCACGTACTCATTTCACGGCATTTTTTGCATTTTGAGGAACCGGCCGAGAAACAAATCCAAACAAATGCTCCAATATACGTTACGATGAATGTAGTTGTTCTAATTGGTGGGAGCCCTGCACTTGTTTCTCCTCAACTAGCTGGTCCAGTCTTGGGTTAATCAAAACATTTTTGTGACTCCCATGGGAAGTTGCCACAGCCTCCGCTTTCAGATCTGTAAAGGCCCACTGCAATCAAATATTCTCTTAAAAAAAAAACGACCACCGCATTAAGCAATGAAGCATCGGGATTACAAAAATATTCAACAGGACAACTACATGTCAAACATGTACCGGAACCTTGTTAAGAAGATATTTCCATTCACTGCCTTCAGCTTTGCTTTAATCAATGCATTTGATGTGCACATTAAAGGCTTACACCTGTCATGATCAAAACGGTGGGGTCAAATCACTTTCAAGCAACAGATTGTGGTGGTTCAGCAGATTTCGGATTAATTGATAGGACAATTACAAGGCTAATTATTGCCTCTGACTTTGTCTGTAGAGCAGAGGAGATCAATCAGAGCACGGTAAATACACCCCCCCCCCCACACACACACACACACACACGCACGCATGTGCAAGCTGGCGAAAGGAAGAGAATCAAACGCTATTAAAAAGCTTTGCAAGTCTCTCCGAGGAACCCATTCAGGCATTGAGCCAATGGGGTTAATGGATGCACTTTTTTTCCGAAAATAATGAAGAAAAAAACCCAACAAAAATTAATAATAATAAAATCACAAGCATTTGGAAAAAAGTTTGGATGCTCATCACACATAGTGTATTATGGATGTGGAAGAAAAAGGAAAAAGGATAAATTTATTTTTGTTTTGTTTTATTTTTTTAGAATGAGCAGGTGCAAAATGGAGCAGAGAAAAGGTAATTGAGTCTTCTCGTATGAAGGCACATTCATTATTATTGGCAATGACAAAAAAATGCAACTGTAGATTGATACAAAATTAGGTAACTTGAGCCAATTGATTCTTGTTGAAAAAAAAAAAAAAAATGTTCCAAAATGTTTACATTGCAGTATGTATTCATACACGATGTTCGCCAGCCTGGAGAACCACCCACCAGTTACTTTTACCTGACAGTATAAAAACAATTCTCTCCAAAGAAGCTACCATTTAATTCAACTAGACAATTAAATTTAACAAACACTCCCAATTTCAAATGAAGCCCGTATTGTCGATGCCCTTTCACATACAGTGAATATAAAAGGTCTACACACCCCTATTCAAATGGCAGTTTTTTGTTACGTAAAAAAAAAAAAAAGACAACAAGACAGAGATCATCAAAAAAGGAAAAGAAAACTAGTGAACTCACTGAACACCCTCTTCTTCCAAAGCCAACTGGCCTAAAACTCCATACATAGCTGGACAGTTACAATTCAAACCAATACGCACTTTCTACACGTAGGCAGCAAGCAGTGCAGCTTGGGGAGCAGATCAACGCTTGATTATCGACCCTGATTGTATCGCACGCTAAGCAGAATCTAATCAGATGACTTCATTTACATATCATCTGCATAAAAGCTCAGTAAAAACAAGGGCATTTGCCTGCTAGTGTGTGTTTTGACTGCATCTCATTCTAAAAAGGGGTTAGGATAGGAGACAAATGGTGTGCAACAATGCTTTGGTTTCTTTGCAGTTGCATCTTTGCCACTAATTAAGGAGCTAATAGTAGCTAACTTGTCAGTAAAAACATTCAATGACTGAACGGTTCAATAGTAAAAACAGCAATTTTAAAAAGTCTAAGAAATGACTTCATGGTCTGAAAATCAAAAAAAAATAATTATTAGTTTGCTCGTACATTCAATTTGAATGATTAGCATTAACTTTTTTTGCTCACCAGCCGCTACGGCTACTGGACAGGGCCGCGGTGGCCATCGGGAATTTGGGGAAAATGTCTGGATTTTCTTGAACGGACGATCTGTATCGTGGCCGGCGAAAGCGTGTAACGGTCAGCTCCCCGCCCCAAACCCCACCCCTGTCACTGATTAACATCCATAACTTCATGTCTAGCGTCACAAATACCGCAGCTTCCAATATCCCTCGATAATTACGCATGTGACGAAACCGTTTGACACAATAATAACATTACACCGATGGAGAACCTACATATTTCCACTTCTGAATGAAACAATCAAAACTTGATTTTTCCGGTAAAGTGTACTTGAGTTAATGTTGTTCTGTTGCTACATGTTGTTATGCTAGCTGGCAATAGAAATGGACAGGTATCATTTACTATATGCGCATGGAGTCTATTTTGGGCTTAATTCACTCAGAGAGAGTTGGAAAAGCCAGGGAGAACACCAAATGTTTAAATCAGAAATGTTCAAGGATCATACTGCGTTTTAAATAACGATATTGATGTTGGAATATAAGCAGCAAAATGAATTCGTTTTTAGCCATCTCCGGGCCATTTTGTCTTTTGTCGACTGAATATGACATCACAACAGCTCACAACGACCAATCACGGCTCCGATTCAGAAAACAGGTCAACCGTGATTGGTCGTTGTGAGCAGTTGTGATGTCATTTTCAGTCGACAGAAGACAAAATGGCCACCCCCAGAGATGGCTAAAAACTAGTGGATTAACACTTATTCCAAAATGAATCCTAATGCCGTTTTTCAACTAGTGGGCCTGCTGGGAACATATTCTTGAAAAAAATATGTTTGGGCTGACTTCTGCTTTAATGAGCATAACAATGGCCGACCAAGCAAAGAGTAAAAGGCAGAGAGGAGAGTCTTCTAGCAGCGGAAAGTGCATGTCGCTCCAATCTGCTGCCATGTTTGTTTACTTTCTTCCCGGTGTGAACATCTATGCATGGCTGCAGCCATCAATTCTCTACATCCAACACACAAACATTCTCCCCACACATCCCTTAGCTTTTCCTGCACTCACTCACTTGTATGCAGCCTTTCTAGACACATCATAATCTACTTCTTTGAATAATTCCTATTCATAAGGTCTTAGGCATCTCTCAAACAGTATGCAGCATTCCAGTTTTCAACTAAAAGTCTCCTGTGTACTATGAGTGCTCAATGTGCCATTTTGCTGACTCATGGGAAACTAAAGAAAGCCGCTCACATTACTGTAGAAAATAAGTGGTACTGATGGTAATACAACTAGAATGTCCAGGCTAACACCTTTACTATTTAGTGACTTGATTGAAATATTCTTCGGGTGAGAACCAGCATTAGTGCAAATAAAGGGAAAATATGTTGGTTGCATATCTGTCTCTCGAACGGGCTTTCACACTATTGCGTAATTGCTGACGCACTATATGATCCGTGAAAAAGTGAGAATCAGTCTTGCTCGGTTGATCCCAGAGGTCAGTAGCAGAGAGCTGTGGGAGAGGAGTGACGAGAGGAAAAAAAAAAAAGAAAGATGGAATGGAGGAGGGGTGTAAGGGCAACCAATGGACAGTCAGGCTGGAACTGGTGAATCTACGAGAGAAGAGACAAATTGTGCATTGTAGTTTACACGGCTGTCTGAACTTAATGCCTACGGGGAATCGCGGGAAGGGACAAGAATGTGAATGAAGACAATATTAAAATAAATGGCAGCCAAGAGAATAAATGCTGGAATGGCAAAATGCACTGATAGGAACAAATAGGAGAAAATCAACACAGCTCGGCTCTCAGTTATGGACACACAACTGTCCATAACTTCACTACCTTGAAAAATTTAATCCCCCAAGTGTCATGGGTACCACTACACCATCAGCAAAAGTCCTTCATGCTAAGGTCACTAGTGAACATTGTGTAGCTGCAAAGGTGGTGAAAAATGGGTCCCTGGGGTCAACTGTTAATGTTATCTGCTAGCGTTAGTTGCTATCTAGGTAGAAGTCGCCTGGCTGGCTGCTATACATTTTTACATGTTATCAATGGTTTACATCTTATAGAAGTGAACATATGTTGACAGTTTTTAAAGTTCTAGGTAGAACTGTTGGGAAAACAGGCACAGCGAGAGAAAAACACTGCAACAGTACCCCACGCACTGTTGCACTCTTGTAAACTTTTACCTTTCAGGCAAGATTCAGAACAGTTTAGGTTAGGGCTTATAACAATGTTAAGGGCTTTCGTCAGGTTAGATGTGTATTCTTTTAGACACGACAAGGAAAGCCACAGGTCTTAAGGGAGTTTTTCCATTTACGTATGTACTTGTATTCGCTGACCGCTTGAGGAGCAGCTGGCCCTAGGTGAAATCAATTTGACCAATAGCCTCAATTTCAGCAACTTCCAATTCCAGCCCAGAATTGTGGGCTGGTTTTTGATCGAGTAATGAAGAGTTGAACTCAATTTCAGGTCTAGCTTCTGGCCATTAATAGCTGTTTAATCACAAGTGCAAGCAACACATGCCAAACTCAATAAATACCACCTGGTGCTGTTGTATCCCAACGAGTAATTCAAAAGAGGGAAACTTGTTTTTCTATTCTCTCTGCAAGGCTATGAAACAAAGACAACCTTTGACAATCAAGAACCTTCTTTTACCTTGTGTTATCAAGGACAAGAAAATACAAAACCAAATGTTGTCAGTGTCTCTGTATGCCACTAGAGTAAAATAGTTCCGATTTTATTAGGGTGTGTTATCCTCAATTTCGACAAATACTACCTTTTTTTATTTAAGGTGATTACACACTGCAATAAAGTTCCCTGTGGTGGATTTTATTCTCCTCTGCGGCTAATTTCATGTAGCTAGTTCCCCCTTAACAACAGAAACAAAACCCTCAGTGTTTCCAATATACACCTCTAAATGGAGATAAGAAGTTGTACACATCCAAACAGTGGTCTTTTCTCCTTGTTTGTTATTTGTCGTTTTTTCCACAATGCATGCCTCTGCATAGCGAAGTCCATCGAGAATCGCGGCCAAATTTCATCTCAGCCTACTCGGTGAAAGGCTTCTTTTTGGGCTTCTTTCAAAACAACTTGTGGCCGGGAGTATATTCAAACTGCGCGCATCACTCAAGTATGGCACATCATGCACTTTCCTACTTCCGGAAATACGCCGTAGCGAAACAGCTGTGTAGTGGTTTGCTGGCATGCTTTTATTTTGAAGGCCGGGAAGTGTGAAGGAGGGGAAGTGTGGAAAATAAGTAACTTGTTGAATGCTTGCAGACTTGTCATCTGTTGGACCCAAATAATTATACAATACGACAAAACCAACCCCAGGCCTTGCAACGGAAGTAAGTACACGCAGCTGGATAAGTACGTGAGTAAGTGGCGCGTTTGAAGCGTGTGCACAGCGGGTTTGAATAGTAAGTTAGCCAGCTAACTGTCTTTAAATGAACCTCTTCCGTTAGCATCTGTCCCGCAGGGGCATCATATACGTTTTAAAAAAAAAAAATTGGGGCGGGGGCAATGTTTATGAATATGGCCGGGGGGTCGCGGTCGGAAGGGTACCCAGGTCAAGGGTGGAGGGTCGCGGCCGGATGGGCAAAAAAGGGTCAAGTGCCCAGCTCTGTGAGTAACTAATATGGTAGTGAAGCAAGTTTTGCACTGCAACGGTGATCATAACTTGCACTTTTAGATACATCATTAATTTAGAATCGCTAATGCACTGGGTTTGCATGTCCTTGGACCGCAGGAGTAAACTGGAACTCTCAGTGGACTCCAAGTGGAAACATGGTTGCATCACGTTCTGTTATACAAGAGCACCAACAACCACATTGCTAGTTTTTGCACTACAGAAGTGTAAGTAATGCAGAGGAAAGATAATTAGCCTTTTAAGCCCATTTACACATCATTTTATGATGTGCAGTGGTATCGTGACTTCCTTCACTGACCAAGCTCATAACGCAATTGACGCACATATCAAATCAATGTTCCCTACTGAAATGAATTATAAGGCCGTTAATCCATTCCAGCACCATAAAAAACGCATTTACATCTTTTTAATAATGAAAACTAACACTATTGAATTAAAAAAAAAAAGAGAATGTAAAGAAATAAGACGGTTCCATAAAATGTAATTACTGGAGTAATTTGTGTGTTGGATGTCTACCATTAAGGGGTGTGACGAACAGATTTCTGGCACAGAGATTTTTCTTACTTTATAGGGGAAGTCAACCCAAACTTTTTTTTTCAAGAATATATTCTATGCAGGCCCACTAACTGAAACAAGGCATTTTTATTAATATTGTGTGTGCGGAATATGAGTTAAGCAGCATCTCAGGGGGCGGCCATTTTGTCACTTCTGTCAACTAAAAATGGCATCACAGTTGCTGGGCTGTTAACGACCAATAAAGGCTCAGCTTCAGAAAACAGGTGATGACACTCTGATGTCATTTTCAGTTGACAGAAGTGACAAAATGGCCTCCCCTTGAGATGGCTAAAAACAGGTGGATTTTGCTGCTTAACTGATATTCCAAAAACACAATATCAATCAGAATGCCTTGTTTCAACTAGTGGGTCTGCATAGAACATATTCTTGAAAAAAAAAAAGGGTTAGGTTGACCCCCATCTTTAAGCCATGTGTATACATTCAACATTGGTTAATATATCTTGGTTGTCATTTTCCATAAAAGCGGAAACTCGTCCTGATAATTCAACGCGATGTTCATCAACGCCCATCTGCAGCACACCTGACCGTGCTGTTAACGTGACCATGTCACCCACACAACACGGCATGGCATGCACCAAACAGCTTGACGGGCATAGCAAAAGGGAATCGGGAGTTAGGGGTCGATTCAATTCTCCGACATGGAGCTCAAGGAGACACACGCACATGATCACACACAAGCAAGTGAGTCACAAATGAGGACTGCATCGTTGCAATACACAGTTGCAGCCAAATGTCAGGTCTAATTTACCAATCGGCTTCCTTTCGTCTGGAAAAGAGCTGTCACATCCAATTAGGTGCTCGCATAGATTAACATTCAGGTGCACACAAATGCATCTTCTCGCTGTCATTAATATTCACTGCTTCCAAGGACAGTGAGCGATCCATATTAGAGCAGACACTCATCATTTTCTGTTAAACAGCAATAATTAAGGTCTTTCCTCCTGAACATGCGACGCCGACATCATATTTCTTTCCATCGCCACTCGAACTCAATCACTCATCTGTCACGCGACAGCAGACGCACAGGTTCACTCAATCGCGGGGAAACATCTCGTCTCAGTCCCATACATATGGCACAGACAAGGACATGTACACAAACAGAACGAATGATTGACCACTGGCAGAGGACCCATTAAAGCAAACACGCACACACTTGAAGTGCAGTAAGGCAGTAGGAAAAAGAGCTGCTGTACCTTTGTTTCTACCTATAGATTGCAGAGAGAAGGGGTCCGCAGAGAGAAAGGAAAGCACAGGGTCATCCCGGGTAAAACACCGCAGCAAGGCAGCAAGAAAGTTACAATACGCCGTCGTTAGTTCAGAGTGAGCCTCGACAACGTCAGCTTCAACTTTCATGCAGAAAGGATGGCAATCATGCAAACGGTCATGGGAAGCACATTCCGCAGACGACTGAAACTAAATTCAAGAATCGTGGTTAGGGATTGCCGAGTACCGATACCTGCGTTGTTTCGGTGTATTGGGTCCTCTCATATGACCATTAAGACGCAACATGTGCAAGTATATACGCTGATTATGAAGTTTATTATGTTGCTTGGAGTGCATTATTAACATAAAAAAATATTATACAGAGTGCTGTACAGTACTTATCTATTGACTGCTGTTTTTGTACTTGCTTGTATGTGTCTATATATATATATATTTTTTTTTTACACTGTGGTTCAGCAAAACATCTAAAAACAAGTTCCGACTTAAATTGAATTTAGTGGGCTGTGCGTTTAATTGGCTGAGTAAGTTGTTGCTGGTGTGACCAGAACAATCCGACAGAAAGAAAGGTTCATAAATATCTGTCAGTGAGTTAATTGAAATTTTATGCATCAAAAGTACTCGGCAACGGTGAGTTCTCAAGAGTAAATAATCGTTCTGGTATTGGTCTGAAAAGAAAAGTGGTGTTGAATATCCTTATTAAGTTAAAAATCTTGAAGTCTTTGTTTTGCTTTCCCTCCCCACACATTCAAATGAAGCACTGCAAAACAATGCAGAGACTGATGTTTTCTTATTTCTTGATTTAAAAAAAAAAACCTTGTGTATGAAACTTAAATAATTCGATCAAGCCCTATGTCAGCCATGGTTTGGACAACAGTGATATCAATACAAAAGTATTCAATAATTCAACCAGAAAATATCGGGGGGGGGGATAATTATGGTGATATACTGGTTGGGAACAAGTACAGTATTGTGATGACTTTGCTGTTGGCATGGCAACCCAGTAGCCTACTTTAGTGGTTAAGAATACTGGCAGGCCAGCCAGAACCTCTCATGATGGTGCAAGATTTGATGCTAGCTTTGATATTGCTCTAAATTATTAATTATTTTACAATTGTTACAATTAAGGAACATTCTATTATGAGTTAAAACAAAAACACGTTTGTCCAAATTTTCCTTATATAGCCAACAATCAATAAAAAGGATCCCCCGATATAAGGTGTTTGGCATTCCAATAAAAATGATTCCATGCTAGGAACAAAATATATTGCTACGTATTGTAAAATAGTGCAATTGGCAAAATTCCAAACAAGAATAGTGTACCATTGGTAACGTAAAAATAGCTTTTAAAAAAAATTACAAATTTAAAGATGGACGATGTTACGATGTAAACCAGCTAATAAAATTGAAGTGACATCACGCTAGTTTTAAAGCACCTATTACAATCTGTCTTTTTCTAAACTATTTCACAGCAAAGGTCAGTTAAGAACATTTTAGTCACTTGCATGTTCTCTACAGAGCAGTGCACACAGTTATGTAATACACAGAAAACTGGGTAAGACTAAGGTGAGATGAGATCATACCATGCTGACATGCACCCTCCCCTAGCGCACACAAAAGCCCCCCCCCCACCCTCCCCAACTTAGAGCATTGCAACAAATGCACACAGACAGGTAGTGAAGGCACGCGGCACAAAATTGTGCCCCAAAACCAAGCCAGGTGGAGAGGACAAACAACTAAGTGAGATGTACAAAGAAAGAGAAGAGTACCTTGCTCTGCCTTTAGGTGTGCGAGGCCTTAAATAGAAACATCAGACAGAAACAGAGTGAAATCAAGAAGAGCACACCAATACAACATGTATTGTCATTATGCATGCTTTGCAGGATGGCAAACCATGACTACCAAAATTAAAAGCTTCCCACAGTGCATTTGAAAGCTTTTGTTTCATTAATATAAATTGAGCAACAACTTGGGAACAAACAGTGCTGTGCAAAAGCCTTGGGCTACCGTAGTCTTTGTTTTAACCAATTATTTCTCAGTGTCCCACTTTATGCTAAACAACAACAATAATAATAAATTGGGGTGGGGGCAATTCTAAATTCAATTCAAATGTTTACTGTTTATATACATTTGGCCAATAGTTGCAAGTCCCTCAATCATAAATAGCCTGTAGAGCTAATTAAAGATGAGGCTACCCACCTGGCCCATTTGCTCTTCTACTATGTCAGAATGTTGTTTAAAGCATCATTTAGACAACAAGCCCAAGACCTTAGCACAATGTTGTGATGAAGGAAGTACAATTAGTGTAAAAGTTATTAAGAAATAAAAAAAAGATAATGGCTGTCTAAAAGCCAAACATTTGAAAACAAATGACTCATGACTGAAATGAAAGGGAGTTTGTTTTGGGACTCACCTGGTGTTCTATGGACTGCTGTGTATTTTCCAAAAGAGAAAGAGGAGAAAGCAAAGAAGTTCTCAATTAGCAACACACATCAGGTTTTTTTTTGCATGTGAATCTAGCATGCAAACGCTAAAAAGGACCCCAGCACTCAAGAGGTTTTCTTTTTCATGTAAAGAGCAAAGAGCTGCCCCTTGACATGCATGATCAAAAAGACGACTTCACTTTAAATCTGCTGCAGAGAGTTAAAAAAAAAAATCATCTGTCCCATCTTCTAAGGGAGCCAGATTGGCATTAGACATTTGGCAAAGAATTCATCAAAAATAGAATATTGTTAGAATAAGATAATATTCTGCACCCACGTCACACAAGGTGCCTCACACGTATATGAAGCATAAATCCACACATGAGGATTTATGGTGTTGTTTTAGATCTCAAAATACTCTCATCCAACCTTTTTCCACTCCCAATGCCCATTGCAACCTCTTCTCTTCCTTTTCTTCTTGACACAAATTCTGCTTTCAACTGGGATTTTCAGGGGAATGCTCACATGTCAAATTCTTACAACATTAAATTAGAATCAATGAAGTGTAGCAAGTTTATTTAGTCTGAACTCACCTATGGATGACTCCTTGGGTTTATAAAGAAATTAGAGTGTGCCTCACGCAAGTCATAAATCGTTGATGTTGAGTTTCGAAAACATACTAAAATAAATATGGAAATGTAAAAACAGAGTCTGATGAGCGGGAATATAATTCATTTATTTTAATAGTCCCTAATATAAGAACAGTTGCAGTTGATCTACAGAAATAAACTGCAGTGTGCAAATTTAAGTTCATTCATTATCAATGTAATGTATCAAAAGAACTGAGATATAGTTGAGTAAATATGTAACTGCTTTTATCTATGTAGCATTTAGAGATTTTCTTTGAAAGGGGAAGTCAACCCCCCCAAAAATTCTTTACAAAATTATATTATAGGAGCCTCAAATAGTCAAAACATTAGGATTAATATTGCGTTTGTGGAATGAGTTAAGCAGCAAAAGCTACCTGTTTTTAGCCATCTAAGGGGGTGGCCATTTTGTCACTTCTGTTGACTGACAATGACATCACAGTTGCTCAGGGCTGAGGTAATGACCAATCACGGCTCGCCTGTTCTATGAAGCTGAGCCATGATTGGTCGTTACCTTAGCCCTGAGCAACTGTGATATCATATTCAGTTGATAGCAAGTGACAAAATGGCCGCCCTCCGAGATGGACAAAAACGGGTGGATTTTACTGCTTAACTCATTTTCCACAAATATCAACCAGAATGCTGTGTTTAGACTAGTGGAGGTGCGTAGAACATATTATTGTAATACTTTTTGGGTATTATTGTAATTGTAAATCTTCCTTTTTAAATAAAAAGTGCTTTCTGCTTTGACCTCACCCGTGTTGCACCACAAGATCCATCCATCTATCCATGTTTTATATCGCTTATCCTCTATATCAACGGCCGAAATGGAAAACCTCCTTTCTGACAGAGGCGTCAAATCCCGGTTCAGAAGGTAAACCCTGGCACAGTTTGTCTTTAGCCACAGGTGCTTCTATTCAACTGGCAGGTAAACATGCTTTTGAGTAGAAGCACTGACTCAGCTCCTTGACACTCAGATTTGACATCTCTGTCAGATAGGAGGTTTTGCCATTTTGGCGGTCGATATAGACAAGCAACCATTTGTACCTATGGACAGGGGAAGAGTGAAACGTGTTTGGCATGTGAAAAGAAGATGGAGCACCCGCGTGCAAAATGCACACATAAAGGCCACAGCTCGGATTCAAAGCCCTTTGAAGTTTAAAATCTTGAAGTGGAAGCACTCATCAACCGTGCCACCGCACCACAAGATATTAGAGGATCATTTCGATCCATTTATTTGTCTCTAATTGTCAGCTTTGAGGCATGTAAAGAAGTTTAAAATAGACCTGAATGAATTCTAGACTTTCAAGAGGCAGCAGATCAGGACAATTATGTGTGGAAGTGGCTCCTGAGGTGAGAATTGTTTTCCTGTCTCAGCAAGGGAGTCCAAAATGGCTGCTATGTTCCCTCCCACGTATGAAGAATGACATTGGCGAACGAAAGGGAAGGACAAATTGTGGCTGTTGGGGGATGGGGAGACGATGGCCAGCTGAAGGACGGCGGCGGCGCTTTGACTTTCCAGCACGGTGGTGCTCAGGCAAATGAATGCCTTACGCTTGAATGAGCAGCCATCGTTTTCCTTTCTTTCATTTTTTTTATTTTCATTTTTTTTCTTTGCATCTATGCTTATGTGTGAAAATGTTAGCGCACGGATTGTGTTTGCGTGTCCAACGACCAGCCCCAGATGCAGATAAAGCCCTTTCTCTTGATGCGACATGCTCCAGAACAAGCCAATGTGCTGTTGAGGACATGTGGTCCGAGCGTAATCCCTGCTCTATTTTCACAACTCAAATCCAAACATAATTTTCAGTTTGGGCACTAGGCACAAATGCCCTCTGCACTGGAATCAGGCGAGTCCCTGCACCATTTTTCTTTTTTTCCCTCGTGACCTACTTTTTATAGTAAGATTATTGTAACTGTCATTTTTCCCCCATGTCTGTTTATTAATCCCTAAAGCTAAGCCTGAAGGCACCATTTCAGCACTTGCTTAACAATTTGCTCGCCCGAGCCATCAATTACTGGCCTTCTATCAAACCGCTGTATATTTTAAAGCAAAACGGGTCGTAAACTCTTCATTCCAGATGCAGCATGTGTCGTTTTTAAATTAGCCATCATTTTACATGCTCATCAAATAATCAAGTGTAGCTCTTAATAACCTTGACCTTATGAATATCACATTGTAATAACCTGAGGTTTTAAACAGACTTCACATCACCCCGAGTTAATTAAATTAAAAAGAATGCGGGCCGATACCCACATCATTACCAGAAAGGTACTAGTATTTCCAAAGCGAATAGCAGGAACGTAATGTAGTTGAGCTCAACGATGACAGCGAAATGGAGCACATGTCGGAGTGTGGATTTGCCAGCCAAAAGTCGGAGGGTGTGGAGAGCGAGGGGTGTCTAATTTAAGCACATCATCCTGACACAGTTAGTCCCACTCATATATTTCCATTCACATGGGGACAAGAGACTAAATGTGTTTCATAGCCAACTACGGTTTGTGGTGCTAGTTGCTACCGCACATCAGTGACTGAGGGTGTATGAGAAGTATGCCTCACTGCAGTGTCTATGCCGTGTCATAAAAGCACTGATCCCTTGTGAAAATGAACAAAAACAGAGTCGACTAGAATCCGACATCCTAATTATTAGCCACGCCACCAATTGTGACCTCCTCAATATGCCTTAATTATGTCATTTCAACATCCATGCGTCCATTTTCCATACCCATTGTCCTCATTATGCTCGCGCCTAAGAGTGCATCCCTTGCCAAGACGTTAGTAAAAAAAAAAAAAAAAAAAAAAAGATCCACCGATAGATTTCTAAGAAAAAGCTTTACTTGGTAAATTTGTAAATGATAAAAGTATCAAAAAAGTATTGATACTCAAGCTACAGTATCGATACTTGCCATTTATTCATCCGCTGTTGACAGGATGACATGGAAGTGGTAACAAAATAGTTTGAAGTAGTTTGGTTCAACTGATGATGAGTGCGCTAACCACTGGTGTAAGCGCAGCTTCGCTTTAGCATCGACATGTGGTTTTCTTTGCAGCTTTGTGTAAAAAAATAAAACATACTTCCTGTATCGATATCGAATCGGTATGGCGAAATTTGGTCCAGTGTTACTTGGTATCGGATCAAATCCAAAATCACTGGTATCACCCATCCATAATGTGAAGGGTATAGTCTGCCTTTCGCTTAATGTCAGCTGGGATAGGCTTCACCTGAACAGGATAAGTGTCACTGAAAGTGGATGCATGGATAAGTTAGCGTTTTTGGGCCATCAAAATTGTAGATTTGTTCATCCAATGTAAACCTAAATCAGATGGTTTTGCTTCCAGTGGCCTGAAGTGCACATGGGCGTTACCCTGTGTAAACCTGTAAATTAATCCTGCCCTCCTGGTTTAAATATACAGTTTATATATTTTTCAACTAAAAAAAAAAATCAAGAATTTGGATATTTTAACAAATTTTTAAAGCAACAATATTTATTTAACTCATTATTTTGCCTTTCTAAGCCTTGCGGGCGAGCAGGCTACAATTAGGATGGTGGCTAACTCAACACGACCCAGGCCCATTCCACTCTGTCAACCATCTGCCTGTTTTAACGAACAGCTCGAGGGTCTCCGGCGCTCACTCAGTGTGTGTGTTTGCGCACGGCGTGCACATGCAAGGTCTGGGCTTTTTAGTCGTACAGTATGACGTACAATATAAATATTCACAAGTCTTGACAGATGCACATGAATGGGCGGTGTAATCAACTGCCAACAAAGACAGATGTGCTTGCATTTAATTGCTTTTAAATGCTCATACACTGATGACTTGAACTTCTAAAACGTTCCATTAAAAGGTTGCTCGAACAAGCACTTGTGGATTTGATACAGGAATTCTGTCGTTTGCCGACAGTCTGGCGGCAGCGTTTGTGAAGGCATTCCGCTGACAAATTTGCCATCTCTGTTGTCATTATCCTCCTAATTATGGCTCCCTGTCTCTGTTGCATAATCAACAGTCAGCCACATCATTTAATGGCAGGCAGAAAGCGCAGAAGTGGGGTCATTGTCAACACTATTCATGAGGAGGGACTTGGACGAGAGATATGTGAGGAAACCTGACAAAAGCAAACAAGGGATGTTTTGCTCCTTTTTTTCTGACAACTGACCTGAGAAATTGGTTTACAACAGGCAGGTTGTGAAGATGCCATGTGTTTGAAGTACGGCTTTCCCTCGCTTATCTCTTATCCAAACCGTCTGGCATGTGTGTAACCGCCCTCTTAAAAATATGGCTATTTTAAAACAAGGATATCATCAGTCCCTTGGGGCTTTATTAGACTTAAAATGGACCCTGCACTGGCTGCTTAGCAAAAGCAATGAGCAAATGGGATGCAGCAAAATGAGGATAAGTCCAGTCCTGCCGCTTGACTGCTCCGCAACCAGCACATCGTGTGCTGTCCTGAACAATGCCAAAGGCAGGCTCTTGGGATTTAAGCTCCAAACTGCTCAATTTGAACGATAAACGATGGCCGTGTTGGAAACAAAAACAGTTTAATTGTTGCACATAAATATATATTTTAAGTACCTTCAATTTGTGCCATTGCTTAGCAAAAATACCTTTGCACAGTGTGTCTTGATTGCACTAAAATAGAGTTCAGTGAGCATTCCCCTGATGTTTTATCCCCCCAGGAAAGGAGCCAGTCTGATTTAGACTGGCAAGAACAGGTCAGCAGAGGAGGAAATTCAACATGGTTCTGTTCGTGTTTTTTTTTTTTTAAGTTACAATCCCCACACATGAAGAAAAAAAAAACGCGGCTTCGCGTATAAGATCATACTTATGTATTCCCTGTGGTCTTGGTGTACATTTTTCATGACATGTCATAAGATGTCTTAAAACCAAAAATTAATCAAGTTATTCTTAGCATCTGGTGGCATGTGAACGACAACAGAAAACGACAAATCCCCGCAACCAGCAGCAAATGCCTGTGCTGTACACACATACACAGCATGTATATTTCCAGAATAGAGACCGGAAGTAATTTACAAATATATGACATCACACACACAGTATATGCCAAAAGCAACATGGAAATAAACACGTGGATATAAAACGTTATCATCGAAGTGTGTGTGCCGCACTGACACACCTGCAAAACAGATTACCTTGGCACAGAAAAAGAGGAAATGAAGTTCATCCAAACATTTTGTACCTTCGGGTCCCTGCACGTCCTTGCAGGAGCTGAGTCAGTTTCCCGGAGAAAAGATAACTTTGATAAGAAAGTGTTTTAATTTGAGTCATACCAAGCATTACATAAAAACTAGAATGGGACTTAGCGGCATACACCTTGATTAGGGAGAATCAATCCATATTCAGATCAGTGCCAAATTATAACATCTCCTGCAAATGTCAGAATTTTGTTGTTATTAGTATGGATCCTGTTGGATAATGAGCAAACAAACTGCAACAAAGCATAGCACTTCCAGCAGAAGCAATCAATAACTCGGAAGTGAGAGCAAATCATTGTCAATTTTTTTTTAGGAATTGATTTGTCGCTGTCTAATGAAAAACATACAGTGGCAAATTAAATTCCAACCTCAAATGCTAAACTTCATGTCCGTGAGTGTCAAAAGGATTGACTTTGCAAGCATATTTTGCTCTCTTTGTCTTGATGATTTAACAGCAGACTTTCGGATTTAATTTGAGGGTATTTATATCCAATTTAGGTGAACGGTATAAAAAAAGACGATTGTATATATGCCTCACATGCTTTTTTTTTGTTTGTTAATCATTATTCTACATCAGAGGTGGGCATTCCATCAGAGTGACGGACGATCCGCCCATTTTGCTTATGATTGACGAATGACGGGACACCTTTTAAAATTTGACCGACCGACGAAAGTGGCGTTTCATATGTTGGCGTAAGCGTCACTAACCGCGTACGTCAGTGACGGTCCGTAAATCCTTCACTGCTTTTTTTTCTGACAGACTAACTGAAGGACTAAAATGACAGACTGACGGATTGACGATTACTATTCAATTCGTCACGAAAATTGACGGACTGACGGATGACGGACCGGCCAAATTTACTAAAATGCCCACCCCTGTTCTTCGTGTCACATGCTCATAACGGACGGGTGGCGGCCCTCTTACCTTCAGTGCAGTATCGCCCAACAAATCCGGTTCTCGAGCAGTCACAGTAGGTTTCTCCATCTGCTAGTGAGCAGATCCCCCCATTCTCACAGGGGTTCTCTGTGCAAAGGCCTAACATTTCTAAACGTACTTTCTGACTGTTGATAAGCGTTGGCAGTTTACTTCCGTAGATAAGGTCGGTGATGATCCCCTTGAACGGTGTTAGCTCACGGACAGAGGGCAAGGTGATAGCAGATGTGCGTATGTCTCCTGGAAGTCCCCCGAGGAACAGGTCGCTGATGATCTTCATGAACTGCCGCTGTGGCCGCACCTCTGCCGTCTTGGTCTGGCCGTCCACGGCCAAGCCGGTCCGCAGATTGTGCCTGTTGACGGCGGCAAAGTGCCAGCGGCTGTCGTTGACCATCTTCTCAGACGTAATGGTGGTTTCGGCGCAGTCGATGCTGAAGCGAAGCTGCATCCTGCCCTCGGACACGGTGAGGAGTAAGAAGTCGCAATATCCGCCGTCGTCAAAGTAGAGCATGAGGCCTTCTGATTGGGATGTCTTGAACTGGAAGGTCAGGTCACTTCTGGAGCTAGCATCCCAGCGCAGGTATCGAGCCCACTGACCTTCGGAGCCAGGAAACTCTAATCCCACACTCAGGGCCAGCACAGTACTTAGCAGCAGGACAACTTTCCCAGGGAGGCTGTTTGGATTCATTGTACAGCGTAACAGGAAGTACCGATTTGCACTTCAAAAATGTCCACTTAAAGTGACAAAAATATTTGACTATGGCAGCTTTCTAAGATGCATCTGATATATTGTATGTTCCATATTGCTTTATAATAAACGATCAGTGTTTTTTTTTTTTTAAATCTCTGATGCAGATCAAATGTTGATAATGGATGCAATCTATACTACAAGCCAACTGTAAGCAAAGATAAAAATATCTGATCTACACGTCAAGTGAACCTGCTCCAAAACTGCTAGGAGGATCAATGATTCAGAGGTGCATCTTGAGTGTTTTCTTTGCGGCGACTTGCTGGATTGAAGCACATAAATTTGATTGTTGGTCCGTGCCTCATGGTTTGATTTGTTGTGTCGGAACAAAACTGTAAAACAATGAAAAGAGAGGGAGTTTTCATCAGAGAAACGCACGACATAGCAGTCCTACTACTACAAATATCCCTGATATAAATAATTGTGTTCAGAATTTATTTAGGCTGTAAATCATCTGTAATCTTTGTGCTGTGTAATACATGCATGCAGTAGCCACGGTTCCCCTGCAGCATGGTTTCTCAAACAATGTCAGTTTAACACCCCAATCGCACCAAATACATGATGCAGTGCATTACATCATCATATACTGTACTGTACTGTACTGATGATAAGGAATACAACCAACATTAATTTATTATTTATTATTTAACAGATAATGCTACATTTACACTATGTTCCCAATGGCCATGGCAGTCATAGTTTTAAGCCACCTTAAACAAAACGGGAGGATGGATATGACACAACGCAGGGGAACAGGATAGAAAAACGTGACAGGCTGCGATTGCCATGGATGCCTGGACGGATTTTTAAACTGATGAAGAAATTTGCCACGGCAGAGTCGGCTGTCGTAAAATAGGGTGAACGTAACAAAATCTGACAGTACGCAGGAGGGTGTAAAAAAAAAACAGGAGGCTGTAATGTATTGTAAGCATCTCACAGTCCTTCCACGTTCTGCCACATTTAGTACAAGTTTGTCCCAATTCTCACAGCTAGCTAGGTTGTATTGACATATATGTTGTGTTTTGTTAAGTTCAATCAAAGCGTGTACTGGGTTTATGGTTTGACTCAGGCATGGCCTTCATTCGAGTCTGCCATTTCCACAAACGTGCTCCAAAGCTACACAGTCGGGAGGAAACGTACTGGCATCTGTGGTAAACCGCGGGCCCAACCGTAGTTTACATTTGAGCCTCCCAGAAGCTCCTTCCCACTGACAGCCTGTCACAGAAACATGAGAAAACTGAGCAAGAATTGAAGGTAGAGAAAAGAAAAGGACAAAATCCCACTGCGCACTACGTTTTGGGTAAAGGAACATAATGTGAATGTAGCATAAACAATAATCAATAGGTGACAGCATTTTGACATTTTAATGAATTTCTGACCAGTATAAACTGACCCCGCAAACTAGTTTTGGATAAGGCAGCATGGAAACTTAGCACTTGAATTTAAAGTACATTTAAATGTTGTTTTGACTGTTAGTTCTGTGAGCGATTAACATGAACTGTAGTTCAGAAATGATAAACCGTCAACGTAAGACAACACATGAGTTTGGCCTCAACCATTTGCCTACTATCACTGAAGGTCTGCTGGAATCCTGATAAATATGACTAATCACCCACTACCACCCCCATTTGCATGTCTTTAAGGGATTACAATCGTCAACAGCCATTTATAGCAGATTTTTACGACGGTGCAATTTACATACAGTCTTCAAATCCCATCAATTGGGACATTTTGCGGAATTCCCTGCCATGCAGTCATTGTTATTTCCATTACAGATGGCACTGCAAGGTGACAGAATGTCAACACTGTCCTTGCTTCATTCACAGCTGTTTCGTTGTACAGATGGATATGATTTACATGACAAAACTTGAAAATGCGGACATTCTTCAGTCCTCTGCCTTTTGCAAATGGCTTGGCATATAATCGCTGTGTCCAATGGTGATCGCAGGGACGTGCAACACAATAGACCCTTTAACCACCTGCTCTGAATAGTTAATCTTGCTGCAAGCTATTGAATTGGAGTAACTGATACCTATGCTTATGCGCTGTCTGTCCACCTGTGTGTGCGTGCTAGGTCGGCCGGCTCGATCATTGTCATGCAACATGGAGGTATAAAGGTTCTGCAGAGAGGCAATAACCCCGAACACAGCTGAGTCAATCCAAGCCACTGACCGCAGACATGTGCTGTGTGTGCCTTCAATAGGAAAAGATTCATATACCCATGAAACCCAAGATGCCACTCTTCTATGAAAATTGGCTCGGGCCTCTATTCAATTAACATGACTTATTGTGTGTCTTGCTGAGGCATCAGATATCCTATTTGACGGAGCTGCTAACAATGTTAGTTTGTCCTTGGAGTTGAATTAAGTACTACTGGAAAGCTCTTAGTTACCCCTTTTAAATGACCCTGTTGTTGTCCGCTAAATTCGGTGATGTTTGACACATTCAAAGGACCGTCTCTCTAATGCAGGGCAGTTTTGTATAGCTGGCCTCCAGGCGAAGTTAATGAGGCTTACGTGGTGACATAAATTTCACATTGAATATTTCACTGACACTTTCTCCCCAGAGGCCTGGACTCAAAAATGCCCTTCAGCAAGCATAAGCCTGACAGCATCCTTATCAGCTCAAATTCGGGACTAAAACAACCACACACAAAAAAAAAAGTATGTGCTATACTTTTCATGAAAAGATAACAGCATCATCGGCATGTGTGATAAAAACTTATTTTAAAAAATGTAAAACTGTAGAAACGTAAACGTTAAAGTCAGTGTGGTACAATTACAATAAGTGAGTTTTCTGGGATAAATAGTGGTTGAATTATTAAAAAGAGAAGGATATGAGATGCCCCGCATAGGATACTGTCACGAACCGGCCATAAATGATGCATTGATGCATCCAGCATCAGTGCATATTTTCTGACATTTTTTGTAATACAGCCAAGACCCCATCATGCACTGGAGACCTCTCGGTCCAGCCTCCCTCCTGCACGCCACCCCCACCTCCCCTCAGCTGTCGATCACGAGCTTTGGCCAGAAGGCCCTATTTAATTCAACATCAGTCACCCGCTGCTTTTACTACTGCTGGTTAGACATCCTGAGGTCCAGCAAGGGGGCACCAGAAGATCTTTAGTGGGTTCCTAGGAAGTCACTACCACAACCAATGTTTAATTTCTATTTGATGTTTATTATTATTATTATTATTATTATTATTATTATTATTATTATTATTATTATTATTATTATTATTTGCTGTTGATTTAATGCTGACTCATAAGTTACGTATAGGTGTTCAATGTTACTGCATTATACTGACATGGGTTTCTAATATTTTGCCCCTCTAGCAGCCAAATAAGGTCAACAGAGAATTATAGAAAGAGGTCAGTATGATGAATGATGCTGCCACAGAACCCACAAAATAAACATTTTAAATTAAACGCTCTATGACTTCTCAAAAGAGATACAGTAAATACTGTAATTAAGTTGCATGATCTCACGTTTTCATCGGTCACACCCCCCTCGAAAAGATCACAAAAGCCGACGATATTATGCATGTAAAACTGACATTTTACATCGACAGCGATGAGGAGATTTAGATGGAGTGCGTAATTTGTAAAAGCGGCATCACGACCTAGAGCATTTGGAAAGCAGCTCCAACTGTAGCACGCTTGCGATGACACACAGGATTAATGGACGTGATGTGTGCACTTTTTTTTTTTTTTAAACTATACATTTGTAAATGTCGTCATCATCTGCTAGCGAAGAGCAGTCAGCGTGCTGAAACTTTCCACTTCGACATTCACTCACTCACTCACTCACTCACTCACTCACTCACTCACTCACTCACTGCAAATAGATTTGTCCTAAAGACAATGTTCGTACGTCAAATTCGTGTGTGTGTGTGTGTGCGTGTGTGTTTTAGCAAATTGCTAGCAATTGTGTGACCAGAAGAAGCGTGCGCTCATCCAAAACACTCGGATTCGGGTCAACAAATTCACCGGATTAGAATTATATAACGAAAAACTTCACAATTAATCAACACCGCGACATTGACATTGTATTAGATCACATTCAAAAATAATTCTAATCATAAACAGCAGGTGTAGTGCGCCTACCTTCTCGCGGTGAAGGGTGATGAACAGCTCCGGGTGCAACTGGGCGTGCGTAAAATTGAAAATTAAAACAATCCAGGGCAAAAGTCCATCCCGATATAGTTGAAATGTTGGTTTATTTAGCGAGATGCCGATGGCGGTGCTGGTATGAAGGTTTTCATGACCAAGTGAGCACGATGAAGGCAGCGGTCCTCTCCCTCAATCCTCTTCCTCCTCCGCCTCCTCCCGTCTCAGTGAGCGCGCATCTCCCAGCCAGCTCGGCTCACTCACTACATGTGGATGATGGAACTATGGATCTCTCCCATGCGCTTCCATTCTTCTCTGACACGCCTTACATACTCCGATGGGGAGGACGACGAGCGGTGCTCCAGAGCTCTGAGACTCATCCTCCAATAAATGAAATATTTCATAGCTTGGATATGATACTTATCTACCAACTTTATCGGAGTTCCGCCCCCAAACGGTATAATAGCTATACAGCACCTTAATAATTTTTAAAAAAAATGCATAAAGGGGGCTGTATTCTAGAAAATTCATTTGTTTTATTGTTAATTGTTTACCTGCCTATTTCTTAAAACGTGTCTGTATGCTAGCAGCACAGCCACCTCATATAACAGTGGGGTTAATTAGCGGAATAACTGAAACATGACATGACCAGCAAAACTGAGCTAAAATTGAGTCACGTTCAACAGATTGTTGGATTACATTGTCTGAAACAATGCCACGCATGCCCAGACAGATGCAACGCCCCTGCTTTTATGTCAAAGTCCATAGGTAGGTAAAGCTGCATTGAGTTTTGTGGGACAAACCTGTGATTTACTCCCACCTCTGATTTAAATTAGATACAGTAGTTAACTTTACATATTGTTCTTTACCCAACACATTGCTGATCAATGTGTTAAAGTTAAAATGCTAACTCTGTTGTGACCATCATAAGTTACCATTCTAAAGCTCTTGTTGCAATCCATAAGTGTGCATTCAGGCATTTGCAGTATTGGTGGTGTGTCAAACGGATCCTAACTAACAGGTTGAGACATAAAAGCTTATGCAAATTTCATTTTTTTGGGGTGGGGGGGGGTGGGGGGGGATGGTGTTGGGTTGAAACAAAACAAAAAAACGATTGCGTACTTTCTTCAGGCTTGTGGGCTGATGTTGTCCACCAGCAAAGGTCAGTGAAGTGAAAGTGAGGTAATTGCCCCAGGGGTTGCTTTGGGCTCATTGGGTTTCGACTGCAAGTACACTGTGGGAATGGGAGTACAGTATACAGAATTATGAAATCCAAGGATGTGCACAGTACATGAGGGCCCTTGGACAGCTCTCTGTCAGATGCAGTACATACCAGGGTTCTGTCCATGGTGCTGAACCCTGAACAGAATCCCTGCACATACATTTTGCATGTTGTGCCTGTAGTCTTAAACCACGTTCCCATCATGCTGTTAAGTTCCACTGTGGTGCTTAGAGATCAGGAGCATGTGTGTAAATAGCAGAGATGGGCATTCGATCCCAGAAACGGAAAGGTCCGTCCCGGATCGACGCCCATTTTATGGACGGAGGGCGAGATTTTTTTTTTCTAAAAATGACGGACTAAGCAAGGGCGAAAGTGGGTTTTCGTCCATCCCTGTAATTGTCACTTAACCGGATCAAGTACTGACTGTGTTGTGTTGGGTTCTTTTAAACAGAAAGACCACTGTTCTCTTCCGCGATACCACGGAGCCGCCTTTATTAACTGCCTGCACAACACTGGAGTCCTTTTTTTTTTTTTTTTCATGTGCTTTCCCTGCAGTAAAATTGTACCCATTCCACTGAGGAGGAAAAAGGTGGACAGCAATTTTGTTTTGTTAACTAACTGTTAACATTTAGTACATACCTTATCCCTTTGCATGTGAAGTATGTCCTTGTCCGGGACATCCGTCATTCATGTTGGCGCAGTACACTTAAAGCTATTACCCGGAAGTGGAAGTCTCCTAAAATAACCTTATTTTGCAATCTTTTTTTTTTTTTTTTTGCAAAATAAGGCAATAAAAACAGAACATTTATTGCGTTATAATGCAAAGGTTTTGCAATAAAATGCAATAGTATTTGCTATTCACTTGCTATGCTCATCTCTGGTAAATAGTGTGGCTGTAGCAGCATGACAGAAAAAACTCACTAAGAATAGGAACATGGCACACAATGGAGGGAATTCAGCCAGTTATTTTCTTAGTTTATTACAATAAAATGAAAGATTTTGTAAGATAAAAGGGACCATTTATGTTCTTCCTGTTTCAGTTCTTTTTTTGCATTCAAGAGGAAATTGGACATCAACCATTAGGCCAACCAATCAGAGGACAAAATAATGCTATTCGCCAGCCTTGTAAGAACATTTTTATAATATGATTTTAGTTCATCACATAGACCAGCACAAGGGTGAAATGAAATCTGATTGTACAAAACAAAAAAAATCATAACAGAGAACTGAAGTCTGGCCAAGAGTTGGGAATAAAACAATTCAATTTAATGAAACAAATATTATAATTTAGGTTTTAAATGTAGATCGGTACTATAGTGTTCAGGCCAGCAGAGAAGGCCTTGCTGGCCCTGACGGATATATAAGAAGTCGAGAATGAAATAAACACCAGCAGTTGTTAACAGGATATTGAGAGCAGTGTTACAGCAGCAGGAAGGAAGGAAGAAAGTGCGGGACTGCTCATTCACACATTTGGGGTGAAGGAGTCTGTCAGGGAAGGAGCTGTTGAGTCCTTTGAAGGTGTTCTGCATTTGGTGGGAGTCGTCTCTTAGAGAATATGGCTTTGCTGCCGTTCTCCTTTGCCCCAGATCATGCAATGAAGCCAGGGAACGTCGCTTTTTTTTTTCTTTTTTTTTTTTAAATCAGCCTGCCAGTGCATGAAAATGCTTAACACTGTATTTTTTGATTGTTCATTTACATAACAATGGTGGTTTGAAATAAACATTTACTCAATGTGTTTTCATTAAGTGTGTTGTGTGAATAAAGTAATTTCTAAAAATGAACGTGCTGCTACTTTCAATCCATACATCGTGGCTGTTCAGGCCACTTCTTCCTTTTATATCCACCTTTTAATTTTATGGGAAGTCTTCTCTCAGTTTTTGGGTAAACCTTTTTTGGCATATTTTCCACAGGTAAGCTGCACCGCCCTCAACACCCTGCAGCTCATGATAATGAGGATGATGCTGCGTATTGTTCTTGTTGTTATGTAACTCAGCTGAAAAGCTAGGAATCAGGAAAAAAAAAAATCAAATAACAGGAACGGCCTATTTAAATGAATAATGAAAAGTTTAATGTGACAAGACACAATGAAAGTTTGATCTTAAAAGTAGACAACTGTATAGTTTATTTGAAGACAGAAGCTAAAAACAGCTCATGCAGTGCTGGAAGCCAGCAGAGGGATGTGAGTGCTGAGATGCTGAGGCTGCCTGAGGGTCTTGACTTGATCTGTGACTTGGAGCGAAATGAGAGGTGTCTTCACATACATTATGTGGACAGGAGAAAAGGTCAAAAGATTCAGAGGAGTAAAGCAAAAAATATACTAAAGGAAACTAAATGTACGAACATTAAATAGGATAATGCAGTTACACACTTGGAACGGATTCAAAGCACAGAAGTGACTATGGCTGAGGCATGTCGGATTGTCTGAGGATGCGTCGGTGACCTTGTACAGTGAAACAGTAAAAAATGTATATATTTGAAATGCCTTTAAGTATGATGTCATGGGATTGTACAACACTGCACTCCACCCAAAAAATAAGCATCTTAATTACGTTTAATGAATACCTCTATAGCGCTGACAATCAAAATTGTCCATTTTTTTAAATGTGTAGAGGCTTTTTTTTTTTTTTTTTTTTACATCTGGGAAACGTCCCGATTACATTCTCACTATTGCGTGACACTAAATCAAGTTATTTTATTAAAGCATAATAACCGCATCATAAACATTTGAGCATTCATGGGCTGCGGCCTCAATAGCTGTGTAGTAGCACTGGATAGAATACACACAGAAAGGCAATGTCTGTATTTAGTCTTATTTTAGTACCATAAAATTTTATGGGGAAATCTTGGATCCTGTACTGGATGTATTTTGGGCAGAAACCATGATTTTAGATTATATTAGAATAAATAAAAATGGGCTTGGGCTTTTTTGTGGCATAGAACAATTCCGATGGTGAATTTCACTGAAGTAAAGTAGGATAGAGTAGTACATTCCATAGGTGTGTATATCCTTTTTGGGGGGGGCGGGGGGGAGGGGGTAAGGATACGCGCTATAGTTAATCTGAGCTATGTATTTTTTTAAAAAGCTAGAAAAGTATAAATAAATATAGCAGTACTTGGTTGAAATGTAATATTTTAACAACAAATGTGAATATCATACCTGTTTTAGAAGTTTTAATGCTGAGTGTGTTTGTGTGTTTTGTTTTGTTTTTTGTGGAAAAATGCTTGTTTCTAGTGATGGTCAAATGAAGCTTCATGAAGCAGTTGTGATATTTTTTTATTTCCATTACCATAGTGTTTATGTTTAAACTAAGAGCACCATCCGGAGGAGTGGAAAAAAAAATCACAAGTGCTTCATAAAGCTTAATTTTCCCTTCAATGGGCTGGTCCCATCCAGGGGTCTTTTTTTTTTTTTCAAACCTCCTAAGGGTTGTCTTCTAATGTGACCAACATCATGCGAATATTTCATCTTCCAGATGCGCTTGAGTCCGTCTTTGAAGGATGCAAGAGGGAAAAGTACTTAAGTCGATGGGAGAAGATTTGATGGAGAACACCTCAATTTAAAGGTTGCTCCACCCAGAGTGCATATCTGTCATGAACGCGTCTAAATCACAAACTTAAATCGACTATCGACGATATTCTTTTCCCTCTTACCCACGTGGCAGAATAGCCCAGAAGATTGTAAGAGGAAAAGGAATGACACCACGACCCAGACAAGCTTATCTTTAGTATCTGCCGTGAAAATGAAGTGCAGCTTTGAAAGGGCCTGTGTTGGCTGTATCAACATTTGAACAGCTTTGTTTAATCTGTGCCCATTAGACCTTTACAATAGCATTCAGGAATGGATTATGTCTGATCTAAAGAGGTTCCACTGTCCACCGAAACCATTGAGAAAAATCAAGTTGTTGATAATGCGTTTGTTTTAGTCAGTAACGGCTGAGCAAATTTGAGTTTTTTTGTCAACTTCAAATTTGTCATGCTGACCAGACGCGTGCTGGCATTTTCATGCATAGCCAGTGACATATTAATTATGTTTTAGGGGCTAATGATGAAAAGACCAACAGCTCTTTCTGAGGAAGGAGCAGCAGCGGAGAGCGAGAAACGGGCAGATGAAAAAAAAAAAAAAGGAGAGATGAACATCCCTGGAGAAAACGAGTGCCACACTACATGCACACAGTGTGACACACAAAGCAAAGACAGCGTGCCCGACCTTCACAACCCTGACAAAAATACATGCAAACGCAATGGCAAATAAAATACTTTCTTTCAACAAAATGAATTACCAAGATCAAACACAATAAGTGTCTCAACCAGGCACAGAGTTTTCTGCATGCCCTGCTTTTTTCTTCACAAAAAGATGTGATTAATGAAACATAACCCTTTGATGCTTTTCTTCTAACTGAATTCCACACAAGCTCTGCTTTACTTTAATAAAAATCCATCTACTTGTTCTGCAATCAAGCTACAGATTTCATTCAGCCACAACAACTGCAATATTTACGCTGTATTTGAGATACTTTTAAGCAACAAAACGAATGAGAGAGTATATTCCTTTTGTAGCGTAGTTCGAGAGCATCTTACATCACCGTGCCAAATATTTGAATATCATTACTATTATTATTATTACATTAATCACATGATGAGGGCATGATGCTGTAGTGGTTGAGAAGCCGCACCTTCAAATGGTCAGTTTTCTCTAAATAATCTGTTTGAAGAACATATTCTACCCTCGAGGCTACCCAACATCAACCAAGCTTAAGTAACACATTTGAAAAAAAAAAAAAAAAAAGCTGCAGCAGACACCAGCTGTTATGATTTAATCAATAATCCATCATAGTTAACATAGAGAAGGTCACATGGTTCATATTGTTCCCCTCCTTCTCTCACACATAATGATGCTGATTGAATCTAATCGTACTTATTTTACCTCAAATCCCAGGACATTCGTCGGCCCACCGAAGAGGCCATTAGTGGGTCAAAGTGATTACACTATCAAGGGTATCTATTAGAAGTCGATTTGGCCATGTTGGCTCCTCAAAACGGGCCAGCTAACTACCTTAATGGACGTTCATTTATCTCCCATTGTTTGGGAACTGTTGCGTGTAAAGTCTGCTAAGCAGGATGGATGTGATATTTATAGATCAATACATTTAGCGTATGGAAGGGAATATGATGGCGAATGATACGGGGGTGATATTTCATTGTAAATGTCACTGTAATGTCGCCCAGAGTGCGAAGAGCACGCATATGAGCTATAGGATGAAAGCAAAATCTTCTGCGGCTCCCTCTCACACAAGTGACGGGCTATTTGAATAATGAGGAGAAGCACCTGTCAGGCACGGTTATCTTGACACACCGAGTGTAGCACTAACACCTAAAACATCTGAGAGCAGGACAAGCAGGAGCACACGCTCACTGCACTGCAGGGCACCACCGTGTTTTTTAAGCATGTACACCTTGGAGCTTGAATAGACGATTGCCACGGAGGCTGGTGCAATAATGGTGCATCAATCACTAAACACACCTTGAGAAACTGCTTTTCTTGAACAGCACATCACATATGCACTTGTTTTTATAGAAAAACACTTTATCATGCATATTTCTGGGTGAACGTGGTATATTGTGGTATAATCGGGTACATTGCAAGTGCTCCCCTAGTCCACAGACTGCATAATTTTCAAATGGCATATGCAATCATTTTGCATCCGACAGCTGTTTTATACATTATGTACATTCATGCTAGCTGTCGGACCATATACGTGATGACTTTTTTCGCCGCCGGCTGTGCGCTTTTAGTGTTGAATGAATATGTACAATATTCATGTCTATTTCAATGTATTTCACATAATTATGACTCTCATCCGGCCTTGAGTGCCGGAATTTGTGTTCTATTGTGCGTTAAAACCACAGGTGGAAAAGTGCAAATGCTTGTGTAAAATAATGCTGACTGTTAAAAAATGGAAGTGCTTATCAAGCCCCTTTGCTAATGTAAAAGTAAGAAAAAAAGCACAGGCTCTGAAATGTACTTAAGTGCCAAAGTAAAGAGTCACTATTTTTACTGTCAATTGCATCCGTCGGTCATTATATATAGCTGTTCACTTTTTGTGCCTTCACTATATCAAGGATATTTTTTAATCGGACAATCACAGATTATTCACTATGTTGTGGGATTTTGCGGTGATTGTTTTTCCAGACAATTACTGCAGACTATAACAATTATATCATTCCAGACAGACTATTACTGCAGACTATAACAATTATATCATTGTATAACGATTACATTAAATTATTTTCCATTTTAGTTGTCTGGCACATTCTTCATATTGACTTTTGAATCGGATAATGTCCATGAGTTCTTTAAAAATGCAGAATTTTCATATTTCCTGTTTAAATACATGAGTGGGACAGTAAGCGCTGCAGTCCCTGTTTTTCCCACCTTATAGGTCCCCAAGATCCTCTCCCTACATCTTTTTTACGCCGTGTCATCATCCACACAGGTTGGAAAAAGTAACGAGCCTATTTATCTTGAGTAACGGCTTTGTTCAATACAAAGGCATCTGAAAGGTGATTGTTTATTTCACTGTCACTTGCGTCTGTTGTATCTAAAAAGGGCCACCTGCTAGCCTCACAAATGCTGGTGAGCCCTCCCGGCTGGTGAGTAACAGCATGCCATTTCGCACACACACCCATGCGCACAGCCCTGCCACTGTAATAAGGCACTGTGCTGTTTCCCTTTTTTAAATGGAGAAGGTCAAAGCTAATTTAGGCCATTTCGCTAGAATGAGCAAGGAGGTGAACGTGTGTGCTGTGGAGACAGGAAAGGTGCGTTGCGACAACATGACTGGGGGTAAGTATTTAGCTCTGTTGCCGTGGTAGTCGATGGCGTGGAGTTGTGGACCTGCTCTGATGCTGATAAGTCCAACAAAATAATAAACGCATACACTCATACACATGAGTGGGAAAAAGTATACTCACACTGTGTCCTTAAGTAGAAGTACCGGAAAAATAGAGTTACTGAATCAATAATTTTACCCAGCACAACAACAACAACAAAAATCTCTGCATACAAAATAGTTTCCCTCTTTTATTAACCTACATAGTGCTCGAGCTTCGAACTGAGGGGAAAAATAATTACTGTACACATTTGTCAACATGTTCCCATAGCATTCTAACACTGTTGACTAAAAAAGAAAAAAAAAATAATCTAAAATTAGCATTACACAGAACAGGGGAATGCCAGTCACTGGCAACATTGAACAGATTCCATGGAACAGATTCACTGGGATCAATTGTTTCTTATGGGAAAACATGTTTTGAAATCTGAACAAATACAGCAAGAGGCCAACTGGTGCCTTGCAGGGGACTGTTCTATCTTGACACACATGTAAACATTTTGGCATGATGTTATATTGTTGGCATAACAGTATATGGATTAACATGCTACAAAGTACCACAATTTCAGGGGTATCACTGCTTTAAAGCAAGTCATTAATAATAGGACAGTTTACCGGTTACAAATTTAGTAATGAATGTAGCTACAGTAAATGCTGTAGTTTTTTTTTTCTCTTACTGAATAGGTAACAGTATTTGCCCAAAATACATCTTTAAAAAGTAAAGCTATGTCAGAGCTTATCAATTCAGAAAGTGATGTTGTTTAATTATGACCTGACTTTTTATTTCATCTCTGATGCTCTAACAACCAAATAGTTAATTTTAGATTCAATGGAAAGTAGGCTTATTCGGATTCTGTTATTGCCCGTTTTCTTTTTAAAGGGCTTTAATGTATCAATTTCTTGTTTTGTTTTGTTTGTTTGTTTGTTTGTTTGTTTGCTTTGGTCAAAGTAACTCATAATTTACGATTACCAGAGGTGGGCATTCCGTCTCACTGGTGGACCAGACCGTCTGTCCGTCACTGACGGACACCCGTTTTGCTGACATTAGACAATATATAGGAAACTTTAAAAAAAAAAAATTAAAAAGCCAAAGCCCAGACAGAAGTGGATTTTTGTCCGTCTGTGTCCGTTGACAAGTGATGTCAATACTGAACGGACCTCACAGTCCATTATTGACAGACGCTCGTTTTGCTGATGATAGGCAGAAACTTGACCCAATCTTTTACCGCAGGAGACGGTATGCACCAAAGAGGATAGATAGATTTTTCATCTATTGGACCTTTTTATTTCCGGATTGACGATTGACAGAATGGTGGACTTTTGATTTTTACTGACGGATGAGCAGTTAAAATAACATGACGGACTGACCAACAGACTTTACAGTTTGCTTCGGCTTGAAAAAATGATGGATTGACGGATGATGGACGGCTACTCAGGCTGCTGACGGAAGACGCATGACGGACGGCAAACTTTAGTAAAATGCCCACCTCTGGTAATTACAATTTACATTAAGTACTACTAGTAATATTGTGACAGCTACAAGTAATGTATAATATATTCGATTTTGGAAGTAACGCCCTCAGTGATCCAACTGTCACATTTTTCATCTGAGCAAAAACTAGACAAGTATTGACACTAATCTTTTATGTGCATTTAAAAAAGGTTTTTTTCTCTCATCTTTCTTCTGCTTGCACTCCAACCTCTTCTCATTCAAAATTATTTTTAATTAAGAATAGGTGAGATATTAATTTTTCCATACCCAAACAGTGATTGTTTATGAAATAATGGATTTTTTCATCCGAAGAAGATCAATAGAAGGGTCATGGACAGAAAAGCAAAGATTGGTTGCCACAAAGTTATTTACTAAGCATGTAATCAAATCGCTCTGATGTACAGTAATTCCTACACTGTATTACAAACATCCCCTTGTGGGCATATTTCATGATATCTTGATATAAATAATATGCTTTCATTTATAAACCAGTAATAACAATCTTAATTGATCAATGGCATTGAAATTCCAATGCCGTTCCACAATATTCTTATGCAATTTTAAGGGAATCCAATCCTCTACGTTACAGAGTAACATTGTGTCATAAGACAGAGGCACAATGCCATCAAAAAGTATTTGCCTTCTTCCCTCAAATTCTTATTTTTTTTGTCTAGAAGTATGATAAAAGGAAGGAAAAACCACATCCACCACGTCTGGTTACCTTCAGACCTGCTCAATAGAAAAAAAAAACACTTTAATAGAATTTTTCTGACAAAATGAAGACCGCCAAAAGATCTTAAAAAAATCTGAAACCACATGTCAAGATTCAAAGAAATTCAAGAACAGATAAAAAATAAATTGACTTCTATCAGGCTGCCTTTCGAACTCCATAAAACCACGGCAATGACCCTTATACACAAAAGGAGAAAACATGCAATAGCGGTGAACTGCTGGCCTACAAAAATTTACCCGAAGAACACAGCAATGACTCATCCTGGTCATAACAAAGGAACTCAAAACAACATCCAAAGAACTGCAGGCCTCCCTCGCCTCACATGAGGTCAGTGTTCGTGACTCAACAATAAGGAAGAGACTGACAAATGACATTGTTGCAAGGTCAAAATCTCCTGACCAAAAAGAAAATAAAGGCTCCTCTTACTTTTACTTTAGCATAATGATTCCCATGACTTTTAGGAGAATATTGGCATAAATGTAACACAGCGTTTGAGAAAACGACCTGGATGACTTATTGTGATTGATGGAACCATGAATTCTGCTCTGTACTAAACATCTCTCCATCACAATACAAGTCTTTGTATATTGTTCTATTATTGCACTCACTTCAGTTGCCCTTGAGCACGTAAAAATATTTATAATGCATCCATAATTATTGAGCTGTAAGAGTTGAATGCAATGTGATATCGTTCTTATTTGTTCCTTAGGAAACAATGTAAATCGGAATAATATGTTGCAGTGTGGGTGGCACGGTGGTCGACTGGTTAGCACGTCCGCCTCACAGTGCAGAGGTTGTGGGTTTGAATCCGGCTCTGGCCTTCCTGTGTGGAGTTTGCATGTTCTGCCCGTGCCTGCGTGGGTTTTCTCCGGGTACTCCGGTTTCCTCCCTCATCTGTACTAGCAATTTCTTCTCAGGACCAACAGATTTTCCTAACTGTGTTCCTTCTTTGCTTTTGGCTCATTTGGCGTACGTTTTCCCAAAGCGCGACTTATTAGGGAATATATTACCATATATCAGAACCCACACGGTAAATGCAAACAGATTAATAGATCACAGGCAACTAGGCACTCTTTTCTCAGCCCAGAGTGATCCGCCGCTCTACACTAATGATCTTTGAGAAAGAAAAGGCCGCACTTAATTTCCATTGACCGACTGCTGGATGTAGTCAAGGTGACTTTGTCATTAAATAAAACCCAGAAATATCAATGAATGAAATATTAGTAGTGTAGCATTAGATGGCACAGATCCAGACAGCCAAAGGTCTTGGCATGCAATGGTTGCCACCTGGTCTTGCGCATATTTAGCCACCTGGTTGGACCAACTGTGTGACGGCTAAGTGTTTGAGACTCTGGCCAGATGGTTGCGTGATCACACACATACACACACAGACGGCTGCATAGTCTGAGACACATTGAGTTTGGCTTAAAGTTTCCGCTCACAAATAATTCATGCGGGCCGGATGCATTGCAGATCAACAGTCTTAAACACATGGAGACAAAACATGTGCTTTATGTACACCTGATGCCTAATCCTTTACAACCATTTTTTTATGTCGGAGGACGCAAACAGCTGTATACTGTAAGGTGCACAGTGCATATATCAATTAGAATTCCTTGGCAGCATCAGTTGTGACTCTTGTTTCACCCATCTTCCTCCATGAATTTTTTGGAGACAGAAAGGTGATGTGTAATCCAGACGAGACAAAAACCCAGCACCATACTCAATTGAATTTGGAAAACAGAAAAAGAGCTGCAGAAAGACTTCTTCCCCTCAAAACTTTGTCAGTGGCTGAAACAAAAGCTGCCACGAGAACAAAAAGTGATAAAAGACTTGAAAATCGTGACGCCTTTCTTTTGTTTGCCGAGGGAATGTCTGCTCATAAAGCAACATGCAATACAATACTCTTCGCCGCTCAGCAATTCTACTGGAAAGCACATTGCACATAAATCACGTGGGCTTTTCCACCAAAGTCGTGTTTCAATAGGCAGGCTATTTGTTTTAAAGGGACCTCTCCAATTCATGAAGAAGGGGAAAGTCCTTGAAAGATAAACCTTATGTGAAGTCGAAAAGAGGGAACCAAAGCCCTGGAATGATAACGGATCAGGGAGGACTAAATCCCCTTGCTCGCTTAACGTATTCCGCTGGAACCTCCCTCTGTCTGTCCATATATTACATGGCCTGCCTTCCATCTCCAAGGCCATCACTCATGTCTGTTTCAGTGGAAGCAACAGCAGCCACTTCGGCCTTGTGAGAGGGAGTACCAATTATTTCCTCATTGACTTGATGAATGATTCCCGGCCGCAAAAGCGGGAAGCAGATAGTCAAGGAGAGAAGGGTAACATTCTTGGAGAGGTAAAGCTGCTGTGTGACAGGATAGAAGAAAGATGACTCAATGTGAGGAGAACCGGGTTAATCAGAGGGTTTGTCTTTGGGTTGAAACGGCATTGGACATCCATACAAAGAGGTCATAAATATGGAAGCACAAGAACGGCAGACTTTGAAGACAGAGCAGCTAAAGGATGCTACGCTTCACCAATCCTCCTGAGACTGAAGTGAGAACAAATTTTCTCCCGCGAACCCCCCCCCCCCCCCCCCCCCCCGTTGCACCCTAAATAACCCCACAGCCCCCATCACCCGGAAGGGCTCCTATTCACTGCTTAATATGCCGCAAACCTTCAGCTTTCGTCCAGCATTCACTGACTCCACAGCAATCAAACGAAGAGACAGCCTGCAGGTGTTCAATGACATCATCAAAAGGATAGGCTTACATAATGGTATTAGACATTTCAGGAAAATTATAATGTACTTACAAAACAAAATGTATGCTAAAATGCAATGTGCTAAATTGCAATAAGAGCCTAGAAGTAACCTAAATAAACATGATTTTTTTTTTTTTTGTCGGTTTGTTTGGACCGGAAAAGTACAGCCGCCTAAGACACTTGGATGTTCATATACTGTATTTAATACAGTCGGGTTCAAAATAATAGCAGTGTGTTTAAAAAAAAATGAAAGAAACTTGATCTTTATTTCAATAGAATGTTTTTTATTTCAATTTCAGTATAAAAAAAAAAAATAATTTGAATGTAATGAATAACAGTTTATGCAACATTTTTGCTTTCATTCAATGGGCATTGTGCTGCTCCTTCTTGGTTATCTAAGGACAGTATAATACATGCAAACATAATACACAGATTTGATGATGGAACACAATCAAGAAGATGCATTAACATTCATCCTTTTTAAACCAGCAGAAAGATTATATGGCTGTGAGTATTGTGATATACTATGTAAATGTCTTGATACCGCTATCTGTTTAAAGGTTTATTATTTTTACTATTTATTATATTATTAACTACAGCAATATCCGTGTTAGTTTCATTAACCTGTCTGTGGAGTTTTGTTTTTCCATTATGTTCTCTAATCTCTCCTATAAATTATGTGAATCAATGGGATTATACTTTTTTTCTTTTTTTAATTCTGTGACATCACACAAATGACAAAACAGAAAATATATTCCTCTAATGAAAGTGGAAACATTGTGGCGTGATGATGGGGGACTCTACCATTTCTATTTTTACACTCATTGCTCCAAATTGTTATTTTTCTTTCCTGGCTTGTGCCTCTCTTTCACAATGTTTCACGGATGTGCAGTTTCCACGCAATGCTGCTATCAAACCAACTGTGATCAAAACAATACTTGGAACTTGGCAGAGGTTAGGTGACGTATTGACCACTGTCTTGACCTCTGCAAAGGCAGAAAAAAATATACAGTATAGTGGAACATTGCTCCTTTGCCCAGCCAGTGTAATTACGGTATATAACAGAACAGTACAGTGTGCAGAATAGTGGTGCTTTGTAATCAATTTGCTAGGAGAAAAAAAATAAATGCTTTCAAAGGAGAGCCTCCCTTAAAAGGTGTCAATGATATTCACTTCAATCCTGTTGGTAGCCCTAATGTGCATAATTGATATCTCCACCAACATGCAATATTTTACCATAGCCCACGCCACACCAATTCACAACTGTTTAAGTAGCTTCGTAGGGTGGCTTTGTACAAAACAAGTATACAAAAGCATAATTATACACCTCACAAAACACATGATAAATACCTTGTTGTGGTTACTTGAGGTCACATTTAAAACTGCTTTATTTTTTGGTTTGTTATCCACCGGAGCTGGTGCTGCTCATTTAGAGAATGAGTGCCACCTGTGCATGTGTCACACACCTGAGGGGCGGGCTAATTACGGTCTACCTCGGGGGTGTCAAACTCCAGTCCTCGGGGGCCGCCCTCCTGCATGTCTTAGAGGTTTCCTCGTCCAACACACCTGATTCAAACGATCGGGATCAAGATCAGGCTGCTGCAGAACTTGCTGATGAGCTGATCGTTTGAAATAGGTGTGTTGCAGCAAGAAGAGATGGAAAACAGGCCAGGACAGCGGCCCTCGAGGACCGGAGTTCGACACCCCTGGACCTGTTTGGGCAGCGGATTTTCTGAGTTCAGTGTTGTTGATATTGATGGTGGAGTTTCATTCTTGGTTTGTTTTTTTCTTTGTTGTTTTTCTTGTGACAGTGACAGGACGTCACTAGGTTGGTGGCTCTGTGTGGAATGGCAATGGCAATGACAGTGGGTTGCGACAGCGTGACCCACATTTGATTTCAAATTCATGTCAGTGTTTTATAAGTTTCCCGATTTACGACCACATACATATCGAATATTGTGTAGATACCTTTGTTTATGAAGGGAAAATATAACCACCTCAATTGTGCATGTACTAAGGTTTTTGCTGTGTGTATTCTAATCAGAATGCATAGTAGCAAGCAAGCGCGAATCAAAACAGCCTCGGAGCTGTTATGAAGTTAACCTATAACTTACTAAATATTGCAGAAATTGTTAGTCTTCAGTTTTCTAGGAAGTGGTACATCACACCCTCGATCTCCAAGATAATCTCTTCCCTCTGCTCTTGTGCGCTCTATGCTAAACCAACCATCTTGTCGAAAGGTCAAATGGTTCATCTCGAGGCAGTTCAAACAGGCAGGCAAAGAGAGAAAAGGTATTGCTTATACCTTTTGGTAGGTCAATAAACTGTCCAGCTTTTGTGAGTATTAGGCACATATGCAAAATGAGCATGGGGCTATAATACAACCCTTAGCAATGACAAAATGTCAAAAGCCCAAGCAGCATGAAAGTGGAGTCGAAATTAGCCAAGCCAATTTATTGTTGAATCACACCAATCGAGGCTTAAATCAAGCCGTGCCCTATGAATCAGACGTGTGATTCATAACAGCTGATTTGAAACTGAAAAGCCACACCCACCCACTTTCGTGCGTGAGTGTTTCCTCCTATCTCCTTCCATTTGGCTAATGGCTGAACCATTGATTACTCACGCAAACAGGTAGGCACCCATCCGAGAAAAGCAACAGTGATAATGTGGGGAGAATGAGTAAGAATGGATGTAATTGTCATTGCCTCTCTGGCAGATGTTTGTTGTGGATTAAAATCGCCCACTCATGCGTGAAGGACTCTTCAGGGAAAAATATACACATCCATGTGTAATTCATAATGATGACTTTCATTGTATCTAATGGATACCAACCTCCTCATTCCCATGTCCATAACAATGCTATTTTTAGTTAATGTGAGCTGTGCATGATTAACATCCAGACATTAAATTGGCAAACTACCACCGACTTCTTTTACTGCTTCCCATGCTGCTATGAGTCACCGTCAAGTATGATACAGAGCCAGAAATTAAATTACAGTGGCAGCCATTTTGGGTTGGCTTTGAACATCCTGTGTTGTGAACACATGCAGTGCTTTTCCCTCCTGATAGCGGCAAATATATTCATTTCCAGTTGTCTGAGTAACCTTGGTTGTCAGTCAATCGGCCAGCACAGGAGTAACGACTATTTTAAGAATATTCCCCTCACTTCTGATACAGCCAAGGCTACCTAAGCCTGGGCTGTAAGGATTGTGATGTGTGATTCATTTGGTCTTTGGAGACCGAGATGGTTCTACGAATGATGATGGCTCTCTTTGAACTTCAATACCTTTCCTTTTCTTGGAGAGCTCCGGTGTACAAAAGGAGTAAGGGTGAGACTCTCCACAATGAGATTTGAAAGGAAAAAGAAGGGCACAAAGTTGAAAAGTAGGTGAAAATGGAGGCAAAAATCAGTTTCGTTTTGTGGTGGCTGTTGCTATGTGTATAAGCAACTTTTGTTCTTAGAGGACAGAGTGAGAGGGAGGACAAGTTAGCAGGATACTTTTCCTTCTTAGCTCCGTCTTCTAATTGATTTGGTTGCTTAATCCCCCTCAGATTGAGAATGAGAGACAGACACAAAGAGAGAACTCTGTGTCATTGGGGCATTTAAATTCCTTTGGTGCGACACTGCGGCGCCACAGAGGTCATTTAAATGAATGTGGATCAGTCACTGCTCATGTTTACTTTGAGGATTTTCTTCCCGTTGACAGTCAGAAATCAATCTGTTTGGACAGATCATCAGTGAGGTTACTGACTACTGTCAACAGGTTTGTGGTTGGAGATGTAAGAGCAGGATCGGTTGTGGTAGTGGTCCATCAAACGAACATTTTCACATCATTACCCCTCCAACCTCTTCACTTCTCTATTCAGAAATAGCTGAGCTTAGCAGCTCTGTACAAATGAAACAGAATATCCGTGCCAGAAGTGACTCTATGGCTCTCTTGACGTTATGAGGTTAAATGCAAAAGAAGAGCATATTGAGGCTTTGCTGTAGACTAATATTAGACTGTGACCATGAAAGACATTTCTAATCTGCTCAACCAAAATCACATTAACTCCCCTAATGTATTTTCTCTACACCAACACAGCTCGTCTGGGAATGTTTTTAATGAGAAACTTAGCAGTGAAGTCAGTGGAGAGAAAAGTAGAAAATGCTCTGGTACTAATTTCTCAAGCTAACTGCAGACGCTTGGATGACTGGGAGATGCGAAGTGAGAAGGTGCAGTGCTATGTGGCACACAAGCAGACATGACAGTTTCAAAGTGACAGAGTGGCATGGACGGACAAGTAAACAAACGGGAACCTCAGTTGAAAGGCCCGGGTACTCAAAGCGGACATTACGCATTTCTTTAATTAATCAATAATCAATTTAAAACAGTTGTCTTAAACGTGTCCCATTCATGCTTTTGTCAAAATACCCCGAGGAGCAAGAATTCTAAATGTTACGGTATTTTTACAGCGTATTTCTTTCAGGAGTGAAATCAGCTCGTTTAAGGGGTGGATCTGTCTCATGCAGGCAATGGCTTTAGTTACAATGACGATATTTACATGGACACATTTATTCTGAGTAAAAGCCTGATCGGAATAAAAATGCTTCATGTAAACACCCCATTCTGACCCGATCAAAACCATTCCGATGAAGATTTTATTCCGAACGGGAGGGGTGGTTTATGTCAATTGATCATCCGTTTGGCGCACATGAAAACATTCCGAAATTTAGGAATGAACTACAGTGAGCAAAACACATAGCTGGTGCAAGACTACACTTGTATACTTGCAGCTCTATAAGGAAGTGTTAACTTGACGGATAAGAGCTCAAATGGGAAAAATATGCAAATAAGCAGAAATCACTTGGCCGTCTTTCCAAGTTGCCATCACCGGCGACTCGTCGTCATCACCCTGCGGCGACCGAAGCCATGTGGCTATACGTGACTGGAAAGGCAGATGTTTATATTGTGTGTAGGAATTGACTGATGGATAGATACAGTATATGAGGTGTGTATGTGAAAGGTTATACTATATACATGTTTACATTGGTGGGCTCTTACATTGTTCGCATATGTGAATGGGCAGACTCACATTAAGATCTTGTTTCAAACAAACAAATTGGCCCCCGGGCCTTGAGTTTGACACCAGTGCTTTGAGCCATTCTAGAACATAAAGTAAAATTAGTGATCTGTATGTTAATGAATCTCGAATGCATCCAGAAAGAGCAAGGCAAAGAGGAAGAATACAATGGAGAAGAGAAAAACTGGGAGGCAAGAAAAAAACAGGAGTCATGGCCAGGCTGTGACCGAAAATTCCTCTTCTGTGACTAATCCATACTAATTTCAGTAGCAAGAAGATTATTTCTTGACCTTGAACATCCAAAGATGGCTGGAAACAAAGCTCAGCAGATTTCCCCCCAATAAACACGGTGCAGCTCTATCAAAGTCACTGTCGCGTGTCGGGGCTGAAGAAAAAGCACCAGTCGTATCCAAACATGAAACAGCTCTTCAAGCAGCAGACAAACACAATCCTGCTAATGGAAGCCTATCAGTGTGCCACAAGAGCCCAGACAATTGGCCGTCTAACAGTCACTGATCATTACACGGAGCATGCAGATTCTCACCTGGGTCCCCCATGGAAATGTTGCAGTTTGGTTGACAGCAAATGCGAAAGGCAGAGACGGGAGAGGTTAGAGATCAGCAAGGGCAGGGGTGCCCACACTTTTTCAGCCTGAGAACTACTTATGACATGACCGAGTCAAAATGATCTACCACCTACTAAAAATGCAAAACACATTATTTATAAATATATTGAGAATTATTTTTTCATGTGCCGTATATGCTGGTGTACCTTGCATGACTGCATCAACCTCTATAGTAGAATACAACAACAAAAAATGTTTTGTAATTACCCTACTCTGATGACTTGCACCGAATGGAATCAGCCAGGGACGCATAGTCCAGACAGTAGCTGCTGATTGCCAGCCTCAAGCAGACTTGCAGCAACAACAATCCACCCAATCGCTCCATTCGGCGCATATAAAACAAGTCAACTTTTTTGCACACTATGCTAATGCTATCAATATTGCTGTCTTGGTAAAATTCAAATACTAAATCTTCTTTGTACATCAACCAGAGTTTCCTGGGCATTGAACTGTTTATACATTCAATCATTCAAAAGATTCGGGTCAGAGATGTTGGGTGTTTGTGCTTATTTAGAGGTTGAGGGAATGGTAGAGATTAGTGATTTTAAATCCAAAGCAGGCAAAATCAGTTAAATACATCAACTCCCCACAGACAAAAATGAAGGAGAGCAATTGTGGGCCATGAGGCCTGTACACTTGGAAATATAACACAGGGGTTCTTCATAATGATTTTATTTGACCCCTCCATGAGCCTTCATCTTACCGTGGTGGAGAGATTTGCGCGTCCCAATGATCCTAGGAGCTAAGTTGTCCAGGGCTTTATGCCCCTGGCAGGGTCACCCATGGCAAACAGGTCCTAGGTGAGGGACCAGACTGAGCACGGCTCAAAGGACCCCTTATGATGAAAAAAATGTGGAAAAAAATATGGACTCCAGGAACGGGAGATCGACAGGCAGATCGGTGCAGCGTCTGCTGTGATGCGGACCCTGTATCGGTCTGTCGTGGATGGATGGATGGATGGATGGATGGATTTAATTTGATCTTTTGTCATTTATGTGGGCAATACTTCATTTTGCCCCATGGTAGCTGAAATGATAGTTATTATGAGAGTCACGTCTGTAGAGAGATTGCATGAGCTATTGTGAAGTAGACCCTAACCAGGTAAGACTCTCATCTCAATAACAACGCAAATTGCTTTACGGTTCCCATGTAAACAGACGAGGGTCAGTGAGCCATGGTTGTCTGGGTGGGATCGCAGGAAACAAAATGGAGATGCTGAATAACAATTATCCCCAGGCACCTTCAAACTGCATATGAGTGTGTTACAATAGCGCAGAAGGGTTGCAGCAGAAATCGTGTGTGTTTGAGTGCCATGTATCCATGTTCACACAGCTAATTGCAAACATTGTTTTCTAAATTGGACTTGCCATAAAATATAATGAAAGTGCTCTGGTTGTCAGCTGTCGCGATGGGAATTAAAGCGATTCAGTGTTTTTAAAGTCCTGGTGAGGTACTATGGGATGCAACGGACTTAGAGCAGACTATTGCTCCAATTAAGTCCTGCAGACGTCTCTACTTCATCACCTCAGTTAATCAAAGCAAAAACAACAAAAGTCTCAAGCTTTATAGGTAAGCGCAAAAAATATTCATTTCATACTTTGACCTGGAATTATAAAATATCTTTCATCTCAATTGACTGTGGTGATCTGTACAGTTTTCCCTGTTCATTTGGGCAGAGCACTCACTCAACTAGTCTTGTTTAATCCAGCTGTTTTATTATTAGCAGGGACATTTGACTTAACATGTCAACTCCTTCTAATACGATAAGTTGAACTCACAATAATAAAACACACTGCCGTTGGGATTTCTGCTCCATTAAAACTGTCTTAGCTTATGAGACAAGCCTGCCTTATACTTATTATTTATAGTACCCGGAGGTTTAAAAATGGTTTTATACATGATTTCTCAGAACTTTTATTGAATGTCAATGTTGATTAGGACTCGTTAGGAGCAAATTGCTACATGGTAGTTGAATCCTGAACTGGCTCAGATTCATTACATATATGCAAAAATTCAATAAATAATATTTGACTTGGCTGTTTCTTACCCCTAACACTTCTTTTAAATCACAATTTACATGGCCAGTGAACATTTTCTATATATTATTATTCAGTACTAAAATTGAGACACAAAGTTGTCATTTTATTTGTGCTAGAAAAGGAGGTTGTACAAAACAAACACAGAGTGCCGTTTAGAGGGTCTTCTAGGTACCGCATTAACTGCTGTCGCACAGTAAACATGAGCTGTCTAGTGCCCATAAACATCTAATTGTTGACAATTAGAGCAATTAGGGAACAGTGTACAAAAGTAACCTTAGGCAACGACTCACCTATTGTTTCACCTAGACCAAAGACAAAGATACTATCTGATGGTGCAGCCTGCTCTGGTAAACTTTATGTACCTCTCATCACAGTGTCACTTATTTATATTAAATGTTCCTCCAGCAGAGCTGTTGTGTGTGTGTGTGCATGCGTGTGATATCTTCTGGAGGTATCAAGTTAAAGACCCTGAAAAGTCATGTTGGTGATTTGTTTGTAAATACATTAAATATGTTTGAAGAGAAGTGTTGAAAATGTGCAAAAACTGAGAACAATTTATGACTGAATTGTTGAGATATCGTGTTAGCTCTTTGTCACATTCTCAGTTGTCCATATTTGTTGGACGTGACTAAAACTGGGCCCAGTTACAGACATGGGTCCAATGGTACGAGTCGGCCCTCCACAGCTATATATGTATTGAGCACTGCCATTTCGTTGTTAGTTAAGTAGTAATAAAATCTTGGCCCATTTCTACCACTACAGTGTGCAGTTAGCTATCGAACGACAACCTCAAAAATGTATCTTCCATGAGGTGTGAAGCCACGTGATGTGAGTTGGACGGATTCCCATAAACACTTTGCACTTTGAGTTGCATTTTTATGTATGAAAAGTGCTCTATAAATAAAATGTGATTGATTGATTGATAAACGGCAAATATTAACTATGTTTGCTATTTATATGACTAGTGATGTAGGAAACATCTGTTGAGTATTTTAACAGAAATTGATTTGATTGTATTGTTTTGAAAACCCCAAACTCAACGGGTCCACCAGACCCATCAAGACTGGCTATAACAAAAAATACGAACGCCATACAAGGATTAAATGTGCATCCCAAAGACATGCATGGCATAATTGCAAAGGCTCTACATGCTCTAATTTGTGCTGTTTCGCATCCCAAAATGATTGCATTGCTTATGCTAGCAAAGGTCCAAGTGCAAATGACTGCAGATGGATGCAGCATGGCGCCATGTCAAAGAAAAAGGACAGTGTAGCCACAAAGGAGAGATGAGTAATCCAAGTGGAGAAATGTCACTTTAGATCCCGCTGCCTTTTGCATTGATTGGATGGAGACATAATTAAAAGTGGCAGCGAGGCAATCAATAACAATCCCCACAGTGAGCCACAGGCAGGAGTGCAGACCACCCTCTCTCTTGCGCACTCACTCTGTCTTTCACACAAACACATTGAGAGGTGCTTGAGCGCCGAGTGGTGACTGGAAGCGTGACTGGACGTGACATGCGGCGGTAGCACTCATTATGTAAGAGTCATCCCTGCACGCCTTGCTCTCTTTCTTCAGTTGAGTGTGAGGACTCAGCAAAAGAGCCAAAACACATCGCTGAACAGCCACCCACGTGCTCTTCTCACCACATGCTATCATATGCTAGCTACAGCAACATCTCAGCCCACTCCATGAAAATACCACGGTGTGAAAAAAAAAAGCCTGTGAAGATTTACCATGACTGTATTGCATATCCAATTTATTCATTGCCTAATATTTATTGAAAGAGCTATAATTTAGATGGATGAGTGTATAAATTAGACCCAAAAATCATTGACTATCCAAGATCATCACAAATGGAAACTGGCCAAAAAAAACTCAACAGGGTCCCAAAAGTCGCTGGCCAAGAAGTGATACAGCAGCAAAACTCTCATATTGTTGTAGGGGAGGGGGAAGCAGGATGGTGCGCAGATTTTAGCGTATATTCCAGACACATCATGGGAGTTGGCAGATCTGTTACCAAGTGAAGTGGTAATTGTTAAAGGGGGGAAATCAACCCAAACATATTTTTTTCAGGAATATGTTCTATGTAAGCCCACTAGTTAAAACAAGGCATTCTGATAAATATTGCGTTTGTGGAATAAGAGTTAATCCACTCGTTCTTAGCCATTTTAGGGGGCGGCCATTTTGTCACTTCTGTCGACTGAAAATGACATCACAACTAACCAGGGCTCAGGTAACGACCAATCACGGCTCAGCTTTAGAAAACAGGCGAACTGTGATTGGTCGTTCCCTGAGCCCTTGGTAGTTGTGATGTCATTTTCAGTCGACAGAAATCACAAAATGGCCGCCCCCTGAGATGGCTAAAAAGGGGTGGATTTTGCTGCTTAACGCATGTTGCACAAACACAACAACCAGAATGCCGTGTTTCAACTAGTGGGCTTGCTGGGAACATATTCTTGAAAAAAATATGTTTGGGTTGATTTCCTCTTAAATGGGCTTTCACTTTTCCACTTCACTTTTCCATCTACAAGGTACTCAAAGAACTTTAACTCTCCTTATTCTACTGCTGGCGGAGCGTCAGAAGCAACCAGGGGTTCAGTATCTTGCTCAAGGACAAGTCAACATGGACACAAGGGCCAGGGATCAAACCCACAACCTCAGCCAAGCCTTTGCCGTGGTACTTTTAACCCATTAAAGCCTTGAACGCACAAGCGCGTTATTACCCCTAAAGCCGGGAGCACTGTTGCGTGTTTCTCCCTTCAAAGCCGGGAGAGCGTATATGTGATTTTTTTTTTTAATCCAATTCTCAGTCCCTTAGCCAATGAAATGCATCAGAATATACATGTGACGGTGTCGTGAATCGTCGGAGGATATCCGGAATCTTTTTGAGGAGTAATAGCGGCACAGTCAATCACGGGAGCTCTGATATAACTCATGGCAGTGATATCGATTGCGCTTGCGGACTTTAAAGCCGTGAAACCAGCCAAACGTGTTTATATGGTTAAGATATCTGTTCGTGGACAATGACGATTTCAATGTCTTTGTAAGAGAATACAGCATGGTAATTACCACTCTTTTTTGTTTTTAAATCATAAATAGTACTTCACTTGCATTTTTGATTGAAACAGTAAAAATGAATAAACCCAGGCCTGTGTGAAAGCCACATGTCTAAGATCTCAAATTCTTTTGGAATTATTTTTGTATCTGCTACAGGGGCTGAGATATTAATTATTTAGTAGATATTGAATTTCAGGGAAACTGTCCGGTTTTCAAAGGTGACTCCGAAGACTACCATATGTTTTCCATAGATGTCTCACGAGGGGCTTCAGGCTTTAATGGTTTAACAGATCTTTATTGGAAAACTAAATAAATAAAGCCACAATTTTGCAACACCGCCTTCACTGGACACGACATGTCGTACGGATGGACCTCACAAGACTATCTTGAATCATGCTTCATGGATATGCAAGAAAAATACCTCATGGAAGACCAAGAGCACTGGCAGAGCAGTTTGGAGAAGAATAACTTACTCATATGAACAGACTCATATGAAAGTGCCAGAAGACAACAGGATGAAGATAAACGAAATGCCCAATACATTTTTTTCCCCCTCATATGTGCTTATTTTTTTCCACTGCTCTGTTTGGGGTGTCTTCTATCAAGTCATGTATATTTAGTATGCTGTACATCTGGGGTACCCCATGGGGTAGACAATGACTGTAAGCTTCTTTAGCAGCAGATCTCTCCATGAGTAGATTACAGAGGGGGTTGGTACCAGTTCCACCCTGTGTCCTGGCACTCACACTGTTGATCACAACCACATAATCCTCACAAGTTACACTGTCAGCCTGACACACAGAACATCTGGAAACACATCAAGTGTGTATATAACGTGAGAATAACATCTTTAGATTTAGCGTTAACCTTTACATCCATCCATCCATTATCTATACCGCTTATCCTCACAAGGGTCGCGGGGCGTGCCGGAGCCTATCCCAGCTGTCTTTGGGCAGTAGGCGGGGGACATCCTGAATTGGTTGCCAGTCAATCCCAGGGCACACAAAGACAAACATCCGCACTCACAATCACACCTAGGGGCAATTTAGAGTGTCCAATCAACTAACCATGCATGTTTTTGGAATGTGGGAGGAAACCGGAGTACCCGGAGAAAACCCACGCAGGCACGGGGAGAACATGCAAACTCCGCACAGGGACGCCGGGGCCGGGATCGAACCCACGACCTCTGAACAGTGAGGCGGACGTGCTAACCAGTCGACCCGTTAACCTTTACAGATTAACTTAATTTGACTTTCTCTAAACTGTTCAATGCACATGTCCAATTGTTAATTTACTTGCAGTTCTCTAACAAAAAGATGAAAAGGTGTTTGATCCATTAATGGAGAAATTAATTTCCAAGGACACCCACTTCGATGCATTTCTGTGACTCTCTTTCTGAACCTCTGAACCACATCTCTCTGAGAGCATCTTGTTTGAAACCTCACGATGGTCAGGTATCGTTCTATCAATCTATTGTTAGGCGTCGTCTTGGTCTCAGGATATCAAAATGTAAACTGCACGATGAAGAGGACTGCCAATTCAGACTGAATCAAGAAAATGAAGCAAGGACTAAGGCCAGGTCCATAACTGTGATAAAATATGCCGCCGCCCCTGTGTGACCTATATCTTTGCTACTGTAACAACGAAAATTTCCCCACTGTGGGATCAATAAAGGCATTCTTATCTTATCTTATCTTATCTTATATAACCTTGATATATAATGTGCTCATCTTTGACTGCTTATTAATTCAGGATTTGACTTTTTGGTTTTTATGGTTCATTTTTTGGCCAACACATTAGCTCCACACTGTTACTCTGTGTTAACAGCCAATTAGCACTGTAGCATAGTGACCCTGGCATTAGCCCATACGTCAGTGTTACTCGCATTTATAATTGGTGTAATCTTCACAATTCCAAGAGCCATTACTTACATCGTATCCCAGCTGTTAAATTGGGGGGGGGGGGGGGGTAGAACAGTGACAAAGTTGAAGACAAGCCACATGTAATAAGTCCTAAAGTTCTATGGTTCTAAATAAGATAAGCAACAGGCTTACAATTAAAATTCACACTACTTCTGTCTGGCATGATAAGACTACCAATATAAATTCGAGAGTTTGTGGTTAAGCTGGTAATGATTAGCTAATGGACCTAATGTCCCATGCAGCGCTTATCCTGCTTCTGTGATGGATGATAGTGGGGTGATGAAGAGAAGACATCAGCCAGCCCCATCCCCCAGCTCAGGACAGAGTGAGGGAAGAGATACATGTATTGACTTTATCCTGAGGTGTAGAGGAAGGTATGGAATGACAATATAAAGAGTAGGGAAGTAATGCTGATGTGAAAGTAGAAAGGTCTTATTTTCAACTGTGTACAAACATTACAAAAGAATATTATGGCTCCCATGAGAAAAAACAAAAGTGTTTTTAAACCAATCCCCATTGGCACGAATCTGTTAACTCATTGCTGCTCCTCTGCTGTCATTCTTTTACTTCCCCTAAAATTGTCATTATCTTATGGAAATGTAGAAGTCTTTGTTCTTTACCTTTGTGGTGATCTGGGTGTACGTTCCGAAGTAGAAGTTCTACCTCGTCATCAGTTTCCGGAATTGTCTCCTTTCTTGCTCACTTCACAACTCCTAATGTTGTTGTTCACACAGCATAGGCTTCTTATACTTATGTTTATTTTTTATTTTATGCTGTTTCAACTGTTCAATTTTGTATGTGGAAATTTCAGAAATGCTATATATATATATATATAAAGTGGATTTGTGTGATTGCCTGTTTACACAATCATAACACTGCACATTCAGGTTGAAATTTCCATCATGGAGGTCTATCTCTTAGGCCTTAATCCGTCTTTCACACAGAGCATTTGAAAAATATTGTTGGAAAGTGTTTGCAATTGTTTAGCATGATTGACAGGAGGAATATCTTGTCTGCTTTTCCTGGATTCGCAATAACTATTGATGGATGACACCAACTGAGCAAGGTTATCTCCTCAAGGTACGACTAATGAGAATGAATGAATATAATTAAATAAAACTGAATCCGTTGACCGGGGAAATCAATGCTTCTGACCTCACGACATTATTATTTCAACAGCACACTAATAAGGTGGAATTAAAAAGGGATCATCACACTCACTTTGTGGCTTCAAGTTATGAGACACATTTAAGATGTATTTATCTTAAAAACTTAAAAAAAGAAGTAATTTCAATTATTGTTATTATTTTTTTATCCAGTTTCGTCTTTTTTGTTTTTATTTTTGGTCTCTTATATGTTTCGCTTCAGGCCTTCAAGAAACCAGGTTATAGGGCTGGAGGGTATTTTTATTTTATAACAAACAAATTCTGCTCTTGAATTATTTCTTATGTATTGAAAAGGGCATGGAAGAATAAATCAGAAAACTTGAAGATGTTACTAACATGAATTATTACAATAGTGGTGGGAAAATAAATCATAATTAACGTAACATAACAAATAACATGCTGTTACATAATGTAACATTACATCACAACTCTAATAGCCAATGAAATATATATATATATATATATATATATATATATATATATATATATACCACCATGTACTGTATACTTATCATGTACTGTATACTTATCATATATATATATATATGATAAGTATACAGTATATGGTCTTCATCATGTCCAATTCTTTGTGAGACTTAAATTCATATGTATTATGCGGCTATGAAAGATTTTTGCTTCAGAAGATGTGGTCATGGTTTTGATTGTTGTGATGCAACTGCAGCCGGTGAACGCAACAGCCTGAGGGTACACAACAGGCTGCTGTTTTATCTCCTCAAAGACCACCACCACATTTAAATGTGACTGGATTATGCTAAATAGCTTTTCACAGTTCTCTGAGCAAAGGAGGACAGTAATAGAGAAGTGCTAAGGGCAATATAATCTGTGTTGTTTTTTAACATTAAGCCTTTGAAAGGTGATGCTACAAATAATTTTTTTTTAAAAACTCTTAACTACATTGTTCAACTAAATTGTATGATGTAACCTGAGCTGTATTTGCAAAAATAATATAGTACAGGAGTCTTCAATCCTGTTCCTCGAGGTCCGCTGTCCGGTCTGGTTACCATCTCTCCCTGCCGCAACACACCTGATTCAAATGATCAGGATCAAAATCCAGCTTCTGCAGACCCTGCTGATAATCTGAGCATTTAAATCAGATGTGTTGCAGCAGGGAGCGGTGGAAAACAGACAGGACAGCGGACCTCGAGGAACAGGATTGAAAACGCCTGCTATAGCAAGTGCCTTAATCTGTTGTATTGTGTAAACAAAAGTCTTTATTTTTCCCACAATAGAGTCACCTCTTTCCAAATATCTGCTATCTTTCTGTTGTCCCGCACCTGGAAAACTCTTTATTGAAAACTATCACATGCAAAGTGGTGTATGCTCACTAGCTGAGTATAAGAACCGTAATCGAGCCAAGAGGGAGGCAAATAAGAACGAAAGGCGCTGGGTCTGCCTCTGTACAGGAAGCCCCAGGGAGAGGCCTATTTCCTCCCATTAAAGACTATTTGCTGTGTTGCAGTGTTTGAAAGGTACTGCTGGAAAAACACATCATCTGGAATGTCACTCAGCTTTCCTGTAAATTGTACTTTTCAGTAATTTTACACTGTGAACGCGTCAGACACTTTAAGAGTGACTCTTATTTTCAAAGGGGCTTTATAGGCCTACTGACGTTTATGTATGGTGATAAGATGTCCTCCTTGGAGTGGTTATGTCCGCTTTTGTAACATTAAAAATGAAGAAGATGGATGGATGGTTTCAACTTGTTGTTTCATGTGAAATGAAACTCAAACAGATTTCTTTTAATATTTATTTTTCTCTGAAGAGTTTCCCTTGTATTGCAAATAGTCCACTTCAAAGACAATAGAGTGCTTAGATTGAGGTAAGATTTCCTATTACAGCCTGTGCTGACATTTTTTGTGCTGGAAGCCCTGAAGTTATATGTTTTTTACAATACTTTACAAGACTTTGCTTCAATTTCTATTGTTTGCCACATTAAAACAAACAGGCTGGCATTTCCTATCTCTTCGTTTATTACTACTATGTAGGGTCCGCATCAACAGTTTTAGTGTCTTTTTCCACTACTTTATGGACTGAATTTATATACTTTATACAACCAGTGGCCCAACGCTGTCCACTAAGCCATCAAAACAAACACTGAGGCAAAAAAAAAAAAAAGGCAAGAATCCAGATGAGCAGCTGGTCACTCATCACAGGCAGGCAGGCAAGTTTCTATTCTGTTCTGCACTGTGCGTGCTGATTACTGCCTGTGTCAAGATCAGCCATTGTGACTGGAGCAGAGCCGAGTTGATGCTGAAAAAAATAAAGTCTGTAAGAACCGAGGAGGAGCCGAAACCGTACACACTGCAGACTGAATCAGCGTTTAACTCACAATCATGTCACGGTCAACAAGGTGGGAACATGGAAGGACGCGGGGATTCGCATGGGAATACACACTCCGCATTTCAACACTTTCCCTCACTTTGTGTTCCGTCTTGAGAAAAGTGGCAGTCAGGCGGCAGCTCTGGACCTGTGCCCCATCTGAATGGTCAGCAGTAAAATGATTAGCTGAGGGAGCAAGAGAGAGAGCGTGTGCGATGACAAGCCAATTTACCGCCGCGCACTGTCATTATTGAAATACATTACACACTCAACGTGGTGCTGATGGAGCCAAACTGCTGTCAACTTAATTACTCCAAGAGCACTTTGCGGCTGTGGCACATTTTAATATTTTCTCAGTGGACTCCCTCTGCCCAATATCTTGGATGATGAACAAAAACATGGCGCCCGTGCTAATTCCCCATTGTTTCCGGTCAAGTCGATTACTGTTAATTTACTCATGCTTTCGTGAATTTACAGGAAGGGGTTGAGCGTTGGAGTGTGTGTAATGTGTGTTTTTTTGTATATTACAGTAAACATGAATGGCATGCGGTAGAACACAGACCTCTGACAACGATATGCGGACGGCTCACCATTAATCATTGCCAGAAATTTTCACAATTGAAAACAAATGGTTCCGGCACAGCAAACGTTGGAATGTTAAAATATTGGGGTCAAATGTTTCAGCGTTTATTTCAATCCCAAAAGTGTATTTTTTAACACTGTCTCGGGTTAGATGGTGTTGCAGTTATTTGACAGAGTTGATTTATTTAGTGTTAACCATCTCTGCATAGAGCTAATTATAATCTTCGCCCACTCGATTAGAACTGCTCTGCCGCAAAGACTTCTGGGCATGCAAGTGTTACAGTTAAATGTACCTGTTCTTTTTTGTTAATAATGTTATGTTCATGTTTAATAAGTTCACTCTTACATCAGGGTTGTAGTGTTTTTTGTTGTTTTTTTTAGCAACGGGGCACTGTGGCTGAAAGTGGCAGTGTGTCAGATCAGTTCCTGCCACAAAACAGCGAGAGAACCATGTACCTGTCCCTGTCATGTAGTGGTTTCACACTTAGGGTGAAGTGAGGATAATCAATTCAGCTAAAGCTAATTTGTGTAATGGGTGTTCTTGCAATGAAAAAAAAAAAAGAAAAGAGATATAATCAATTGAAATATTTTAACACTTGTGGGTGTGAAACTAACACTAACCAGGTTGTTAAATATATCTCAGAATTGTTACCACTCTACTCCTATAATGTTGTTAAGTAACTCTATCACAGTTTAAAATGTTCTGTTTACAAAATCTGCAGAGTGTGGAGCTATATAAACCCTGAAAAAAAGTTGAAATTGACTGTGGGAGTCATTTTAACACTCAACTTTTTTGCTGTGTGGGATTAAATGGCTGGACTGTGAAAAGACAAGTAAATTCGTCAATGGCAGTGAATGAGTTAAAACAAACAAAGCAATTACTCCTGCCTATACCTTAGGTTTGGGTCAAAGCTCTGATATGATCGTGATGTATCATCACATAAATCTGACTTCCTAGTAAAAGCACATCATATCTAACTAGCTACGATGCTAACCCTAACCTTTATGCAACAATAACTGCACGTTAACATGAAGGCTCACCTCTCCAACCTGACCAATTACCCTCTGAACCTTGCTCATGATTTCAATATTTTACCATAGAGCAGGGTCCATAATCACCGTTCATGGCTGCACAGCGAGACGAAAGAAATATTTTATTGAGTTGCCCAAAGAGGTACTGTGAGTAAGTTATTAGAACTTTTAGTTGTGATTTTTATTGGAGGAGACTATCTGTGTAAGCAGACTTGATTTAGCCATTTGTTTATGATGTTCACGTACAAGTGCGAGGAGCAATTATGCTTCAAACATTTTCCCAGCCGGCATTAAAATACTGTACAAGCCCTTGGAGTTTTTAGATGAAACCGCTCATTGAAGAAGAATCAATCCAGCTAGCTAATTATGACTTGTTTTTTAACTTCCTGGCAAAGTCAAGTTTGAAAATGGGAATTTGAATAGTTAAAATTGTGAATTGAGTTAAACTGAGTTTCATACTAACCAACCTTGGGAAAGTCCCAACATATAATATTAAACGTTAGTTCACCACACAATGAGGTTAGAGAAATAAGGTTAACCGACTGGCAAATAGAAAATGTCACTGTCTTATTCTGGTAATCATGTTTTTTTCTTTTTTTGTATGGATCTAATTTAGTAATTTAATTCAAGCAAGACATAAAAGAGGATGACGATGAAAACCAGCATGCTTCCCCAAAGTTACTGTACTTCCAATATTGGGATTGTGATTAATGTTCCCAAAGTGGGCACACTTGAAAGATAATTTCAGTAAATGATCAGGGAGGCACGAAAGGTAAGTACGCGAAAGTACACGAAAAGTACAGTCACAGTATAGTCAACTATGCGTGAGAAAAAACACCAGGGGGTGAGAGAACGGGGTGGAATTAGGGCCTCTTGCGCTGCCAAAGCACACACATGCAGATGAAACATATAAGCAGGAGCACACATGCAGGGACGTTGTCAAGTTAGGTTAACTGCACTGTGCTTCATTTGAATTATGCAGACTGTGTACTGTATGTTTACCAGCCATTGGGAGAAAATATAGCTGTGAAACATTAATATGGTGTGATGCCTTTTAGTCACAAGTCTTCACTGTGTATTGGTGCCTAAATATTATTGGTGATAGGTCTGGGCCAGCAAGACTTTTTCTACGTACCCAAACACTACCAGAAACAATTACCTAGATTTACAACGTATTTATTTTTGTTCCATAAAAGGGCATTCATTTATTCCCAACAGTCTATTCTCTTCATTGCGTTGCATTTCTCTTGGCTGAAATGTGTCCAGTATGTATATGTCGATATAAGATTTTTTTGTTTTTGTCATATCAAATTTTAGACTCTTTGTGATGGCCTGCCATTCTCCCGTCAGAATCAATAATGTTACTTAAGATATAAAAGCAATCTGACTGCTGCTTTAACCAATTCAGGTTTCAAATTTGTCCTCAAAAGTCCAGCTCGTTGCCTCTTGATCACATCAGCATTTTGCCATCGTCTGATTGGCTGGTCAAAAAAAAAAAAACTGATATAAACCATATCTGTCGTGATCTGCACATAATAAATACATTTCATAATCAGCTTCTTTGGTGAGACTGGAGTCTGTCTGTAAAATGATAAATGAAATGTGTCCAAGCAAAGTTCCTCTCAAGGCAGCTCAGTGAGGCACATAGTGTATGTTGAAATAGATTTATTTCATTCTAAGAAGAGAATGTATCTACTTTAGAAGTCTCCCTGGATAAGATAAACAATAATAAATAAAACACTTGCGCTCACAGGGGAAATTAAACGGATTATTTTCTTCGTGTCAAGCAGCACAGATGATAGACGAACCAATTGTTTCCTTGCAATTAACACTAAAGCAGTGAACGACAGTCGATTCATAAGTCTTTACTTTTACATGACTTTTGTTTACTATTACTACTGTTTCCTCCGTACGCTATATTTCTTACACTTGATAAAATCGGTAGACCTTACAGGTCAAAAGTTTGAATACAAAAGTATGGGGGGAAAAAAAACAAGTGAGTACCAAAATATCTTGAGCTTTTTAGGTGTAAATTAGACCCAGGGGGAATACACTATGAAAGCACTCATGCAGCATACACAGTCCAGAATCATCAGACGTAAACAGCCCAAAGAAACCAGTAATAATAGAGTGATGAGAGTGATGACTACCCAGACTACTAGAATGACATGTGGCGTAATTTAATGTAAGGAAATAATGACTAATTCCCATTTGCTCATATTAAAAGCAAATGTTTTTTTTTTACTATGAAAGTGCATGTTTTTAATAAATGCCCACTTGTGGAAACAAAACGTTAATTTAATACAGCAAAAGCTACTTCAAAAGCAAAAAAAACAACAACAAAAAAACAAACCAAGTTTCTGTTCTATGAGAGAAGTAGCTATGGGAAAATGTTCTTTGTTGTGGTCAGAGTGAACTTAAACCTGGAATAAAGTGTGAGTCAGAGTTATTTAATTACTTTATCAAGTTGATATAACAGCCAATTTAAATAGGGGGAATTTAGACCTACATCACCATGCACATCATCATTAGCATTGGGGCTCCCCAGGGAAGCGTCCTCTCTCCACTGCTCTTCTCCATCTACACAAACGACTGCACCTCAACCGAACTTGCTGTCAAACTCTTCAAGTTTGTAGACAACTCCACAGTCATCGGCCTCATAAACGATGGCGTGTCCACACACTTAAAACTGTAGACACGATCATGAACTTGAGGAAACATGTTTCGCGGCAGCTGCCTATCACACCGTCCAACTGCCCTGCGTCAACCATCGAGACCTTCAAGTTCCTGGGAATTCCAGTCCCTCAGCAGCTGAAGTTCAGTTGGTAAGTAGGTGTTAAGACACCTGGGTACTGTTTGAAATATGAATATATGTCTTCTTTAACGATAAATCTCAAGTTGTCAAGGCTGCATTTTTTTATGTTCGGAGATACTTCACATCAATACACCCAGCTGTGAGGGATTAATGGCAATGTTATTGAATAACTGCTGGTCAAGAATTTTAACTAGTCCAGCCGGAATATTGTTCCCCTTTGATTAGCTAGTTTTACTACAGCACAAATGCTCGGTATACATAGAATACCAACACTTCACATTCCGAATCAACAGTTGAGACACGACTACGAAACGCATCAAGGAGAAAAGTACATTAGTAAGTTAGCAAACACAATCCACAGGCTGATGGCATACACATGCACCATCTGGATGTGATCAACAGGGTTTCTGGTCTCTGTTTGAAGCAGCAAATGGGAGCTGGGGGTGAGAGACTGCCCTTTTTGTGTGAAGAGGAGGGGTGACCATCTTACATGCGTCATGGTCACTTTCAGTATGTGTACAAGCACTGAAGCCCCCCACAAAAAAACTCTTCCCGCTTCTTCCTTGACAAATTGCACCAAATATAATTTAATATATGTGTATGTGGAGCCTCAAAACCAGATACTGGGTCACCATTTTTCCGCTGCACCGCATCGCTATAAAATGTTTTACGTAGGTCATGGCAGAGCTGATAAATATTCAGCAAACCATCCTGCAAGAGGCAACACTCCACAAATTTGCCCACAAAAGCAATGTGTATTGAGTGAAACAGTTACTTATTGATAATGGAGGTTACAAGAGTTAGGACATCCATGCACTCAGGTTCTCTCCGGTATGTCCTGGGTCTGCCTCCTTGACATCCTGACCAGATGCCACAGCCACCTCATGTGGTCCCTCTTGATGCAGAGGAGCTACTCTAAGCCCCTCACGGATGACTGATCTTTTCACTCTACCTCTAAGGGAGAGACCAGACACCCTGCAGAAGAAGTGGATCAACCGGTAAATCAAGAGATTCACCTTACAGCTCCTTCTTCACGCCACAGACTGATGCAGAGTCTGTATCACTGCAGGAGATACATTGCTCCTTTCTTCCCACACCCATGAACAGACCACGAGGTACTTGAATGAGTCCATTTGAGGCAGGATCTCATTCCTGACCCGTGGAGGGCACTCGGCCCCCTACAAAGCACAAGAAGACTGTTTGGGCGAACTCTGAGGATTGTCAGATTTTGAATTGGGTCCCTGTGGTAGTTTGGGACTGACTGATTCCAAACATGACCGAAAATAGACACAAATGTTGATTGGTTTTCCTAAATTCAATGATGTCCATGAATGTTTTCTTTTGCTGAAAACACAGAAATACTGTAATTTGTTTGCTTTTATGTAGAGGACAAAGGAAATCTGAAATTATTATTTGAAAGGCAGAAATCAAAGGATTTGGACTGTTCGGAAAAGTAATTTAAAAAGCGGCAAGAGCAACGTTTTTCTGAATATAGATGTTGAACTAGAGTTTGACCATTTGCTTTAGTTCTTTGGCCGCTCCGGAGGAGAAAAGCTGAAGGTGAGAGGATGCCCATTTGCTCATAAATAGTTGGTTGACTCATGAACAATTAGTCCCCCCCTTCTGAAATGACGACCAACTACACCCCTGGTCTGTAAATTCATCTCGATATGTCTTGAACCAGAAGTTATTTATTCTTTTGCATACTGCAAGTTTGAAAGTCAACCTGCTATGCGATGTAAATGTCATAACAGCTGATTCAATGATCTGAGAAGCTCTCCTGTTGCATGAGTCTGAAGCAGCATGCTGCGAGAGCTGTCACGTTCCATGCCTGTCGCTCACTGCCTGAACACATTAAAGCAAGCAGACAGGCAGATGGATGTCACCGCCGGCCTTCCAGTAAGTGTTTCACTAGACCTGTTTGATAAATTACTGTGCGCTCATCATACACCAAGGCAAAATTATTCATATAAAGTCACTTCACATTTCAGCATTATTATTGTTGATTCACTGTTACTTCTTGCATAATCCAGTTATTGATGATTCTGTTGTTGCTCCCCAAACATCAATTAATTTCTAATAACAAATTGTTTTCAGATAACAAAAAGCAAGAAATCATTGGAAAGCATAAGTAAACTTTGAATAATTATGTTTGACCAAAAGTTGTTTTTGGTGTTGGTAAATGAATTAATCATTAAAAAGAGGTAATGAATAAACATACGTTATTATTAAATTAAAAATTAATATCCATCTCTCAAACTTCTGTTCCACTTGTCCTTAAGACTGGACTGGTCGACATCAAATTGTAGTTCATTGTCACGTGTGCGAGATAGAGGACCCAAATGCAGGAGGCAAAAATTAAGTACTACATAAGGTATTTCATTAAAAGTAAAGGCAAACAAGGTTCCGGGACTTTCAAAAATTCTATAGTGCACAAACAATGCTCAAACGAAACAAAACAAACACTAGGACTTGACTTGGCCAACAGAACAATGACAAATCCCAACAAACGAACAAGGACTGAAAGAAAGCGAGTTGACGATACAACGAGGAACACCTGGACAAGACACAGAGGGCGGGAGGGAGCTGGTTGGCTATCATAAGGAACCGGGATGACAAGTACAGGTGGACTCAATAACTTAACGAGAGACAGACAAAAGAAACACGAGGAAAAACATGAAACTAAGTCAAAAACCAAACTCAAAAGACAGACTGTGACAGCACATACTGCATAAACGAACAACTACTCAAACTCACATTTGCATATACAGTATGTACAATTTAGAGTCTTTAAATAAATTACACAAATAAATAAATAACTCTAAGTCTAAAGTCAGTCACGCATAATCTTTCCAGCAATGAAGGTCACATCTCATCATAGTTCTTATATTACAGCTACTCTACACATTGTAAAGTCACACCTCTCTTGAATATCACATCCATCTATAGAGATCTATTTCATTTCATTTTGTAGGCTTTCAGTATTTTACAACTAAGATAAGTTGCGTTGTATTCATTTAATATGCTTGTATTGCCAGCAGTTACACAAACAGCAAAGTCAGCATTGTTTGCGTCGGTAGAGCAGAACGAATGGACTTGAGTTAGACATACAGTATGTGATAAAAAAGAAATACTAAAACAAAGAGAGAGATTATAATGTGGATGTGACACATCATCCACTGAGATGCCACTTAAGCCTCCCATAAAGAAGTTGTGGATGGTCAGGACTAGCAAGGCCTTCTCTGCTGAGCCACACACAATCAGAAGCACTGACCTAAACCTAAATTATATTTGTTTCATAACAGTGGATGAATTTATACAGCCTCCAACCAGCTGTCACCTTACCGTGGTGGAGATGTCGATGAATGAGCTCGCCTTGACAGCTTGGGTTATGGTACCAGTCCACTTGAGAGGGGATGGACTCTCTCACTGTAGAGTTGCCCAAGGTTAAAGGTGCCGAGCAGATGTGGGCATAATTATTACCCCTGGCTCGCCACCTGTACGTTGGGGTTCATCACGGTGGACGAGAGGTTAGCCACACGCCGCCTTCGGGTGGGGGGACGGAAGGGTCATGACTGTTGTTTGTATCTCTGAACAAAACAGTAGCTCCCAGTAGCCTTTCTTTCTCCTTTGAAGTCCTCGGAGGGTTGCTGGAATATAATAAAATGTATTTTCACATAGTCACAGGGCCAGAGCACTGGCCCTCGATGACGTCAACATTCTGTCTCGTTGGTCAGAGCAAGCCAGGTTAATTAATGCATTTTATAACCAGCATCTAAGGTGATGTATTTTATTTAAATGCTTTATTTTTTCATGTTTGATCATATAAATATTGATTCTGGACTGTTCCAGATGATGTACATGGCAGAGTTGTCTGATGCCATGCAAGTGCTGGTATTATGAGGGTAAGTCCCTGAAGACGCAAGTGCATGGCCCACCCAAAAAGCTGAGCAGAGATGATGAGCCCTCCTCATATCCGTAATTGTTTGGGCAGCACTTGACATGAATACGATTGCATTTATTGAAAACACATATGACCACTGGGAAAATTGCCAGTGTCCATTTGCAATGCAAAACTCTCTCTTGACTTGAACATTTCACTCTTTGCCAACTGAACTGTCTCCACTCTGCACTCTTCCACTCATAGACTGTCTGCTCGTTATTGCTGAAAATAAATAAATAAATCAACAGCAACCTTTCTCCACCGAAAATGCTGAAATGAAAATTATTGTCTTGTATTTACATTTTAGAATAAATACAATGGGTGTACTTCACCTATAGCCTCTTTTCTTTGTTCTTAAGGCTTTCCATGTGTGGCTTGATTGCTAGTAAGTCATTAGTTTAGCTTGGAAAAACTAATAAGAGCTGAAAAATAGACACCCAACTGTGTCCACTTAGTATGATGAGATTGAAGCGGTTTGAAACAGGAAAATAGCTGTTGCCTTAAGACATGATTGTTTCATTTAGAGTGTTAAATAATTCCGTCTACGTTAAAACTGTCACATAGAGCAAACAATCCAGTGTTTTGTTTTGCCCAAATATAATGTGTGTCCTTGAGGTCTAACAAAAAAAATAAAAACTTTTGAGTGCATTTGCTTGGTCATAAAATATTTGCAAGGCAGATTTTTAAATCACCTTAAATAATGCATTGTTTACATCAATTTTTAGTAGCTCATTCTTCCCTGCTATTAATGGTGCATCACTGCTTTTCTCTTCAAACTATACAACCACCAGCATGTGTGAAACCTTAAGCACACCTTAATAATTGCCCCTTATGTGAATCCACCTATGGATGTACGGATCTCTGTGTCCCCAAAGAGAACAAGACTGAACAAGTAGATGGAACAATTCAGTCCGAATTTTAAACGTTGAACCATGGAAGAGAACTGTGGATAATGACAGAGATTTTCTTCTTCTATAAACCACTACAAGGGATGTGAAATTGACTCATAGATTTAATTTACATGTCATGATTACATGACGTTTACATGATTAGGGGAAGGCAATTTAAGAACACCCAACTTACTTTCCTGTCCTTCCACTACCCATTTGCAGAGTGAACCTGTGTGTAACCTAACTCAGAGGTTAAGTTGCACGCTATAACCATGTTCCTGGCCAACTGTGATCTAATTGTCCAAGTTGAAGGTTACCGACACCTGTGGTGAAACTTGAAGGTGAGGGCCTCGTGAATGACGATTTTGCTTTGAGTCAACGGAGTATACGAATAACTACGGAAGCATGGAGCTGCCAATGGGGAGTAAACAGTTTTTGACTGGGAAATACGTTCAACCAGGGGCGGAGTCTGAACGTGGCTAATGGGTGGACCGGGAAAAATCAGGATGGGCCTGAATATTTTTCTCACTCAGCACAATCCCCCTCTCCCGATACATAGTATATTCAAATAAAATGACAAACTGAATAATATGAAGTTCAGATCTTCCTGAGATAACCACAATTATGCCATTTTTAATATTCAATAAAATAAAAAAAACACAATGAAACACAAATTCAAATCAATTTAGTAATAATTTACTAAAAATGTAAAAGTATATATTTTTTCATAAATCTCACTGGGTGGGCAGTCTGTTCATCTGGGTGGGCCTGTGCACACCCAGGCCCACCCATGGCTCCGCCCCTGCGTTCAACCGTATTTGCAAGATCGTTCGAACGTACTAGTAGGCTAAAGGATAAAAACATTTTTTTCCCATAATGCCACGGGGTACAGACTTGCATTGACTTGCACGTGCATTCGCAAGTAAAAAAAAAACACACTCTATTTCTTTAGCATTTTGCTAACATTATACCGCTAACTTTGAAACTTAAGTAAGTAAACATTGTTTATTCATATTTTCATGTGTTTATTTTGTCTGCAATGCATGATTTTCATTCAGCATTCTTTTCCATAATGCCATGGGGTGTTGACTTACCCCATTTTTACTTGCGCACGCATTATATAAAATCTGTTGTATAATGTCAACATTTTGCCTAATTTTATTGCTTTGTTTTAAGGACACTCAGTGATAAGTGCCATCTGTTAGTGTTGACAATTATGTTGTTGTTTTTTAGATTGTAACAGTTTTTTTGGGGTTTTTTTTTTCAAATAAACAGCAGCGAAGCAGCATGCACTGTAATAAATTTGTGTTGGCGAAGGTCTTTACTCTCCTGTCACTATAATTACTCAAAAACAGTTTTTTTTAATGGCTTATTTCACCAAGATGCAGCGCATTAATTCAACCACATGACAAAGATGCATATTTTAACTGTCTAACTACGTATCAGTGAGAACAGTAATGTCACATTTAGTCCATAAAAATTAATCATGCAATACGTATATAAATTCAATGAAAACTTTCTCAAATTGTCACATAATAGGAAGCTATTTATTTGGAACACCAGGAAAAACGATTCATATTCCATATGTTGTGGTCATCTAAATGATTAAAAAGATATATTTGCATTTTCATCGACCACTTTGACTTCTTGAATACTAGGTAATGCATACAAAGTGAACATAGCACAAGACAGAAAACAAGTGGGCTGACAGAGGCTTGGGAGGGCAGTTTATAAAAGTCTATCATACTGAAAACCAGCACGACTCATCCCACAGAGTAAACATTCATCATAGTTCACTTGAGTCAATCATGAGACACTTTTAAGAGATGCTACCTTCGATGATCCCAACTGCAGGCATTCAGCAGAAGTGACATTAATGGCAGTTTGTCAATTCAAACGAGCATTGTTGTCATTTGCTGAATTTGAATGCCAACTTGTCTCAAATAAATAGACATTTTTTCAAAGGTGCAAATAAGTTCCATCTGCTGCTACACTGTTAAAGGATGCTTCCCTTAGCTGAAACAGGCAGTGTTGCTGAACTGAAAACATTCTGCACTCTCCCTGACGTAGCTGCTCACCTGAAATCTATGCTGACACTACAAGTGCTGCTAGCAGTCAAAGGCAGCCCCCCCACCTGTTCCTTTGCATCTTATTGCCATCACTCCTGCTGTGTTATTGTAAGGATTCATTTTAGAGCCTACAACCTCCATTTCTCAATGCTGCACCCCAAAAGAGTATACTGTACATTGTTCACACTCACAAACCATCCTCATGAGTTTGCCCGAGTTTTTCGTGTCAAAAAAAATGACCAGTTAATGTGATTATCTAAAGCCACTTAGCTAAATCATCTGTTTTCTCAAACACCAAAAATATATTAAACTGTGAATTAAAGTAAAGTTGTATCCCTATATGAGTAAAAGAACATCATGTGTTCACTTACAGTAAGTGGTTGTCTCCCTAATGATTCATATGAATAACTGAATGATTATGGGAAACGAATGCCAATTTCATTTTCATGATAAAATATACATAATGTGAGTTTGTTAGTGAAAAATGGACCATTGTGACAACAAAGGCCCTTAACGAAAATCTTACCATTTTATCACCTCCCTATGTGTGCTTTATCACACGACACTCTTTCTGTGCAATTTGCATCCACACAAAAGCACCTGAAAGGAGACTGTTAACTTCATTGTCACTTGTGTCTGCTGTATCTAAAAAGGGCCACCTGCTAGCCTTATAAATGCTGGCAAAGCCTCCCGGCTGGTGAGTGACGGCATGCCATTTTACCCGCACACCCACACACAGTAATAAGGCACTGTGCTGTTTCCTCTTTTTAAATGGAGAAGGTCAAATCTAATTTGGGGTATTTTGCTGGGTGAGAGAGGAGGTGAACGTGTGCCATGAAGACAGGAAGGGGGTGTTGTGACAACATGATGGAGGGAGGTAAGTATTTAGCTCTGTTGCCATGGTGGTAGATGGTGTGGGGATGTTGAGCTGCCCTCACACTGATAAGTACGAACAAACAAAACAGAATATGCCTGTGCACACACTCAGGCAGAGGTGGAAAAAGTACTCATATTTTGTACTTAAGTAGAAATACAGATACCTTCAAAAAAAGAGAGAGAGAGTGAGAGAGAGTCTGGTTACGCGTAAAACAGGCATTAAATGAAACATACTTAACTCATTCACTGCCAGACATTTTCAGTCTTTTAGCCTAAGGTTTGAAAAAAATTGAAAAAATATAAATAAGTTCCCGGGATCGAATGACTGTACTGTGAAAAGATAAATAAATGTGTCAATGACAGTGAATGAGTTAATGAGAAGATTGAAAAAAATCTGCGCGGAGGCGGGTTCAACATTGCGTTGGTATTTTCGCAGCCAACTCGATTCGCCACCAATCGAGTGTTAGGGGAGATGACTTCTCATTTCATGGCAACTATGAGACCAAGAAACAATGAATATACACTCTCTTTTCAATCCAGCACCACAATTCCAATTCACTGTAGTGTTTTCTTTATCGGTCTTTTGTTTCTCTGAGGGCTGGGTAGGTATACATAAACATAATGAATGTTGACTTTTCATCCGGGTTCGTTCAAGGTCGCAAACGGTCGCAAAAGCATTCACATTGTGATTCGCAAAATCACACTACCCACGCGCAGACGCGTTCAGAATAAAGTACCGTGTGCAGCCAACTTCAATTGACCTTCACCATCATCTACACTGAAGTCCTTTGCAAGCATTGCATTTTTCATGAATAACATAAATTACATATTAAAAAGATTGTATTCAAGTAAGCCTGCCCTTATTTACCATATGAAGAGAGCACACTAGTTTCATTGAATTTCTGCTGTTCAGCAGAACGAAAAACCTGCATTTCAATTGACCTGTCTTTAAAAACTGCATTTCTATGTAGTTACTTTGGCTAAGTCTGTCATACAGATCACAAGCCAAAGCATGGTTGAGAGTCAAAATAATAGCAAGAGTTATACTAAATGAATCACATTTAAAAACCCATCACAATGTCAATTTGGTATTTTTGTGTTCAATTTGAATGTATAGTAAAAAGTTGAGGAGTTTATTTCTTCTAATTGTCAATAATCGTTGCCACAATTGGGCAGCAATGCTCCTCATTAAGAGCCATTAAAGTTGTCAAATTGAGATCTGATTATTGCACATTGTTGCTTTAAAGTTTGAGCACACTAATCATTTATGACTTTACACTGTCAAATGAAACATTTTCTTTGGAAAGACATTCAATATGTACAAATCCTTGCATATTCCTGTTTGCATTGTAATATGCTTACATGTTGCATAAGATTAGATGAGCATTAGGGGGATGAGCCATAACTAGTTACCTTCTGTAAAGTATTTCTATGTTCATGCTTGTACTATGTATTATTCATGTAAATGTTGCATGTTCATGTTACTAGAATTCTAGGGAATTGCATTCCTCTTCATGATATTAAATGAAAGGCTATCATTGGTGGTCTTGTGTTTGATATTTAGCATTGTTTCTTCAAAGAAATTGGACCTTGCGTTTTCGAATGTAGATATGTAATTCAATTTCCTCATGAGGGAAGATGATGAACTGTAATAGCTTTTCTGTTGCAATTATAAGTCATATAATTGTACATTACCGGTCAAAATTTTGTACGAATATAAGGCATTAAAATTTTAGGAATACGACTCTACTCAAGAGGGCAGTTAAAGGGGACAAAAATGAAATCCGAGCAACGGTTTATAAACCATGGAAAACAGGATGCTGCACCAAAAGCAATTAGCGTAGAACAAGCTCAACAAGAGGCTCTTTATCTCTCCGCTTTTAGCAAGAAAAAGACAGAATGACGAAATGTGGGGAAATGACCAAAATAAACACGCACAGATAGATGATAGGGACAAGACCATTTTAATGAAATCAGGGTTGAGATGGAGGAGGGAAATGATTGATAAGACACTCAAACCTTACCGAGCAAATATTTGTCATGGAAAACATTTGTCAGATTCGGTGTTATTTAAAAGCTTGGATCTTTGATCCGTTAGGATTTTATCAGGCAATCAAACACAAACAAACTTTTTCCAATGTGACAATTAGTAGACAAGACAAGTAGACTGCAGCATTTTTTAAGGGTGTAAGAAGGGGGCCTTTGCAACAACATGTGGTGATTTGTTGTTGTTGTATTTTTACAAGTATTACGGCCACCATGTGAAGAAAAAGAATTAAACGAACATTATGAGGTAAAAGTTATATCTCTCCAAGAATTAAGTCCTAGTTATATAATTATAGATTTTTATTGTCCAATCAGAGTTCAAGTTTCTATGTGCTGCCATGTCAATTTAATTTTCCCAGGGCCTTCAAAATCACTAGTGCTGGCCGATGTAACTCAAAATTATATTAGCAATGACGCTTTTTTTTTTTTTTAATCAATCAGATTTTAAATTCACCTCAGAGTGTCAGAGAGCTAGCCCGCAACAATGTTTCAGCACTTTATCACCCTCTGATCGGTTACAAGAAAAACCTGTCTGCAGCAATCTGCACGTATTAATATTTTTAATAATCAGCATCTCTGGTGGGAATGATGGTTTTCATGTAATTGGTTTTGGGTTTTGTTAGCTAAATATTGGTTTTGAACAGCTCAAAATGATGTACAGTACATGAAATAGGAGTGTATTCAATTGTGTTTTTGTACAATATTGATTGTTTCTATAATTGTTACATGATATTGGAATGAAGATCCAGATACAAAACATACACCCCGCCATTGATCTTTAGTACTGTATATACAATTTAGCGCAAGTGCTATGCAATTGTCGAACAATTTATCAGTGTTATTGCTCATTTTAATATAAATAAAAAATATAGTGCTGACACATCCAAGTAATATTAACCCGCCAGGGATATACAATTTAGTTCAAGTACTATGCAATTGTCGAACAATTTATCAGTGTTATTGCTCATTTTAATATAAATAAAAAATATAGTGCTGACATATCCAAGTAATATTAACCCGCCAGGGATATTCATGTTCATCCATCCGCCACAAATATTAGGACGTGTCTTCAGTTTTAAGACAACGCTGTGATGAAAGTATGTGCAAATGTCAGCCTACAAAGCACAAGTTTGCACAAGTATTCAAATCAAAGCCGAAGCGCATTTGTGAACATGAAAAAATAATAATATTCACCTTTTCATCAATTACTCTAAATATGAAGTATATGGCAGAAATAGATGGTATTGTAGCTTTCAAGAAGAATGTATATAGCTCAAGTATTTCCAAACTGCTGTCCCTGGACGTCCACATTCACACGAGCACATTTCATTTTCCGCAAAATCCATTAAACACTCTGCTTACTTGATTGCTTGAGAGGCAGACCCTTCACGGAGTTACTGCAGCTATTTGGACTTATTTGCATGGCGCTGGATTTAGTGTGTGATTGTCCTCAGTCAAGTAGAACATTGAGTTCTTGAACTCCTGTGGAACTCAATGCAGCAAATTTAGTCGCGTAGCCACAAAGTGCACCCAATTATTCGACATTTAAATTGGAAGGGTTTTGAAGGGAGAATGTTTAAGAGATTTAAGGTAGAGGGAGATATTTAATTTTTTTTAAATCATTGATTGCCACTCAATCACAACTTGATATTTCTGTCAAAACTCACCAAGAAGAAACTGTCGCGAATTTCCACCAATAAATTCAGGGAAAATATATTCCCAATTATTACCCTCCATGTCGGCTCCTTGCGCACTTGTTCCCAATTCATCTTAATCGGATGAGAACACCTGTAACAGGTTGTTCCGACTTTTTCTGCGGAAATGTTGGCATTCACGCGAGTCCAAACGTGCAGCCAGTAACGCCTTGTAAGATGGGATCATTGTCTCGGCTTAGGTAAAATGGACTCTTAAGTAGCACAATAGGTCTCTCGCCTGATGTGAAGATGATTCGGTATCACGGTGCTTGAAATAGTCTCAATAAATATTGTTGGTAACATACAGAAGTAACTATCACTAGAGAATGTGGCCAGAAGCCACACCCAAATGGTTTGCTCGGAGGGAGGGGCTAAGCATATTTAAGGTGTTTCAAATCCATTTGTTGGGCGGCTGAGCCAAGTGACATTGGGGGTGAGCGTGCAGAGCGTGAGCTAAGCAAAGTTAAAATTGAACTTGTCACACTTTTGAAATTGTTTTCATTGGAATTCAATTGTAAATATTTTACTTTGTTTTGGTTTGCTTTATTTTTGTTATTTTGTCACTTGGGTTATCACTGTAAATATCTTTTTTTACGTGTTGGGGCAATTTGGGGGTAATTAAAAACACTCAACTTCATTTTTTTCGACTGTGCCATCATTTTCGTTAACGTTTCGCAAACGAACTAGTGACAAAGGTCAAGAAAATGATGTCTTCCACTCAAAATAGGAAGAAGATACGTTACCAAATTTAAACACAAACCTAGCTGCCTATTTTGCTCTATCAGCCAGGAAAGATTTCAACCAACATCAACCTCAAAAGTAAACAGTGTTTGTTTGTTTTTACAGAAGAACCGTTGACAGTTCATTTGAAGTGCAGTAGGAGGTACTAAATATGTGTCCTCCAAAAACGTGTATACTCAACACTTAATAGTATTGCAAATTTGTATTGGTGGCTCAATTGGACAAGCAGCTGTTGTGACAGGTGCCGCATCAGCTATGATGCAAGTCACTTTGTTCACACAGCTGATGAATCAGCCGACTAAGTTGGGCATTTTGAATGACATGCTGGACAAACATACAGCAGCATGATATTAAAGTCTTTGAGTGAGTTGATATTTGCGAAAACGTACACAAAATAAGTTCTTGCACTTGACGTTTGCTGTTCAATAGTTTTGTGCCAAAGAGAGCCCTTTGCACAGGGAAGAATATCAGTATATGATTATATTGTGTTTGCTTCAAAGCCTTTGCAGTTGAGAAGTGGATTGTTTATATATGGGTTTAAGCATTCAAATCTATTAAGATGCTCTTCTTTACATCGGTTCAATTAAAAAAATAAAAATAAAAAAAAGAGACATATACAGTACACATATGTACTACCATATTAAATGATGCAATGGCCATCAACTTTTGAATGTGTTGGAACGTATGTGTAAACTAGTTCAAGAGTCAAGAGCTTTCTCATAAATCTCCATGTCAAGAAGTCAAAGCCATTAAAAAAAAATGGCAGCCTCCTTTAGGCTAACTTGAAAGTGTATCCAGTTGAAAATAAATCTTTGGAACAAATGAAGTTTAGAAATGCCTTCACCCTTGCTGTCTGAATGAGGTCACAAACCCAATAATAATAGAGCCAGTTTGGAGCCACAGGCTGGATGTTCTCGTGATGGATCATTGCGAGGAAGGGAGAAGAGAGCCGGGCCTGCGATACCATCAGGTCATGGTGACGGGCTCTGAAGCAGCAGATCTGAGGGAGCGTCAACTGTTATAGGTACTGTTGTCTGTTTCTGTACTCCTTCACGGTCTTCATGTCCCCGCAGCAGCCATGCTAGGCAAACATCAGCAGATCAATCACTAGGGACGCTTCACCTGCCTTTCCTTTGCTTCCTTTCCTCGAGCTATCATGATCCATTCACGTACAACCTTGGCTTGGCAGCTATTGCTTGTCAAGTATTGAAAACACAGTGCACTGTGTTGTACATGCAATTGTTTCTTTTCCCGTGCAGGTTCGAATAAGATCCATAGTAGACAAAGAGGGACAGAAAGTAAGGACAATGTCATTTTTCAGCCGAGCTTATGTAAAATATTATGTAAGAGGAACTTCTTAGGTCATTGAGGAGAAGATAAAATAATTCATATATATATACATATATATATATGTTCAATTAGATTGAATTTGAAAAATGTCATCAAATATTCAGTCAAAGTAAAATGTGAAATGAAGGGAACTGAATTTTTAAATATGTACAAGTGAAAAATTGGCTTGCAGACCATATAATTACAAGGCATAGCACAACCTTTTGAAAGGTGGTACATGTGGAGGAGATGAAACTAAAAGAAGATCAGAATGCAGTAGCTGTCTTCAGTGCACTTCTCAAGAATAATGTAAGCATCCGATCAATTATTGCGTTGACCTCTGGACTGTAATCTCCCATTGTATTATTCTTTTTTATTTTATTATTTATTATTAGTTTATTTTATTTGTGATTTAAGGTGTTGTTAAGATTGTATGAGCGGCGAGCAGTCCAGGGTCCCAAATTCGGCTCACCTGTGACCGCAAACAGGATAAGGGGTATACAAATCAATGGTGCTATCTGTAGTGTAGCGGTATTGGACTGCATCACAAGTGGAAAAGCACCAAAAGTAATCTAATTGGCAAAAGGGTCATTTTTACGTGCGGATTGTTTCACATATCGAGCTGACGGAAATTGCTTGAGAAAAGGTCAGACAGCACATAACATGGAAGGTGATGGGAAGATGCTCTGATTGTCACACCCATTAGTGGAAAATCAGATCAACAATATGGCACTGACCTCTTAGATAAACCATACAGATCTAGTTCTCTGTCACAGTTCTCACCTCAAAGGAGGCCGATTGGTTGATTGGTTTATTTTATTTATTTATTTTTCAGTGTGCAAGCTTTGTAAGATGTCATGATATTATCAGTTTTACCAAAGAATATAATCAGTATAGTTAGAACGGTTTCTCAAAACACTACCTGTAGAGTTCCAGGTTTTATGATGGCAACAAGTATGACTTTGGAACAAACAGATTCACATTACATTTCTGATTGGAACAACTTGGAAGTCAACCAGTGTGACAATTAAACCAATGGAGACCATTTTATTATACAAACATATAACTGAAGTGTGTATACACCTAAACATATCGTCGCTGTCCTGTGAAAAACCCGCATGTCCATTTTTTTTTTTCAGTTTTCTTATTTTTACGTGAATGGCGTTTCCGCGTTACAGACATCGCATTAACGTGAACATTTAAAACGATTCCAAATTTGGACACAAGTGTTTTTCACAGGACACCGACGATATACTATTTGTGTTTGTTATCACAATTACCTAATCCCAATTTAGTGCAGCTAACCAGTTTAGCACTACAGTATTACAAATATGTATAATGTGATATACTGTATATATGCTTGCTGTTTTCTAACTTGAAAACTGTAGAATAGAAATACCATAAACACTTAATCAGCGAGGAATAATTCTTAGCGTGCATTATTTTGTTTCCAGTGACAGGCCATCCATCTTTTAATCCCATTGCTGTGTGAACGCTAGCCCATTGCTTTTGTGCAATACATATTGGATTTGCCAGAATGCATTTCCATCTATGCCAACGGGACCATAACAATCTGGCTCCATCTATCCATGAGCTTTATTTCGAGATGGATTCCTTGCAGGACCGGGGCATGTCCCAGCTCCCATTATGCACAAGTCAGTGGTCGGAATGGTCGCAACGTTCCTATCTTATTCCCAAACTGCGTGAGTGTACATACAGTCCATTATTTTGGAGACATAAAAGGTGCATGAAAATCAGAGGGGAAAAACATTAAATTAATAATAGCTGGAGGACATTTCATAATTTAGATTCGGTTAATAAATAAATACTCATTTCTGCTATTTCATTCATAGGTTTGTATGAATCTGAATGAATGATGTTTTTGGCTGTGTTGCCCATTACTTGGCTTCATTTCACTCTTACGCAGCAGATTTCACACATAAGCTATTTTGCCTATTGAAGAAAAGAAATGTTTAAAACATTACCTTTATGATGGTACTTTTGTTCTTCTCCATATGTGATCATTTTAAAGGGGATAGTCAAGCCACCACCTTTACATTAGCCCAGGAGGTGAGCAACAATTAAAATAACCAAAATCTGTCTATGTTATAGTGTTATAGTTTCTGTTATTCTATTGTAAGCAAAAATAAATGGATGGATGAATATTTTGCAGTGGTATTTAACTCATTCACTGCCATTGACATATTTACTTGTCTTTTCACAGCCCAGCCATTCAATCCCAGGAGTATATATATAAATATATACTGTATATATATATATATATATATATATATATATATATATATATATATATATATAATATATATATATATATAATATATATATATAATATATATATATATAATATATATATATATAATATATACATTAGAGTATGCATTAGAAATGGGTAGATTGTACAGATGGAACCCACAATTTTGGCATGGCAGTGTAAATTACCGTTGCTATGGTAGTGTGTTGTGATTTGCCGGTGAGTTCGGGGTGTGCACCGCCTACCACCCGCTAGGATAGGCTCCAGCATGCCCGCAATAAGTGGTTCAGAAAATGGATGGGTGGATCGATTATACTGTGATTATTTGTTGTGTGGCTCTTTGTGGGCTGTTTTTAGGCTCTTTGAGATCTGTAGTGGTAATGGGTAACCATGAATGTCAAATTGGAAAAAAAAAAGAAACAAAAATGCCAAACAGACAATTTTGGTTACATATACAGCTGTGTTTTTTCCTTTAATCATTTTAATTCCTTGAAACAGGCAGGAGCCCGCATGTGCTCATTAGCTTGACTTTTTTGCGTGTTTTTTTTTTTTTTTTTTTTTTTTGATGAAGATGCTTTCAAAAAGTACTCAACTTTGCATTTTCTCTCTCCTGTATAGCATAAAACCTTTGCTGCAGCTGCAAATGGCAAAATAAGAGCGAGTTTTCTGAGAAGCGTAATAAGGACATGCATACTCCAATTTGGGCCTCCTTAATTTCCACTTACGTCTGCACCAACATATGCATAAATTCCACTCAAAACTAGAGCTCATGATTGCTTTGATCCATTTGCGTAAGTCATCACATGATAGTGAAAGGGCTCCCAGAGGCAGGGACGTTTTAAAAGAGACTTGCTTACGACTTGTTTCGGAAAACATGTCGCGAACATCTGGGCAATTTAATACTCAGCCGCACACGGGGGGGTTTAATTAGCAGTATGGATCAGGCCTAATAAATACATCAAGTGGATTTCAAAAATGTAAAAAGCATAGTTGAATGGCGTCTCAAGCCCATTCTGCAAGTAGCGTATACATATTTCTTTTTCCAGCATAATTTGCAGGATCTCATTTGTATGGTACAGATTGGCTAATGCCGGCATCCACACTGCACTCTGCAGTATCACGGTTGAGTGGAAATACACGCTGATTTCTTTTATTTATTTCTTTATTTTATTGTACATGATGGGAAGTAATTAGCAGTAATGTGATCAGGAGGTTAGGAAAGAGCCATTTGATCTCGCTGCGCTGCTTCCCTTCTCTGTGGGGGAGCCCGCCTATCACCACCAACTAGTGAGGCTGAAAGATTTTACTACAGCTTAAATAAGATGTCGCACCCCTCTGATTTCTCCTCTTCATCTCCTTCCCTTGTTCTAACACTCACCGGAGTTTTCTCTTCTGGCTCATTTTTGTGCAATCACACACTCTCATCGTGTTCACCTGGAAATGCACAAATGGAGCCCATTAAGAGGCACAGCAAAGGCACAGATGTCACCAAATGAAACTGGAAAAAAAAGAGTGTCAGGCCCCTCTTATTGCTCATCGTGACAATTTAGCTTTCAAGCAGATGTTTGCCACCTCGGTGTTAAAGGGAACAAATGTGCCAGTTATAAGAGGGGGGAAGTGATCAGAAGATAGCCAGACCCTCGCTTTTATTTCAGTAAGAGGCTTGACGTCATTCCCTTCGGTTGAATTATTCCTTGCAACATCTGTGCCATTAGTCTGATAATTGTATTTCTTGCTAAATTTGTATGACTGAAAATAATCATTTTTCCTATTGCCAGATGGGCATGTCGTCAGTGGTAGTGTTCTGCAGTAAAACAAATGATCCAAATAAATGTGAATTTTGCAATGTTTCTCCCGCCCAAAAAAATGCACATTTTGACACGAAAACAAATGTAAATTTTAATTGAAATAAAATCCTCACTTGCTACCTTGGTGAATACTTCTTTTTTTTTTTTTAATAAACCATTCAATTGGCATTCCAATATGCAATCTGCACGGTATGCTTGCAAATCCGTAACACGGACTATATCAGTATGCTAAATGCGCTGGGTTTTTTTGGGACAATTTCCACTCCCTGCAAAAGGATCCACCTCCATGAATGTGAAATGGGACTTTCATGGGGTTCTCTCTAAATGTAAAACAGTTGATCTGGTTGACTGAACCAATATGTTTCCTTTCTCTGTCCACTTCCTGTTGGCTTTGTATTTTTTGTCCACTGGAACTCAGATGCTTGACGCCATCATGTGGATGCTAGCTTATTGTTTATGTCAACTTGTGTTTGTTTGTTTTTTATATTTACATTGCAGTGTTTTAATCAATGTATAGTTTATTGACTGACAGTACACATGATATTTTTTAAGGATTGCGAATCTCAAGAGAGATATGAGAGCTTCGAGCTTCATATCCTCCAAGCTAAACACTTCCCTTATTAACCCGAAACATATTTTTTTCAAGAATATGTTCCCAGCAGGCCCACTAGTTGATACATGGCATTCTGATTAAGGATTCTGATTGCGTTTCTGGAATATGAGTTAAGCAGCAAAATCCACCCGCTTTTAGCCATCTCAGAAGGTGGCCATTTTGTCATTTCTGTCGACTGAAAATGACATCACAACTACTCATGGCTCAGGTAACCACCAATCACAACTCGGCTTCAGAAAACAGGTCCGCTGTGATTGGTCGTTACCTGAGCTGTGAGCAGTTGTGATGTCATTTTCAGTTGACATAAGTGACAAAATGGCCACCCCCAGAGATGGCTAAAAACGAGTGGATTAACTCTTATTCCACAAACGCAATATTTATCAGAATGCCTCAACTAGTGGGCTTGCATGGAACATATTCTTGAAAACATATGTTTGGGTTGACTTTTTCTTTAATGATTCAAATTTCATTGCCATAGTCACATGGAATTCACAATTCTTTGTCAACCCATCACGACCCATTAAGGGACGGCAGTGTGTTATATGCATGTTTGTGTCACGTTCCACTGCAGTTGGTCCCACAATGGAAGGATGCCGAAAAGTGGATTGTGAGCTGGAGAGAAGGATTACAAGTCAACAGCAAATCACAATCATGTTGAAACCATTAGCAATTTTGGGGGGAAATTTCGAGCATTATTATGATATAAAAGAACTTCTCAAGTATGATGTATTTCAAAATTGCCATGGTCTTCTTGCAATGCTTGATAGAACAAACACTGTTTACAAGCTGGGAAGGACAACTCAAGAGCAGTTGTTGAGGGAACGGTTGGTCCTCGCCACTTATTTCACAACTGGAAACCATTTAATCAAAGGCCAATTCTCTAACAGCGAGATCCAACAGCAACTACAAAAATCTCAACAATTCCCACTCACAGCATGGGTTCAACGCAGGAGAATACAGTAGCAGTTTGAACCCACTGTGACCACTGAGTGGCTTTACTGAAGCAGTTCGGGGTTAATTGCCATTTTCAAGCACATCTCAGTCATATTGTTCAGTAACTGTGACTGAATTACCTGTAATAACTTCAGTAGGGGTTCTACAAATGGGGAGGACAAAAGCAAACTGTACTTTCCAAAACCAACGAAAGTTTTTTTAATCAAGTCATCACTGCTATTACAATTTTAATCCCTAAAAAAATGAGTGTCTGCCATCACACTTTTATTCTTTTTTACCCCCCCCCCCCATCTAAGAATACACACTTTAACAGGTAAAAGAAATAATGAGAATATCAATCACCAAAGTGGTGGGTGTGATGAGATCCTTTGAGGTATAACCTGACTCAGTAAAAAGCTCTGAGCCACAAAAGACAATCATTTTTTTTATCTCTGTCTGCGCATACATTCATACTGGACTTGCATACACAAATGGGACTGGTCCCCAAGGATGAGTAATGTACCATTCAGCACCACATTGATATGACGTTGTAGCACGTCCAAGAACGACAGAGACTATCATTGTAACGCTCCATCACTCATATCCGTGTCTCATTTACGTGCACGGAAATCCTCATTATGTGCAAGCATTTCTTTCATTTACTCAGACAGATTGTCATCCTGCATGAAGGCACAAGCAGAGTATGTGGAGAGATATGGTGCAACTTAGTGGAAAGTGGCATTAAAATGACCTTAACCAATAAAGCATCCAGAAGACTTTACAGTGTGTACGTTCAGCATTTTTTTTTTTTTTCTCTCTCACTGAAGGAAGATGAACTGGACTTGGAACATGGAGCTGTTATCGGTATTTAAGATGATTCCCACACAACAGTTTTTTTTTTTTTTTTTTATAAAAAAAATATCTGTTTACAAATCCACATCGGAGATATTTTTACAGATTTGGGGGAACAGGCAGCGGAAGGGTAAAAGCGTCCTATCAGTCAAGAAAAGCAAAGCCATTTTTATTGGTCATTATTTTTGAAGAAAGGTCGGACTGTTCTGATGCTATAGAAGCATCCATGCTAGTTTTTTTCAAAGGCTGTCGATGTTGTACAAGCCTATGGTAACATTGCCATTTATTGACTCGTTGTGGCCTGTGTGTTTCACTTTGTTTCATGTTATGTCTTGTTTTCATGTGTCCCATGTCCATGTCTTGTCTGCTCATATGATTCTCATCTGCACCTGTTCCTTGTGTCAACCAATCAGCTCCCTTCAGCCACTCACGTCTTGTCCAGCTGTGTCTCGTTGTCTCCTCAGTTTGTTAGTATTTAGTTCCTGGGTTTCTTTCAGTGTGTCACTTTGTTGCTATTTTATGTTATATAGCTTTTGACATGTCATGTTTTCTGTAATGATGAGCGTGTGCACGTGTTTTTCCCATTTTTTTGTTACTTTGACTTTAGATTTTTGAAATTATTGTGTTTGTGGTGGTACAAAAAAGTATTAGGTGGGATTTTGATATTTTCCATGAACATTGTTTGCCTTTTTTCATTAATATATATTTTTTAAGGTTACGCCTGCTCCCCTGCTTCACTTCAACCGCTTTCTGGCATTTGAGCTTGCCTTTTGCCACCATCACCACAATTATTGTCAGTAATTTGACGCTCGACAGGATGGAAATGCACCCTTTAATGTCCATCAATGTATCGTGGGAACCAAAAATTAATAATAATTTTACTTCACTCTATTTATTATATTATTCTTATGATTCTCCACTTAGCCACATTGTACTGAGCAGCCATGCCAAAGACGTATGGACCCCTTTTCTAGATTGCAATGAGTTCAGAAAAAAAAAAAAAAACACAAAGAAATCATTTTCCACATTTCCTTTTTGGGCTCAGATATTTTTTTTTTAATTGACAAATGGTGTTTTTTTTATTACTAATTTAAAATGTAAACAATGAATTTTCAACAATGGTTTTTCCTTTTTTTTTCCATTCAAGGGTAGTTTCATTGTGTCATTGTTTTGTTGATCTTCGTTGGGGCCTCTCGAAAAAAATCACTCAATTTTGTTGGATTATATTGTTTGAAATTGAAAAAGTTAAAAATGATTCATCGACAGAACAGTGGTTGGGGAAATAAGGGCATTTACCAGAAGATGCCATCCATCTCCTTACTCCTAAATTAACATTATGGCTTGTCGGAGCATTGAAAGCACTATCAATGACTGTCAAAAGCCAAGCTGCTATCTCCGGGGGGTGGAAAAGCAGAAATAGAAGGGGAGCCCAAAAACGGGGGAAGAGATGCAAAGACAGGTGATAAAGTGAGTCAGTGTAAAAGCCCTTTGAGGTATCCAAAAGGGACTGATCACTTTGACAGAACTGAGCAGAGCACAAGGGTGTGTGTGTGTGGCTTGGAATTCCATTGGGCACTATTTATTTCCATGTATAGTATACAAACCCGAGGCTGGAGTGTTTTGCCCGTTATGATGCTATTGTAGACATGGAATCCATTCACTAGCTAAGGCTACCATTCTCTGGGGCGTTGGATTAATTTCATTATGCAAAACAACCTTTGTCTTAATTTAAATGTGCTTTTCGTAAGAACAACTTTTGGCCAATCGAGTGTGATAAGTTTATACTTTTCTTATAGAAAAAACAATGCGTTTGAGACTGATACAGTATTATTTGTCTTTTACAAATACAGCACTGTACAGTAGCCTATTTAGGTGATGCTAAGAACAAGAGTAGCTAAAATTAAATACTGCTCACCACTATTTGTACATTTATAGACAACTCTGACGTCTGCGAAACCAAAAAGTAAAGAAACAGATCAAAAAGCATTTTGCAGGCAAATACAAAACTCTATAGTGATTCTGTGCGGTGCATCACAAAAGCCAGCCTGGCTTCAACATTTCTCATCAAAGAGCAAACAATGTCAGCAATGCTGGGGTGAATGCTGTGTGCAACTCAGAATATGTTATGAACATTTTATGCGTGGCAACCTCAAACCTAGTTTTGTTGTTTTGGGGGGGGGGGTACTTGGTGTAAATATTTTGAGAACCACTACACTAGACCACTGAGTCCCAGCCACTGCGTTGCGGCACATGAAAGATCACCAGGAGTTGGTATTGTGTACTTATTTACTCCTAGATAGGTTAGTACTTTACTTGGTGATAGTTCACAGAAAGCAACCAGATAGTAAGCACAGTCATTAGAGCAAAATTAGAGTCAGCAGCCTGCCACTGTTTGCTAATTACTGTGTCATTTAGTGGGTGGTTGACGTCTGAGATGGACAGCAATTTAAGGAGGTTCTTTTTCCTAGTAACCTAACTATACCTATGACCAGATAATTGTCGGACAGGTTTGCTTTATAGGGTTGCCTGTTGTAGGCATTCTGACATTTTCTGCTGGTGAATTTCCCTCTCAGGATATGATGAGCCAGTGATGTGATATATGTGAAAGCAAACGAGTGGTGATGAAAGCTCTCCTAAACACACTGACCTGTGTGTCTTCATGTTAAATTGACTTTCTTTAAAGGGCACCACTCCACAGCTAAAATGTCAGCACTGGATTGTCGCCGCTTGCGTTTCTTTGTTTAGCACTGATCGTCTCACTCCACGTGCTGAGTTCAGACAACACGGCACTGCAGATGACAATATGATGGTTTACATCATGGCATCAGTGTATAGCGGGATCTGATGAGAAGACCTTAAATATATTGGATGTATCCCAATGTTATGGATACAGTGTTATTATAAATATCTGTAACACAGATGTAATACATACATGCCTGTGAATAATGTTACATTGTGTATCATGTGTTGCTCCAATTTTTGTGTTGAAATAACTAATGCTTGAAGGGTAATAACTACTGTAAACATGATGCTAGTTTTATTAGCCCATGCAACTCAAGACAAATCATCAAGGTATTGTGCAAATAATGTACAATACAATAGCAATATGATTTTTTTTTTTGTAGTTGGTCACTAGGTTCGCACACAGCTCAGTAAGATTGAGACCTACTCCTATTTACAGAAATGCTCTAAATTCTTCAAGTTTGTGGCTGCAACTTGGAAACTTGAAGCGTCACATCCCTTCACAGTTTTCACATTCGTCTTCTTAGCTTGATTAAGGTGACAAGTCTTGAGTCTGCTTTAAATAGCCTTGCTATGTTACTCAAAGCATCTAGGGTGGGATATTGACAGGGTATATGGGGCTTGCCAAGATATTTTGTGATGTGTTATCCAACTTGACACTTTAATTCATATAAGCTTGCAGTGACAGCCTCATGATTCATACACGTTTTACACAATTCTGATGGGATTGACATTTGTAGTTATTGTTATTAGAGCCACACGTTAAGCAGCCATATCTCTCCCATACTGTAGGTGGGCAGTAGTTCATATTTAAATCCATAATGACTTAGCCAAGGTTAAAGAGTGAAAGGCACTTGTGGATACAAAAGGAGTGGGACGATGATTGAAAATGAAATCTGAAAATGGACCAAAGGCACATCAATAGGCTCTAAAATCGTTTTATGGCCACAAAGTGGTAGGAGAAATTTTGTGGAAGTCGTACTTCAGAAAACTGCTTGATGACAAGTACAAAATATTTCTTCTTTCCAAAAATCCCTAGAAACCAGAATACAATGCTGAATCTAGTGAGTTTTTTTTAAAAATAAGTTTTATTAACTTTTATTGTTTTGGGCAGTCAATTGGTTAGCATGTCCGCCTTACAGGGCTGAGGTCGTGGGTTCGAATCCTGTGTGGAGTTTGCATGTTGTCCCCGTGTCTGTGTGGGTTTTCTCCGGGTACTCCGGTTTCCTCCCACATTCCAAAAACATGCATGGTAGGTTGGTTGGATACTCTAAATTGCCCTTAGGTGTGATTGTGAGTGTGAATGTTTGTTTGTTTCTGTTTGCCCTGCGATTGGCCAGTAACCAGTTCAGGGTGTACTGGGATAGACTCCAGCACGGCCACGACCCTTGTGGCGATGGATGGATGTTTTGGGCAGCACGGTGAAACAGCGATTTACCCATCTGCTTACCAGAGTAGAGGTTCTGGTTCGGATCGCCCCGTGCTTATATGAGTTTCTCCAGGTACACCAGCTTCCTCCTTATACATTCCAAAATTATGCCTGTTAGGTTAATTGAAGCCTCTAACATTTCACAAAGGCGTGAATGTGAATGATTGTTAATATAATTGTTGTAAGGCAGATAATCACAATTTTTCAGGAAATCCCAAAAGCCAACTTGCTTGAGTTACCACTGCATCGTTCAAGTTAGTATGAGGACTTATATTGTTCTCATTTTGGTTTCGGTACAGAATTTTGTTTCATTTTTCCTTGTGTTCCTTTGTCTATTGTCTGTCTCATTAGGTTATTGGGTCCACCTGTGTTTGTCCAGCCGTGGTGTTAACCAATCAGCTCCCTCCAACCCTTTGCGTCTTGTCCAGGTGCTCCTCGTTGTCTCATCAATTTGTCTGCATTTAGTTCCCTGCTTTCTTTTATTGTCCTTTTGTCCCTGTCATACCCAGCTGCTGTTTGTTTGTTGACTAGTCAAGTCAATCAAAGTTTTTCTTGAACATTATTTTGGATCTTTGTTATTTCAGATATTTTGAGAATCTTAACATTTGTAATACTAAATACTGAAGATAAAGGGTCATTTAAATCATGGCTTGTACAGTAAAAGCTTTAAGGTGGCAGTTTGTTTCCCATTTGAAAAATAGTTTTGAAATTTGAACAAAATTCTATTCGACCCCAGGGTTTCCACTGTACAGTATTGGGGCATCCAGTGCGATGTTCCAGAAGATTCCAACATCTACATACTGTAACCAAACTTGATATCACAGTTGACTTTTCAGCAGCCGTCGGGCATATGGATACCTTTGTACAACCCCGGATTTCATATTCAGTCATACCTCGCCAAACCTCAGGGAATTATTCAGTACACATTACAAGTGATGCTTCAGTGCAAGCAGTGAAAAATGTGTGTGTGTGTGGGGGGGTGGAAGCTACACAAGGAGACAGCTGGCGGAGGAGCTGAGACATTCGACAAACCAAACAAGATAATTCCAAGAGAAGCCAACATGACTGAAATGCTGAGAGTACAGTGGTTTCTCCCCATCAACAATCGAAGAAGCAGCTTCAGACATGATGGCAATAGGTGGTCTATCACGCAGCGCAAACAATCCCATTTTAAATAATTAATAATGGAAAGCATCTCTGCTTCAAGTGCCTGTAAATACACACACACACACACACACACAATTATGCAATACATGCAGTCAACAACTGTTGTGTGTAACGGGTTCGAAGGTGCCGTGCATGACCGTTTCAATCAGCAATACAAATACACACACTAAGACCTTTCCACCGCAAACACATACACTAGTATATATGATTAATACGGAGGAAAATGGGGGAAAAGATTTGTTTATTGTCCTGTTTTGTTTTTTGCTGCAGGTCTCCCCGTACAGTGTTTTGGTGGAATTCACTATATGAACCACTGTAAAGCAGTGAAAATGTATTCATTAATTGTACTACATAAGAAATGTTAAGCCACTGTGATTTAATATAGATTTATAGTTTAATTATGCATTGTTAGTTTACAACACTGACTAGGCCAAGTAAATAATGCTGTATGCATGAAAGACAAATATCTTTTTCTGTGAAAGAAGCATTAGGAATGACTTTATTTGTTTATTTATTTATTTATTTATTTATTCATGAAAAACAGCTTTTTGTTTTGCCCCTAATTTGGAGATCAGTGGGACATTCCCAACGACTGTGTATAATGTACATATGTTAAATACTGTAAACATGTTCTAAAGGTGAATGTGAGAATATGTTATATTTTTTTACTCATTGATTTTGCTCAGAGTCTGTAGGTGGAATTTGCCTTCAAGCCACTTGTACCAGCTTGTCCAGCACAAAGTACAGTGTAACCGTACGCATAGGTGGAGTCTTATTTTGGTATTTTCGTAAATGGCCGCAGGTAGAAATGGCCATTTGCGCCATTGTGGGAGTGAACACAGACGACTTGATTTCCTGACAATCGAGGCTGATTCCCTTTATATTCAGCATAGGGGAGGTGTGCGATCTACATGGCAGACATCGGCACGCGCAAAGTGTGCTTAAAAGGAACTGCAAGATCTCCACTTGCGGATGATGTAAAGTTGCCGCTGTAACGTGGCCTCTTGGAGACTACCTTCCACCCCTGATCATGCGCCACCTTAGCTACAACCTAGACCTGGTTTCACCTGGTCTAAAGTCTTTCTGTCACCAAATTGTCAGGTGCGCTGTTGGTGTGTAATGCCCAGTGATGTGCAAGCGTGGTCTCCCAAACATGGTAAACGACACTTTCCCCAGCAGGAAAATGAAGATATGCTGTTTTTTCTACGCCGAGTGAACATGCGCCTATACAAAAATACCCATTGTGTTAAACATTGTCGAGTCTGTGCAGTAAAGTTGGTACAAGCACAACAACACATTATAATAGTGAAGCTTGAATGTAAAATTATTGCTACTGTGGAAGGTAGCTTCTGTTTTTAATTAATATTCAGTTCCATATGGATGAATGAGAGGGTTAACGAACAAAGTGCTCATCCACACTCATACGCCCGTTATGCGATGTGACAGTTTGATCTCTATTCTCCTAGAGCTTCTCCTGCCCTGTCCAATCAATAAACTGACAAATTGACAAAACTGGCCATGATAAGGATGAGTAGCCATGGATCCCTCCTCTGTCCACTTTAAAAATGTGCTTATCAAGGCTTTAAGGAGTGCTTTGACAAACTGCCATCACCGTTGCTAAGCAGTTTGTTGGGGAGGGGGGGGTCTATGTTTCGGACGTGACTCCATTTTTCTTGTTATAATGTGAATATTTTGTATGGACCAAATTGAGTCGCCATGTGACTATTCGTCTACAATGACGATCAAGGCCAACCACAATCACTTAGAAAAATTTCCAGTAAGAGTGCTCACTGTGGGCTTTTTTTTCCCCTGCATGCATCTATCTTTCCTGTTATAATTGCAGACATGTCTCCTGCTGAACCAGTTTGTCCCATTCTCTGTCTCTCTGCCTTCCTGGTGTAGATATGACCATTACTGTCTCTTATTGCATGATACGATTAGTATCTGCGCATCTAGTCTTTTGTATTTTCTTGGCTACATCAAAACAATCTGAAAACCAAAATCTTGCAGTGCTATTAGAAAGTCTGCAGTATGGCCTAATGAAGACATCCAAGGGAGTAGGAGAGGAAAGTTTAAAAAGCCAGAGTGTGCATAGAAGTGGGCAGGTGCTGACAGTAGGAGTGCTGCAGTGAAGAGTGGACGACGGCAGCAGCAGCAGCAGCTACAGCGTGACAGTGCCCACTTAAAGGCGAGCTGACAGGACCAATCATCCACACTGTCAGTCCAGTAGAATCATCTCATGGTGTATGAGCCGAGGAAGGCAATGGGAAAAGGTGTGCGTGTCTGCGTGGGGTTGAGGTTGCAGAGTGTTGAACTCGATGATGATTTTTTTTTTACTTCTTATGATGCATTTAAAATATCCGCTGTCTACATCCAAACAGGAAGTGACAAACAGTATTAGGATTGCTGAGTGTCTGCTAACCATAGCTTGATGCAACTGCCAATTATCACTTTCTCACTAATGTATATTGTCACACCGTATGAAAAATCCTACTTTTACAATCTGTAGAACCTTTCCGTTTATCAATAACTGGGTGCTGTTTTTAGATCAGGAAATCATACAATGTCCTCAGTGATTTAAACCAGTGAAGCTGCTGCTTTTGCATTTGCATTTGCTGCATAACCCTAACTGTAACCTTACATCAGATGCAGTACATGTTGCTCTGGTGAATTAAAAAAAAAAAAAAAAAGCAGTAATAATTCATCATTAATTCTGTTGTCTCAACAAGAAAAAATATGTACGGAATGTTAAAAAAAATCTTAGCTGCTCCCTATTTATATGGGGATGTTTTAGCAAAGGAAACACACAAGATGCCACTCCAGAGGAATGACATGAGACATTCTGAAAAGTAATTCAATATTAAAGTGATCTGGCTTGCACTTGTGATCACAGGTGGCTATCAGGAAGATAGTCCCATGAGAGCAAAGAAAGAGGGGGAGAAAAATGATTCTCATTAATTCATCTCACTGTCTGTTTTTATTCTGACAAGCTGTGAATGTGTTTGGCCTTCGAATCGCTGACGCTTGTTCCAGAGATTCACTTCAATTCCATTGTTGATATGATCACAATAATGTATGTTAATGCACAGAGAATGCATGTAACTGTTCCTGGCACGCTATCAGATGCAGCTTTTTAATGTGGAAATAAGGTCAATTTGAGTGTTTTGCTACCACGCGTTCCCTCCTGTGAAATACACTTTACAATTGTAAATACAGTACAAATAACCCTGCTTTCAAAGTTTAACAAACCAATAGAACATCAATATGAATTTAAGTGATTGTTCAGCACTAATGGATGGATGGATAAGTATTTACAGTTATCATATAATAATGCAATGAGGTGTACTGTCGCCTGAAGTTCTCCTAAAACTGCCTTTTGAATGACAATAATCTATAGTATGATGATAAATGTCATAATGTGAAAAGTGAAATGTCATAATTTAAAGATCATTTTTGGCCCAAGTCCTGCCACTAGAATGCAAAATTTTAATTTGAGCCAATCCAAAAAAGCACTCATTTGTTTAAAAGTAAATCAATAAATGAATGGATGAATTAATAAATAACTAAATAAATACATAAATAAGTAGTTGTCATAAGAAAAAATAAATCATGTTTCAAAGGTTAGTAATACAAAGTGATAAAGTGAAATGCCAAATTGGAAAATTCACTTAAAGCGGAAGTCAACCCAAACATGTTTTTTTCAAGAATATGTTCACAGCAGGCCCACTAGTTAAAACACAGCATTCTAATTAATTTTGTGTTTGTGGAAGTTAAGTTAAGTTAAGATAAGATAAGCAGCAAAATGCACTCATTTTTAGCCATCTCTGGGGGCGGCCATTTTGTCTTCTGTTGACTGAAAATGACATCACAACTGCTCACAACAACCAATCGCGACTGACCAGTTTTCTGAATCTGAGCCGTGATTGGTCGTTGTGAGCAGTTGTGATGTCATTTTCAGTCGACAGAAGACAAAATAACCGCCCCCAGAGATGGCTAAAAACGAGTGGATTAACACATATTCCACAAACACAATATTTATCAGAAGGCCGTGTTTCAAATAGTGGGCTTGCATAGAACATATTCTTGAAAAAAAAATGTTTGCATTGACTTACCCTTTTAAGTGGAGGCACTCTATTGACTAGAGGACAAATCCATGCCTCCACTGAACTGCTGTGTGGCGCTTGACAGCTTGGATATTTTCTGTAAGGGACTTTCAATGTGTGTGTGGGGGGGGGACCCCAAATCTGTCAAAAATAAAAAATGTAACTTATCGCAGTTTGATTTCTGTTCACATTTTCATTCTCTCACGATGTTTATGTTCTCACCACATTTACTCTCTCATCTGCCGTCTGTGGCGATGATTTATCCCGCTTATGACCCCGACCTCCTCTCTCTTTCCCTTTCCATGTTTGCTTGTTTTCATTTACCCTTCTCCTTCCTCTCTCCTCCCGCTCTGTATAGCTGGCTGCCTCTGTAATCAAAGCACTGAGTGAGCAGTGTTTACAGGGTCATCCCAGGGGCCCAGCAGTGTGCCACTTTCACTTTACAAGTGTTCGTTCGCCTGGTCTCGCCTCGCCCTACACTCAGTCTCCTGGCTGTGGTCACATTACAAAGGAAATGACAGAAAACATCCCTCCTCCCACCGTCCCTCCATACTCTCATTGCGATCCATCTCGACACCTACACCCACAATCCCCCATGATGCACTTCTATACTATAATAAACCAGTAGGAGGTTGCCTTATATTGCTGCAAACATGGAGCTTCATAACTTGCTTGGTCTGACCATCACAATGGAATATGATTGTTTAAGTCTGACTAGGGGTGCATCTGCATGCTGGATTCAGCAAAACAAACTTTAAAAAAATTGAAATCGACCCGAAAAAAATCTTTACAATAATATGTTCTATGCAGCCCCGTGAGTATAAATAGGCCATTTGTGGAATATGAGTTAATCCACTCGTTTTTAGCCATCTCTGGGGGCGGCCATTTTGTCTTCTGTCGACTGAAAATGACATCACAACTGCTCACAACGACCAATCACGGCTCAGTTAAGTAGTAAAATCCACCCGTTTTTGTCCATCTCTGGAGGCGGCCATTTTGTCACTTTCTGTCGGCTGAAAATGACATCACAGTTGCTCGGGGCTCAGGTAACGAAGCTGAGCCATGATTGGTCATTAAGCAAGTGTCAAAATGGCCACGCCCCTTAGAAGGACAAAAACTAAACCCACTAAACCCAATAATAACCGCAATAATGCAACTTAGAAGTGAGTGCTATAATTTTAGCAATGAATTAGACACTTTATTGCAGACATCTCCGTTGTCTTATGCTGTCACCGTCGGGTTTTCTGCAGTTTTTCTCGAGCCACGAAAATGTGTTTTGTTTTTTGTCACTTTTGGTGAGCACAGGTGAAGTAACTGATTGCTCTGGCGTGAAAAGATGGTAATTTCCCCGTCGCATTGTGAATGATTATAGCTGTAGAAAATGTCACAGCTCCAAGCGCGTGAGAGGTTTTGTGACAGGAGGCTGTGATGTGCGTTCTCACAAGGCAGGCTTGACTGACAGCTTTCAAGTACCCACTCCACAGGAAGGAACAACAGTCTTTCACTTGTGAGGCCTGGGCGCTGCACATTGTCACAAAGCACCGCACAACTTCCAAGGAATATAGCATTTGAAAATTGATGGCGGCTCTCTTGTCATCACAGGTTGTCCGCTTCAAGCTGTCAGAACATTTTAAACAGTTCTTTGCGGTGGTAATTGAAAGCCGACCGCACTCTCAGAGCGAATATATTTTATGCAAAGCTAATATGGAAATTAAATTGTAATGAGGATTTGATGATTTGCGGCCCAGTCTGTATAAGCCTCATTCAGACAGGTCTGTATTTCCATCCAACAGGGGGACAAATTAATCTCTGTGTTATATGAATTTACCCCTTCCGTGTTTGCCTCGCGGCTACCAAAATGGCTTCACATCAGCCCTTTTATTGAGAGCACTTATAAGTCAGTGCTCCACTGGGGACGGGTAACATGAAAACATAAGTCACATATTTGCTTGCGGGCACACCACCAACATGTTGTTTTATATGATGCCACGCTAATAACTTCAATTTATAGGAAGTACAGTTTGCATTGCTTGTGTGCAGGGTGTGTCAAAAATGTTCCCGGACTGGTCGGTTGTCGGTTTTGGCTGTAAACCGTAACGATTATTCTAATGCAAATTCATAACACAAGTTTAATAGGAAATGAATCACAAAAAGTAGATATAAACTGAAATAATTCGTCTCAATTTACTCCAAAATCTTCTGACAGTGTGAAATCTGGGAGTTGAACTCAAAGCTATGATTCCGTTTTATCAATAGCAACAGGTGGATCCACAGGTTAATTGTACCTTCTGCCATCTAGCGCAAAAGCGGTTCCGCCTGTCACTTTAGGTCGCCGGCAAAGATAGATGAGCAAACATACCCATATTAGAAGTGTATAAATAGTCATTTCCAGACCAATTGAGTGAAATTACATATTTCCCATAGCACACTTGATGAATTCTCACACCACACTGGAAAAGGGAAAAAATGCTTGGAGAGATACTGAAAATTGTCTTTCATAGTGTCATTTAGACTATCAGCTCTTGTTCCATCCATCCATTTAGGATACATATTATCCTCATTCGGGTCAAGGTTGAGCTGAGGTCCCAGCTGATTTAAGGCGAGTGGCTGGGTACACTCTGGACTAGTTTGCCAATTAAAAGGGTGCATATAGACAAACAAGCATACGCACTCAGATTCATGTTAATGGGTAATTTAGTCTCTTCAATTAAACTAATGTGCATGTTTGTGTAATGTGTGGTGAAGCCAGAGAAGCAATTTCACTTTTAAAGTGGAAATCAACCCAAACATATTGTTTTCAAGAATATGTTCCCAGCAGGCCCTCTAGTTAATGTGGCATTGTGATTAATATTGTGTTTGTGGAATATGAGTTAAGTAGCAAAATCCACCCCTTTTTAGTCATAGCAGGGGGCGGCCATTTTGTCACTTCTTTCGACTGAAAATGACATCGCAACTGCTCAGGGCTCAGGTAAAGACCAATCACGGCTCCGCTTCAGAAAACAGGTCAGCATGAGCCCTAGGCAGTTGTGATGTCATTTTCAGTCGACAAAAGTGACAAAATGGCCGCCCTCAGCGATGGCTAAAAACGGGTGGATTAACTCTTATTCCACAAAGGCAATATTCATTAAAAGGCCTTGTTTCAACAATGTTTGGATAGAACATATTCTCTAAAAAAATATGTTAGAGTTTACTTCATTTTTAAGGGAAGATTGCGCAAGAAAATAGTCCCACATCTGAGAAAAAGAAGCCACGCACCTGGATTGCACATAAACATGCTTCTAGAGGAGACATGAATGCAAAAATCGCTGTCTTTTGAACCTTGTCGAGTGCACATTCTAGTCACAGCTTCCTGTTTTTGTCTGGGAACTTCAAGGAAAGTGAGTAACAGCATCCTATGGACACTTCATCAAATCCGACTCGAGGTAAATCTTGGGAAAAGGTATGTGGCGGATTCAATTCCATTGGTGTGTCAGTCCTCTCTGTCAACGTGTGTGACAATGTGGGGTTGATGTGTTCAATAAACACTTTTATGTCGGCAGATGACGATCAATGTATCCCTCGTTCCCTGAACAGGAAGCACTCCATGATGAGTGGTTGATTTCAGGGCTGGATATCTGAACCAACAAGATGCATAGGTGTTTGTGTCAGGTTGTAATGTAAAGAGATTACTCGATAGGTGTAATGAGGGCATGTGCTTATTTTTTACTCCCATTAGTGATGAAAGGAATGCAATATTTGGGTAATTGAACTCGATTCCTGTTAGTCATTAGACTGAATTGACTGTGAGTGTATTCACCAGTGCACCATCGCAGTCTGCTTTTCATTAGTTGGTCTTTCCTGATTTGAACGGTGAGTTTTGTAGCAAATTAAAAGAATGCTGATTCAATGAGATTGATAGCAATTGGGTTCTATTGTATGTCGGCAAAAACTAGACTTTTCAGTTTCTGGAATTGTGCTACTTTCACTATACATCAACTGCGCTGTGCAAAGTTATTTTGCCGATGTAAGGTGGGGTGTCAGTTGCCATCAGTGTGTCATACTTATTTTTCAACTAAATTAATCAGGAGATTTATTTATCCTAAGTTAGTAATCAGCAAATGTAAGTAAAAATGCATTTTCATTGTTTGGGAATGTGCACGGTAAAAAAGAAAAAGGAACGATTAAATTACCAGTGGTTAATTTATTCTGACAATTGTTTGGCAATGAAGATTAAGTGGGAGGTGGACAGATCCCAATTTTAGATTCTTCAATGAACCAAACATGAATGTTATTGCAATGTGGGAGGAAGCGGGAATACCTGAAGAAATGAGGTAATCAATTTAATTCAAACAAATGAATTAACAAATAGAGATGTTCACCAATAAAAGCCAGCGTGGCATACATGTGGTCTCATTAAGCAGTCGGGGGTCCCACGAGCCTTCCATGCAAGAGATCCTGGAAACTTTCTCATGACATCTTCCATCATGCACCAGTGGGAACATTTCCAAGTAGTATGCAAATCATTACATCATTCTTCTGCTAGGAAGAGCAATACTCCTGGCTGACTGTGCTCTTTCCCAAATTTGACACAAAAAAAAAAATCACTCTGAATAGTTGAAGCTAATGCGATGCCAAAAAGCTTAAGCCGTCTTTCTGGCCAGTCCCTTTGTGCAAGATGGTGATAGGCAATAGCTGGCTCAGATGCATCAATTTTATTTTGCTTTATCATCACATAAAATATGTTTTGACTTTGTCTTATGTTCTAAACCTTCTATTGCGATATATCGTGACAACAGTTGAGAGAGAGGCTAGACGTGCATGTCAGCAGAGACACTGGTGCTAAGGATTTGTGCAGAAAACATACACGGCTCCACACTATTTGCACACTAAGCTAGAGGGTCAAGTACACGGCGCATTGGCATGCACACACACGTACGCGCATTCATCATACCAGATCTGAGCAGGACCATGGCCACGATTTGTGCATGTAAATCACGCCCCTAGGGGGCACTGGGGCAAGTTGGCTCAAGTCTAGGAATAGCAAAACAGATCAAACTGGGACTAACCATCGATAGGAAAGATAGATAACACCTTCTCTTACATAGTAAAAACACAGAGGCATAAACATTGGCCACCAGCAAAAACAATGTGACCGTGTTACTCCTGTGTTCAACATTTCTGTTCAATATACTTTTATTCCAATGTCGTCATTAAGTGGAAGTTTTTTCTTGAAGAAAAAAAATGTTTGGGTTGACAAGGAGGTCCCTTTATTAACCAAAACAATGTACCATGCAGTTACAATGAAAACAACAAAGTTGAACTTTGATGCCGGTTGACGTCCGTAATGCACTGTGCAGACAGCCCCTTTAATGTTACAATAAGTTCCATTTCTGATTCTTTGGTTATCATCACATTCAACACCTCCTTGTGATGGCATCACAAAAAAACAAAAGGAAAAGCAAAACGCGTTTGAGTAGATAATCCTTTGATGCTGGATAAGCTTACTGACTAGATTTGCTGAAGTCTTGATTGATGTCACGAATACAGACATCCAAAATCTGCCACGTTTGGGGCGGTTTGATTGTATCGCTTCCACTGTACACCTAAACATGCTGAATAAGAACTAAAAAATCTATAGAAAGCAATAATTACACTGGTTAACAGTAAATTGTAATCAGAGATGGCTTTATGTGTCCTTAGATGTATTTTTGACTCTCATTTAAATAAATGTCTTTTTTGTAGCACATCAGGCTTTTAAGATATTTTCATTTTTAAGTTTGACTTATAAAAAACTTGCACAATATGGATTTTCCAATGTGTCGTAATTTACAGCAACAGTATGATGTTTCAGAAAGAAAATCCTCCTGTTGCTGAATCTAACCCTTAATGCATAAATATTACAGTATTACATTATGACAAGCAAATAATAAGCTTTTTGAAACCAATTACTGTCATTTTTGACGTGATAATGAAGTGCTGTTGGTATCCTCCAGAAGTGAAATTTCTTCCATAGGGATGTTGGAGATTTTATTGTGTTGTTGTGCAGGGTTAAAAAGCATCTTTTGCAACGCATACAGGCATCAGGTGTTCACATGACAGAAAATAATGGAAGTAAATCCCTCATAGAACGACAGTTGGGAAATGGCAAGTCTCCACTTAATACAGGTAATACAATATTTATCTACTTGACCTATTTGATATACTCGACTTGATTTTCCACCAAATATTTGTGCTATTCATCATTTAGTTTCCCAGCACAGATGCTCCAAGGCGGAGTGTAAATTAAGGCACCGGTGGCACATAAACATTAGTCATCAGACCGGACCTCCACAGCTGAGGGAGCAACTCGTCCCCCTGCTTTGTCAGTCAGCCCTGTGATATATGCTTGCAGAGAGGCTGCTAGGAGGAAGGAAGGTAGGATTTGATGTGTACATGCTGTTCAAACAACAAATGGCCCATAGGCGCACACATGCGCGTGCGTGCGTGTGTGTGGTCACCAAAACCCTAAGCATGCAGCCTTTGAGCGGCTGACTTTTATTCGTGGTACGATGTCACATTTGCGAGCGTCACCGTGGCAGTTCTTTGTATGTGCCTGAGGTTAGCCCGTGTATGTCCAAAATGCAAATGCTTGCTTTTTTTTTCGTACTTTTCTGTCTAATATAGTAAATGATATGTAGAAAACGTGGTTCTGAACAATTTAGTGAAATATATGCAAGATCCCCGGCTTGTCAGTGACATTTCTGTGCATCTCGGTGCCTGCAGCAAGGTAGCATTTTAAATGTTAACAGATGGAGCAGATAGCTAACACTTGCAGAATGCATAGTACAGTACAGCACGGTAGCTACACGTCAACTTCTTGACAGAAAGTAATAAGATAAATATTATCATTAAATGTCAACATGACCATATAAAAAGTCTGATGTCGCTTAATGTCACAAAACTGCAATTAGTCGTCACTAAAATGTATTTGGACATCTCTACTTATGCCCACATTAACTTATCCCATTTGTATCACAACGTTCACCCCAATATTTTTCATTTTCATCATCGATTGAAGCATTTGCGTCTTTAAAGAGGAAGTCAACCCAAGCATATTTTTCTCAAGGATATTTTGTCACTTCTGTCTACTGAAAATGACATCACAACTGCTCAGGTAACGACAAATCACAGCTGGCCTGGTTTCTGAAGCCGAGCCGTGATTGGTCGTTACCTGAGCCCTGAGCAGCTGTGATGTCATTTTCAGTCGACAGAAGTAACAAAATGGATGCTCCCGGAGATGGCTAAAAACGGGTGGATTAACTCGTATTCCACAAAGGCAATATTTATCTGAACGCCTTGTTTCAACTGGTGGGCTTGCATAGAACATATTCTTGATAAAATAATGTTTGAGTTGATTTCCCCTTTACGTAACATAAGCTCCTGTAGTGAGTGCCTCTCTGGGGTGAAAAAGCTTATTGTCCATAAAATCGAAAATATTGGGGCGATCGTTCTGATATTTTCACAGGTTGAAGTGAGCATGAATAGTGTTATCTACATAAATTTTGGTGACAATTAATCACAGTTTTGGGACATTAGTCAGGGTCAAGGTTCCTACATTACTCCTGACTCCTCTGCTACAAAGAGTGCTACACTGTATGTGCCTAGGCAGTGGTGCATCTTAAACCTTCCAAAACCTGTGTTCCCCAGATGGCAAAAGAGAGACCTCATAATATGACATTAACTCCAACAACATCACTCCAAGCAGCTGAGAGTCAGTACACTACAACAGTTGGTGCTTTAACAACCGTGAATCAAGTGGTGCGCTGTCAGTCTCTTAGTGGTCTTCAAGCACAGCATCATTTTAATGGGATTCGGGGGGGGGCTTACATATCAAGACTGAGGGTCATACAGGGAAAGGCTTGTTTCTCGTAAAAATAATGAGGTCACTCAATGTATAACGAGGCGCATGATGTGGCGAGGGCAGACAGCAAGACGCGAGGGGATTTCAGGCCCATCTCGCTATCAATTAGGTCCTTTTGGAGTCGTATCTCCTACTGTTTTCTTCCTCTTCCGCCTGCCTTTAAGATGGCGCGATTTTGTGGTGTCATCAGCACCAGCGGGGCGTGACAACCCGCTGCTTTTAATCATTCTCAATCAGGAGGAACCAAATCTTGTTCAGTTTCTCTCCCGGCTATCCTCTCGGGAGGCGAGAGACAAAATGGGGAACAATGAAACGTGCGTATAACCTTTTCAAGGGCAGAACGGGCTGTCCGGCATTGAAAGCACTTTAGGAAAAGAAAACCACTGATGCGGTTAATACAGAAGAAGGAGAAGAAAAGGAAGAAGGGGGAAATAGATGAGGAGGCCTGAAAGCCAACTATGATGACTTCTATATTTAGCCACCGCAGTGCGTGGTGAAGGCCTGAATTACTAAGACGTCATGCTTTCCAGCTAAAGGGATTTCACAGAGAAAATACAGTGCGTGTGTATGTGTATATGTGCGTGAGTGTGTGTACTCATGTATGTGCATGTGTTCATTAAGGCCACAGATTAGAGCAAGCAGTGCTGCCGACAAGAGGAGTGGAAGAGGGGAGAGAGAGAGAGAGAGCAGCGTTGCTCCAGGAGATGTGGTGTCCTTAATTACAGAGCAAACAACCGCGGGCCTTTTTCCCTTTCGGGATAAATGCTTATGTATTTCTCTGACGGGCTGCTATTACTAAACTTTTCTACTCAGCAAATTCCAGTAATTAAATGTTACAAAGAGCCATTTGTCTTGCCAGGGTTGTATGGATTATTTTGGGGGGGATTGTGCACTTTTACTTCGCAAAGAAGATATTCTGTATTCTTTAGGGACTGAATGGGGATGAAAACATACAAAATTAATAAATTCTAAGCATTTTACCGCAAAATCCTTATTATGGAGTAAAATTGATTTTTTATTTCAGTGATACACTCAGAGGATTCTGAAGGTGTAGTGGTATATGCCGCTGCCCCCTGAGATGGCTAAAAAGGGGTGGATTTTGCTGCTTAACAAATATTCCACAAACGCAATATTAATCAGAATGCCGTGTTTCAACTAGTGGGCCTGCTGGGAAAATATTCTTGAAAAAAATGTTTGGGTTGATTTCCCAATACAAATCTTGCAAAACCTCTCATTATGGCAAAGGAAGGTTCTATATGATGGCAAACTATAATGTTTGAAAAGTAGCATCTTATATTTTGAATCAAGTTGAAAACGACTCAACGGATGTGTAATTGTTTTGGAATACTGGCAAATCTTAATTCAATTACTTTATAACAAAGGGCCCAACTTTAAAAGGTGTGATGGGCGTGTATGTGAATTGGCCATTAATTCAAGTTACTTAAATGGTGCTTAATCTAATCATAACGATTGTTGTGTTAATACATGACCAGCAGAACTTGCCAAGTAGCAAATAAGATAAAGAAAAGTAGAAGTTATCGATGTTTAAAGGGGTGTGTAGTGAGTTTCATTAATTTTTCAAAATCTGAATCTGGTGGAAGCACCAGCACATTTTTTCAAAATTCATATAGTCATGATCAGATGGTAGAAATGATATGATTATCTTGGTCCATTTGATCATTGTCATTTTTACTGATGCCCCGCCCTCTAAATCCCGCCGTCTAATTAGGACTATTCAAGAGTAGTGTTATGGAAACATCCAAGCAATCACAATCGAGAGTTGGTGCATCATATAAAACATGGCTGTCTATCAGTTGCCATCAGTACAAATAGTAACACTGGCAAAGAAAAGCAGAGTTACGCTGGTGCAGAAAATTTTCATTATAAATTAAATTCTTTATTAATTGAAAGAGCCAACAAACTTTGAAGAAGAATCTACGTTGTAATGAAAATCTTGACTAGCGGAGTTGCTAATCTTAGCAAATAGCATCAATATGGTCTCCAGACGTGCCGGATACGATGTGCTTTACACAATTGGAATGGGTTCCCATGGAAGATACCAGAAGGTACAACGGAAATCTGATGGAAAAGTGAGTCACTATGTTGTGTTTTATTTCATAAGTGCACTGAGCAAAGTTGGAGTTTAATCGATCAATCCGGTTCAAATAAAAGTAAACAGTCGTCGCCTATACAAATATTTTCATCGTTATGTAGAAAGACAGAAAGAAAGAATGAAAGAAGTGTACAATAAAATGTACAAAAAATAACAAGCCCAAAAAAATAACAAGCCCATTTTGACAAAGAAAATACTGATACATGTTTTCAACCTGTTTTTACACTTTACCTTACTCCATCATCAATATCATTTATATGACCATGAATGAAAAAAAAAAAAAATGTCGCAATCAGTTTTTCAATTGTATTTTGTTATATCAATAATTATACAACCTGTTTTTGCAGTTGCCTTCTGTTACATCATTAATTAATAAATTGTATTATTTTTTTAATTATTATTGTAAACCTTTGTTGGTATATGCAACACAGCATTGTATTTTATTTGGTGAATGAGGGGTAGGATATTTATAAGTTCTTTTAACTTCAACCTACTCCTTTGAGTTTCAATTGAAATTTTATTTTGAAACATGTGAATTTTGTTTTAAACATGATGCTCAAATAAAGGCAAAAAAATGTAAGGAGTGAAAGAAAAAAGTCAACAGAGAAATAAATACTCCAGTAAACCTAAAAAAAACTCTTAAGAACAGTAATAAATTATTTGTACTTTCTTTCACACCACTGTGTACTATGCATAAAAACCCGAGCAACAAAAAAAAAGTGTCTTTTTGCTAGATTAAAAATACATTAAAAGTCACCAAATAGAATTGTTCTTTGCTTTTATTATGTAGATTACAAATGTGTTTCTGTGCCTTAACCAAACCTTTTGTGTAAAGGTTCTGGTATGGAAAGAGATGTGTTATGACACTTTGCCCGAGAGCGAGATTCAAACACTGATCTCAAAAGTGAACTTCCTAAAGAAGCTGAAGCACCCTAACATTGTGAGATGTTACGACTGCATCGTTGACAGCGCCAACACCAAGCTGTACATTGTGATGGAGGACTGCACCGGTGGCAACCTGGCCAGCCTCGTTGCCACTGCCTTAAGGGAAAGGTGATTTTCAATTCATTTAGACTTGCTTTAGGCTTTATTTACAATCCACGTTTTTTGATGATTCAGAGTTAAGAATACGTTGTCACGTGGCACTAGAAGGCACCATTATTATTCATTACATAGTTCTAAAAATAATTTGCCGAGTAATCGGTTATCTGATTTTTTTTTTTTCTGCCAAATTTTCTGCCAGATTAGGCAATTGCCTCAAAATCCATGTCGATCGGGCCCTATTAGGAACATTTGAATATTGTATTCGATAGATTTTCTCATGTGTTTTTGCATGCGAGGCGTCATTTGGATGAACAATTCATCCTGCGAGTCATTGCCCAGCTCACATCAGCACTAAAGAAGTTTCACAGGAAGCGTAATGGCAGGCCCACCTTCCTTCATGACAACTTGAAATCAGACAACGTCTTCCTGGACAGCAAACAGAATGTAAAACTTGGAAAGCCCTCTTACACGCCCACAGTGAGTAGATTGAATATTTTTGTGAGTGGCTGCGTGGATAGAGCAACTTCTAAAGCGTTTCGACGAAGAATTGGTTTTCTCCGTCACATTTGTTTTTCAGGAACAGAGGAACCAAATGTCCTACAATAACAAATGTGATATCTGGTCACTGGGCTGTTTACTGTACGAGCTCTGTACACTATGGTAAATTTTTCCAACTCTAATTACCTACTCCATAGTTTGTTTAGTAAAAAGTGTCTAATGTTGGCCTGATTTCCCCTTTACAGCCGTTACTTTCCTACCCCACAAAAAGTGCTTGCAGATAAGATGCCAGCAGGGACTTTGATTAGAATCCCTGAACAGTACTCTAAGGAACTGAGGATGCTGCTCAACAACATGCTCAACTTGACGGTTAGTCATGTATTTTTCTTTTATTACTGTACTACATCAGATGTAATATTCAAAGAGAAAAAGAGAGGTCCCCATGTTATAACTAGCTAGCTAACTAGCTTTATTGCACCTCTGTGAGCAATAGCTGGCTAGCTAGCTAGCTATCTAGTTATCTAGATAGATAGATAGATAGATAGATAGATAGATAGATAGATAGATAGATAGATAGATAGATAGATAGATAGATAGATAGATAGATAGATAGATAGATAGATAGATAGATAGAATGTGAACTAAACAGGTTGACATTAAAAGTAGTAAAACTCCTTGACCTGTGACCAGGACTACCTGAGACCATCTATGGAATCCATCCTCCAAAGCAACCTGCTGGCTGTAGCAGTCGGGGAGGAAGTGACGAAGGGGCAGCTGTGGCTCCAGAGGCGTTTAGAGCAAGCTGAGAGGAATAAGAAGGTGCGCTCTTCTTGCAAAAATAAGGAAAACCTCGCACCCGGTCATCCACAGCTCGTGATGCTTGGCAACATTGCTCGGAGGCTCCCGGCAGACAGTCGGCATGCGAGCCAAGTGGACAAAGACTGGTGTGCCTGTGGCCTCCGGTTTTGACAGCTGGAACTGAATTAAAGTGTTTATATAGCGTTTAAATGTTATATTTACATACAGATGATATTTTTTATGCTGCTCTTTTAAGAACCATTTTCTCTGCCGTACAGGTCCTTTTTAGAGGACAGTGCATTGTGGAATAAGTATTTAACAGTCGGACAAATGCAATCAAAAGTTGAGATATGATCAAATTAGGTTGACCTGTAAAGGTTATAGTGCATTTTAAGGTTATGATGAATTTTCACCTTAAAAGCCCAGCATCCCTAAATTTTTGTGTGAAGAGTGTATGTGGGCGCAAAATAGTAAAAAAAAAAAAAAATGTCACAAGAGATACAATGTGCATAAATCTCTGCTCTGACCTTCATGTGTGAAATTTGCATGTTCTCCCATGTGCACATTCTACAAACACGCATGTTAGGTTCATTTGCCGTTTGTCTCTATGCGCCCTGCGAATAACAGCCGACCAGTCCAGGGTGTACTGCACCTCTTAAGTCAACTACTACAGGCGGCAGCTCACATGCGACCTGGTATTGAAAATCTCTGGATGGATATTGAAATTGGGTTTAAAAAGGGAGAAAGTAGTAAATGTTGCCATTTGTTCTTTTGTTATTTCTTGGTGTTAGTTTCATTTGTTGAAATAATGAGTTAGATTTTTTTTGGTCAAGGTTGTAACAGGGACCATTTCAATCTTCCCTTAAAAAATAAGAATGATATGTTTTCATCAGTGTATTTTGTTCACACTTAAGCATGAAGAACAACCTGACTGTTGAGGTATAGAAGGGAACTATAGTAAATTGATAATCTTAACATTTTGTCTCTTCTGACACATACATATTATGTACTTATGCTGTATATATTTGAAGCAATGACATTAAAAGAATGCCAATCACTACATCCCTAATGTTGTCCCTGCATGTGTGCATTTGTGAAATTTGTTTTATTCCCTTAATCCATCCAAGCGAGCCAATCAAGACAGAGCAGAATCACACAAGGACAACTTGCAGTAGTTTCAATTAGACAGTAGATAAGTGCAAAAGGGAAAAGAGAAATACAGAATAATTATAAAGTCTTCTTAAAAGTAATTTAATGTAAAAGTTACAAAGTAAAGCCTCAGCGAAAAGTGGGCAATCACTATTCACAACAAACCATGGTACCAATGTTGACCTTGTATTGAAAGCTCCACGAATTTAGACATAGAGTTGCAAACCCAACATTGAAGTGGCTTTATAAAAAACTGCCAAGTATATCATTGAGAGCAATAATAAAAATAAATAAAAATCTAATTTACAAAAAAACACTTTGCTTCTCTCATCCAGCAGAAGTCAAACTGCTTTAGATTTTACTAAAGGACAAATGTCGCTATCGTAAATATTTCTGTGATAAACATCAAACAAGAAAGGAACCACTGAAAGGAAATGAAAGTTGAATGTAGTAAAAGAAAAGGCAAGCAAAGTGTGACATAGAGCCTCGTCGGGCAGCAAAGGGGAGGCAAGCTAAATGACAAGGAAGGAAATGAAAAGAATCGGAAAGCAGAGACGGTGCGTGTATATGATTGAGGAAAATATTGAAAGTCGAAGACTGAAAGGGAGAGGACGAGAGATGCTACTCGAGTTACGGTCAATAAAAGTATTTTTCTGGCTTTTTAATTCAGTTGGCTGGAATTTAGTGACATTTATGGCAGGGTCACCACAGACTACCGGTACTAGCTTTTGGAAATATGTTTGTGACATTGCCTTGATTTGCCTTCTGATGGCAAATGTCTGAAAAGCCATTCTGAATTGTAATTAGCCACTGTTACTATTATGTGAAATGACATTGGCTTTTTCAGGTTGTTTGCCTTCTTTCATTCACCTTAATTCACTCAAGCTGCCAGAATGGGAAAATTGAGCAGAAGGTAGCATAAAATGGATTAAAATGCAAAATGCTGCAGAATTGACCTTCTTTAAATAGAGATGTTGCATCATTATCAACACATATTTTTTTCTTCCATGACTTACAAAACAGGTTGTACTGACTTCCTGGTTTAACACAAACAAGGGCATCTTCTATTGCTAACAGAGGTGCAATAAACTACACAAAGCCAGACAACATTCATAAAACCTAAAACAAACAAAACAAAATTGATTTTGGACAAAAACAGACATCTTTTATGGAGTGTGTTGACAAATTGAAATACAGTACTGAGTGCAGACATCTTTGTGAACAAAAATAAATAAATCTTAGAGTGACATTTGTAGGGTTTTTTGTCCATCTGCCCATTGGTGAACAGGCTACTTCCTGGTTCACGGAGGCTGACAAACAGGGCAGTGCCATTCTGAATCTGGGAGCTTGGGGAGTATATTTGTGCATATTTTGTACAGCAATGTCAAATGCTATTTTTTTTTAATCAAATTTTCTGAAATAATGCTAGCTAGCTCACCTAGACACCAGGAATATAATCAACTAAGAACGGCAATCCTAGCAGTCAGTGGCTCCTGCTGAAAAAAACCTTAGTAGCAGATCAGCCAACAACTTTTTATAATTTACACAATATGTCTGACTGCATTTTCACTCATTGCGCATCCCATGGAGACACAGAGAAAACTCCAAGAAAAAAACTTGGCAGAACTTGGTTGGACTCATTTCCCTTCTGTCACCACGGCCCCTCCCCTCTCTCATTCACACACTTGCTAATGGGCCTTATGGATGGCAACACATTAGGCCTTTCAGGTGGAAAGGTCAAAGGGCAGAACAGTTTCCACTGCCAATATGTTACAAGCCACTCAGACGCCATCTGACTGAAAAATAACCTCTTTCACTAACTCATTCACCGCCAGACATTTTCAGACCATCTTTTACCAAAACATTTGAAAAAAATTGAAAAAAATATACATGCATTCCTGGGTTTGAATGGCTGGACTGTGAAAAGACAAGTAAATTCGTCAATGGCAGTGAATGAGTTAAATGTACAATAACCAGGATTTATGTCATGGGTGTCAAACAATTTTTGTCACGGGCCAAACTGTGGTTACAGTTTCCCTTGGAGGGCCGCCATGACCGTGAAAATATACGTATAAATGTTTAATCAGCGCCTCATATTATTACATAAGCAGTGCACAAAAAATTGGTGGATAACTATTTTTGATATCAGAATCACTCTTGTTTAAGTTGCTGCAATATGGAGTTTGGTAACAATAATGTGCTAGCAATATCTCAGTGTAATTATTTATTACATATGACAATTTTAAATTTAGGTACAGATTTTAGCAAACATTATGACATGCTTGATTTGCTTTCGCGGGCCACATAAAATGATGTGGCGGGCCAGCTCTGGCCCCCGGGCCTTGAGTTTGACACCTGGGATTTATGTAATAGATATATTCAAAGTTGATCCTGTCACGATGCGTTTACAAGCCAACCAGAAGTTCCACCTAACACTGAATGTGGAAGACTTGCGTGCATAGAGTCCAACCTTTACAACAGTGTGCTATTTGATTTTATACAATGTGCTGTTGTATAGAACACACTTTCAAAACAGAACAAGGACAACACATGGGGACTATTCCCTCCTCTGTATATGACATCCAGCATGTTGTTAAAACTTGCATCCAGAGCAAAAGTGCACTTGACCTGTCACCATGGCAGCATTGTAGAGCGATTGCAATCACACAATTAGCCGAGGCTCACGGGAAATAAAGTGGGAAGAATGAGTCCTCGGGAGGAAGCGTGGATAGGAAGAGAGGATGAAGCTGGAAAGGGTGTGTGAGAGAGACAGAGAGAGTAAAGTGCTGAACACGGACAATCCATAGAGAATGAGAGCAACCGCTCGTCTGCAATCGCATGAATAAAGAATTCGACGTTGCTTATTTGCTCAATTTTAACTCCACACCTCGGGCAGCGTCGACCACCAATATGACCGCCATAATGCTGAAAAGCACAATGTTGGTTCATTCATAATGCATGTGCATGATGTAAAAGCCGATAGGCCGGGTGCTTACCAGTAAACACCACTGATGCACAGCAAAATCATATGAAGTACTCAGCGGTTGGTTCCACCAGCTCGGCACTTGGTGACAGTGTCCACTCTTTCTACTACAGTGGGAGGTTTAGATGCAAGCCTGTGCTTCGAGTTTTACGTGAGGACAACATCAGAGGATTGCAATGAAATAAAAATCTCTTGATTTATGTAGTGGGATGTTTTTATGAACTATAAGAGAGCTTTTAAATTCAGTCCTGGGGGATATAAACTCCCTCCTGGCCCAATCTTTTTTACAGTTCTATGATGTAACACACCTACTGATGCCCGAAGCTCAATTCCTCTTTCTTCTTCCCCCTTTTTTTATTTTTTTTATACAGATCTCCCTCCAGCCCACCTACTTTGTCTGCATCTTTTACATTAACCCTCTGTGGGAATCAACTGAATAAGTTCACCTAGGCATTTATTCCCATGGGAATTTTAATAGGGAATCATATGCAAGTTTCATACCGTTTTACATTCTAATTGGACTACAGTTCCCAGTAACAAAATACGGTAGGCCTATTACGAAACATCGTTTTTCAAGTCAAGTGATAGCTATCCATTACATACAATACACTGCATTAATTTGTGTTTGAGTGCACAGAAAATTGACATGCTTGTGTAATTTAAAATTAAATCGTGATGAACCTTGAGAGGGTTTTGGTTTGGATGACATTGGCCTGTTACTTAGCTGGATTATGTAAAAATTACACAAGAGGAAATTTAGCTTGACTGAGTACTGTTTGAGTCTTCTCTGTCGTGGAGTAAACATCCAGTCACTTTACAATTTAGCAAAACATCAGTAGGTAGTGTCATAAATAGAGCTGTAGGCTATATTCACGATCAATAGCTTCAGTCAAGACATGAGACTGGTACATATATGATGTTATTTGAATGTGTGAGGAAGCATTATTCATTCATTGCCTTATGCTAATGGTGAGCAATAATAAAGATAACAAGCAGCAGCTAGCATACCTAGTGGCAACCAATTTGTCGAGATTTCTGTACTCTATTTCCGCTTTAATCTTCATGGGGTGCAAGGCTAAAGTTGTTACACTTCATCCAGTATCATGCGTTTGACTAGATTGCTTGATTGATGTTGTCATTGCTCAAAATGCATGTTAGCCGTTAAGCTAAATGCTATGTTTGAGTCGATGCGCGACATCAATTTAATTTGTGTGTGGCAGCATCGAATAAACTCTTGGGGCTCTGTATTAGTGCCAATCGTAGCGGCTCTCCTCATTCCCTTTAAATTCAGCGAAGGAGAGGTGCAGAGTCTACATGGCGGAAGCATAATGGACTTGCTGCAGTCCGTGCAGGCAATTAGCGTGTGCAAAGTCCATTTATAATGAACTGCAAGATCTCCAATTACGGATGATGTAAAGCTGACCGGGGCGAAGTGTGTATTGGAGACCGCCTTGCACCCCTGATCGTGCTTCTGTGTGTGACAACCCTCCCCACACACAGACGCAGACACATTCATACAGCAGTTGTGCCGCAATCAATGGGGTGCTTTTAAGAACACAGTACATTTTAATGGTGACCTTTTGTCTTGGTGACCTCTTGTTTTTTGTGTTGTTTTTGTTTATGAACCTTTTTTGCTGGCTTGCTCAAAAACAAATAATTAATAAATTTAAAAAACATTAATTAAAGAAGATAATGCATTCAATGAATTGATTTCTACAAGATCTCTACAATGACAGAGGGTTTGATGCACGCTGTTGTCATATTTATGAATGAAATACCATGACATCCACCACACATCTGTCCGTCCTTTGTCTGAATTAAATACAATTTTGGTGTATTTTTGGAGGTGTTACACCACCTGCGTCACAATTTAGACCTGATTGCAACTGGTCTAATAGACTACTTTCTGTCACCAACTCTTCAGGTGTGATGAGGGTGTGTAATAGAAAACAGCCTTGGTTCGGCCGGAACGCCCAGCAAGGCACAGCCTGGTCCAACAAATTCCTCAACACATTAAAATAAACTTGCCGCAGCATGAAAATGAAGATGTGCCAGTTTTTATGATGAGCGTAAACATATCTGTTTTCGAAAATCGGGGACATAGTCCTTGAAATGGCTGATTTGCTCATGTCATGCGGCAGATTGAGGAGCACAAATGTGTGAAGTGGGCACTCTGAGACTGCCTTCTACCCGCATCGCGTGTGTCTATGTGTCCCTCAATCCTTCTCCAATCTCCAGGCATGACCACTCAAATCAAGAATCACCAAACTTGTACGTTCGTGTAACGGTTGCATTGAGTGGAAATCGGCAGAGGTGGGGATTCCGTCAGACTGATGGACCGGGTTCGTCAATGGATGAAGCAACACAAAAACAAGTCAAACAGACTTTCATAAACATACCTTGGATTACCATTGTCACCACACAAAAAATGTGTAGCTATATGTTCAGCGTTTCCTGGTCCAAGTGACAATTGTGACGTATTCATTCTGTTTTTCTGATGAGTTGCTTTTGTGTGTGTCTCTTTCATGAGCCAGGCTCTGTCAGGCAACGCTTCATTGTTGCCGCTAGGATGCTAACACCAACAGTCAATCCGGATTATTATTATTATTATGAAACACAAAAATGGAAACAAATAATCTCAGGTGGTATGATTTTCTGTGAGGGAACATTTGGGGGCAATTTTGAGGAGCTAATTATAGTCTGGATGACTGGCAGCAAGAAGATGTGGATGAGAAATGTGCTGCCCGGCGATAAAGATGGTTGGCTCAATTTTTGCTCTCTTCATTGTCTGCTTAATGACTGCCGCTTGCTGATTGTTGCATTACTGTCTGTTATCTCGTATTAGACAGACTACATTACATGGAAAAAGATGTGTGTTATCTTGCTAAAGAGATAATAATTGGAGATTGTGTATGCAGATTTGCTGTAATTGCTATTGCTAATTTGCTATAGTTTGTTGAAACATTGAAGTATAATACACTGTCAGTTGTTTCATTTATAACTGTGAGTGAGTGAGTGAGTGGCTGAATGTTGCACAACACATTAAAAGTTTCCATCAGTGTACTGAAAAGATAACCAAAGACAGTCAGAGTAAAAACTTCAATGCCCATACAATTTGGAATTACATTTTTTTTAAGTGTGGGGACTTAGAGAGCACATAGAAAATTGACTTTTTCCTGTTTGTATACAAAGAGTTGGGTCTCTGCAGTTTCTGCCCTCCCATCAAGTGTGAAATTACACAAGTAAAACTTTAATCTGCCTGTTTCTGAAAATGTGCAAGCCGTTCTGCATTTCAACCCCACTTTTAGTGGAGCTGATTCATATAATAATGATAAATAATAAAATAACTACCTTCACAACTTACTCTGCCAATGACTTGGCAGCTAAATTTAAGCGAGAAATAACCATTTTAAAGCGACTGCTAAAGAAGAGTTAGCACAGATTAGTATTAGCTAACAATGTAATGAGCATTAGCTTCCTGATGATGATGATGATGATGATAAGAATAAGAATAATGTTGGATATGTGAGGGTCATGGGTATTTGTGTTTGTCAATGTCAGTGTTGTTCAATGCCCAGATTAGCATTAGAACAGCGCTAGCATCTGATCAGCACCACCAACATGTTTTCTCCGTGAAGAGGTATAAGGAGCAAGAGTGTTTATGTTTGAAGATATGTCTCTGTGCAACATAAACAGAGTTACAGTAAACCGCTGCATCGGCAAGATAAAATTATTTTACTGTCTTGAAGCGAAGGGCACTTTATTTTTTACACTCTGAGCAATGCTAGTAGAAGCAAGCAGCATCCCATCATGAACACTTACCACCGAAAACCGGGTTCCAGCCCACTGGTTGTCATTATCACAAAAAACTGTCACAGTGAATAGTAATATACTCATGTTTTTTGCTACATGTGTGTAGCATGCCAATGACGTATGATGGCCCGGAGCTGGAGGGCTTTTGAAGTGGAGGAGAAGGACTTTGAACTGGATGCATTGAGGAATTGGCAGCCTTGGGCGTTCTCGAGGATGCAAATTATACGGTCATTTATAACAGCACAGCAGAGAGTAGAAAAATGCTATCCAGTAATTCCTTTGTCTAGTCACCAAAAAAAGACAACAACCAAATGAAGTTAAGGCAAATATGTTCAAATCCACCAATAACTACGTATGCTCTTGACATTTACAGTACATTCCCTCTGTGTCCTACAGGGGGGGTTGCGGACTTTGTCAGCTTTCTATCGACTTTCCATTCACAGCGAAGCAGACCCTTGTAGCTCTAATCAATAGACCCTAATGCCTTTATTATAATCCCCACTAGAATTTAGATTCCATTGATCAGCAGGCCTTTAGTTTCTACAGTGTTGAGCTGCGTGAGAGACTGCAAGGAAATTTCTATGTAATGCGTACAGAGAGACAGGCAGTAATAGAACTGTGTGGGAAAGCTTCACCTGTGGGAAAGCATGTTCGTTTTTCAGATTTCAAGCTTTGATATCTGCTCTTTTTATGAGAAGAGGCAAGAAAAAGCATCATGTCGATCACGACGGTTTTGTACTTGAAATGCAACTGAGCTTTGGGGGCTCCATACTCCTGGTGTTTTTTTTAACCATACAAGATTGCCTCAGTGAGCATCGACAAGTATCCGTTTGCTTGCAAGATCAGTGAAATTTGAAAAAAAAAAAAAAAGTGAGGCAGAGCAGAATTTATAGATGGCTTGGGTTCCTTATCTTTATGCAACAATGTGGATTGTCTATTGTATAATTTCGTTATGACAAGATCAGTATTAATAATGACACCTTGTGTTTGCACATCAAATTAATTGAAATGATTCGAATCAATTTCATTGGGTAAAGAATGAAAAAAAATTAAGTGACAGTTATCGTAATAATCCTCAAAAAGTCCACATTTTATTTAAAGAAAGCCTCGATAGACCCAGTCAAAATGGCCCGGGAGGAAATGCACTGGCATCCGTGGTAAACCGCGGGCCAAACCAAAATGCCTTTGAGCATTCGGGGCACAGCAGCCCGTCACAGATATCGTGGCTGACCACGACAGATCTTAGCAAGACTTAAAAATTGAGAAAAAGGGGAATGGGAGTGTAAATGGTTATTGTCAACAAGGGATATGCTATTAGCTCTTGCTCAAAGAAGCCTGGATAGGCTCCAGCTCACCTGCAACCCTAATAAGGCCAATCCTCACTATAAAAAAAAAAAAAGCGGGCTGGAACATAACATAGAAAAATTCCTCCTCGTGTTCAGTGAGGTAGCAAGAAAGTCTCATTTGTTTTACACAGTAATGATTCTAAGTCATCATTAGAACTCCAGGCCTAATGTGTGAATACATGACATGATCTTAATTCCTAATGTGCTCCATTAGCAAAATCCGCTTCCTCTGTCTCTATTCTTTTAACTGCACCAATCTACCTTTCCCCTACAGGGCTATTAGTAATGAAGCTACTGAACCTCTTCCTATTTTTCAAAGGTGACTGTGGAAAACATGTTTAGTAAATGAAATGAGAGAAAACATAATGGAACAGAATTTTTTCCCAAGCTTCAACATGAGGTACACCAGTACAATCTAATGAAATCCAACACCAGGGCTTTATTAAATGAATGCCAGTATTCTACCTTTATGTCATTGCAAGCTACAATGATGACAATGATAAAAGCTACGTGATTTATCTAGCAATTCTCTCAACATAATAATTTAATATATTACGCTTTCTGATAGTGTCAATGTAAACTGAGCATTTAATGCCTCCATTAAGTGCAAAAGCAAGAGCCAATTTGTTGTTTGTTTATTAGCAGGAATTTTGTACACAAATATTACACAGGAAATCAGTGAAACTTGGTGGACGAGTGGCTAATAAGAAAAAAAGTAGTGAGAAAATGTTCTTTTGCCATTTCTGTCATAGCGGAATGTGGAATTACTTGACGTAATAGCTGTTGTAAGGACAGATGCATGTATAAATGATAGTGTTGGGAAAACAGTCCCTGTCTTTGTGATCCAACAGAAACAACTCAAAGCAGTATAATGTGCTTACCAGGTCAGTAGTTTGAAGTACAGAAACATTACACACATTCATAACTACTCTCTTTTCTGATGGAAAATGTATTTTGAATATGCATCTATTGTCTATTATGTGATCTGTGAATCAAGACTATACATTGAACATTTTCAGTTGAATTTACTCAATTGTTTTTCTTCAAAATGGTTGCACAAAATATTTGTGTAATATCATAAATATAATGTAAACCTTAATGCGTCTCTAAAGCCACCCATTACGGATACCACGATAGACCACGTGACAATTTTCAAATATTTGAAGTAGGAGAAAAAACAGCTATGTAATTACTGCGGCCTTTTCTCCTTGACAGGTAAACCACAAACTGATGACTGAAGCAGCCAACCATTTCATCCCACCCTACCGGAAAGACCTACTCTGGTATTACTTCCATTATCTCCCAAACAAGCTATTTGGCTCAACCTTGTTATCAGGCTTTGTAGCTGCTTATTTCATCTCCTTTCTTCTCCTCCTTCCCCTCTATCTTTTTCCAACACCTTCCTGGCGTGACATTAATTACAGGGATGAGCATGCAATGCACACTTATTGCTTTACTATCAAATGTGGAGACTGATGAAGTGTTTTATTACTTATTAAGGCCAGAATGTCAAGGTTGATTACCTCTTGCGCACACGGTTTACTGTCACTATCTGTGGCACATCTGTAGAGGAGTGTGTGTGATGTACCTCAAGCAATCAAAGTGTGTCGCTCAAGGCAATGAAGTTGAGATTGTCTTTGTTACTTAGGACTTTGGGGGGTTATTTTCTTGTGTCTCATGCTATATGAATATAAGAAGTCATAGAAAGAGTAACTACGTGCATTCATTCCGCGCAGCCATGTATTATAGACAGCATTACATTCAGAAAAAATGGAAAGCTTGGATGTAGGTCTGACTAGAACAACCCAAACGGGATTAGGACTTGCCACATGAATGAAAGATGGATATAGACGTCCGTATGAGAAACACACACTCGCTGTGTGGCTCATCAATCTATATTCTTTACTCCGATACGACAGAAGGGTCTATAATGCTTCCACTCTCGCCCGAGGCCTAAAAATCACCTGCCATCTTCAAAGTCACCGTCCATCCCAAAGGAAAACACTCATTAAAGGCTGCCTTAGGTTCCGCTGCATCTCTGGCTATAACCTTGAATCACTGCTCACTCTGACAAAAAACACTTCAATCCAGTAGGGTAGCTAGGTCAATGTCAAGTGGCTTCTTTTCCCCGCATACGGTCATAGTTTTGTGAATACGACAAGTATAGGTCACCTGGGGACACAAAGTGGTTATGTCCGGATATGATGAAAGCCAAGGGAATCAAACATCACAAGCAATGAGAAGGAACATTCTGGAAATGATTCTGATCTGAAAGACATGGGTTTTTGTAGATGGCTTTTGACAAACCATCCATGCATTTCTTTTCTATACCACTGCACTGTTTAGGGTTGCAGGGAGCCGTACCCTTCCCATTTGACTTTGGACGTGTCATGATCCGGGTTTGTTGTTAGATAAAATGTTGTTGAGTCATGTCTTGTTTTCCTGTGTCCCTTGCTCATGTCTCGTTTTGCTCGTTAGGTTTTCATTTCCACCTGTTCTCGGCAGCTCTGTTCCTCGTGTCTACCAATCTGTTCCCTCCAGCTACTCATGTTTTGTCTAGGTGTGCCCTGTTGTCTCATCTCTGGTTTCTTTCAGACTGTGTTTTTTCAGTGTTGTGGTTGTTAGTCTCGTGGATCAATTTATGTTACCTTTCGTGGTGAGTTTATTCCTTCTGTTACTTTGTTAGTTTGAACCTTTTTAATTGAGTATTTTTATAGCTTTTCAAATGCCTTGGTTGCCTTTTTGTAAATAAGTGTTTTTTTTTAAATTACTCCTGCTCCCCTTATTGCCTCCCTGCTTACTTTTGTTTGAGTCCACAATTTTGCTCCACACTAACACCTTCAATATTTATTGTTAGAAACTTCACAACTGAAATCAAATGTTCGCTATCCTGCAGGCACACCAATCCCCAATGCATCTCAGTCTACAAACTGGCATCCAGACCATTCATTATTTTCCCTTTTTTTTTTCAGTTTACTAGCAAACTAGTTCAGTCCGAATCATTTTCTCCTGCTGCTGGCAGCTGCAAAGTAGGGAAATCCATCAAGCCTCAAGACAAAAGATTCATTGTGAGGCTGAACTATACTTTTACTTTGAGATTTATTAGTTTGTAGCGTGACCATATTTTGTTTGGGTGGGGTGATGACATCCTCCACACGCAAACATGTGTTATTCATAGGACACTTGGACCAACTTAAAGAGATGGTAATGGCTAAATCCTGAATGATTTTCAAATCTAAGACGGATGCCATTTTTTAGGTCTTCAAAAAAGTACTTGCTCCTGTGGATATGAATGTCTATATATTCTAAATGACAGTATATCTTTTTTGCCATCCTTTCACCGTAGTATAAATGTAACAATTTCTACATTTAGTTAAGCTTTTGGATATTACCACCTCCAACGATGTTAATTCATTTCAAATGCATCACATTATTCAGATATTTATATAATTATTATGTAGTCTCAGATTGTTTTACATTTTAGATGACTTTCCACAGCTCAGCAGTGCTGACCGCTAATATGAAATTGAATCTGCTACTTCATTTGTAATGGAAATGCTGCACAATTTACAGAAGGGAGCCGGTGACATCTATGGAGATGAATCATAGAGGAGTAGCTAATTTTCATGCCTTGTATTATTGTGTCACGCATGACTGCTTGACATTGGAGAACCATGTGATGAAATGCATGCGCTGTGATCTTTCCGAGTCCCCTGTTACCTGGACCCAGATTGGTGGTAGCGGGGCTATTATATGCAGGAATATCCTTGTTACCATACACTTTCATATAAAGCTGCTAATCCACAGAGAGTGAGATAAAACCGAGGGCGACGCAGTTGTGACAGTTCCATTTGGGTTTTGACTAGGAAAGAAATGTAAATGACTTGGCAACAAACAAAAGGAAAAGCGGTCCAGTACATTTCTCATGTTAAAACATAGACCGACATTATGATGGTAGTTGCTTTGCTTCGCTGTATGCTCTCTCCATCTGGCTGTACGCAATTTGGCAAAACAATAAACAACACAGTCACACTCGTTTTTTTCTCATATTCAAATTTTGTTATCGCTACAGTGTACTTGTTGCTTTGCCTCAACCAAACCAAGAAAAATTAGAAATGTAGAAATGTGGTTTTTTTACACCCAAGCTACCCCTACAGTTTGTGAATTTATTCTTACTAGTTTTCCAACAAAGGTGGAATTGTCTTTTGTATCAACACATTAACATGACCTTCATGAATGACATTATAATTTCGTTTTTTTTTCTCCATTATTTGATTGCTTGAAATACGGGAGTCAGAAAACAATGTTGCATGAACTCGAGGTCCAATTTGAAACACTTATGTTGACAGGGCCATTCACATCGCGAAACATAAAAGGCGACGTTTACTAGGCTTGCGAAATACAGAAATTCTAAAAGTTGGATGGCAATTTGCAATAATCTAGGAGTTAACAAAAATATATTCTCCAAATTGAAGGTTGAAGGAATTTACAGTAAATGTTGGCTCAACTGTTTTATGGCTTTGGTCATGTGACGTTCGCAAACTGAGCCCTTCAGCACTATGATTTCATTTTTAGTCGCCAGCATATGTGTCAGTTATTAGGCAAAATGGCTGGCCCCTGGGATGGATTTTTTAAAAAGTGGATTTTTCTGCTTAATTCAGGTTCCACAAATGCAATATTAATCAGAATACTGTGTTTAGACTAGTGGGGATGACTGGAATATATTATATTAAAGGAAATATTTGACTTGACTTCCACTTTAACTTCACATGGAAAGTTTACTGAAATGTTTTTTCCCTTTGCAGCCATGACGATTATACTAAACTATTGCAAATACAAAACAATATACTGGCCAAAGCTACAGTATTTTTGAAAGAAAATGGGAAAAAAACATTGGTAGCGGGTCTAAAAGCACACATTTTGGAAAACTAGATCATATAGTTTGTTTTGCGAAAACAGCAAAAAATGTTAAATGGTGGACAATGGCGGACCATGGTGGGGTTGTTGTAATTATTATACATTATTATATATAATACACTGTGAGCACAGATGTTGCCATCCTCGAAACTTTTCAAAATCCCAAAAGGAAACAGTTTTTGGACTAACTCATGCTCTAAATAGGGATTTTGGTGGTGGACGCCTCAGGTATGCATGGAGATGAAAGCACGGGGTTGTTTACCCGAATTTTTATTTATTTATTTTTTTTAAGTCGTGCGGTGACTTGGGGCTATAGTTGGAATGGCATCTTCCATAAGGCGACAGGCAGGAATCTTTGCATACAGCTATCGGTGTGTTTGCCTGTGATTGGATTAGTTGCCTTGAGTACACACTTCATCAGTGAGCGTCTGTTTTAAGACGTCCCCTTCTCACAGGTAAATGTGAGATGAGCAACACTTCCAATTAGATCTCTTAAACAGATACAACAAAAATGTAGACAAGCTCAACCCTGTCAGCCCCATGTGCTGTATCGACTGCTCAAACTCAGTTACGTTCCATTTATCGAACGTGAAACGGAGCAGAAAATGAGGTTGCACTACAAATGCTCAAAGTCATGTTCAAATCCTTCGCCTGATTTCGAGGACTCCTATTTGGAGCGATTGGTATCTGCACTGCTGGAGACAACACCGACGCTCGCTATCAGCATCCCACATCGAGCTACAGCCTCTGGAGATTAGGAGGTGTGTGACGTTGCTTCTGCTGCCGGCGATGCCTTAATGTCCTTTTCCCCGCTCTCAAGGTCACAGCAGAATTCCGAGCTGCAGTTTGTAATGTTGAAAGGCACGAACACAGCATGAAACAGGCTTTATCTACTGTAAGCGCATGCGGCAGGCTCGAGTAATTACATCAAAGTGAAGTTCATGTATGAACATTTGAATAAGCTCGGCTGCATATTTACCCTCACCACATCAAGCTCTCAAAGGACGACAAAGCCATTTTAAGTTAATGAATTAATCACTTCTGGGGCCAGTGATTTGAACTCTCATCTGGATGGTGTTGAACCACCTTGAATGCACTATTTGGCTTGGATAAAGTCCAAACCCCAGAGGTGAAAATAATATGTCAGATAGCTCGCTTGCTGATGCAAAGCGGCCCTGACCGGCCAGCGCTGGCTCTATCAAGCGTAGACTACTAATGCTTCCTCCTGCTCTCACACAAGCTTGCACTCAAGCACACCCGCACTCAAGAAGCATACACATGCATACAAACCTACAGCATCATGCAGGTGATACAGTGTCTTTTTCATGCAAATTGGATTCCGTGTTGTATATGCAAATACAAGCAGGTATCTTGTGAAAGCCTTCGAGAATGGATTGGGATTACCTGTTCAAGAGAGGACACTTTTGTGTGATTCTGCCATCTAGTGGCCAAAACAGGAACTATAGCTCAGCGTGAGCCTCATTTAAAAGGAACATACAGTATAATGGAAAATTGACTTTTTATTCGGTGTATACAAAGAGTTGGCTCTCTGGAGTCTTTCTGCACTGGATTACTTCAAATAATATCTTTATCGATATCTAGTTTCTCTGCCCATGACATGATCAGCTAGGCTGGGCGAAGATCCAAAGCAGCTTTTAAAGAGTCAACCCAAACATATTTTTTTTCTGAATATGTTCTATGCAGGCCCACTAATTGAGACAAGGCATTCTGATTACTATTGCGTTTGTGGGTTAAGCAGCAAAATGCACCCGCTTTTAGCCATTTCACGGGGCGGCCATTTTGTCACTTCTGCCGACTGAAAATGACATCACAGTTGCTCAGGGCTCAGGTAACAACCAATCACGGCTCACCTGTTTTCTGCAGCTGAGCCATGATTTGTCGTTACCTGAGCACTGAGCAACTGTGATGTCATTCTCAGTCGACAGAAGTGACAAAATGGCTACCCCCTGAGATGGCTAAAAATGGGTGGATTTCTCATATTCCACAAACACAACATTAATTAGAATGCCTTGTTTCAACTAGTGAACATATTCTTGAAAAAAAATATGTTTAGGTTGAATTCCATTTGAAGGACAGTCAGACTCTGGATACCGGATTACAATGCCTAAAGCAACTAGGTAAGTCCCCTTTGTGTAGAACGCTCTTGACCAGAACAACATTGAGGTTTTTTTGTTTTGTTTGTTTTTTAAGCACAGACGAGCATTAGCTAACAGGGTTAGCGATCATCATAATATAATTATTGGACATTTTGTAAAAAAAAGAATTACAAGTAAAGTAATTTAAAATAAATGAAAACTTAAACATGTTGCTTTTGTTGATTTAACTCAAATCTTGCTCCGCATGTACAATATAGTCTTTGACCCTCCCTATAAATTGAACTTGCCATATGCTAACCTTGCTGTTTATTCTCCCCGACTTCTAATGACCTTGTTTGGCTCACTTTCCTCTGGAAAGATGCTGGTGCTGGCACAGGGGAGTCATGCTAGCCGGGAGGGTCTCAGGTCTGGAAGCACCAGATTAGAGTACAAACCCTGGCTTTGATCACACTTTCAAGTCAAGAGACTTTAGAGGACAAAACACAATTTGTCTTGGTTGGTGTTGCCTGTTCATTTTTGTCATGTCTTCTCCAAAAATTATCAACACAACCCACAATTCACATACTGCAACGCTCGGTGTCTGTTTCTTTCCATTTCACTTGGTCATTGTAGGAACAACTGAACAGATGCATAGCAGAAAGGCTGTGATGTTGGCCGCATAATCATGTTTGACTGGAAAGAAAAATGTAGCACGCGTGTGGTAAGGAAGCATTATGAGATCATCACATCAGGTGAAAGACTGCAGTGCGACACATAATGAGGAACGTGTCACTGTGGGATTGCATCACTTGGTTTAACACGCTGTGCTTCTTGTAATAAGCGTTCGCTCCACTAGTTCCGTTGTGAGGTGTATATGGATATTATGCATGCGAACGTTTACGTGATTTCACCAGCCTGGAAACTGGCTGCTGGCCCACTTGGAGTTGTTTTCATTTCCTATTTCGTCCTCATGAGGCTCTTGCTTCCTCTTCTCCCCTTTTCCCCTTTGCTTACCTGTTAATAATCCCAGCATGAATCATGTTTGACAGGGTTAAGCTTTGTAAACAATCGAACTGGCAAAGAAGTTTCATTTCATTTCAATTTTCGTTTAGAATGAAGCTGTTTGGGTGTGTTTGTTTGACAGTTTACAGTGGGACAACAATGATTTACTGGCTGTATGAGCAGAAAGACAAAACAAGTTTTTCCATCACATGTAGATTGGCTCAACATCAAGTGGAACTATTACCATACGGTATGTATGTTAAATGATAAACAGGGTTGTTTTACACTAAAACACAGAAAAAATTTTGAATATACAAAGTTCGATGGCCTGATGGTTCGAGGCCCTTTCCTCGAACACAAAAGGCCGGGCCTTAACAAAACTGTTCCCACAATACTCAAAGTAAGAACTACGGGCAGGGACCAACCTCTAATTGATTGTTTGGTTGGATAAAAAAAATGATAATCACTTAAAAAATGTTCCTTTATCCCAAAGAAAACATATCAGTCTGAAAACGGTGCTACATTTCCCTAGGTGTTTAAAACACTTCATCAGTCATGCCAGTTAAATAGTATTAGGCCGCTTAATGCCTCTTAAGTGGTGCTACTGTGGGTGCAGACAAGGGGAAGGCAATGTCATTTAGACGGAGATGTATTAATGAAGACAGTGATGGAAATGATGCTGCCGATGATGATGCCCAAGACTAGATCTAATTCATTCATGATTGTAGCGCGCCAACGATATGTGCCCAAAGACAGCAGCGGTCACAATGAGGGTGAGAACCACAGTTTCGGATCTTAAATGGATAAGGGCGGAAAGTAATTCCCCACATGATTAGATTCATTGTTCTGTGAAGACACTGCCACAGTGCAATGAATAATATACCTTGACATGTCCTTTTTTTGCACCACATTAATAATTGAAATTTACTGTTTAATATTTACCGAAGAGAAAATGCCACACTAATTCTAAAAGTTTACGAATTAGCAGAATGTTGCAGCAAGTGAAGTGTGAATGTGTTCAAACTCTGCACAAGTTCAATCAATGATGTGAATGAAACATACATGCAACCATTTTCTACACTGCATCACATGGAGCATAATCACAAATGACTTCAACCAAGAGGTTTGACACACTCCGTACTGGTTGTCAGCCAATCGCAGTGCACATACTATTTACAAACAACCAAACAAACTCAGATTCAATCCTATGGACAATTTTGAATATTCTAGTAACCTAACATGCATGTGTTTGAAAAGTGGGAGGAAACATGAGGAGAAAATGTAAACCAAAATTTAAACCCAGGATGTATCAACTGTGGGGCAGATGTGCTAACCACTCCACATTGTGGAAGTATACAGTACTGTATAAATGTATACAAGCGTAGGTTTATATGGTGGGATGTAATAAAGACCATATACGTCATTACTTTAAGTTGAAAATCAACCCAAACACATTTTTTTCAAGAATATGTTCCCAGCAGGCCTACTAGTTGAAACACGGCATTCTGATTAATATTGCGTTTGTGGAATATGAGTTAAGCAGCAAAATCCAGCCCTTTTTAGCCATCTCAGGGGGCGGCCATTTTGTCACTTCTGTCAACTGAAAATGACATCACAGATGGTCAGGGCTCACATAACGACCAATCATGGCTTAGCTTCAGAAAACAGGTGAGCCGTGATTGGTCATTACCTAAGCCCTGAGCAACTGTGATCTTATTTTCAGTCGACAAATTGGCCGCCCCCAGTGATGGCTAAAAACGGGTGGATTAACTCTTTATTTTTTTTATTTTTTTGGGGGGGGGCAGCTGTGATTGGTCGTTACCTGAGCAGTTGTGATGTCATTTTCAGTAGACAGAAGTGACAAATTGGCCGCCCCCAGAATGGCTAAAAATGGGTGTATCAACTCTTATTCCACAAACGCAATATTTATCAGAATGCCTTTTTTCAAAAAGTGGGCTTGCATAGAACATATTCTTGAAAAAAATATGTTTGGGTTGACTTCTTTTTCAAGTTCTTTTTTACTTTTACTTAAGTACAAATTTTAAGCAGTACTTCTTCGCCAGATTTTTTTTTTAACTTTTGTCTGTACTTTTAAGTATGAGTGATTGTTCCACCTCTGATAGAAACTAAATTACTGTAATGTACGAGTGTATGTAGTTGCAGTGTATGTGTACTGAAAACCAGTGTTTCCAAAACTTTACTGAGCCAGCACCCATTTTTACATCCGTAAAATCTCATGGCATTTTCCAAACAAAAATGTCACACAAAGTATGAAAAGTGAAATAATTATTTTTGTCACAATTCACTCCAAAATTCACCTAACTCGGTGTGAAATCTCGGCCTGTTTAATCGAACACAAAGCTGGTAACTTGGAGGAAACCATGACTTAATTATTCTGTTGTATTGCAACAAGCTTTACACCTGACTGTATGCCCTCTAATGGAAGAAGTTGAACATTTTATTGTTGTGCCTGTTACTAAAGGTGCCTCCTATGGAGAGATGTACAAATAGATATTTTTTTAATTAATAATTTTTGAACAAATAAAGTGAAACTGGATCCGTTTCCAACCACTGCTGTAATTTGGCCAAACGGAGTAACAGAGTAGCTGCTGTCTTGAGCCACCAGGTGTCAGTGCCGCAATTGAATGGATGGTAGTTGCCAAATGAACTTCTGACGAAGAAGAAAGCGGAAGTAGCTTGCTCTGGAAAACGAGGAAAAAGATGTCTCTGGCGAGGTAAGCATCGCGACAAGGCCTTTTATTGTACTTAATTGATGATATTTTGAACAAAAGACATTTTTGCGTGTCCGGTATCACTTCAACGCAGTGCGTACGATATTTTCAAGTGGTCTGATTCGTCACCGTGAGCTGATGTGTAGTTTTGTTTCCATAGCAAAGCTAACAATAGCATAGCCACCATATTAACGACAAGTTAGCGTCGCTGCATTGTTATATTTGTAAATATTTCAGAATGTATACAATATACGTTTTTAGCACGAGTTCCAGCTAACTTGGATAATGTACATTATTTTGTGTGTAGCTTTTTACCGGCGCCCACCCAGCTGTCACAAGACCAACTGGAAGCGGAGGACAGACTTCGTGCCCAGAAGTCGTTCTCAACTGCCTTGGTTGCTTCCCGAAGAGAACCACCACCTTATGGACACAGAAATGGATGGGTGCCTCGCGCTATCGAGGTACGAATCAAGAGAGGACTGCCAAGTTCTGTGATAAGAAGAACTGCATATATTTGTGTCGACTACAAATAAATAATATTATGCGTTTATTAAACATAAAGACAACATTAGTATATGAATTTCCTGTCTGTGGGAGCACAGGTGCTCTCTGTGGGGATTGCCTCCCATGTAACTCTTGCCTCAGTGGTTGCTTTCACGCATCTTAACAGTTAACGTCAAAATGCTTTTCTGGTGCGTATGAATGAATTAAATAGTGTATATAGTTCCAACCATACAGTATTTGCAAATTATTGTTCTTCTATAGGACTTTGGAGATGGAGGAGCATTTCCAGAGATCCATGTGGCACAGTTTCCTCTGGAGATGGGTAGGCAAAAGAAAACCTCCAATGCCTTGACAATGCAGGTGGATGCAGAGGGAAAAGTAAAATATGATGCAATTGCAAGACAAGGACAAAGCAAGGAGAAGGTAAGCAGTCAAACCACTCAGTTTGCACAAGCGTGCAGTTAAGAATACAAACACAGAGATGAAAAGATAGTTAGGCTTGGCCCAACAATTTTTCAGTGAGACACAATGCCTGGCAAAATCTAACTTGGTCATTTTGTGTCTTGTCATTGTGGTAGGTGATCTTCAGTAAGTATACGGATCTCCTTCCCAAAGAAGTTATGAATGAAGACACCCCGGAACTACAGAAGCCTGATGAGGAATCTGTTCAAGAGGTAAAATGGGGTGCAAGTTATTAAAAAAAAAAAGCATTTTTTTTTTCTCAGACTAGGATATCCATAAATATTTATCATCATGCAAACCTGCAAAAGACTAACAGATAACCCAGTTGTGATCTTGTTACTTTTTGTATTCATACAGTCTAAATTCTCTTGGTATTGCTTTGGAATTTATGATTGATGTTTCAAACAACTGTTGTGAAAAGCAGACACAAGTTAATAAATCCATAGTAGAATAATGCGTCACAAGATCGTAAGATGATTTTGTTCATCGGAATACGGTAGTGTCATGCTAACACAGTAGTGAAGTAATAATTCTGGTAAATATTAGCATGGAAAGCATGATGACATACAGGATTTCATATTGCCAAACTAGTTATCCTGTGGCATTTGTATTCACTTTGTAAACAAGATTACGTACATAAAGGAATCATGCTCAATGAGACTGACTTTATTGTGCTTTGTGTGTCATCCTCTTAGCTGACTGAGAAAACCCGTGTTGCCCTCAGCAAGCAGGTATCACAAAAGATTGCTGCTGCCATGCCTGTGCGAGCAGCAGACAAACAGGCCCCAGCACAGTACATCAGGTATCAAAACAATTCTCATCATCACAGTCACTGGAGAAATGTCTGAATTATTCACAAATTTAACACATTGAGTAATGGGTCAAAAATACACAACATGTTTTTACAAGACTTTAGTAGGTGGGTTGGACTTCCAGAATTTGGAAGAAAGAAGGGCACCATGTAGGATATAGATGTCATTATAAACTGGTTGTCAGCATGCAGCCACAAGAATGCAATGTAATGCTGTAAATAAAACATTTTCTAGTATCTAAAATAAAGGTATCTGCCTCTGTCTGTCCATCAGGTACACCCCATCCCAGCAGGGAGTGGCTTTCAACTCTGGAGCCAAGCAAAGAGTCATCCGCATGGTGGAAATGCAGAAAGACCCCATGGAACCACCACGTTTTAAGTAATCATGTTCATCTCCTGATATTATATATACGTCATCCCGGAGCTGCTTTCGAACAGTCTGCTTAACCTTAAAGAACTTGATTAAGAATAGATGTGTTGCAGGATCAACAAGAAGATCCCTCGCGGGCCTCCGTCACCACCAGCACCTGTCATGCATTCTCCAAGCAGAAAGGTACTCTTGGAATTCCATATTTGAGATTCTATAGAGTGGGTACTCGGTTTATAATGGTATCATTTTATGACATTTGTAGGTTTTAGGACTAGGAACTTAATTCCATTGTAAAATTGTACTTCTCTGCCCCATAGTCTCTGAAACGCCTTTGAAACCAAATTTACCTTTATTTTCAGCTGGCCCAATTAACTTTCTTTCCTCCTCTTGGTTTTAGATGACAGTGAAGGAACAGCAGGAGTGGAAGATTCCTCCATGCATCTCCAACTGGAAGAACGCTAAGGTAATGTACCACCCAAAGTGCATTTATATGAATTAAAAGTGGCCCACGGTGTCTTTCTGACTGATCACTGGTGTCTTTGTTTCAGGGTTACACCATCCCTCTTGACAAGCGTCTGGCAGCTGATGGCAGAGGGCTGCAAACAGTCCACATCAATGAAAATTTCGCCAAGCTGGCTGAGGCGCTCTACATCGCTGATAGAAAAGTAATCTTACGCATTGCCCTTTAAATCATTGGTTGGGAAACATTTATTAATTCATTTACTTTGTTTTCAATCATTATTGAAATATCATTATGGGCGCTTTCATTTTGATTAAGTTGACATAGTTACATGCAGTCCTTGTGTATAGTATTTAGCTAACTATCAACCATTGGTTTGTATCAGGCAACATTACCATGTAAAGAAGAAAGCAAAATAGCTTTGTTCTACTCAACTTATTTAGTCATCGACCACCATGTCTGCCTGATTTAGTGTTTACCGTATATGGACTTTGAAATGGCTACCTCATCTTAGCTGCTGATCTTTCGGTTGTGTGTATAGGCCAGAGAGGCGGTGGAGATGAGAGCCCAGGTGGAAAAGAAGATGGCCCAGAAGGAGAAAGAAAAGAAAGAGGAGAAACTCAGGGAGTTAGCCCAGATGGCCCGAGACCGCAGAGCTGGAATTAAAAGTCACGGGGACAAAGGTGAGATGTGTATCCAGTATATCATGACCAAACAAGTTGTATGTCTGGATGTGGGGTCTGCATATCCTTCAAAACGTATCGCAAATCCCTTTTTTCTTCAAAATGGTCTTTTTCTCTCATATTGGATGAAGGTGGCGAGGACGGAGAGGCAAGGGAGCGTGATGAGATCCGCCATGACAGAAGGAAAGAGAGACAACACGACAGAAACATTTCCAGGGCTGCTCCTGATAAGAGGTGCTGGACACGCTCAATCATCCACTTGTCCATATAGAAAGTCTGGATTTCACACGTCATCACAAATTCATATTCGAGTTATACAACTTTTTCTTTCAGATCCAAACTGCAGAGGGACCAAGACCGAGACATTAGTGAGCTCATTGCTCTGGGTGTGCCCAACCCTCGCACCACCAGTGAGGCCCAGTATGACCAGCGACTTTTCAACCAGAGTAAAGTGAGTGCCAACATGAACAAATCGTCATCCGTTACTGGAAAAGACAAAGTGAGAAAGCGGTGTAATAGAAGAAGAAATACTAAATTAAAAAAAATCAGGCAAACCGTTAGCTAACCACATTGCAGGTTGACCACACACATAAAAAGCTTTGATGGTAAATATTGAACATGTTTAACATTCACAATTGTCGACAACAACTGTTTTCTGATTATGGCAGGGATAATCATTTTCGCCACACCACAAGATAATTGCTCAAAAGCAATAATAACCTTGCTTTGAATGGATCGGCCGTTATAGATTACTACCTAAAATGTCCTTTCCCTTCCCTTGTTGCCTTCCCAGGGAATGGATAGCGGCTTCGCCGGTGGCGAGGACGAGACGTACAACGTGTACGACCAGCCTTTCCGCGGCGGCCGAGATATGGCCTCCAACATCTACCGACCCAGCAAAACCATCGACAAGGACGCCTACGCTGATGACTTTGACACACTCATGCAAAACAACAGGTGTTTGCAAATGCGTTAGCTTAGCCTAGCTTTGTTGATCTTGTGACACCAGCATAGTGCCTATACTTGTCACAGGTAGGCATTTAGTTTGGTGACATATGTATAGCACATGGACTCATTGCTGCAGACACACTAATTAGAAAGCTCATTTTTCGTTTTTCAGAAACTGCTTTATCAGATAAGCTTAACACATCGTATGGTTTAATGTGATAAGCTCAGGCATGCAGAAATGGGCTTAGAGGGGACAATTATATTTAAAAGCTCTGATTCTATCGCTGGCTTCTAAGTTTAGTTCGAAAACTTAAGTGTATATTGGCCAGACTGCTTCCTGCAAACACATTTTGTGAAGTCAGCTGAAATCATCTATCTAACCGCGCTTCCTTCTTGCAGGTTTGTTCCCGACAAGGAGTTCTCGGGGGCTGATCATGGGCAGAGGCGTGAGGGGCCTGTCCAGTTTGAGGAGGACCCCTTCGGTCTGGACAAATTCTTGGAGGAAGCCAAGCAGCACGGCGGCTCCAAGAGAGCGTCCAACAGCAGCCGCTCCAAGGACGACTACCACGACAAGAAGCGCAGAAAGGAGTGAGGCCCCATGGTCATGCCCGAGAGAAGGGATGTTTGTCTACAAGCTTAGTTTGGAACACAGGTGTTTTATTCCACCCCATTGTCTAGAGGCAGTTGTCTTTTTTTTCCAGCCAGTGTGAAAATCACACTTTTAATCCTCCATTTTTTTTTTTGTATATTTACATTCCGACCAATTAATGTTTAAAATCCAGAAGGTAATATGGAAGCTTCCGTCCTGGAAGTGTATCAATTTAAGTTAGTTTTCACACACACACACATTAAATGTAACCTTTTTTTTTCTTGACACATTGTTTTTTTTGTCAGTTGTGTAATATTTAAGATGCCAGCGTAGGTGTTGTTACCGTTTGCCAGTCTTGGATGGCAAGTATGTACACAAATCTTGAAAGCAAAACATCCTTGTAATCCTTGTACAACTATGGAATAAATTTCCTTTAGTGTGTGATGGGTGTGGTTGTTGTGATATAGCCAGTATAGCCTAACTTCTAAAAAAAAATGTGTACAGTACAACTCTTATCATAATGATCTTTAAAATGAATTTACACGGCTCTCTGAAAATGATCATTCTATCATTCTTGCTCATTTGCAGAATAAAGGAATGATGACTCCTACCTACTGCGAGTCACAGTCTGACACTACTGCTCAGTGAATCGGGCCCCCATTGGATCATTAGCGGGATGTGTTGACATACAGTTTGCAGGCTACAACCTGAAAAATATTGTCTTTCTGTTGGCAAGGACATCAGCAAAATTTCTATCACAAAAACAACAGAAAAGGTGCAGACCCCTCCAGCCTGTCTTACTGGTTAGTGCTTGGACAGCTTGTTAATGTCTTTCCACGCAGCTCTTGTCTGGCTTTATGATTTGATGAATGGGATGCTCATTCGTGACGCTAAGCGGAAATTGGTTCCCTGGCATTGCTTTTGTTCAGCTGTGGACATATTGTGTTGGGCCACAATGGAATCCTCAGGTTGCAGATAGAAGGCATGATCGATCGCTGCTTATCTGGAAACAAGCCCAGAAATAATAAAAAATATTGCGTTGTAGCACATCTGTACTCTGGATTGTTGTTTTTTTTTTTTTTTTGGGGGGGTGATGTCTCTTGAGATATTCTTCCTCCTTGCAGTGAAAAGCAATAAGTTGGCTGATAAATGGTTGCAAAGTTTAGAGAGGGATGTGACTTCATGACCTTTGGTATTAAAAGACTGCAAGCAGAAGCACAGCCGCCTTTACGGAAAATTACCAATGATGTTGCACTTACTTAAATAAATGCTGTTTCATTCTGTTTACTCAGAGCATTTTGAATAGAATACATAGTCTTTGCAATATAATTGTACAATGCTGCAGAATGCAATGCAATCAAAATTTTATAAATGAGCTATTTTATGTATACGCTGAGCCATATTTGGGAGACATAATGCTGTGATACATCATCACAATCACTTTGCACCACGAAGTATTCAGCATTGCAATTTGGATAAAAGGGTGTGACTATGCAGACATAATTTAGATTAGTTTATTAAATGGATGTCAACAAGAATTTGTTTTACAATAATATGTTCTACACACGGCTGCACGGTGGTCGACTCATTAGCACGTTCACAGTTCAGAGGTCGTGGGTTCGATCCCGCCTCCCTGTGTGGAGTTTGCATGTTCTCCCCGTGCCTGCGTGGGTTTTCTCTGGGTACTCCGGTTTCCTCCCACATTCCAAAAACATGCATGGTAGGTTGATTGGACACTCTAAATTGCCCTTAGGTGTGATTGTGGGTGTGTATGTTTGTTTGTCTCTGTGTGCCCTGCTATTGGTTGGCAACCAATTCAGGGTGTCCCCCGCCCACTGCCCTAAGACTGGTGGGATAGGCTCTAGCACGCCCGCGACCCTTGTGAGGATAAGCGGTATAGATAATAGATGGATGGACGTTCTACACACTCAGTCACTAGTCTAAACCTGGCATTCTGATTAATACTTTTTTGTACACACAATACACATTTGTGGAATATGAGTTAAGCATCAAAATCCACCCGTTGTTAGGCATCCCAGGGTGTGGCCATTTTATCATATGCTGTCGACTGAAAATGACATCACAGTTGCTCAGGACTCAGGTAACGACCAATCACGCTCACCTGTTTTCTGAAGCTGAGCCATGATTGGTTGTCACCTGAGCAACTAGGATGTCATTCTCAGTTGACAGCAAGTGGCAAAATGGCCGCCCCCTGAACTGGACAAAGACGGGTGGATTTTACTGCTATTCCACAAACACAATATTAATCAGAATCCTGTGTTTAGACTAGTTGGGCTGCATAGACAAGTTTCCTCTAAAGAAAAATATTGAGTTGGCTTCCCCTTCAGTATAAACGTAAAGTAAACCTTTTAGTTTTACTCTAATTCTTAATTATTTGATAGTATATGTATTTTTTGTAACTCTAGGGTCATGGTAATGCGCAGTTTTCATTTTAAAATATCAATGTACATGATAAAAGGTTTTTGTTTCAATTAAAAGTTATTACCATAAGCAGTTGTGTTTTTAAGATGACAAAAAATGACACAGGACCTGCTGTTGGGTAGAATTCATGGAGCTGTACCATAAGCAATTGAGGACTTGTCATCTTAGCTGTCCAATGTAAAGCATGTATTTACAAATTTCGAAATCAGTCTGCAGGCTCTCGTTGTGTCATCTTAAGAAATCTGTGATTACTGTAATTCTGTGTGCAGATGTCTGCAATTTCTTGTGTGGTTACATCGGCAGTGTGTTGCTGACATCCATCACACTGACATGCAACACAGGAACCTCAGCTCCCTCCATGCCTTCTTCATCATTAGTTCCTCGTCTACGCGCATTCAGGCCAGGGCTTCACTCATCATTATTCCAGCAGTCAAGAGTCAGACAGAGTCGACTACACTCTGGAAAATGGTCTGTCTGTCACTCAGTGTGACCCGCCCGCCTCTCAGTGTCTCTCTTGCTGGATAATCTATTATGGACGGAAGACCTAGACAGGCGTAACCATTTCTAATGGTTGTGTCAGTCAGAATGAAGTCGAGTGGGAGAACGGCATAACCAACTGTAGTAGGAGTGCGCGGCAACCACTCTGGGATTTGCAACAGGAAGTCATCTTTATTCCAGGACAGAGCTTTGACTTCAGCATGAGGTTGGTCGTGTTGGAGAGATTGCTCTGCATTTGATTGTGCAGGAAAGCTAACTAACTGTAATGCAGAAGTGAAAGTAGAGCGTAACACTGTGTTGCGGACATCTACGCTCATGTGATTTTAAACTTGGGGACTTCAGGAAATGACATTTACAAGGATTTGGCAAAGCCTCAATCGTGCGACTATGTTGTTGTCCATGATTAATTCATTTCTGAGCTCATAAATGTTTGTCCTTATTCTTTTGGTTACATACTGTAAAGACAAAGGCACTAAACTACATTTAAATGCAACACAAGTATGGAAAATCACTTATTTCCAAACATACATTTAATGCTCTTGTTGGTACACACAATACATCCCCATGGCTACTAGTTACTCATCTATTGTCAATGTCTTATCAAAATGCAAGAAATATGAAGTAGATATAGTTTTTTGGCATTCACTGTGCCATGTCTGTAGATAGTGAGTGTGGATATTTTGGAAAAGAACTCACTCTAAATACAGTAATGGTCTGAATTGAATTCACATTACAAATGTGTATTATTACGTTTGTGGAATATGAGTTAAGCAGTAAAATCCACCCGTTTTAGCCATCTCTGGGAGCGGTCATTTTGCCACTTTCTGTCGACTGAAAATGACATCACAGTTGCTAAGGTAACAACCAATCATGGCTCAGCTTCAGAAAATGTGTGATGTCATTTTCAGTTGACAGAAAGTGGCAAAATGGCCGCCCACCCCCAAACCCCCTCAACAAAGATGGCTAAAAACAGGTGGATTTTGCTGCTTATCTCATATTACGCAAACGTAATATTAATCAGAATGCCGTTTAGGCTACTTAAGATGCATAAAACATTTTCTTGTATAGTTTGAGGCTTGACTTCCCTTTAAAATGCATATGAGGGACAATATATTTGGGTGCTATTGGGGTAAAATCATATTGAATGCGGATGATGGAAATGTACAAAGTGGTCCATTTTAGCTCCATTTGTTTCTCGCGCAACAAGGCAGTTTATTGTGAACGCTGATATCTATTATATTTTGTTAAGATATATGCGTCCTTTTAGTAATCTAGTCATATACACATCAAGCAGATGTTTGTAACATGAGAGAAATCAAAGTATAAGATTACATAGGTAATTGCATCTGCCTTATCATCCTTTTTTGGAGTTCAGAAAGTCATGTCCTTAACGGTTTGTAATGCCAAAAGAAACAATCACTGTTTATAGTTAAATTTCAAGGTCATTCATCAAGACGAAGTCTGCATGTTCTGTATACCGTAGTTATACTGTATGGCTTCCTCTTCAATTTATACTATAAAAGTGCACTGGCTGTGTCAATGAACGCTGATCCACTTTCCATCTAACCCTAGCGGTGATCCTATTAAATCTGCTTTCTTATCGCCATGATCTAGTTTAGAATGGACAGGAGCTTAAGTGCTTCTCTGTGTATTGGCAAGAGCTTTAAGGGCTGATGTTTCATTATTCTCTACTCAAGGTTGTAACCTTCAGTAGAAACAAAAAGTAAAAGCTTGGAAATTGATTAAAGAATTAAATCATCTGATGTTATCATAGGTGCCTTAATCATGGATGTCACATTTTGAAAACACTGGGCTGCACATCAATGCTTCCAACCTTAGAAACACTGCAGGTAAAATGAAGATACTTTTTTTCCGGTAGCCCAATAGTGCCATCTAGGAGCAGGGATAAGTAACTTTAGGTTTGGACTGCTATTATTTTCCATATGAAAACACAATTGCAAATCTCTCTCTCTCTCTCTCTCTCTCTCTCTCTCTCTCTCTCTCTCTCTCTCTCTCTCTCTCTCTCTCTCTCTCTCTCTCTCTCTCTCTCTCTCTCTCTCTCTCTCTCTCTCTCTCTCTCTCTCTCTCTCTCTCTCTCTATATATATATATACACATATATATACATGTATATGTATCTATTTGTGATCTTTAATTTAATTTAATGTAATCTTTTATTTAGATTTTCAACTAAATCTTCTGCATGTTTTCAAATAATTTTGGTTGCAAATAGGTTTTCATCATCACCATCATACGCACTCATAGACACTTTTACACTATTTTTTTCTGACCGTCAGAAACAGATTTTAGTTCCACATCAGGCCATCCCTCAAATTTGCTGTTGACCAGTGAAATCGGTATTATTAACACAAATAGCCGACCTTCAAATCAAACTTTGCTTAGGGTTTCATAAGGCAGCATGGGCCAGGTCTGACCAGCACTACAGTACTCCGTGATTTATTCATTTATTTATTTATATATTTATTCTATGTATTTTAGCTTTGTGACGGTGTATCTCAGCACAGTTAGCCAGTGCTCTCCTTGTCGACATCATATACTGTACTGATTGACTGTATCATCACAATATAACATTCTTGGCAACTTCTGATTACTCACTCTGGGGATAGCCTTGACCTTGTATGAAAGAACTGTCCTGCTCAGGTGAGGAATGACGCCATCAACAGGATTGGGTTTACGCCTGATCAAAGGTTATTGTGGGTTGTTTCCATAAGAAGCGCTTTACCAGGACATAAAATAAGGTAAGATGGCTCTTTTCCTTGGAGTGCCGCCATTAAAAAAAAAAGTCAAATATTGAGTTATTGTTATTTAAAATGTACCAATGATATCTATTTCACAAAGTTTCCCTTAAATTTGGTGACAGCCTACTAAAACGATTGCATATTATTGTATTTGGTGAGCTTCTGTTTGTAATACACGATCCTTGTAGGCGACCAAGCGCATTGGCGAATGAGCCAACATTCGCACGCCAGGGGCGTGTACTTCCGGCGTGCTAGTGCAGACGCAGCGCAGTGGGCGTAGAAGCGAACGTTTCTCCGAGTTCATACATGACTTCCCGATTATCCGCACCCAAGTTGGGCTACTTCCATTTGTGATACGATCCTCCGCGGTGAGCCGACAGAGATGACGGAAAGCTCCGCCAACAAGCTACTCAACGGAGACGCTTGTCGTCGGACTTCGAGTGGTCAAAAAGCGAGCAAAAATGGCTTCGTGAAGAACCACTGCCTGTTTCAACAGCCGCAGAAGTATCGTCGCCCCGGGGAGAAGGTGAGGCCCTCCCGCCCGGCCGTCAACCGTTCTGTGGAGGACGGCCACGAACTATTTCGAAAATTTGCATATTGTATTTACATTTTTAAAGCATATTCTAAAATTATAACTAGCTGGGTTTGTTTGTTAGTTTGCGGTTTGATTAGATGAGCCATTACAGAGTGGCGTTTATAAATAGATAACAGTTCATTTATGAATCAAACCCAAGATGTCAACATGTCAGACCTTAATTTTACTATTTTCAAGATAGCCCACGATATTGAGCATGTCAACACAGGCAGAGAGAGCCTTCAAATACTTTGATGAATTCGCAAATAAAAAAAACAAACATACATTGATCGTAATGTTATGTATTTTGTGTTTTTAACAAAACATTGGCATATGTGACGTAGTGTAATTGATGATGCTGTATTTGCACAGACTTGTCTTGGATGTATTCTTCACTTATGTAAACTATATAATCCTATATTATCATTTCTGTCACCCATTTTTAACAATCTAGCTTTTTTAACCGTCTGTCTAGCATTCCTAATGACTGGAAATAGTTTGAATCCCATTCTTATGTCATCATATTACTGATGTAAACGTAGGTTGTGTATGGAATAAGAAGTTTGGCTGTTCAATATTAACTTCTCTGGATGGGGTGGTGGTTAGGTATTGATTTACTCAAAATTAATTTGGTGTTGTGTCATGTTCTGTCCATGCAACACAGCTGCCCAATTCTTTCAAAAAGCTGTAATCAACATTTTCAATTGTGAGCAGTTTGATAGATAGATAGATAAGTACAAGATACTCATCCTGTGAGGGAAATTAAGTATTTCTGAGAACAATTTGTTGTTCTTGTTAATTGTTTTGTAACAATGGCCCATGCCACCTGAAGGTCCAGTGTTGTGTAGCTCTTTGTAATTTTACACTCAGCTGTCTTTTCTTTTTTTCTGTCCTGCAAGTGTCTTTGTGAAGTCAGACCAGTCTCTGTTTACCTTGGCTAATGAGAAGACGACGACCAGGGCCTGTTGTGTTGGAGTTGGTGTCTCCAGGGAGAGCAGAGCCAGCCTGCTTCCACATGACACTTAAACGGGGAGGAATGTCTCTGCGCTGTCAAGGGTGTGGTCGCTTCCACCATGGAATTGAAAACATAGTTTAGTAGTGGAGGTTGGCCTTGCATGTGTGCCTTTTTGTATTCATTTGTTTTAGTGTCCTATTGGTCTTTATTTTTAGATTCCTGCATTCCATACTAAAGCTCTGGTGGTGCATATGTAATCTGCAGATTTATGATTTACACTCATGGACCACATTAGGTGCCTTTCGATTTCGATGTATTTTTCGTACTATCCACAACAATAATTAGTACAGTTTTGAGAGACACTGTCAGAGAGTTAGTAATTTAACAATATTATCAAACTGTATATTATAGTATTCTCGAGGTTGTAGTTTGAAGCCCTGCATAGTGAGCTGTTTTTCTGTCCACAATTGGCACATCAAGGCTGTATAACAGTTGATTTGCTATTTATACACCTGGGAGTGTTATACAGAACCTACCAAAGCGGGATAGTGCCACAACTTTCACACAGCATAGCATCCTGCAACCAGATTATTCGATGTGTGATGAAATGAGTATCTGTATCTTGGTATGAATGTATTTTTGCATTTAGCTGTGAAATCTGGCATCAAAATCGATCTCTGTTCTTGTTTCTCAACAGCAAATGTATCACACACATGCAAAAGAAAAAGACAAGACCTTTAGTTCGGTTGTTAAATAGTGGTGTGGCTTGTGTCTGTTGACTTCTATGTACCGCATTACATTTTATTTGTCCAAGTGAGTGCAGATGTTTGGATTCTGGTGGGCATCAGTATGCACCGGCCTCTTTAACATTTTCCTGCATCCTCCATAAAGGGAAGGTCGCGTCCGACTGGTTTTAAATGCTCACGCTCTGCAGTCCTCTGAGGTGTTTCTAGGAGAGAGGCATGACTGATCACATGAGGTGCTGCTGCTAAGCTGCTCGACTCTACTGCTTCAATCATGTTGAGTTCTGCTCCACTTAAAAGGATGTAGTTTTCTTGTTGTCGTTTAAAGTGGAAGTCAACCCAAACATATTTTTTTTCCAGAATATGTTCTGTGCAGGCCCACAAGGCATTCTGCTTAATATTACGTTTGTAGAATATGAGTTAAGCAGCAAAATCCCCCCCGCTTTTAGCCATCTCAGGGGGCGGCCATTTTGTCACTTCTGTCGACTAAAAAACTGACATCACAGTGTCTCAGGGCTCAGGTAACGACCAATCACCTGTTTTCTGAAGCTGAGCCTTGATCTGAGCCCTGAGACACTGTGATGTCATTTTCAGTTGACAGAAGTAACAAAATGGCCGCCCCCCGAGATGGCTAAAAACGGGTGGATTAACTCTTATTCCACAAACGCAACATTTATCAGAATGCCTTGTTTCAACTAGTGGACCTGCATAGAACATATTCTTGAAAAATATATGTGTGGGTTGACTTCCACTTTTAAGACAATTCATTTCTGTTTATATATCGGGCTCCAGTTATCCAGTTAGGCCTACATGCAAGGTGTAGGGGGAACCACAAGTAGGCACGAGCATTTCAAAATTTGAGCACTAACCCACGATTGCGCGACAGCCACTCTTCCCGACCACATTTCAAAATTGCGCCTCAAAAACCGGACGTTGTCGTAATGATAATGCTTGTTTTGTCCCCCCCAGAACCAACATGGCACACACAACTCGAGCCTGTACAAGAGGCCCTTTGTGGAATCGTTCGAGCAGACTCCTCTACTGGTGGCTGTGCTTACCTACGTGGGCTACGGGATCCTCACCATCTTTGGCTACCTCCGGGACTTTCTCCGCCACTGGAACATCGGGAAATGCACCATGGCCCGAGAGCGAGAAGAGCAAAAGGTTTATAAACAAATATCAAGAATGTGGACCAAATGCACTCGTGCTTAACCGTCACCGATTTTGCTTTGATTCCACTCTTATGTTTTGTTTCCATTGCATGTCCTCTTTTCCTTGGTAGGACTTTGTCCCTCTCTATCAAGACTTTGAGAACTTTTACACCAGGAACTTGTACATGAGGATCCGAGACAACTGGAACCGACCCATCTGTAGTGTTCCTGGGGCAAAGATGGACCTGGTGGAGCGAGTTTCGCCCGATTACAATTGGACCTTCGAGTAAGTTTCACTTTCACGTCGTTCTGTTAAAGCCATCGTTGATTTGGATGTGTATGCTTGGCGTTCTTGTCATGATGATGGGTGATATTACTCTTCCTGCTTTTGGGCCAACAAGATCCTTGACTTTGAGAAAACGACCTTAATTCTTGAGAAAGTTTTGAAATGAATCCATATCAGAACAATCTGATGTTTCAAAAGGGTGTGTTGACTTTCTCTCTCCACTGTACTTATCAAGATCGGAATGTGTAAAATATGCCTCCTTGTGCTGAAGCTGGATTTCCTTGAGATAAACTATTGTGTAATATCCCGCTGCTGGATGACTGGGGCATTTAAACAACAACACTGAACAGGAAATGTTTGCACAGCTACCGCAGCCCACGTGTTCAAGTTAATTATTCTACCCTGACCCTGGGTCGTTGTCCTCTGTCCCCGAGTCTCATTGTCTGGCTCTACTTCAGGCACACGGGCAAAGTGGTGAAGGACGTCATCAACATGGGCTCGTACAATTACCTCGGCTTTGCCGAGAACACTGGGGCTTGTGCTGATGCTGCTGTCGAGGTCACACACAAGTATGGCGTGGGAGTGGGCAGCACTCGCTGTGAATTAGGTGAGACAACTACCAGACAAGGAACAGTCTCCGTGTTGTACATCCTTTATTTTTATTTATTTTTTTGTCAACAAGTGAGTGATGAAAACAGGAGATAAAATGCTGCATTACTTTATTGTTATGTTTAGCTTACCTAAACAATGAAGATATACCAATGTCTCTATTCCAGTTATTAAGACGGAATGTTATTTGTTGTTGTTGTTGATACATAAAGCAATAGTTGGAAATGTGATGTTCTACATTATTTTAATCTAAATGTGGTTGGTTCAAATACTGTATTGGCAAACTGTATGCACGTTTACCCTAAAGAAAAAAAACGACATTTTAAATTTTAATTTTGTGCACTGTGATACTTAAAGAGAAAGTCAACCAAAAGGTTTCTTTACAGTAATATATTCTATGCAGCCCCGCTAGGCTAAACACAGCATTCTGATTAGTATTGCGATTGTGGAATATGAGTTAAGCAGTAAAATCCACTCGTTTTTGTCCATCTCGGAGGGCGGCCATTTTGCCACTTGCTGTCAAAATGACATTACAGTTGCTGAGGTAACAACCAATCATGGCTCAGCTTCAGAAAATGTCTGATTTGTCATTTTCAGTCGACAGCAAGTGACAAAATGGATTTCCTGTGAGATGGCTAAAAACAAGTGGATTTTGCTGCTTAACCCATATTCCACAAACGCAATATTAACCAGAATGCCATGTTTAGGCTAGTGGGGCACGTAAAACATATAAGAACATTTTGGGGTTGAATTCCCCTTTAAATGCAAAGTGTTCAAAAGTGAAAATGCCCCAATTATAAGTTCAAACAAATTTTAATCAACTGCTCTCCAATAATAAAGTCAAAGAATAATCCAAATGAGCCATCATAGCATTTTGAGCAAACTGTCACATTTGAGAAGCTAAACTAATCACATTTTGACTTGCTTGAAACGGGTTTATTGTTTATTAGAGATTACTTCTACCATGTAAACGTGTTGTCTTTTTCTAGGGAACCTTGACATCCATGAAGAGCTGGAGCACTTGATTGCCAGGTTCCTTGGTGTTGAATCGGCTATGGCGTTCGGTATGGGCTTCGCCACTAATTCCATGAACATTCCTGCTCTTACCGGGAAGGTATGGAATTCCACTCTCTTCCTATTCTTTTGTTCTCCCTCAGCCATGATATTTCTTCTGACTGAACCACATTGTCGCCCGTATTGTAATCTCAGGATGACAAATTTGCTTTTACGGAACTGACGTGGCTTCCAGTTACTGGTTTTAAGTGGAAACAAATGCCAACATTGAACATGTCAGACGGTTCCAAGGATCCCTCATTTCCGGTTATTTCCAAAATATTCAGAGTTCGGCTGCTTTTGTTTGATAAATCCCTGCCAAGTGTTGATCTAAACCCAATCCAATCATATGACTTTTTACAGACTGTGGTACCCAGTGTTTGAACAGGAAGTAGAAAATACAGCACGCAGCGCGTGTGAACAGTCGGTTGTGGAAGTGCCACAGCCCTTGGCAAGAAGCCTCATACATTCTTGACCGAGTGTAATCATGTTGCTGCATATTTTTATGCCCTCCCTTTTTTTTATAGCACTATTTTGCATTGTGTACTGGATTTATTTATTTATTTATTAGCCAATGTGACCCAGAGTAGTAATAATGAACAAATGAGAGTATTGCATTCTGCTTTGATTAGGTACTGTATATTTCAGAGTTGTTTCAGTTCATATCAGTCATATCACAATGCTTACATTTGTCCTTGCAAATGTTGTTACCTGAGTACTTTGCATGATGTGTTTATTAGGCCATAACAGTGTAAATTTAGTAGCGATGCATGAGTCTTATTTTCCCATCTTTTATCTGAAGCCTTTCTGTTGTGCTCCAGGGCGTGTCGTTCAGTTTAAACTTGTCAAGGCTGTTAAATAAGTCTCGTTTGGCTAGTGTGTAATGTTCGTGACAGTTTTTGACATTCACGTTGTTGACGCAACTGTGTCTGCTTGTATCTTATGCAAAGGAAATGCAAATCAGGGTTTCCGAAACTTTTTCAGCTTCAAACGCAAATTCGAAATGTGGATCGACTTTGGGGACTGACGCATGTTATGGCACGTGCGACATCTACTCACAGACAAATGAAATATAACACAAGTGTTAAAACAAACGTGAATCAAAAAGCGACATGAATCAACAACGTAATGCATTTGACGCACTTGATGTGTAACAGCTTACAAGCATTCTCTCAAATTTGCAACTCAAGGATTGTCAGGGTGATGTAGCAATACAGTGATACACAGTTAATGTGCCTGATTAAACTGGATTAGTTTTTTGTTGTTGTTTTTTTTTGTTATAAATCCCTCTTGTGACTTCTCTGAACTCAATTTGAACATTGTTCCAATGTCTTGTTCTAGGGATGTCTCATCTTAAGTGACGAGCTGAATCACGCATCACTAGTGCTGGGTGCCCGTCTTTCCGGCTCAACAATTCGTGTCTTCAAACACAACAGTAGGTGACCGGTCGTAACCTTTCCCGTAAATGTTGACGGAGGGACCACTCATAGCAAGTGATCACAGCATTTGCTCGAGGCTTTCTTAACACCGGCCAACGCTCTTGCCGTTGCCGCAGACATGCAAAGCCTTGAGAAACTCCTGCGAGACGCCATCGTACATGGACAGCCAAGGACACATCGGCCCTGGAGAAAAATTCTCATTTTGGTGGAGGGCATTTACAGGTAAGGATGATAATATATGGCACAAACGCACTTTGTGTGAGTAATTAGCGACTTCGATACGAATCAAATGGAGCTAGAGCTACATGGTAGTTCAAACCACAACATCTCGCACCAGGCATCTTTGACATGCCTCGGTATACTTGATGCAGTATGTACCGTAAAACTGCCATGCATCCATTTTCTATTCTGCTTGTCCTCATTAGGGTTGTGTGTAAGGTGGAGCCTATTACAGCTGGCTTACCGATGCCACGTTTCTTTTTGTCAAAGTATGACATGTACAGCAGTTTGGAATTGTTCCCACTGTCCTTGAAGTGCATTTTCTGTAAAGGTAATCAGTCAAGAGGGATCAATAGCCTTTCCAAACAACCACTACAATTTAATCAATGTCCCTTTACTAATGCAATGTTAATGGAGTCTGATTTGCACTGGGCTTTCCAAGGGAAACACTCAAAAATAAAAAATAGAAATGTAGACAGTGCTTATGGAAAGGTTACCAAAGTAAAAGTTGTGGTCTGCACATTAATCCAAATTAATATGAAAAAGTAAGATGGACTGTAAATTCTCCCAAGTGGAGATGCCTTTATTTGGAATGGGAGTAGGATGATAAAATCACATACACAAGCTCCAATTCATGGTAAAATACTTTGTGGAACTTTTCTGTTTGTTGCTGTTTTTAATTTTTTTTTTTTTTTTTCATAATCTGTACTTTATCTTCTTGTCTGAAAGTATGGAGGGTTCCATTGTGCGTCTGCCAGAGGTCATCGCGCTGAAGAAGCGCTACAAGGCATACGTGTACCTGGATGAGGCCCACAGTATTGGGGCCTTGGGGCCTAATGGCAAAGGAGTGGTGGACTACTTCGGCCTCAATCCCACAGATGTGGACGTCATGATGGGAACGTTCACGAAAAGCTTTGGCGGCGCCGGGGGTTACATCGGAGGCAAAAAGGTTAGCAGCGGTGAAAACTAAAACGGTACCCAGGCTCTAAAAAGACCAATGAAAATATGTGCGTGTGTCGAATTTTACGGGGAAAAAAATGGAGTGATTCATTTATGAAGTTGATTAGCCTGACTAACCTTTGGTTTACAGTAGCTTGCCACGAAAAACAGTTTTGTTTATTCCACATAAGGTGCGTCTGTTCTTTAAATGTCAATCATTCCTCTGTTAGGAGCTGATCGATTACCTGCGACAGCACTCTCACAGCGCCCTGTACGCCACCTCCATGCCTCCACCCGTGGCCCAGCAAATCATCACCTCGATGAAAATCATCATGGGAGAGGATGGCACCACGCTCGGTAGGTTCTAAACAGCTTCACGCGATTCTGTGCTTGAATGCGCCCGACAAGTTGGAGCTCAAATAACAATGGCATGTAATATCTGCATTTGCATACCAACATGATTTGAATGGAATACGCCCTTCATAGACTGCAGAAACCCCGCCACATATACTTGCTGTATAATTTTTTTATTGAACCACAAACAACATAATGGATAATGGTAGGTGCCAAGCAAGAATGGAATATCGAGCGGATTTATTTCAATAATTAGTTTAAAAAAGTGAACTTTGTGTGTGATATTGGTTCAGCACACGCTAAGTGTGAACCAAGTACTGTATGTATGTCAGGGTTTTTCCCTACATTCAAAATTGAGAGGCGGCCGCCTCCAGCTAATTGCGTGCCCGCCTCCAACCAGAGCCACTTCCAAATATGGGCACGCTGTTGCGAGTATGATAGGGCTTGTCCGGCGATTGAACAGATGACATTCGGCAAGCGAGGTAGCGAGCGAGCTATGTGCATCACACGCGTGCACTTTGACCTAAAGGAGATCAAGGGGAAAAACGTTGAAGAGTGTTGCCTACCAAGTTCACTTTCATAACCAGCATGATAAAAATATGAAGTTCAACACAGGACGTTTTAACACAGTTTTTGTTGAATGTAATCGGACCCCCGAAAAAAAAGGAACACCATCACAAATACACAGCAAAGCTAGCATAACTTTTGAGCTCATATGCTAGTATATTTTACGTGCAGCCATATGTAAAATGTGGCTCTTTGCAGCAACACTTTAAAAATGGTGGCGCTAGTGTTCATAAATGAATGCTTTAACGTGATAATAGTCGTTCATATCGGAACGTTTAAGTATGTTCCCTGTAAAAGAAAGCGAATAAATTGAATTTACAGAATACATGCACGTCATGGCGCACAGTCAGGATGGTACCACCTCTGCCTCAATTTGAGCCAAGAAAAACGCTGTATGTGGTACTTTTCATGTGACTGTGATGTTGTATTTGACCACTAGATGTCAGTATAACCCAGCATGTGTCCTGCGTCGAATCACAGTCATCACTATGGTGGCCTGTATCAGGATGGAAATGTCAGATGAGACCATGTTTGTCGTTCATATTTTCATACTATGTTGTTTACTCGTAAATTTGGTTGAGAAATGGGTCGTTATTGTTTTTATTTTCACATTCAGTCTTAAAATGTAGTGAAATCACCCGGTGCAGTCGGTGGATAAAATCAAATAAAAGCAATTTTATTTAATTAAAGACAGGTTCAAGTTTCTGCAATGTGTCGAGCGGGTAGTTCCCTGCTTTTTTTTGGCAATAACACGTTAATCTGCTGGAACTTTGTGAGGTGGTAGTATAGTAAACTAGGCCTTCCTTTATTGTTTTCAGATGTTTTCTCCTTTGATTTCATGCTGGGTACAAAGCAGCATGGTGCCGAGGGCCTGGTGATCTGCAGGGATCAAACTCAGTTGGATACATCTACATATACAAATAAAGCACAAAATCGTATTTCAGGTCCCACGTGCAAGTGGCCTGTCACGGTGAAAACTGAAAGTGTATTTCTTTCATTTGGCTCCGCACCAAAGGTATTATTATAATCATAAAATGAAATGTGTCATGGAAAGTGGCTGTCATTTTTCCTCATCATCCAGCCCCCCGTGCTTGGCAGAGGTAATAAACACCTGAGCGCTTTTCACCGGCAGAGAGCTGACCTGGCCTTTCACAACGTCATTTGCTCTGAAGATAGCCAGACTGGCTGAGCTGGCTCTCGTTTTCCTTGCGGAAGAATTACAATGACAGCATGATACTTTGCAGCCCCGTCACCTGTTTCAAGTCTTTGAAGATCCAGACGCCAAATGCCGGAGCGTTTCTTTTACACAAACGGCTGAAAGTTTCCTGCATGAAATCACATCAGTCATATGTTAGGTTGGCGCAGGGAGGCGCGAGATGTGACTATGGAACGCTAAATACAACTGTCTGAATTTTAGTGTTTAACCAGCTGTGCATTGAGTTCAGTGTGTTTTATTCTTTTACTTATTTAAAAGTAAAAGTATAATTTCAGACTTGGTTGTTTGGCATGCTGCTTTGAAGTTAGTGTTATGTATGTTTTTCCAGTTCGGTCAGAGACGTACGAGTATGTTGCTGCTGGCAGGTTGTACCATTTGTTAGGCTATGGTGCTATCTTGGGGAGGGCGGGGGGCATAGCCCGAGGACACCGGACGAATCCACAGCGTGCATCGGGCAGACATGAGACGATTGATGCCTGTTTAACTTCACCTCCGCTGACCTCCATCTTAATGAATTCTGTCTGTCTTCAAAGGCAAAATGCCGCGGAGCAAAATCCGCTTGCGCTTGCGATGACTTCAAGTATGAATGTTGGGGGGGGGGCGCAGGAGGACGACCTCCAATTGTTCCATTTTTGGAAAACAAGCTTCTGCCCGCATTTTTTTTTTTTTTTTTTTGAGGGGAAATCCCTCCTAACAACCGCGTATGTCTGCCCGTCGCCTCCAGGCGCCGACCGCCTCCGCCAGCTGTCAGAGAACACAACCTACTTCCGCAGGAAACTTTGTGAGATGGGCGTCATCATCTATGGCAACAGTGACTCACCTGTCGTACCCGTGATGCTCTACATGCCCGCCAAAATTGGGTCAGTCATTCCACTTTAATAGTATATCTCTCCATAAACCAGGGGCGGAGCCACCCAGATTGACAGACTGCCCACTCAGTGAGATTCATGAAAAAGTCTATACTTTTACATTTTTTGTAAATTATTATGAAATTATTTTGTAATTTGTGTTTTGTTGTGTTTTTTTTATTGTATTGAATATTAAAGCGGAAGTCAACGCAAACATATTTTTTTCAAGAATATGTTTTATGCAAGCCCACTAGTTGAAACGGGGCATTCTGATAAATATTGCGTTTGTGGAATAAGTGTTAATCCACTCGTTTGTCGCTATCTCCTGGGGCGGCCATTTTGTCTTCTGTCGACTGAAAATGACATCACAACTGCTCACAATGACCAATCACGGCTCAGATTCAGAGAACAGGTCAGCTGTGATTGGTCGTTGTAAGCAGTTGTGATGTCATTTTCAGTCGACAGAAGACAAAATGGCTAAAAACAAGTGCATTTTGCTACTTAACTTATATTACACTGACGCAAAATTAATCATAATGCTGTGTTTCAACTAGTGGGCCTGCTGGGAACATATTCGAACTTCATATTATTCAGTTTGTCATTTGATTCGAATATGTGTCGGGACAGGAGGATTGTGTTCAGTGAGGGAAATATTCAGGCCCACCCTGATTTTTCCAGGCCCACCCATTAGCCACGTTCTGGCTCCGCCCCCGCCGTAAGCTTGCGATATTGGATAACATTGTTAAGTGGCCACCCGCATGGAAACACGAGCATGTTGAGTAATCTGTTTTTTCGCACTTCAGGGCGTTCGGCCGAGAGATGTTAAAGCGGAACATCGGCACGGTGGTCGTCGGCTTCCCGGCGACTCCCATCATCGAATCACGAGCGCGCTTCTGCATTTCGGCCGCGCACACCAGGGAAATGCTCGACACAGTAAGTCTGCGTGACACTTTTGAACCATGTGAAAAAAAGAAAGAAAAAAAAAAGACACTGTCTGGCGAGCAGTCTACGCCATCTGCGATAGTCGCTCACCCACGACGATGTTATAACAACAGCAGCATTCTTTGCTTTTTTTTCCCCCTCTTATCAGCAGTTTAGCTGCCTTATGTTGTCAGTGTTACAATAACACAGTTAAGTGTTGTTGTTTTTAATCAAGGAAATGTGCTTGCTTCACAGTGGACGGACGTTTGCGCGTTTGAGTGAGCCTGTTGGATAATAAGGACTCCCAGTTTGCCTTTTTATTTTAATAGCACTTGGAAGCTGTCTGAGGGTATTACAGTCAGGCTTTTATATGAGCTGCTGTGTCTCTCCAAAGGCACTTCATTCATCTTACTGTTGTGTATGTCAGCACCGTTTGTAGAAGTCCATTTAAAGGGCACGCAAAAGCCTTTGTAGAGCACTTGGAGGAGCCGCTTTTTCCGTCTTTGGAAAGCCGGTCTTACTGTTGCTCAAGCCACGGAATCGGAAAAAAGGTCAGGGGGAAGGTAAATTGTTTCCAGGTGCTTCGGAGTGCTGCCATTCCGATTCATTCATCGCGGAAAGAAGTGCAGGAGTTTGCATCGCGTTTGCGCGCCTTCTACTCACCTTTGCAACACGGACGTGTTCCCGCTTAAGTGTCATGGAGGCTTGCCCCCGTTTTATCGGTGTGGCTTGACTGTCCGCCGAGCTTTTGTCAGTTCCGCTGTTTCACTGACTGTTTCTAAGTCGCGGTCGGAGTGATAACATTGCCTGTGATGTTTTGCCAGGTATTGGAGGCCATGAATGAAGTGGGCGACCTGCTGCAGCTGAAGTACTCCAGACGTGGACAGACTCCTCCTCCCATCAGGTGGACAGCTGAGCAAAGCCAGCTCCGGGACTGAGCCTCAGAAATGTTCCTGCTCCCAAATCCATCCCTGTAGATATGTATGTGTGCACACATACACAAATCTGATAATGCTCTCTTCCCGTTTTGCTTATGCACCACTTCTGCATACCTCTTCTCACCACACTGCAAACCTCAGTGGACTCGCCAGAGCTTAAACAGTGGGGATAACAAGTATGTACACCCCTGGTCAAATGCCAGATTTTGTGATTATTAAAAAAAAAAACGAGAGACCAAGATAAATCATTTCAAAACCCGTACAAAAAAAAAAAAGTCTGAAGGTTTTGTGCTTTGACTTCCATTTTGCGATCTAGTCCAGACCAGACATGTGACAGTGTCACATGTACCAAACAGCAGCTACGCTAATGTTGTCGTCCGCTTCGTCTTGCCAGCTTCCCTGACCAATTTTCTTCTCGCCTTTTCATCAGTTTTGGAGGGACGTCCAGTTGTTTGTCGGGTCCAGTTTGGCTATAGTTTCAACAAAAAAACAGTTTTGAAATGAATTGTTTTGATTTACTTTTTTACATACAGGTATGCCACAAAAACCTGACACTTGAACAGTGGTGTGAATATATACTGTATATATACAGTATATATCCATTGTACCTTCAGAGTCCTGAATTATTTTCAAATCTGTCCGCCTGCTCCCAAAAAGGAGAAGACCAACATCATTTCTGTGTCTGTATTGCTACCTTGTGACATCTTGTGCATCAAGACATGAGGTTTTATTCCCCCGTGCACATTGAATGTGTATGTTATTTGTGCAATAGTAATCACAATGATTCATCTTTGGGATTTGCAAATTATGCCATTAGACATTACTTGTACACTTAAAAAATAAAAAAAAAAGTCTTAAATATGATGGTAGCAGTTGCTACGACGAAAACGTCATGTTATGTAAACCATTTTTTTCACAGTCAGTCTTGCTGCTCGGGTAGCATTTCTAACGGAGAGATCACAGAGTTTAACATAAATGTTATCATACATATTCATATTATCACCCGCAAAAATCAGTTGAACCTCAACAGAGTGTAGAATATTAGCGTCTTTCCCTGACCAAAGTACATATAGATATATATATTTTCTACCTTTCTCTTCAAATGTAAAGTAAGTGTTCCAAAAGAAAACCATGACCTGGGGGAAGAGATCCCGTGAAGAAATACGACAGAATATTTTTTACTGCTTCTTTTCTAGAGCTATTTTGCAGCCTTATTTACTGTTTACACCTGCTCTCAAAAACGTGAGTCTGTTTTCTTGTCCCATCATCCGCTCCTTTTGGCACAGTCCAATTGTACATTTCGAACTGTATGTATGACGATACTGCCCTGGCACTTATCTGAGATACAGCTTTTATTTATTGAAAACATTTGTCTCGTCTTTCAGCTGTCTGTTTTTATCTGAGAAATGTAATTATCTGGAAGGCAGCTTCACATGTATCCCCATGGGTGTGCATATTTTAAATTGTTGAAAATTTGACTTCAGTGCTCTCACTACTGACAGGCATTGTAAATGCACAGATGATGTAGTCACTGAAATATGCTTCATCTGTCAGATGTGTTGTTTTTTTTTTTTTGTTTTTTTCCCCCGTAACTGTGATTGTTTTTTTAGAATGGCATTCCAATTCGATCCGCCTTCGCTGCACTGTTAAAAGTTGCCTTTGTTTCGTCACACTGTATGCATTGGGGTCATCCCCAAACATTCTGCTTTTTGTGTATGTGTTTTTATACGGGCCATTTTATTGATTCATTGATAGGAACTGGAGTCCGGTAAAGCCAGCGTGACTATTCTGGTCACATCCATCATGCTGATATCTCACAGGATTAAACCTGTTTTTGTATCACATCAATGCACCATTTGTTTACGACTACAACCGGAAAACTCTTGTGTTGTACGCATATCAGTCATTGTAATAGCATTTGTCAGCGAAAATGGCATGGATAACCACTCAAGTGATGCATTTTCCATCGAGTTCTACGTACCGTCGGCGTGACTCCTCGTTGCCGCAGTAGTGAAATGTGACTGTATGTTACCACTGAAAAATGTCCTGTTGGCATGCAGAGCTCTGCAGAATGTTCAATGTTTATCGAGGAAAATGCATATGCAAACAGCAACATGTCTGTTCCTCAAGAGCCAAGTTTCCCTCAGTCAAAACTGCTTACACCTCTTCAATATATACGTTCTACAGCAACGCCACATGTGAACTAACCTATAGAGATTAATGAGACTTTCCGTATCTGTTACATATTTGATTTGAATTTTAAACCATTCTGAGCAGATTGTAAAGCCATGATGTTTGTTGATCATGCTGTTCTAAACAGATTAAATCACTTCTTTGTATCAACTTTTGGAATAGGCTGTGTTGTCTGAAAATTCACTGTACTACGATTGGTTAATGTTGTGATCCTGATCATTTGAATCAGCTGGAGGAGGGAAACATCAAAACCCATACAGGACGGATGTTGATTGGTGATAACGCGTTGCCAAGTTTTGGTTTTGCAAACCTCCTGAGATAGTGTTGGCCACCCCAAGGATAAAAGTCAAGCTCCACCAACTTAGTGTTCATCCATTGAAGGAAGTTGAGACGTTTGTGTTTTCAAGATGGAAATAAGTTATGGTGAGTTTGTGTCAGCTAAAGAGGAAAATATTATGGTGGGTTGTACATGCCAAATTGTAGCAAAATGTTATCTTGTTAAAAAAAAAAAAAAAATCTGAAGAAACAATTGAAGTCTCAGCGTAGTACATTCAAGCTTACAAAGTCCCAACAGGTTGAGTGGAGCAGAGCTGAACTAAAGCACTAGATCCCAGAATTGTTGTTTTTTTTTTTATAAATAATGTATATGATTAATGTTCAGTTTTACCATTACAATATTAACAGTTCAATATGTCAAGTCAAAAAAGGTCCACTTTATTTTTATTTTTAAATTTGTTTAGTGAAGTCTATAAAGCCTTTTTTTAATAAGTAGACTATTTTCAGTAAAATCCGGACTCATTTTTATATAAAAACATTGATACATTAATGTTAAGTCAAAAAGGCTGTCTTTAGTTTGTTTAAAACATCATCCTTAAAGTGGAAGTCAACCCCCAAATTTTATTTACAAGAATATGTTCGATGCGCCTTCACTATTCTAAAAGGATATTCTGATTAATATTCCATTTGTGGAATATGAGTTAAGCATTAAAATTAAACCCTTTGTAGCCATCTCAGTAGGCGGCCATTTTGTCACTTTTGTCGACTGAAAATGTCATCACAGCTGCTCAAGGTTCAGGTAACGACCAATCATGGCTCAGCTTAAAAAAACAGGTAAGCCATGATTGCTCACCTGAACCCTGAGCAATTGTGGCGTCATTTTCAGTCAGCAGAAGTGACAAAATGGCCGGCCCCAGAGATGGCAAAAAGCGGGTGGATTTTACTGCTTAACTCATATTCCACAAACGCAATATTAATCAGAATGCCATGTTTAGACAAGTGAAGGCACATAGAACATATGGGTTGACTTTGCCTATAAAGATTACTGTTAAAAATTAACTTCCAATAAAGTATTGGCAAAACGGTTGTCATTTTTATGTCTAGCAGAGTTTTTGACGTCTGACGAAAGTAACTAAAAGTAAATAATCTAATTTAATTATTTTTTTGAATCAAGTAATCAATACAGTGACTATAAGTTACTTTTTCAAGGTAAGGTCTATTCAATTTAGTGATAATCAAATGTCTGTTTACAAATGTAGGGAGTAAAAATTTTCTTTTTTTTTTTTTTTTTTAAAGTCATCCGAGAAAAAAGTAGAGGAACCTGAAGAATCTACTTAAGTAACGTATAATCTACTTGAGTCACAAACTAATTGTGCTTCGTTATACTTGCCACAACACACGCACACACACGCAGCTGTTTGTAATGAGCATCCCACCCCCAACTCTCACAGCTTCGGCCCAGTAAACTGCGTGCGTAAAAAGGCACGTTTACCGACACCGGATGGTTGGGCGGCGCGCGCGCACACTCACTTGAAGCGCGCCAGCGGATGAACTTCCAACTGTAATGGATTCACGCATCAGACATTTTGCGTAGACGAGCTGCAAACCACGAGCTCCAGATGTCCGTGCATCGGAAGAAAACACCCACCCACCCACGACGGAGTGACTCACGATTTAAAGTAGTTGAATAAGCGGTCGCCGGTGCGGACGGGGAGATTTCTGCGTGAGGTTATCTGGCTCCTTTGTGCTCCTACTTAAAGCCGTGCCAAAGCTGCGTGGTTTTATGGGGCAGAGAGGCGTTGAGCTGCAGCCGCCACACGCACACGCAGCTGGTGACACATATGGACAACACGCGTGCGCATCTTCATCAAATGCCACACTTTTGGCTCGCCTGAAACTCCATTTATCTGCAAAGTTGTCAACACGCCGACACGGCGAGTGTCAGAGAGCGAACGCACACTTAGCTTAATCACAGAAAGAGCCCTCCAAAAACCCTTTTGGGGACATTTTCACAAGAACCTTGACCACCAAGAAGATGCGTCAGGGGGTCGTGAGGAGACTTCACATGTCGCTTGTCATGTTCTCCATGCTGCTGCTTAGCTTGGCCACGGGATTCCCAAGCAGACACAGAAATGCTGCTCACAAGGTAGGCTTGACGCTTTTTGAAGTTGTTTCAATGAAAACAAGGAAAATATGCAAAAATCTTGAAACCATATAAAATATAAATATTTTAGGGCTGTCAAAGTTAAAGCATTAAATGTAGAGATTAATTTAAATTTGATAACGCACTAAAAAAAATTAACTCAGTCAACTCTGTTTTATTTACTTTCTATAGCGGCTGACCTCTGCTCACTGTGCAGCCAAACTTAGAGGAGGGACGCTGTCATAAAGTGACTTTTATGTAGTTTTACTTGCTTTAAGTTGCTCGACGGTTTGTTGGAGAAATCCAAAATAATTTGCACATTTTGCAAAGCCAAATTCAAACACCATATTAGTTGTATGTCTTTGGTGTATCTATCAACTGTTGTATTTTACAGGAAAAGAATCGTATTAAAGCATCAAAGAAAGCTATTAGAACATTCTTTTAATCAAAATATACTTTTCTTTTTTCCACATTAATTCCAAGATTTTACTCAAGTAAATATCGGTTCCAAGATTCGTAAAAAATTGTACTTGAAAAATACAATTAATTGCGATCAATTATGGAAAATTTGGGGATTGATTAGTTAATTTAATCACTTGACAGCGATATATATATATATATATATATATATATATATATATATATATATATATATATATATATATCTCAATTATTATTTTTGATCATCGATGAATCGTATAAGTACCTTTTATCATTCAAAATTGTCCAAATGCTTGGAATTTCAGCTTCTCAACAGTAAATATCTGATTCCTCCATGAAAGCGGACTGATTATATCTTTGCGTTGAATCAAAATAAAATATTTGCTTTTACTTTGGAAAGCATTGATCAACATTTTTGCCTATTTTTATTTAAGCCTGTATTTCTTCCCCAATGGGTAAATTCATGTGTCATTTTTCACAACAAAAAGATCAACTGTGTAAAATTAGCTCCACTGAGAGACTCCTTCACAGTCCACTTACTTCCTCCAAAGTTCCACCTCTCTTACCATGTATAGTAAAGTTCGCCATAGTTCCACTACAACAAATATATCATTCTTTCTTGCACACGTACAAACACATCAATTTTAGTGCGTGGCGCCCCTTTAGAGAGTGTTTTTGTTGCACGTGGAGTTCTTTGGATCAAAGTGTGTTTGTGTCAGGGTTCAGTTGACGGTCCTTCTTGTGTGGCCTCCCGTGGATGCTCTGTTGGCGCCCCCCCCCAAAAAAGGGCTGCAAGTTGTACCTTCACTGTGAGGGTGTGTGTCCGTAAGTGCTGGATGGAGAGATTAGTAGAAGAAAGAGGAGGAGGAGGAGGGGAAGCCGAGGAAAGAGGGAGCCCAGTAACGATATGCTTATGTAACCAGAATAAGGCGACCCCTCGGAGTCTGTCGCACTGCATTTCGGGTCAAGTGTCATTCATCTGATTGTTTACGTTAGCCTTTTTTTTTTGTGTTAATGTGGAATTTCCTGTTTTGGGGTGTCCCCCCCCATCCCCCTTCCACATAACACAAGAGGAGGCGTGTTGAGTCGAATATTGAGATCCGTTGGCCTTGTCTGTTTTCCCATCCTGACCTCTACGACCTCGCCCTGATTCTGCCATCCATTTGTTTTGACTTTTTGCCCTCTTGCAAAAGATGGCGATCAAAGTGGGGCAATCGTTTATTGTTCTTCGGTAATGGTTTGGAAAGAGCCAAGTACAGAGGCCTTTGATATGCGCATGCACATAAATCTGAGCTGCCTCACTGCTCGCCTTCTCCACACGCCTCAAGGTTCCAACGTTTCCCCTCACCTCAACGTTTGCTGGACTCGTCCCATCTTCACTTCCTTTCTCCGAACTCAGTGTGTCATCATATACGTTTCTAGGAACTTTACGCAGTGCCAGAATTCATTAAAAAAGCCTTCAAGCTCTTTCATGCCGCTCCGTTAGTTTACTGTCCAACTAAACATCAAACAAAGAGAATTACACGTTGTGTATTTCGAAAGAAAACGCATACCTTGGCCTTTAAGTCAGCTAGCTTAATGCTAACACATTCTGGGAAACACAATAGACAGGCTAACAAATAGCATCAAGGTGGCATTGTTAAGAAGCAAATAAGCAACAAAGAAATATTTGAACACAAATGGTGCAGCAACACAGGTAGACTGATAATATAACAATATTTACAGGCACAGTCTATAACATCTACGCTAAATGACTCAGATTCACTGACTCACTGACAGCAGTTGTGTGAAACTATTCTGTTTGTCTGCATTATGCATTATACAGCGAGCAAAGGAGACACAATACATTAATTTGAAATTTCGCTACTATCTGTACTTTGACTTAAGTACGAAGTTTGAGTAGTTTTACCACCTTTGCCTGAATCTCTCAGCAAAATTTGTGTGATGAGAGACGCTGTCTTGAGGCCGGCCAGAGGTCCCCGACTGCATCCATACGGCGTTCCTGTTAAACACGCCGCATGCCTTCAGCCTTTGATCATAACGGAGGAGGAGGAGGAGGAGGAGGAGGAGGAGGAGGAGGAGGAGGAGGAGGAGGAGGAGGAGGAGGAGGAGGAGGAGGAGGAGGAGGAGGAGGAGGAGGAGGAGGAGGAAGAGCAGGATCACAGAAGACGGGGGGGGGAGGAAGAGGATGATATACAATGTAAAAGAACACAGGATCCAGATGTGGAGCAGGATGAGATGAGCAAGATGTGAAAGCATGCAGACTCGCATGTGGCTCCGTAGTTGTTGTAGGTGTAAGAGCACACGTGTGAATATACGAGGGGTGTGAGTGGACAGATTCGACAGTGATGCAATTTATAACCGGAAAGTAAATGACTGTATTTCCCCCAATAGTGGCCAGAGCGATTTACTCACTCATTTGCCGATTGCCAGGTGTTTGCTTGAAGGGAGGCCATCATTTGTTCAAATACTTTGTGTAAGGGAGGATCTGCTGTCAGCTGATTGGTCAGTAAATAATTATTTCCATGTTAGAATGGGAATGGAATGTATAACTGCCTTTTCATTTTGTTCTTATGAGAAGAGCCGCTTTGATTGGCCATGATTGAAGTTGGCTGAGAACATTCCCACAGCGATGCAGACTCCTCTATCTCAGATCCGACGGCCTGCGCTTGTCTGCAAAATGACCAATACTGGGTCTAACCCGCTTCCACCGAGAATGACGCCGTGCGCTGGGTAGGATTTACGCATAATAGAATCCTTTGTGTTTCTTTACAGCGCAGTCAAGATTTTGATTATTAATATTTATCATCAACTGAAGTGTGAATTTACAAAAATTCTCCTTAAAATTCTTCCTGACGATGTCAAATGTGAGTCAAACTGCAACCGATTAGAACATGAATCATCATTTAATATCATTTACCATTTGGACTGCTTGGATACATTTTCATGATGAAAAGCGACGCTGACAGCAGTGCTAGCGCTACTGGCAGGCACTTTTGATGCATTTTTAAGCACGTGAATTAAGACTAAAACATTAATAAGGTAATGCTTTAAAGGGAAAACAAACCCAAACACATCTTTCTCAAGAATATGTTCTATGCAAGCCCACTAGTTGAAACAAGGCATTCTGATAAATATTGTGTTTGTGGAATATGAGAAATCCACCCGTTTTTAGCTAGCTCAGGGGGTGGCCATTTTGTCATTTCTGTCGATTGAAAATGACATTACAACTACTCATGGCTCAGGTAATGACCATTCGTGACTCAGCTTCAGAAAACAGGTCAGCCAAGTGACAAAATGGCCGCCCCCTGAGCTAGCTAAAAATGGGTGGAGTATCGGTAGTTACAGCTACTAGGTGGCACTCTATTTATTTTTCGGAGATGACGCATTTAGAGAAAACCATATTCTGCGACACATTGAGGCAGTGTCAATTAGAATGGAAGCCCAGTTTGAAAACCAGATGCATTTGAGTTTGGAATTCAACTGCGCATGCATGACTACCATCAACCTTGATGCCTATATTTGCGGAGGGGGATCTTTCTGTTCATGTGTCATTCATCATGCTTGACAAGCTTCTTCACTAAACGAGCTTTTTGTATTCATTTCATTCATTCATTTGTATGCGTTTGACCCACCACATAACTTCTTTATGGGACAATCACAGGCACTGAGTAGAAAGTACGTCCTGTTCTGGATGCCATAACTGTAACCGTTTGGTCATGAATGCAGACATTTCCTCTCGTAGCCCCCCTCCTCAACTACCACTGGTCTATATAGGCCACAAACTGGTACAATCTTCAAATTCCTCTCCCCTCATATGTTTAGGTCACTTTGGAGTGCTGACAATGACACAGATCTAAATGAATGGGGGCGAACGGATCGTTCGACTGCTGGCAAATGTACAGTAAATCGGTTTCTGGTGCTTTCCAATACAGCACAACTGAATCGGTGTGATATTGTGATTGTTATTTACATTGCTTCCATTCTTGTCCTCTCATTCTTCCGGTAAGGTTAAAATAAGTGGCGGATGTAGCGGCCCTAGCTGCGGGCACATACACAAGCACAGGGGTCTCACGCCTCCCAGGCCCTCTCATTAAAGCTAAAAGGGGATCTTTCTGGCACAGACCCCTCTTTGTCCAAGGCCTGGATGCCATGACTGTTGTGGGAAAAGAAAGAGAATGAAATACACGAAGGCCGGTTAGTCACTTGGCTGGTGAGACGGATGCCAAAGGGTCTCTTATGAGCAATCTGCATCGACATTTTTGACATTTCTTCTCCAAAAGAGTCACATAGGGATGAAAATTCCATTTCGTGCCAACATTTTGAACACATTGTCGTATCCATTAAAGCAGAAGTCACCCCAAATATATTTTTTTCAAGAGTATGTTCCCAGCAGGCCCACTAGTTGAAACACGGCATTCTGATTAATTTGCGTTTATGGAATATGTTAAGGAGGAAAATGCACTCTTTTTTTAGTCATCACTGGGGGCGGCCATTTTGTCTTCTGTCGACTGCAAATGACATCACGACTGCTCACAACGACCAATCACGGCTGACCTGTTTTCTGAATCTGAGCCGTGATTGGTCGTTGTGAGCAGTCGTGATGTCATTTGCAGTCGACAGAGGACAAAATGGCCGCCCCCAGAGATGGCTAAAAACGAGTGGATTAACACTTTTTCCACAAACGCAATATTCATCAGAATGCCTTGTTTCAACTAGTGGGCTTGTATACAACATATTCTGGAAAAAAAAAAATTGCGTTGACCTTTAAAGCCCATCATTAGATAAATGCTGCATCAGCAGATATTTAACATGTCCACTGAAATGAATGGTTACACCCCCACACATTAAGTGAATGATTATTGAAACTGCTTTTCAGGCGTTTGACCCAGAAACACACCCAACACATTTCCTATGTGCTCCCTTGTCATCAGGGTCACGGCCACTCGGCTCACAGCGGTGGGATTCAGTACGACCCCGACGCCTTGGAGAAGCAGAACCAGGTGCAAAGTGTGCCGGAGCCCAACGGTCATCAGAGAAAGTGGGGGCACCCTCAGCACCGCTCCGTTGGTGTGCTTCCTCAGCCAGAGCCCGAGGAGGAGACTAAGCCCTTCATCCTGGACTTGAAGAACTTCCCAGACCTGGCTAATGCTGATTTGAACTCGCAGAACCCCAACATACAGGTGAGTGAAATTCATCCTGGACTGAGCCGTTTGTGGATGCATGCTTACAAAAATGTGTTGACGTCCATCACGATGAACGCATAACTCATGAAAACTCAAAAACATGAACCAAAAATGTACTTTCCCCTGACTCTTTACATCCGCACTGTAGCATCTAAGATGACTCATGGAGGTAATGAGAAGTAGTTGCTTGGAACAATTGTTCACATTCCATCCTTGAGAGGGTTATTTCCACTGCCTAAATGCTCATGACTGGCTGGCTTGTGCACATCCAAGGCGAGGGAATGCCTGACGATATTGTCATTAGACGCTTCATTTGTTGTGACGACATCGTGAGGGGTGAAGCTAAACAGTCACTGATGCGCTTTAACTTTCTTGATGACATGTTGAGGCAAAACAACTTAAAGGGCTCAACGCCATGGATGGTTCAAAGTCTCTATGAATATGCTATAAGAATACAAACATGGAGGTTCCGGAGATGAGGATTTCAATCAGAATTGCTCCCTAAGAATTTTTGAAGCCATTAACAAGGCTGCCCTAGAGGTCTGCTTCTGTAATGCCTTCATTCCAGCTTTCAGACCACAATGTCACCATAAAGTGCCTTTGGGACTTCTCCTTTTCCCCCCCAAAAAGTTTAGATTTTTCATTGAACTTCATATTCATTGTATTGAGTCAATGTTTGTGATTAGAAATGCAAATTGGTCAAATGAATGAACTCCAAGCAGACAATGTACATGGAAACAGCAATATATGTGCGCTTGCTGACAGGGTGGACAATGACAGGGAGGACATATTTTTTTTTAACAGGCACATGGTGGACTTTTACTTTGCACCATTTTTCAGATAGAAAACTGACTACTGAATACATTTTCGAATTTCGCAACGTTTCTTATTATATCGCTTGATAGTTCACTATAACACAGTGGATATGTTAAACTTGACAACATCCAACTAGACGCATACTGTGATGAAAATGACAAAATGTACGTGTAAATATAGAGCCACTGTTTCTGCCTCCAGTGAAGAAAGACAAAATGCTGGTCGATTGTCACTGAAAACATCAGACGGTTTCTTCAGGGGTAGTGACCCCGTAATGACAGGGTGGACAGCATTTTCAGGGACCCGTGCAAAATGTTCAATATGATTATGGAAATGGAATACACATGAGCAAAATGACTCATTTTATCAAATAACTTGTGGGCGGTAAAAACATTTTGTTTTTTTAAATTTAATGTAACCAGAGCAAGTCAGTAAGAAATTCCAAAATCACACACATCCAATGAAAAAAAAAAAAGTAAAATAAAATGGAGGAATTTCTGCATTTTAAGAGACTATCATTGCAGCAAATGTTTGAGAACTTGGCACGTTATATTTCTGTTGACCCATACAGTGCATATGCTGTCTCAATGCAGGTCACCATTGAGGTGGTCGACGACCCTCAGATGGAGGTGGAGATGGACCTGGCCAAGGATAACGACTGGATACCATCCTCTTCCTCCTCTCCTTCTTCCTCAGTAGACTGGCTGGGAGGAAAGAAGCTTTTCTGGCCTCTTTTCTGGAGTTACACCGACTCCGGCGAGGACAGCAACAGCCGATCAACCGTGGAAGAAACCGGTGAAGAAGAGGAGGAAGATTATTCTCTCTACGGCAGCGAGGAGCCCTCACTCAGCGGAGTGGGTGGGGATTGGGGTACTTACTGGAACGAAGGCTGGGATCCAGTGCAGACCTACTATGGTAAGTGGCTGCTTTCTTGATAAGACTTTATCTGAAAGAAAGGGCAATATTTTGGAATTTGGACAAAGAGAAAGCGATAATGGGAATAGCCAAGCGATGTAGAACAACAAAGTCGTTTTCGGAAGGCTGCATGACAAACAGTCCCAGAGCAGCAAACAATGTCAGCGTGCGAGGCAGGACGAGCACTCGACCATCCAAACATTGCGGCTTCTGGCCGCTTTGAAGTCGACACTGGTCGCGATGGTCGCCTTTTGAAGATGGCTCCGATGCGCTCGCTAATGGCAGCGTGAGGCAGCCACTGTTCTCGGAGACAAAACAGCCCTCTGCTTGTGGACAATTAGAGGGCGCATTGGGAACGCAGACTGACAGGGGCCATTCCGATGGCCCTTTCATCCTTCCCCGGGTCCCCACGGGCTCCCCCAGCATCCCAACGGCCCTCGCTGCCCTCCGCGGCTCAGCCTTTTGAGCCAGTTCAAGAATTTCCAAGGGGGGGAGGGCAGGCTGGGTTCCACATAACTTCCACAGCTATCTCCCCCCCCCCCCCCCCCCCTGTTTTGCCTGATCTGAAAATGTTGTGTCAGCTTGTACGCATACTGTACTTGAGCGTCATGACGGGAAAACGGTGTATATCGTGAAAAGAAGGAACCCGTTCGATGGACTCGGCGGCGGCCCAACTCACAAATAGGCAGTTTTGAAATTGGTGTTGGCATCACGCTGAAGCAGGTACCCAAAAAACATGTTTTGCCTGTAAACATCTCCCTCACTGACGACACACGTACGATGCGCCAGCCGGAGGCAACAATGCCCATTAAGTGGTCACTTCTAAAGACTTGGAGCATATAAATCAAGGATGCCTGCCATAGCTTCTTCTGTAATTAAGACGCTCCTGAGACCTCATTCCCGTACGGCCACATGGCGAGGTGGCAACGCCCACAAAGTCAAATTGGATGCGTGCTACACCCAAGCTGGTATTTCTGCACCCGCTTCGCCTTTAATCAAGAGCGGCTTGTTTTCAGTGTTATTAACGCCACAAGAAAACGTGGTGCAGACATGGAGAGCCGCAGCACAGCTTCTCTCTCTAATTTCACTTCAAGCCTCTCAAAAAGAATTTGGCTCGGTATGGGAAAGGTTAGATCAAGAGAAAATGGTCACTTCTATGGAATGACACAGCGTGGAAACTTTGAACACATTCTGGCTTAAAATGCTCAAGTGCACATTGAGTTCACTTCGAGACAAAATTTGAAAATGTTTGGGTTCACGATCCCAATAAATCCTTTGAAGATTGTTTTTCACTGCCAAGCTGCTCTCATCTTCGCATATACGCTCTGTCAACATGTCAATTATATTGTAGCTCTCAAACCTCAATTGCAGTCAAAAATGTATGGCAGAGCTGCACAGCTACTGTTTGTCTGAGTGACCGTTTGTGACTCCAGCAGAGAAGGAGACTGACGAGTGGACGCCGTGGTCTCCATGTTCGGTCACGTGTGGACCTGGCGAGAGGAAGAGGACAAAGTCATGCGGCTACTCTTGCACTCTGACCGAAGCCTCAAAGTGTGACCTGGAACCTTGTCCTGGTGAGTCCCGGTCAGACTGACGGGCCGGTTCGTCAGTCGGTCACTGACGGACGCCCGTTTTGCTGACGATTGAAGAATGACGGGAATAGACGGACTGACGCGTGACGGAAGTGGGTTTCCACTAACCGCGTCCGTCAGAGACGGGCCATCAGTCTGTCATTGACGGACGCCCATTTTTTTCTGGGGACTGACGGACTCCTGATGGATTGACAAACTGATGATTACAAGTCAGCTCGTCACAAAAAATTACGGACTGACGAATGACGGACGTGTATCCTGGCAGATGACGGATGACGGTCCAGGAAAATTTTGTACAACGTCCACCTCTGGATAAAATGGGACATGGTGACATTTCAGCATGTTGAACACCAACCACTGCTCTTCTCACAGGTGAAGTCAACACTGTGGTCGAGCCGTTCCCTTTCGACATGGAGAATGGCACCGAGCCATTTGGAACAGGTATATATGTCATCCTTCTTGCGGCACGAGACAACGTAATGTTACACTAGTTCAATGTGCACCATTCAACACCTCGAAATGGACTGGATGGACATGCAAAGTTGAATCAATGATCAGCTTCCACCTTAAAGACTGTTGTATCCCAGGGATGAAAAGTTGAGAAGACATCCAATACTGCACGTCCAACAACTTTGCATGAATGCAATTGATTAACCCCATTTATGTCTGGGATTATGTTCCAGATTGACGGATTTTCCAAATAGTTTTGCCCCTCCAACATGCTTTAAACACATTAAAAGAATTAAAATCCACATTGTTTTTTTTTTTATTCCTTCGAAGCTAAGCGTGCTTGCTTCAAAGTGTTTGTTTTTCCCAGTTAAAGTTCACTGTAAATTTGACACACAAAAAAACCGAATCAAACATTGAATATTTGAACACTAAAACGTTTAACAAAAAAATTTCGTTTTGTCTCACAGCTAGCTTAATGCTATCATATAATGTGATACACTATAGTTGGCTAATGGAAATTAGCATGGATGTTACAGGTTGTTATACTTTGTTGCTATACTTTTGATGTTATGTTTTCCTTTGTACAACTGCTACTTAACACCAACGGAGCAACAACATCTACAAATGAGGGTTATGATAGTTTTAGATTCTTCGTTATAGTTTATTTGTTATTTCATTTTAACTTTTGTTTTAATTCAGTTAGTCTTAAATACATTTTAGAGCATATTTGTTTTTATTGGTTTAGTTTTTCTTAGATTTAGTATTAGTTTTACGGTGTATTGCAGAGTGCAAGATTGTTAAAAAAAATTAAGTATTGCGTGATAAAGTAAACTACTTTGTACAATCCCTAAACAACTCTCCGGCATTTTGCAGCAAAACTAAATTCAGAATTGCAAAAAAAAAAAAAAAAAAAGGAAAAACAAAAGCTGTACAAATAATTGTGAATGGCAGCATGGTGCATGCGCTCATCATATGGTGTCATCTTTGCCGCAGATGTGGACAGCTGTGAAAAGTGGCTGAACTGCAAGAGTGACTTTCTCCAGCGGTACCTCCGCCAGGTGTTCCTGGAGCTGCCCAGCTGCCCTTGCTCCTTCCCCTCCGAGGTGGCGTACACGGTGGTCAGCGTCCACGACGACTCTCACGGCCGGACGTTCCGATGGCGCGACGCCAGCGGCCCCAAGGAGCGCCTCGACATCTACAAGCCGTCGGCCCGCGGCTGCATCCGCTCGGCGCTCTCCGGCGACTCGTCCACATTGGCGGCGCAACACTGTTGCTACGACGACCGCGGCCGGCTCATCACGAGGGGGAAAGGCGCCGGCATGCCCAACTTGATCAGCACCGAGTTCTCGCCGGAGCTGCACTTCAAAGTAGACGTGCTGCCCTGGATCCTGTGTAAGGGAGACTGGAGCCGCTTCCATGCCGTGCGACCTCCCAATAATGGCCTCAAGTGTCCGGAGAACCCCCATGAAGATGTGTTCATGAATGAATTGGAGGAGGCCAGGGAGTACTGATGGACCGCAGCCAAAATGACGGCCTACCTTTCAAAATCATGTACTTTTTGTCCCAAGCATGCGGCATTACCATTATCATGCATTACCAAGAGAATACCTTCCCCAATTTCCTCACAACAGGCTCTAATGAAGGAAGTGGATGGCACAAAAGGCAGAAAGGAACAAAATTGGAGCACCTTATATTCAGTTGTGTACATGCTAGCATCTTTCATGGTGTTTAAGAAGGACTACAAGATCCTGGTTGTGCTCTGTGTAGTCTTGGCACAAGGGAATGAAGACGTACAGATTGGTTTTACTCACAACAATGCTGCTACACTTTTAATGAAATATATGTATATATACATACACACACACACACACACATACATATGTATATTAGGGGCTGTTAAAGCGTTAACTATGGAGATTCATTTAAATTTATAACGCATTAAAAAAATTAACTCCGTTTTATTTACCCCCTGTGGCAACTTCCCTCTGCTCACTTTGCAGCCGAGAGTCAATGTCACAAAGACAGTAGTTTGACTTTCTAAGTTGCTTGACGGCTCAATGGAGAAATATAAAATAATTTGCGCACTTCGCAAAGCCAAATTCAAATACCATATTGGTTGTACGTTTCTTGGTGTATCGTTCAACAGTTGTATTTTACAGGAATAGCATCGTATTCAAGGATTAAAAAAAGCAACTATTAGAACAGTCTTTGGCTCAAAATATACTTTTAATTTTTTTTTCATATTAATTCCCAAATTTTACTCAAGTAAATATCAGTTCCAAGCTTTGTAAAAAATTGTAGTTGGCAAATACGATTAATCTCGATTAATCATGGAAATTTTGCGATTAATTAGTTAATAGATTTTAACTGTACGACAGCACGAATATATTAGGCGTCGGTATTGCTACAATAAAAGATTCGATACATGGAGCACATTACTACTACTTGTGTTGCGATACCCTTTAACAGTACATTTTAAAATGTAACAATTTGGTTATCATCAAAACCATCCCTAATATATATACATACATACATACACACACACGGACATTATATAAGACAGTCCCATTTTTTTAAATCACTTGGAATCAGGAGCTGAGCTCTTCGCTCCAAACTGTGCTTGTGTGAATGGTGGTAAGAGTTTTAATTCAACCGCTTTGTCACAGTGGTCAATTTATTTTAAGAGACGGGAGAAAAAGATGATGTGAGTGCCAAAGAGTTGAAAAGCAGTCTTTGGTGCCTGTGTACATCCAACCTCCTTCGTCTCTACGGTGCGTGCGTATGAAACGAAGCAGCCTAGCTTCTATTGTGTTCGTGTCTCTACCATGTTCTCAGGGGACTCCAAAAGTAAACTGCCATGAAAAAGATGTTGTCCATTTACCTCGACAGTTGGACCTGGTACGAAACAGGCGGTATCAGGCGTGGGTCATCCACATCAGAAGTGACGAACAGATGATGCTTTTTGGTTCGGATGTACGCTCAATTGTGGCGATCAGGCAGAAAGGACGTTCCTGTTCCTGCTCACTCAAAAACACACCTATACACACGCTCAGTAAGTTCAACAATATGGTGGTGGAATGGGCCTTTCTATCTGATCGACGTCTATGGATGCTGGCTCCAAATCCCCTTTTTTTTTCTTCAGGAACTGAACTGATTTGAATGGAAGGCACTTTATTTAAGGTATGTACTGTATATAGAAATACAAATGATTTATTGATCAATGGATGATGCAAAGATGGCCTGATCAAGTGTTAATATGGACAAAAGCATGATCTTTTTTGTGGTTTCTGAATCTAGTTTGACATTTATGGTGTTGTACAGTATTTATTTGTCTGGTCGCTCTCATTTTTAAGCTTTCAAATACGGTGCACTTGTTGGACTGACATGAAGGCACCACATGAAAAAAAAAAGAAGTGAATAACTCATTGTTTCATCCATCTGTGTGTGTTTGTGTTGTACTGCAATGCACATTGTTGTTGAATTTATGCTGAAGAAATATATATATAAAAAAAGATATTGCATTTATCATGCTTTTTGTGCTATTTCTTCTTCCCGCATTTGAATGCTGAAGTTCAAGAAAGTGGAAAAGTCTCCTCGGGGGGGGGGGCGTGTCTGCGCTTAATGATCTGTGACCCTGTGGTTTGTATGTAGCCGTCTCCCTTGATGAGAACTAATGGGGCTGTTTGCCTCATATATGTTTGAAAAAATAACTCGACAAAGTCCACTTTTCCGAGAAGTCATTTTGTAAACTTGTACTCGGCTACGTCAAGACAGGCAATTAGATCAGGGGTGAGAAACTTCCTGCGAGAGCAGTTGATCGTACCTGCAAATACAACCAAAGGGGAACTCTTATAATACAAAAAAAAAAAATCTTATAGAATACAGAGTTGGGCTGTGAAGTGGTTCTATTGCACAAAGATTGATCACGGCGGTCGTGTTGTGCTTTGCTGAGGATTAAATACCAGAGATTTAATGTTCCAAAGGTCACGCTAATGGAAATCCATAAGCTTAGGCAAATAGATGTTCTAATTCTCCAGCTTTGTGATGCCCACGCAGAGAGAAGTACAACATGGGGTTGCGCAAGTGGGACACAATTAGCAGAGGGGGCGCACTCATGTTATATTCCTTCCATTACTTCGTGTCTGTCCACTCAATGAGAGGAATCCGCTGTTGGCGAGTGCAGATGAGCGTAGTGAGGGAGGCGAGCCAAACACATGTTCAACACATTGCAGCCACAGCGTAAACAGACAAATAAACGCAGATGTGTAAAGGCAAAGGCATTTGGGGATTTATGTGAAAATAAACTGCTCTACGGGTTGCTTTTGTTTTGATAATGCAAACCAAGAGGAGATGTGACCACTCTCATACACCGAGACAATTGAAAATGTCAGATTTGAGGAAATGATTAACCAAACTTGGATGTAGAGCAGCAAACCACTGAAAATCACAACAAAGCGTACAGAGATAAAAGGCAGAACTGTAACAAATCAATCCACGAAGAGGATTTCTGTGGTCACCTGTTGCTAGGCAGAATTTGCGCTTCATAGCTTGTGCCTCAGTGGGGTTGGAAAAAATGGACATGTAAGTCACCTACTTTGCTTGGCACCTCACGCCAACTGCCTCAAACAGTAGAGAAAGGACAAGGACATTTGACAGGAACAGAGCGCCAGCCAGAAATAAAGGAAGAGAAGGAAAAAAAACAACAGTTATTATACCGTAGAGTAAATTTATTGTAAAAATTGTAAAAGAAAAAATTTAAAAAACATTGAACCAAACTAAAGTTCACAATAGACATCCAGATTATATTATTTTGATATTGTTATATTACATTAATACAGCATATGGTTGGTATCTAGAATTTTTTTCTTAATTTCACAATTTAGATTATGACCATCCTCCCCCAAAAAACAAACTGTAAAAAAAAAAACGCAGAGTTGTAGTTTCTGTTTTTCAATATATCACAATTTTATTCGCATTTGATTCATACATATGTTTTTGCCAAAGCATACAAAAAAATTCTAGAAATTCTAAAACTCGTGGTATCTTTATTCTTATAGGACAATTACCTCCCCAAAAGATAAAACTATTTCCAAAAGAAATAGAATATTTGAGTAATAATTAAACTTTTCACTTGTAATTAGATGCATTATGTATGTATGTATGTAGATATGTACTGTAATTTTAATACAACTTTTAATTATGTAATAGTACACATACTATTACATAATTAAAAAGTTAAATGTTGAATGCAAAAATTCAGCTTTTTTGAAAAAAAATATAATAATAATACTGATGCTATTTTAGCAGTATATCGCAATTTTTTTTCTGCCAATCTCACCTTTTCTCACTGCAAACACAACTTTATTCTTGCATTCTCGTTTTTCATGCAACATAAGGACTTCATTCCGAAAACATTTGGAATTCATCCTCATAAAATACAGACTTATTTGTCGTCAGCCAAGACGGGAAGGATTGAAACAATAAAAGCGGTGGTGGCCAAAGTGACCAGAATCAGTATAGCGTGACTCCTTTCACAAGTATTTGCGAATGTGCGCATAAATAAAATGATTGAGCGGAGCAAAGGTGGCCGCTTGGTGCGTACAGATGTGTTTACTTTTCAGAGGCTGGCAGCAACATGAGATTTCCTGTGGGTGTACCGCAGGCCACTCCGAGCTGCAAACAGCGTGGCCCTGTTTAAAAGCGCCACTCACACACAACCGCCGCACCCCAAAGCCCCCCCCCCCCCTCACACACACACACACACACACACACCAGCACCACCGCCACCACCGGCCTCCCTGCCTGCATGCAGACTGCCTGCAAACAAACCAGACACACAGTGCATCAATGCTCGTGTGTCCACACACATTTTTGAGTCGCTCTACCTGCTGGATTTGCCCACACGCAAAAAATACCAGCGGACCTTAAATCTTGTGGATTATGCAGCCTTGGATTTATCCCATTCCTTAGGCGGCTTGAAACACTGAGACGCTTTGTCTGGATCTGCAGGTTGAAACCTTAACTCAAGAGAATCAACGTGGATGTTTTCTTTACTTTCCGGCTTGGACACATCCGAGTTTGCATGTTGGCTGGATGTTAGTAAACACGACAGATTTGGAAACATCTTTTTTCTGTACACAACTATTGTGGGGTGCGTGCACTATTGTGTAACATCTATGGGTGCCATCTAATGACTATTTTATTGTGAAATCCTTTACATTTTGTGTTTACTTGTGGCAGGCCGAACAACAGGCCAATTCCGGATCAAAAATAAAAATTCAATCTGGAAAAAAAAAATTAAGATACCAAAATGGGTAACCAATATCACCCCGATGAACCACACGAGCATGTAGGCCCTATCTCTACATAGCCCACCAAGGATGAGACATTGTGATTTCCAAGGAATGGTGAACAAGTGATTTTGAAAATGTAAACATTGTACAATATGATAAATGTACTGCACACAGTACCTACCAGTCAAACATTTGGAAACACCCTCTAAATCGGTGCCTTGTCATTATTTACAAATGTCCTGAAGTGTTGATTAGTACTTCAAGTCATCGACATTATGAGGAAATATTGATGGAACTGTTCGGTAAACAAAAAATGTTCATCCAAACATAGTTTCATAGTTAAGATTCTTCAAAATTGGCACTCTTTGCCCAGATAACAGCTTAGCTTGGTATTTTCTCAGTCAGCTTTATGATGTGGATGATGCTTCATGACCTGGAATGACTTTTATTTCATCGTGCATTTATGAAGGTATAATATCCTGAGTTTCTTGACGTCTTTGAATTTGAAGATGTTGGGACACTTTCTCTGGATTGGTGGTCCCGAACCCAAAGGTGTACGAGGAATTTCACCCCTCACCTTCCGGCGATTCCGGCGGGAAGCTTGTCCTGGCTGTGGAGCAGTGCGAGGCATTTCGCCAAAGCAGTCAACACGTGCTTTGTGGACTTGGAGAAAGTGTTTGACCAGGCACCTCCTCAACGAGTCCTCTGACGGGAACTGTAGAACAAATTTCCACCTAAAAGTACCAAAAACTTGATATGAAGACCCAAAAAGGAGATCAACGATATTCTCTGGATTCTGAAGTTGTTTATTTGGGGAAATTGACAATTAAGAGGCATACCAGGAAGTGCTGAGGCAGCAGAATGCCAGTCACAACAAGAAACAGTTCCAGCATTTACACAAGACTGTTTCTCGCTCAATTTGACAAAGGAATTAAAATAGTTGAGTTAGTATGAACAACATGTACATGTATTTGTAAACCACTAGCTTTACAATATTCATCTTAATGTGATGGAATTCAAGCAAAAATGGATAAACAGACTATGAATACATTTTTTTTTTTACCATCAGGAAACATTATACAGCAAATAAGAATTGACGCCAATCTCTTATTGATCACATGCACATGCATAGGACAATGCCTAGTGAAATGCTTTGGTCCATATCCATTTCAATCTTTACTTTTTAACTTCTACTTAACTAAAGAAGTTGAGGATAAGCGATTCAGATAATGGATGGATGGAATCCGTTTTTCTACTTTTTACCAGGCAGGAATATTTCAGTACAGTGTGAGAGCACCTTTTCCACCTGTTAATTTGACGTTCTATGGGAAGAAAATGACACACAAAAAAGAAAAGAGAGAAGAAAAAAAAGGTATATTTCAGAAGGTGACATTATAGCAGCTTCTTGTGGTAAGGATGTGTATTACAACTTGACGTCAACAGGCCTCCTTTTTTTATCAATGCACATTGAGTTCAATAATGAACCTGTATCCACAGTGACGTAGCCGATGACAATCTTTATTTCCATCAAGTGGCTGATCACAAAGGTACACAGTAGGTGTTGACGCAAACGATTACATTTCCATCATCACTGCAAGGCTGGAGACGAGTGTAATTGCATTATCAGCATCTGAGAAGAAGGAAGCATTTGAGTGGGGTGAAGTACGTATTGATGTGCTCTACTTGGCAATATTTTGCTCCTATTTTTTCTCGTGGAAGGCGTGGGTAAGTGGGTAGACATTGACTCGGAGGTCACGACACTTTTGTTCACAAGTTAGGTACTGTATTAGATTTCGATTTAGATGAGTGTTTTGTGCTCACCACATTAGGTCAAAAAGGATTTGAAGGAAAATGGTAGTTCAAGGGCAGACAGTTTGTGCTCAAGGATTACGTTTGATTTTTAAAATGGGCAAAATGGGCCACATAATTTGTAGATGACTGACGTCAATCAATCAATCAATCATGTAAAACTAAGTAAAATATTGTACAGTAATAAATTATATTTCGTGTTCATTTTAAAAGTATTATTTCTCAATAATTTCATGATAATTAAATCATTATTTGATGGTTAAAATGGTGAATGGGAAATTGTCACAATTTTTTATTTGATTATTTAAAACAATTTCTTTAAGACGTTTTAAATTGGAACGGTACAGAAGCGTGGAACGTCGAATGTACCTTAGAGTCATTTAAATATTGATAAAGTCGTTCGAAGTTATTGGTAAAAAGTTAATGTAGGCTAAATGCTAAAACGTGAATTTTCCCATATTGCAGCGGGGTATTGACTTGCGCATGCGCAATTGCACACTGCTAATCAAGTGGACAGGACCAAACTCACTAACGGAGAGTAGGTAAGTAAGTACTGTAAACATTGTCATAGACAATGTTGCTAACATTGAATATTGTTTTCTGCTTCAATAAAATGTGGGTGTCAAAAATCTAAGCAGATGGCAACACAAACGACTGTGCAGTAATGTTTGAACGACACAGCCCAAACTGCTTCAATTCAAAAGTGCGATCATGGATGATTTTTTTCTGACTTAAGCAGACAAGAGACCCTTGTGTTTTGATTTTATCAAGCCCTTTATTCGTGGTCAATAAAACAAAGAAACAAACTACACGGACTCTTTGTCTTCCATGTTCTTCTCAATTTCAAGCCAAGTTGACTTTGCACATTCTCCTGTTGGATGACATCATGAAGTCAGTGGTAGTAAACACTAGTGGGGTGGGTTCCGTGTCTCTTTTGGCGTTTGAAACAAGCTACAGTATTAAAAATTGAAAAACGACTCGTTATTTGATTTTCGTTTTGATATCAAAATACCAACAGCTTGATTTTCCAGTTTGGTGTCTGGAACGAGTTAGAACATGTCCAAAAACAGTTTGATGTTCAATTTTTAATTCTAAAACGAAAATAGAATCTGTCACAAGACACAAATCGAAATACGGCTCATATATAGTTTTAGATACCCGGAACTTGTGACCGAAAGCATTTCTCCTAATGACCAGGAGATGGCGACAGCGTAGCGCCTGAAGACGATACCGTGAACTGTATTGTAACCTGGAAAAAAATGTTGGAATCCTTTGTTAAAGAAATTATATATATATATATATTAGTCGTCAGCATTCAATTATAATTATTAATTATATTCAAGTCAAGTATAGGAAGGCGTTTTTTGTGAGAAAAAAAACCCGACGATGTATAGTAAGGCGTTTTATGTGAAAAAAAAAACAGACCATGTATAGTAAGGCGTTTATTGTGATTAAAAAAACCGACCATGTATAGTAAGGGTATAGTAAGGCGTTTTTGCTGAAAAAACAAACATGTATAGTAAGACGTTTTTTGTGGGAAAAAAAATGACCATAAGGCGTTTGTTGTGAAATAAAACGACCATGTATAGTAAGGTGTTTTTTGGGAAAGAATGACCATGTGTAATAAGGAGTTTTTTGTGGGAAAAAACAACCATGTATAGTAAGGGTATAGTAAAGCGTTTTTTGTAAAAACAAAAAAAACAAAACGACCATGTATAGTGAGGCCGTTTTGGTGAAAAAAAATGACCATGTATAGTGAGAATACAGTAGCGTTTTCTTTGGAAAAAAAACGACCATGTTTATAGTAAGGGTATATATAGTAAGGTGTTTTTTGTGGAAAATAAAAACGACAATGATAAGGCGTTTTTTGTGAAAAAATACTACCATGTATATATAGTAAGGTACACTATACACCTTACTAATGAGGTAAGCGTTTTTTTGTGAAAAAAAAAAAACACCTACTATACATGGCATGTATAGTAAGGGTATACTAAGGCGTTTTTGTGAAAAAAATTGACCATGTATAGTAAGGCGTGTTGGATGAGCGGCGGTGTATATTCCCGTTGACACGTAGTACTTTGGGGGGCTCTCGGAAAGTCTTCCCATTTTTCTCCCCAATAGTATTAATAGTTATTATTATTATTTCATTTGATTTCATATTTCGTTGTGTGTTGCAGCTTAAGGTTACAGACCTGTCGGCCCAGTAGCGACCCACCCACTCCCCCAACCATCGAGACGAGACGCTTCTCAACCTCCCAGCAGAGTTGCCTTTATCGACAAAGCAGCTTGAAACAAAAACACGAAGTAAACATTTGCGACTGAAGCAGACAAGAAGACACGTGTGTGTTTTATTCAAACATTTTATTTACGATCACCAATAAAGAAAAGTCCCAAACTCTTTGTCATGTTCGTCTTCAATTTCAAACCAAGTTGACTTTGCAAACTCTCTCCTGATGGATGACATCATGAAGTTAGTGGTAGTAAACACTGGTGGGGTGGGGGGTTATTTGTTAGGTTTGAGTGTCATCACACAGTCCACGTCCTAAGGAAACACTTCACAAGGGACGCCAACCCTCTCCCCAATTACATTTTCTTTTTTCATGTAACTGAGGATAAGCGGCTCGTGTATAGATGAATATTTGGAAGACTGCAGGAATTGAAAATTGTTGGCCATGACCCAATAAATACGCCAAAAAAATTCGAATTTTCCCCGTCAGCATAGCCGAGTGGTATAAGACGTTGCGTGGTGTTCCGGAGAACCGTGTTCGAGCCTCACTCTTTGCTCCATTTGTATATTAAATGGAGAACAAAGCAAGAATCGAACCCGGGTCTTCTAAAGACCAAGCAGTAACACTAACCATTCGACTATGTCAGATCTACTAGTAAGGTTCGGTTGGTTATATATGTACTTTAATGTACACATTCGTTTTTACATTGCGTCACCACATTTGATATATACTCACTAGAGAGGTAACAACTGCGACTGAATTGTAGTCAAGTGGTAGACACCGCCACATCATGTGCAGACTACCCGAGTTCGAGCCCCAGCAAGTACTTACGGCTATGCTTCTGTTATTTCAGTTTAGCATTTTCAACGTAACAGAACATCTTTACTAGCGTCGACGACGAAGCTTTCTGTGTTAAGTTTTTATTTTATTTTTTCCTGGACGTGACGTCATCACCGGAAACCTATTTAAGTCGGGGAACGAGAGCCTGTCATTCTTTCTCAGCACGCTGACACGCTCCAGTCGTCCTCCTGCTCGGCTCACATTTCCACAAGACTAGCGAAAACTTGGTTGGGTGAAAAAGTGAGTGCTCAATCCTTAATGCTGCTTAAAACTCACTTTTGCTCACGTTGAACTTCAAGAATCACTTTTGGTTTGCCCTAGCGTTGGTAATTAACGCTTCCTACGACTTTAAATTGTACCAAGACGTGTTTTTGCAACGTACATGTACTGATACACGGGTGGACGGAATAAGTATTTATTCATGGTTAAATTGATGTTTATTCAACAATAATTCTTTGTGTGACGATGACTAACGAAGCGTTTGCTCAAACCTTTTCCAGCATCTGGACGCAAGTGCCGTTTTGCCGAAGGTAAGTAGACAACACTTCACAATTAAACTGAATAAATTAAGTATATTTTCATGCATGCATGTTAACAGTCTCATTTCTGTCCACAGCTGCATCTTCAACAGAACGGCCCAAATGACGCTTAAAATGGCTGACCTCCTGTCTTTTTGCGACATGGCAGTCATGAGACTTTTGCATGTCTACCAAATGTCAGGTTGCTAAGCCACTAGCTTGTCAGGCTGCTTATTCTAGAGTCAAATGCTTACGTTCCCTCGTCTTTCAGGCCACCATGCTGTTGAAGAGGCGTCCAGCTCTGCTCTTCTAACCGGTAAAACACACACGCTTTCATGCATGTACAAATGTTTGACTAATTATTTCAGCATGTGCCGACCAAGGGGCCTCCTGTGATCCTCTCAATCAGCAAAGGTGTGTCAAATCAATGTCCAGTTAGTAAAAAAAAAAAAAAAAAAAACCCGGCCACAGTTTGACTTGCGCCACAGGTGCTTCTACTCAACAAGCTTCTGGGGAGCTCGTTTACCTGCCGGTTGAGTGGAAGCACCTGCGGCTACAGTCAAACTGCGACAGGGGTTTTACTCTCTGGACCTGAATTTGACACCTGGTGGGAACATGGACTCAATGGCAACACTTGGATCATTGTCAACTTTAATGTTTGCTGCAGTGTCACTCCAGGAAGAAGCACCAGCCAAGATTCTGGATGAAACCCCTCTTTTATAAATTCATGCCAGAGCTTCAGTGAGAGCTGTGAAACAAGATGGCGGTCTATCAAGTGAGCATTTTTTTTTATCCTCTGCTGTTTTGCCAAAGTTTCAGGCAAGACATTCATCAGGGGTCTCCAATCCTGTTCCTTGAGGGCCGCTTTCCTGGATGTTTTCTCCCTGTTGCGACACACCTGATTGAAATGATCAGGCTCCTAAAGAGCTAGCTGATCGTTTGAATCGGGTGTGCTGCAGGTGGCGCAATGGAAAACGGGCAGGACGGCGACCCAGAAGAACCTGATCAACTTGTGAAGTCGAGCTCCTCTTCAAGGTTGGGACCTGTTGCAAATGACAAACTTGATGAATCAAAGTACTTGACTGTTTTTTGTTGTTCTAGTTGGCGCCATGATCAACTTGCTGACCGGTTAAACGGGCTACAAAAAACTCGGCATGTTGAAAGAGCACTCGCCTGCTTTTTCTTTGACTTGGCATGCACTACAGCGTCCAGTAAGAGTGTCGTCAGGGACTCTTCCACCTGCTGGGCAAAGAAATTCTCTAAATGAGGAAGGTCCTCATTGCTGCCTACATTTTCAATACTAAGACATGCAAATAAACTTACTAAAAATAGCAGCTTGACTCGTCCATCGTTTGTGGTATTTGCAGGTTTGTCCAGCCAGGAGAAGTCTCTGCACCAGTCTAGAGTTTCAGGAGCTAGACTGTTTACACTGAATCACAACATCTTAAAGTCAACTAAAAATGAGTCGCCATGTGGTCATTAAAGGTGAAATGCTACATTCATGGTATGTTGCTGATGCCATAAGCTTTTGACTCACCTTTTGTCTTTAGGTCCACACGCTGGTCAACTGACGACCTCACCATGCAGCGACAAGGAGACTTGCATGTCATCCAACTTGAATGGTGCGCATCATGGAGCTTGCCAGGGTGTTCCAGATGACTGCATCAATGAGGAGCTCCTGCAGAAGCGTACAGTAAAACATCACTGCATTTCAGGTTAGTAATAAAATTGTCTCCTCACATGTTCCTTGTCCTGCAGATGGCGCCACTGGAGTGCTACGAGCTGCAACATGACTCAAAGTGCGTCTGCCTGAGGAGGAGTCCTCTGCTGGTAAGAAAAGGAACATTTTATTTCAGCAAGCATGTTCCAGTTGTCTTGACAAAGTTGAATGATTTGTTCTTGTGTCCAGTGTGGCGCACGATCGAGTACCTGCTCACAGCGCGAGGCCAGCGACACGCAGCAACACTTTCGCCTTGTTGCTTGCTCATCCACGAGGCGCTGAAGCCGAAGTTTGAGGCAGCCTGAGAAGAAATGGGAGACATTTGCACTTGGACGGTAGGCTCTTGAAATGCTTTTCACTTCAATCCTCAACAACTTTTCTGACCCAATACTTTTTTTTTTCTTCCCCTTTTATAGGCAGCAAGGAACAAGCTCATCCATCATAACGCACCTGTGAAGACTTGAGTCTTGATCGCTGGTTGGTTTCAAGCCCTAAACATCTTCTGCACCAGACGTTGACTTAACTTTTGACTCACAGATGTTTGTTTTTTTTTGTCTTAGGTCCACACGCTTCTTCTGGTTGGCCGGCCGACCACTTCGCAACGAGCAGACTGTCATCCGACTTGCAACTTTGTCTTCTCGCTGGCCGACCACTTGAGCACGCAGCAACGAGCAGACCGTCATCCGACTTGCAACTTTGTCTTCGTTCTTCTTGCTGGCCGACCACTTGAGCACTTCGCAAGGAGCAGACTGTCATCCGACTTGTAACTTGTTTGTTTGTACTCTGCAAAAGAAATAAAGCTTGATTACAAATGACACTTAAGCTCTCAACTTCATTCTCGCACACATCACAAAAAAACTTTCTTAAAGCACAGTAACAAAACACAAAAAAACTTTCTTAAAGCACAGTAACAAAACACAAAAAAAAATCAAAAATTTTTTCAAATTTTTTTTTTTTATTTTTTTTTTTCCCGCCCAATTTTTTATTTTTTATTTTTTTGGAGCAGAGGAATATACTGGAAAGTGGGCGTGGCAAGGCTGGAATAAGGCTTTCTGATTCGCTGAGGTGTCTGGAAGTGGGTGGGGCAATGCAGATAAAAGGCTGTGATTGGTCAAATGGTGGGTGGGACTATGCAAATTAGATGCGCGGTGATTGGTGGGATCCGAAGTGGGCGTGGTTATGCAAATTTGGGGCACTCCGATTGGTCGGAATGTCTAAAGTGGGCGTGGTTATGCAAATAGCTGCATTCTGATTGGCTATGCAAATTTGAGCCGCGCTGTGATTGGTGGGTTCAAAAATGGGCGGAGTTAGGGGCGGTCCTAGCAGCAGATAGTTTTTGGGGAGGCACTTTTGCGTCTTCAGGTCAAAGTTGCACTTCAGACACTACATGAGACACAAGTCTTTTACTATTCCCTCAATCTCACATGACCCAAAGCTCGATGAATTTCAAGATTGCTTGAGTTTTGCGTCATGAGGAGACTAACAGGAATAGTATTGTGACTGACAAGCAACTCTCACCTCAAGACTTCAAGCAGCATTTGGAACAGATTTCCACTGCAGCAACCGACACCCATGAAAGGCTTCAAATGAGGGCAGATTTACCAATAAAACACAAAGACTCCAATTCAAGTTGAACTATTTATTGGACAGAGAAGCTAACATGACAATTTGAAAGCAGTTCACCAGTCAATGTTTGTGTGAGCAAACTCAAGTAGGACACACAGACATCGACGACGGAAGCAGCTTCAGTGTTGCCTGCTTGACGAGCTCATGTGTGACGTCACTTACTTCAAATGACGCGCACACGCGTAGGCGATGGCACCAAAGGGGGACGTGAGCGCACTGGGACAAAAACTAAGTGTACAGCACATCACCATCATCACACTGCTGGACATGTTTTTAAATGACACTGATGTGAACCAAGTTAGTCAAAAATAGACATACTTTTTTTTTCGAATAGGACATTATTTTTTAGCCAACTTTGCCCACATCATTGCCTTCAAAAACATGTCCAGAAGTGTCTGACGATGGTGTCGTGCAGTGCATGAAGCAAAAGTTGAAGTTCAGTGCACTCACGTCCACCTTGTGGTGCGATGTGACATCACACATCAGCTCATCAAGCACAAGACACTGATCAATACTCACAGGGGTCCAAATGCAGCTCGGCCTTCCCTTCCCTTCAGCATGTGCCACAAGTCCGTCGGCCGCCCCTTTGAGCACGAAGCCTCCTCCATCCATCTGGTCAGGCAGAAAATAAAAGCAGTAAGCAACTCTTCTGGACATAAAAGTTCTTTTTTTTAAATTGTCTATTTCAAGATTCAAGTCGTATTATTAGTAAAATAAGGTGGTATACTTTCACCCACACACGCCATGCATCTGTGTGAGCAATCAGCTGGTGGCTTTCTCTCCACACCTGACATCCAATGAGCAACTTAGGCTCCTTTCAATCAACTGGTCAAGCACAGCCTCAATGTCTTCCAACTGAAAATACTCCGCCCATGTGCTAAGATAGAGTAGTTTAATATTGTTCAAACATACACAAACTTTAAAACAACTCCAACAGGCAGAAATCTGATCCCCTTGATGTCAATCCTTTAGCTCCCCTTGTAAAAATGCCACTTTACAACACTACATTATCTGATAAGTATTACTTTACCTTCCAAAATACACAACTTTTATCAAAAGTATACACCTTTTTAAGTTGACAGTGTAAGATTACACATTTTTGTTTGTTCTTTTTCCCTGGCCCAAATAATCCTTTGTATTAGAATGTGAAATTATTAATTGGGGGAATAGCAATTAAATTGTTCATTAATGCAATTTTGGACTCTAATTTGGGCTGTCAAAATTAAAGAGTTAACTCTAGAGATTAATTTACATTTCATAAATGCGTAGAAAAAAAAATACTAATTTTTTGGGTATTTCCTGCAGCAGCTGACCTCTGCTCACCTTGCAGCCAAACTTAAGAGAGTCACTGGCACAAAGACAGATAAAGATGGACTTCTAGGTAGTTTATCTTTAAAAAGTTACTCATTGGAGAAATTGAAAATATGTCTTTAGCATATTGTTCAACAGTTGTAATTCTATACAGTACAATACAGCTCATTTCATAACAGCTGCAGCCGTAGTAAAGCACTTTACATTACAATAACAAAATAGCAATAATATAACAAGTGAACGCAATAAATTAAAACACAAATTACTATATACAGCACACACTTGGAAAACAGCAGAAAAGTGTCAGTCTCGCGTCGGATCAAAAGTCAAAGACTAGAAATGTCTCTTCAAAGAGGTTTTACAAATGGACAGAGAGGGCGCTTGCCTGACATTTCCTGGGAAGGACCAGCAACAGGAAAGGCTCCATCCCCTCTGATCCCCACATTCTCAAAGAATCATATTCAAGGATCAAAGAAACCAAACAGTACCTTGAAAAAGTATTCACCCCCCTTGGCCTTTTACCTAATATGTTACATTACAACCTCTAATTTAACTGCCATTTAAATCAGAATTTTATTTGATGGATCTGCACAAAATAGTATACGTTTTGAAGTGAAATGAGAAATATATGTATATATAAAAAAAATACATTTTAAAAATGAAAAACTGAAAACTGCCATGTGTATTGACCCCCTTTGTAATGAAGCCCCTGAAATGCTCTGGTTCAACCAACTACCTTCAGAAGTCACGTAAATAGTGAAACAAAGTCCACTCGTGTGCAATCTTAAGTGTCACATGATCTGGCAGTATATAAACACCTCTTCTGATAGGCCCCAGTGGCTGCAACACCGCTAACCAAACGCCACTATGAAGACCAAACAACTCCCCAAACAAGTCAGAGACAAAGTTGTTGAGAAGTACAAGTCTGGGTTGGGTTATAAAAAATATCCAAATCTTTGATGATCCCCAGGAGCACCATCAAAGCCATCATCATCATCAAATGCAAACAACATGGCACCATAACAAACCTGATTACGATTTATGTTAAATTTTGTATTGACTAGTTAAAATGAATTAATCTCTTGACAGCACTAACTCTTACTCTTTCTTTCAGCACACAACCGTATTTCTTTTTGACACAAATGTCATGCCGTTTCTGGAGATATTCCCACACTAGAGGCTGACATTTCAATCCCGCAAACAGCAAAGGCGCTCCAACTGTGTCCGTCTGTCGGACTGCGTGCACAAGGCGGAATAAGCCCGTATGTGCGTCATGGTAAATCGGTCCTCTCGGGATATCCGAGTCAGGGTGTGTAGTATTTTGTTAATACTGTAGTTTTACGATAGCTATAGCTTCCAGTGACGTAGCGAGTAACAATAAACAAACTAGAAGGCCTCAGTGTAGTAATTATGCTCCTGAATAGTGTACATACATACATTTGTATGTAAATGGAAAACAGACAGTTTAAAATGTTTAAATTACTCACAGAAAACACAGCTGATAGTCACCGGGAGACTTGGTCGTTACACCGGCCGGAAGTGTACAGTTCTTTTTCTGCCGCTGCTTCTTCTTCATCTTGTTTTTGGCGGGTTACATCTCCTTGGTGCATATAGCTATCGCCACCGATTGGACAGGAGATCGCAAAGGCATTTGGCAAGCAATGTTCTCCTATGAACTTATCTATCTACAGTAGGTCAAAGAATGTGTACGACTACTGGATATGATAAGGCTCAATTCAAATAGAAAGAAAAGCGTGTTTGACAAATTGTGCCACGACTCTTCAAACAACAACAACAACAACAACACCGTATCGTGTACACAACAGTAGCCCTGCTAGTATTGAAGCAACAATTTGCACGGTAAGCCAAAGCAGTCATTATGACAGGTCAACGGGTGGCGAAAGTGTGCAAAACGCCGTTGAACGAGCAGAAGAAAAAAAAAGGTTAGCTTGGATTGGCGGACGAGACGTCAGTTTGCAGGTGACTTGGAGAATAGGTGTGCACGAAGTGCACTTCGCGTATGCGGTCAGCTAGAGCACACGATCAAATGTTTGCGTTTGTTGCCGTTTTTCACAATTACAACAATTGCATGTTGCACGATTTGCACACTTGAAGGACACAACAGCGTTTGAGGTTTTGAGCAAAGCACGTCACAATTCACTTTCGTTTGCTTGATTGTGCTCTTTGTTTCTTTTGCCGTGGTACTTTTTTAAAATAATTGTTGTGGCAGGTCATTCACCAATGTGCAAATAATTTTTCTTGAATATTTGTTGTTTTGCAAACTTGGAATGTGATTTTGTCTAACCCTTGACGCCGATTGACTGAATTTGCATTGACCGCAATTGCGTTTTCAAGCCTATAAGTGGCAATGTTTTCCACTGATTTGCATGAGCAAAAACGCTGTTTTTCTCACTTATCCATAGTTTTGAAAAACAGAATTTAACCTTCTCGGTCCGTGTCTCTTTTGGTTATTGGATGTTGCGTTTGAAACAAGATATTAAAAATTGAAAAACGACTCGTTATTTGATATTTGTTTTAATACCAAAATACCAACATTTAAATACAACTTGATTTTCTAGTTTGGTGTCTGGAAAGAGTAAGAAAATGTCAAAAAATAGTTTGATGTTCGATTTCTAATTATAAAACGAAAATAGTATAGATCACGAGACACAAATCGAAGTACGGCTCTTATATTGGTTTTTGATACCCGGACGTTGTCACCGAAAGCATTTCTCCTAGTGACCAGGAGATGGCGTCAACGTTGCGCCTGAAAACGATATCGTGAACTGTATTGTAACCTGGAAATAAATGTTGGTATCCTCTGTTAAAGAAATAATAAAAATTATAATATAAGAAAGGTAATTAACAGAATTGAAAATTGTTGGCCATGACCCAATAAATACGCAAAAAAAATTCGAATTTTCCCCGTCAGCATAGCCGAGTGGTATAAGACGTTGCGTGGTGTTCCGGAGAACCGTGTTCGAGCCTCACTCTTTGCTCCATTTGTATATTAAATGGAGAACAAAGCAAGAATCGAACCCGGGTCTTCTAAAGACCAAGCAGTTACACTAACCATTCGACTATGTCAGATCTACTAGCGGGGTTCGGTGGGTTATATATGTGCTTTAATGTACACATTCGTTTTTACATTGCGTCACCACATTTGATATATACTCACTAGAGAGGTAACAACTGCGACTGAATTGTAGTCAAGTGGTAGACACCGCCACATCATGTGCAGACTACCCGAGTTCGAGCCCCAGCAAGTACTTACGGCTATGCTTCTATTATTTCGGTCCAGCATTTTCAACGTAACAGAACTTCTTTACTAGCGTCGACTACGAAGCTTTCTGTGTTACGTTTTTATTTTATTTTTTCCTGGACGTGACGTCATCACCGGAAACCTATTTAAGTCGGGGAACGAGAGCCTGTCATTCTTTCTCAGCACGCTGACACGCTCCAGTCGTCCTCGTCCACCATGCTGCTCGGCTCACATTTCCACAAGACTAGCGAAAACTTGGTTGGGTGAAAAAGTGAGTTCTCAATCCTTAATGCTGCTTAAAACTCACTTTTGCTCACGTTGAACTTCAAGAATCACTTTTGGTTTGCCCTAGCGTTGGTAATTAACGCTTCCTACGACTTTAAATTGTACCAAGACGTGTTTTTGCAACGTACATGTACTGATACACGGGTGGACGGAATAAGTATTTATTCATGGTTAAATTGATGTTTATTCAACAATAATTCTTTGTGTGACGATGACTAACGAAGCGTTTGCTCAAACCTTTTCCAGCATCTGGACGCAAGTGCCGTTTTGCCGAAGGTAAGTAGACAACACTTCACAATTAAACTGAATAAATTAAGTATATTTTCATGCATGCATGTTAACAGTCTCATTTCTGTCCACAGCTGCATCTTCAACAGAACGGCCCAAATGACGCTTAAAATGGCTGACCTCCTGTGTGTTTGCGACATGGCAGTCATGAGACTTTTGCATGTCTACCAAATGTCAGGTTGCTAAGCCACTAGCTTGTCAGGCTGCTTATTCTAGAGTCAAATGCTTACGTTCCCTCGTCTTTCAGGCCACCATGCTGTTGAAGAGGCGTCCAGCTCTGCTCTTCTAACCGGTAAAACACACACGCTTTCATACATGTACAAATGTTTGACTAATTATTTCAGCATGTGCCGACCAAGGGGCCTCCTGTGATCCTCTCAATCAGCAAAGGTGTGTCAAATCAATGTCCAGTTAGTGAAAACACCAGCCAGTTTGACTGTCCACAGGTGCTTCTACTCAACAAGCTTCTGGGGAGCTCGTTTACCTGCCGGTTGAGTGGAAGCACCTGCGGCTACAGCCAAACTGTGGACGGTGTTTAACTCTCCGAACCTGGATTGGACACCTGAGTCAGGTGGGAACATGGACTCAATGGCAACACTTGGATCATTGTCAACTTTAATGTTTGCTGCAGTGTCACTCCAGGAAGAAGCCCCAGCCAAGATTCTGGATGAAACCCCTCTTTTATGCATTCATGCCAGAGCGTCGGTGAGAGCTGTGAAACAAGATGGCGGTCTATCAAGTGAGCATTTTTTTTTATCCTCTGCTGTTTTGCCAAAGTTTCAGGCAAGACATTCATCAGGGGTCTCCAATCCTGTTCCTTGAGGGCCGCTTTCCTGGATGTTTTCTCCCTGTTGCGACACACCTGATTGAAATGATCAGGCTCCTAAAGAGCTAGCTGATCGTTTGAATCGGGTGTGCTGCAGGTGGCGCAATGGAAAACGGGCAGGACGGCGACCCAGAAGAACCTGATCAACTTGTGAAGTCGAGCTCCTCTTCAAGGTTGGGACCTGTTGCAAATGACAAACTTGATGAATCAAAGTACTTGACTGTTTTTTGTTGTTCTAGTTGGCGCCATGATCAACTTGCTGACCGGTTAAACGGGCTACAAAAAACTCGGCATGTTGAAAGAGCACTCGCCTGCTTTTTCTTTGACTTGGCATGCACTACAGCGTCCAGTAAGAGTGTCGTCAGGGACTCTTCCACCTGCTGGGCAAAGAAATTCTCTAAATGAGGAAGGTCCTCATTGCTGCCTACATTTTCAATACTAAGACATGCAAATAAACTTACTAAAAATAGCAGCTTGACTCGTCCATCGTTTGTGGTATTTGCAGGTTTGTCCAGCCAGGAGAAGTCTCTGCACCAGTCTAGAGTTTCAGGAGCTAGACTGTTTACACTGAATCACAACATCTTAAAGTCAACTAAAAATGAGTCGCCATGTGGTCATTAAAGGTGAAATGCTACATTCATGGTATGTTGCTGATGCCATAAGCTTTTGACTCACCTTTTGTCTTTAGGTCCACACGCTGGTCAACTGACGACCTCACCATGCAGCGACAAGGAGACTTGCATGTCATCCAACTTGAATGGTGCGCATCATGGAGCTTGCCAGGGTGTTCCAGATGACTGCATCAATGAGGAGCTCCTGCAGAAGCGTACAGTAAAACATCACTGCATTTCAGGTTAGTAATAAAATTGTCTCCTCACATGTTCCTTGTCCTGCAGATGGCGCCACTGGAGTGCTACGAGCTGCAACATGACTCAAAGTGCGTCTGCCTGAGGAGGAGTCCTCTGCTGGTAAGAAAAGGAACATTTTATTTCAGCAAGCATGTTCCAGTTGTCTTGACAAAGTTGAATGATTTGTTCTTGTGTCCAGTGTGGCGCACGATCGAGTACCTGCTCACAGCGCGAGGCCAGCGACACGCAGCAACACTTTCGCCTTGTTGCTTGCTCATCCACGAGGCGCTGAAGCCGAAGTTTGAGGCAGCCTGAGAAGAAATGGGAGACATTTGCACTTTGACGGTAGGCTCTTGAAATGCTTTTCACTTCAATCCTCAACAACTTTTCTGACCCAATACTTTTTTTTCTTCCCCTTTTATAGGCAGCAAGGAACAAGCTCATCCATCATAACGCACCTGTGAAGACTTGAGTCTTGATCGCTGGTTGGTTTCAAGCCCTAAACATCTTCTGCACCAGACGTTGACTTAACTTTTGACTCACAGATGTTTGTTTTTTTTGTCTTAGGTCCACACGCTTCTTCTGGCTGGCCGGCCGACCACTTCGCAACGAGCAGACTGTCATCCGACTTGCAACTTTGTCTTCTCGCTGGCCGACCACTTGAGCACGCAGCAACGAGCAGACCGTCATCCGACTTGCAACTTTGTCTTCGTTCTTCTTGCTGGCCGACCACTTGAGCACTTCGCAAGGAGCAGACTGTCATCCGACTTGTAACTTGTTTGTTTGTACTCTGCAAAAGAAATAAAGCTTGATTACAAATGACACTTAAGCTCTCAACTTCATTCTCGCACACATCACAAAAAAACTTTCTTAAAGCACAGTAACAAAACACAAAAAAACTTTCTTAAAGCACAGTAACAAAACACAAAAAAAATCAAAAATAATTTTTTCAAATTTTTTTTTTTTATTTTTTTTTTCCCGCCCAATTTTTATTTTTTATTTTTTTGGAGCAGAGGAATATACTGGAAAGTGGGCGTGGCAAGGCTGGAATAAGGCTTTCTGATTCGCTGAGGTGTCTGGAAGTGGGTGGGGCAATGCAGATAAAAGGCTGTGATTGGTCAAAAGGTGGGTGGGACTATGCAAATTAGAAGCACGGTGATTGGTGGGATCCGAAGTGGGCGTGGTTATGCAAATTTGGGGCACTCTGATTGGTCGGTATGCCAAAAGTGGGCGTGGTTATGCAAATTGCTGCATTCTGATTGGCTATGCAAATTTAAGCCGCGCTGTGATTGGTGGATTCAAAAATGGGCGGAGTTAGGGGCGGTCCTAGCAGCAGATAGTTTTTGGGGAGGCACTTTTGCGTCTTCAGGTCAAAGTTGCACTTCAGACACTACATGAGACACAAGTCTTTTACTATTCCCTCAATCTCACATGACCCAAAGCTCGATGAATTTCAAGATTGCTTGAGTTTTGCGTCATGAGGAGACTAACAGGAATAGTATTGTGACTGACATGCAACTCTCACCTCAAGACTTCAAGCAGCATTTGGAACAGATTTCCACTGCAGCAACCGACACCCATGAAAGGCTTCAAATGAGGGCAGATTTACCAATAAAACACAAAGACTCCAATTCAAGTTGAACTATTTATTGGACAGAGAAGCTAACATGACAATTTGAAAGCAGTTCACCAGTCAATGTTTGTGTGAGCAAACTCAAGTAGGACACACAGACATCGACGACGGAAGCAGCTTCAGTGTTGCCTGCTTGACGAGCTCATGTGTGACGTCACTTACTTCAAATGACGCGCACACACGTAGGCGATGGCACCAAAGGGGGACGTGAGCGCACTGGGACAAAAACTAAGTGTACAGCACAACACCATCATCACACTGCTGGACATGTTTTTAAATGACACTGATGTGAACCAAGTTAGTCAAAAATAGACATACTTTTTTTTTCTAAGAGGACATTATTTTTTAGCTAACTTGGCCCACATCATTGCCTTCAAAAACATGTCCAGAAGTGTCTGACGATGGTGTCGTGCAGTGCATGAAGCAAAAGTTGAAGTTCAGTGCACTCACGTCCACCTTGTGGTGCGATGTGACATCACACATCAGCTCATCAAGCACAAGACATTGCTCAATACTCACAGGGGTCCAAATGCAGCTCGGCCTTCCCTTCCCTTCAGCATGTGCCACAAGTCCGTCGGCCGCCCCTTTGAGCACGAAGCCTCCTCCATCCATCTGGTCAGGCAGAAAATAAAAGCAGTAAGCAACTCTTCTGGACATAAAAGTTCTTTTTTTTTAAATTGTCTATTTCAAGATTCAAGTCGTATTATTAGTAAAATAAGGTGGTATACTTTCACCCACACACGCCATGCATCTGTGTGAGCAATCAGCTGGTGGCTTTCTCTCCACACCTGACATCCAATGAGCAACTTAGGCTCCTTTCAATCAACTGCTCAAGCACAGCCTCAATGTCTTCCAACTGAAAATACTCCGCCCATGTGCTAAGATAGAGTAGTTTAATATTGTTCAAACATACACAAACTTTAAAACAACTCCAACAGGCAGAAATCTGATCCCCTTGATGTCAATCCTTTAGCTCCCCTTGTAAAAATGCCACTTTACAACACTACATTATCTGATAAGTATTACTTTACTTTCCAAAATACACAACCTTTATCAAAAGTATCCAACTTTTTAAGTTGACAGTGTAAGATTACACATTTTTGTTTGTTCTTTTTCCCTGGCCCAAATAACCCTTTGTATTAGAATGTGAAATTATTAATTGGGGAAATAGCACATTAAATTGTCCATTAATGCAATTTTGGACTCTAATTAGGGCTGTCAAAATTAAAACGTTAACTGTGGAGATTAATTTAAATTTCATAAAGCTGAAAAAAAAATACTAATTTTTTGGGTATTTCCTGCAGCAGCTGACCTCTGCTCACCTTGCAGCCAAACTTAAGACAGTCACTGGCACAAAGACAGATAAAGATGGACTTCTAGGTAGTTTATCTTTAAAAAGTTACTCATTGGAGAAATTGAAAATATGTCTTTAGCATATTGTTCAACAGTTGTAATTCTATACAGTACAATACAGCTCATTTCATAACAGCTGCAGCCGTAGTAAAGCACTTTACATTACAATAACAAAATAGCAATAATATAACAAGTGAACGCAATAAATTAAAACACAAATTACTATATACAGCACACACTTGGAAAACAGCAGAAAAGTGTCAGTCTCGCGTCGGATCAAAAGTCAAAGACTAGAAATGTCTCTTCAAAGAGGTTTTACAAATGGACAGAGAGGGCGCTTGCCTGACATTTCCTGGGAAGGACCAGCAACAGGAAAGGCTCCATCCCCTCTGATCCCCACATTCTCAAAGAATCATATTCAAGGATGAAAGAAACCAAACAGTACCTTGAAAAAGTATTCACCCCCCTTGGCCTTTTACCTAATATGTTACATTACAACCTCTAATTTAACTGCCATTTAAATCAGAATTTTATTTGATGGATCTGCACAAAATAGTATACGTTTTGAAGTGAAATGAGAAATATATGTATATATAAAAAAAATACATTTTAAAAATGAAAAACTGAAAACTGCCATGTGTATTGACCCCCTTTGTAATGAAGCCCCTGAAATGCTCTGGTTCAACCAACTACCTTCAGAAGTCACGTAAATAGTGAAACAAAGTCCACTCGTGTGCAATCTTAAGTGTCACATGATCTGGCAGTATATAAACACCTCTTCTGATAGGCCCCAGTGGCTGCAACACCGCTAACCAAACGCCACTATGAAGACCAAACAACTCCCCAAACAAGTCAGAGACAAAGTTGTTGAGAAGTACAAGTCTGGGTTGGGTTATAAAAAATATCCAAATCTTTGATGATCCCCAGGAGCACCATCAAAGCCATCATCATCATCAAATGCAAACAACATGGCACCATAACAAACCTGATTACGATTTATGTTAAATTTTGTATTGACAAGTTAAAATGAATTAATCTCTTGACGGCACTAACTCTTACTCTTTCTTTCAGCACACAACCGTATTTCTTTTTGACACAAATGTCATGCCGTTTCTGGAGATATTCCCACACTAGAGGCTGACATTTCAATCCCGCAAACAGCAAAGGCGCTCCAACTGTGTCCGTCTGTCGGACTGCGTGCACAAGGCGGAATAAGCCCGTATGTGCGTCATGGTAAATCGGTCCTCTCGGGATATCCGAGTCAGGGTGTGTAGTATTTTGTTAATACTGTAGTTTTACGATAGCTATAGCTTCCAGTGACGTAGCGAGTAACAATAAACAAACTAGAAGGCCTCAGTGTAGTAATTATGCTCCTGAATAGTGTACATACATACATTTGTATGTAAATGGAAAACAGACAGTTTAAAATGTTTAAATTACTCACAGAAAACACAGCTGATAGTCACCGGGAGACTTGGTCGTTACACCACACCGGCCGGAAGTGTACAGTTCTTTTTCTGCTGCTGCTTCTTCTTCATCTTGTTTTTGGCGGGTTACATCTCCTTGGTGCATATAGCTATCGCCACCGATTGGACAGGAGATCGCAAAGGCATTTGGCAAGCAATGTTCTCCTATGAACAAAAAAAGAAAGAAAAGCGTGTTTGACAAATTGTGCCACGACTCTTCAAACAACAACAACAACAACAACAACACCGTATCGTGTACACAACAGTAGCCCTGCTAGTATTGAAGCAACAATTTGCACGGTAAGCCAAAGCAGTCATTATGACAGGTCAACGGGTGGCGAAAGTGTGCAAAACGCCGTTGAACGAGCAGAAGAAAAAAAAAGGTTAGCTTGGATTGGCGGACGAGACGTCAGTTTGCAGGTGACTTGGAGAATAGGTGTGCACGAAGTGCACTTCGCGTATGCGGTCAGCTAGAGCACACGATCAAATGTTTGCGTTTGTTGCCGTTTTTCACAATTACAACAATTGCATGTTGCACGATTTGCACACTTGAAGGACACAACAGCGTTTGAGGTTTTGAGCAAAGTACGTCACAATTCACTTCCCTTTGCTTGATTTAGTACATTGTGCTCTTTGTTTCTTCTGCCGTGGTACTTTTTAAAAATAATTGTTGTGGCAGGTCATTCACCAATGTCCAAATAATTTTTTCTTGATTATTTGCTGTTTTGCAAACTTGGAATGTGATTTTGTCTAACCCTTGACGCCGATTGACTGAATTTGCATTGACCGCAATTGCGTTTTCAAGCCTATAAGTGGCAATGTTTTCCACTGATTTGCATGAGCAAAAACGCTGTTTTTCTCACTTATCTATAGTTTTGAAAAACAGAATTTAACCTTCTCGGTCCGTGTCTCTTTTGGTTATTGGATGTTACGTTTGAAACAAGATATTAAAAATTGAAAAACGACTCGTTATTTGATATTTGTTTTAATACCAAAATACCAACATTTAAATACAACTTGATTTTCTAGTTTGGTGTCTGGAACGAGTAAGAAAATGTCAAAAAATAGTTTGATGTTCGATTTCTAATTATAAAATGAAAATAGTATAGATCACGAGGCACAAATCTAAGTACGGCTCTTATATTGGTTTTTGATACCCGGAAGTTGTCACCGAAAGCATTTCTCCTAGTGACCAGGAGATGGTGTCAACGTAGCGCCTGAAGACGATATCGTGAACTGTATTGTAACCTGGAAATAAATGTTGGTATCCTCTGTTAAAGAAATAATAAAAATTATAATATAAGAAAGGTAATTAACGCTAATAAAACTAATGAAAATTAACTAATCAAAATCAGGAATAGCTTTTGAGTTATGATTGAACAGCTTTATTTTAAAAATTATAATTAATCATAAACTCATGAAACAGGCCTGGACAAAAAGGTTGGTACTGTACTCCGAGAAAAGATTGAAAATAATTTAACCATTTGGACATGTTCAACCAACGTGTCGTCGAATTAGGATCACAGATGTCTTCCAACTTTTAAGAGGCATAATTACTCCACTACAACCATGTGGAAAGACCAACATTCTCGCCTGGATGATGAAGGATCCAACGGTGATAACGGACACGTATGCTCCACTACACAAATAAATAAACATTTTTATAAATATTTTTGCCGGGTTGGCTTTTAATTTATTTTGATCTTACTGTACGTTCGTTCATATCGGGGGATTAGCTCAGATGGTAGAGCGCTCGCTTAGCATGCGAGAGGTAGCGGGATCGATGCCCGCATCCTCCAAGCGTTTTGATACATTTTCTATTTCGTCGCTGTCCTGTGAAAAACATTTACTGTATCTCCAATTTAGGAAACCTTTTTAATTTTCACGTTTAATGCAATGTCTCTAAAGCGGAAACATGATTCGTGTAAAAATAAGAAAATGAAAAAAATGGAAATAAGTGTTTTTCACATGACAGCGACGATTTCGATGCCCGCATCCTCCATGATCTCATTCACTGCCATTGACTAATTTGTGTCTTCACAGCCCATGCATTTAATCCCAGGAATTAATATTTTTTCAAACGTTAGGATATAAGAGGGTCTGAAAATGTCTGGCATTGAATGAGTTAATAGAAGTAATGTCAACATTTTCTCTCTAAACGTCTTTACACAGAATCTACTCTAACCCTCTACAGCAGTGAGCACTGACACCAAAACCTTGCCCACATTTGTGCACCAGCCCGCAGTGTTGGCAGCCGCACCGGCCAGTTTTTTGGATGACCAACAGCCCATAATTACGTTCAAGCGTGTTTAGATTTGAAATAAATAACATAGTAGTACTATAAACAAGTACAACATAGCTTTTTCGACGCAACATGTACGCGTTTACGAGATGCAGTCAATATCTAAAAAAAACGTTACAAAAAAAAACAAGCATAATATGCATAAACTTAAACTTACCGCTTGGTAAAGTAGTCCAGACAGTTGTCAGTCGATGACTATTTTCTAACTTTGTATCTTGTTTGCGGTGATCTTTTTCTCAGGATTTTCGCCAAAAGTAAGCACGGAGTAAAATGCGGTCGTGCAGTGTGATTGGTCAAAAGTATAAACAGGCTCGCGACGTGATTGGCCCAAAGTCACCTTAAATCGTGCGCTGATTGGTCAAAACTAAACACTGCCTGTCGCCAAACGTGTTGTTACATTCTGCATTTACTAATAGGAACAAGCATTTATGATTAAAAAAGAACTGCTGAAAAGTCACAATTTCTGGTGTTCAAAAATTCATCTCATGAAAAATACAAAAACACTTACAGGCCAGATGTATATAATTACAGTACTTTAACGGCCTAAAATTCACCATTCTCTAATGTTCAAAAATTCATTACATATGAAACAAAAAAACACTTACAGGCTAGATGTATATACGTCATTACTTTAATGACCGAAAAGTCACCATTTTCTGGTGTTCAAAAATTCTTTACATATGAAAAAAAAATCTTACAGGCTAGATGTATATTATTTTAATTAAGTATTTTTGTTGTTTGTCAACTCATGAGCAAAGCTCTGGGAAGCTGACATTCTGACACTTAGTCTCAACTGGCAAGTCATGTACTTTGTCTTTGTGCATTGTCTCACTATGTATCTCAAAATGCTAGATTACCTCATCCCCATGAATGGGGCACATTTCAGGACAAAGCCATTTTCAGGAAATAGACAACTGAAGTGAAATGAAGTCTTTATTACAAATCATTTATTGACATAAGACATAACTCCTCCACATCCATCCAAATGTCTTTCACATGGAGAATTAAGAGGATCAGCTAGTGCGAAATGTTTTCATGTAGAGGGTGACACTGTCATACTGCCGTGTGGCTGAGAACACTGGTCAGGATTCCTTCAAGATCCTGGTAATAAGAATCCGTGAGGGCACATTGACAGAAAAAAAATAAAAAATAAATCTATGGATTTTGAGTGCTGTTAACAGCGGAGGAGAAAATAAGACGACGCAGATTGAAATCAAATAAAACACCATGTCAGAAGCAGGTTGTGCTTCCGACACAATGGACCATCCTGCCTGGAGCCATCTAACAGCATCAGTGGATTCCAATACATTTTCGGTGGCCGGTAGGATTGTGAGTTAGTCAGCGGATTTGCCCCAACATTGATGGTCTTACACGAGCCCAACATACACACTCACGGTCACACATAAACTGGATGCAATCATCTAGTAAGCACGTCTACGTTTAAATAAAAATGTGACGAGGTGTCTGGTAAGAAAAGATTTTTGGTCATTTCCCAACACTTTGCCAGTTTTCACACAATTCTTTTAGAATACATTTAACCAACCTGACCTTCACAATAGAAAACTCAGGCTGTTAGCATCCAGCAGTGAAAAAGGATTGGTAGCAAAAGAAAAGGAAAAAAAGCATACATACTCTCAACACACTGAGCTTCTTGATTAAAGAAATGTAGTCAAAAACAACTTACAGAAAAGTTATTTGACCCTACAGGGTCCGATCACAGTTTAAGAGTAACGGGCGTGGTGAAAGGCAGCCTCACACTGGGTCGCCTTATGTATTTGACTATCGTGTGCGTGTGTGTGTGTGTGTGTTGTGTGTTGTGTGTTGTGTGTTGTGTGTTACGCTGCAGTCAGCAGCTCCTGTGCCCACGTCGTGATGGCAGAGGTCGTATGTTGGAGCAGTTGCCATGTTGAGTTGGTGAAGGACAATGCGTGACCTCTCAGACACGATACAGATACTTCACCACTGTGGCAGGCATGGGGGGGAAAAAAAAAAAAAAATCAAATAGATTCAACATTGTGCTTGTGTTTCAATAAAAGGTTTGTATTAACAAAGACGTTACTGACTTGCAGGAGTCCTGAAGGTTGGTCCACGCTTGTTGTAGCAGGTCAATTAAAAACGCCAACGCTGGCAAGATGTAGTTTTGGTGAAGGAAGAGGAGCAGCGATTTCAGATAAGCCAAAACGTCGTATACACTGTCAGGCGTGTTTGTCTTCACCTGCAAACAAAATGTTTGGTTTTTTTTATCCTCATGAAGTCATTTTTTTCCTTTTTTCATTTTGACAAGGGTGAAAAGGCAGAAAACAAAAATGTAGTCGCCTGTTGGAGACATCAACATGCATTTTGTATTCCGTTGAAAGGATTCATGAGAGACGACGTCTCACCCATTCTATGAGCAGCGGGCTGTTTTCTTTCACCCACACGATGACGTGATTGCTTTTTTCGCCGATGACGAGGGCTGCCGTTTTGGTTTTCTCCAGGCCTTGTTCTAACAGTGGTTCCAAGGCCCGCACACTCTCAGAGTAATAATACGGCATGTTCGTCTCCAGCCAGCTAAACACACACAGCACATATACAATACACAATGACAATAACGTCTACGGAATTGTTAAAAACGATTGAACCGATTCCGGGGGAGGGGAAAAAAAAATCCTGTACCCGAAACCCTGCTTAGAATGGACGATGATTTTGCTCCACGCCTGCTGAGACACGGCCATCACCCCAGAGCTGTGAAGATGTTTGACTGTGGCTGAATCTGCAACACACCATCGATAAGGCTTTGAAAAAGTCAAATGGCACATTTTAACAGGTTGCACAGGAAAAACTTGTCATACCGGCGAAGGAGCCGTGAGATCGGATGTCCTGGACGATGAACCCGGCGACAAACACTAACAGGACCAAAAGCAGCTTAGACCAGGGGAAGCCACGTCCACGCATCTTCACCTGGAGACTCTGGTAACAAAATGTGTCATCCCTTCAAATACCCCATCACTGAATTACATCATTTTGAACAAAAACATTTGGACTTGAACATGTGACTGACCTGACACAGATTATTGCAGTCGCTAAGGTCCTGAGACTGGTTGTTTTCTTTCATCTCTTCGTTGGTCACTTTGAAAGATTGAATCGTTTCATCAAGATTCTTCCTTAGCTGAACAAGAAAAAGAAAAAAGAAAAAAACATTTTTTTAAAAATGACAGTTTTTGTCAATCAATCAAAAAAAGATGCACGAGGAGGCTACAGCTTGACAGTGAAAAAAAGTCGAACACCCCTGAGGTCATTGTTAAAAAAACAAAGTCTTCAATTTGCGACTTATATTTTGGTCCTATGGCAACACCATAATGCCGATTTTCACCCACGTCGAAATGCGTTGTGCAAGTCCTAATTACAGTGAATACATGTATGAAAAACTACACGGGTACGACACGTCAAAGCAACTCAAAATCGGACACGACAGGTCGCAAGAGAAGACTAGACGACTGTTCAACGTGTCGCTGAGCAATTGGCACTTAAATACTGAAAGACAACTGGACATACCCAACCCTGTGTGAAAAATTATAGGAAACCCCCCTCCACCAAAAAACAAACAAAAAACTACAACACCTTGGCTATAAATATGTTTTTTTTTTTTTTTTTTAATTAATGCACCATAGAGATAGCTTAGCGATAAAATTAGCAGATGCACCCGTCGTGGCAAGCAAAATTAAAAGTGCACATTGTACACCATTTTACATTCCCATTTTTTCAATACCTTTGGTGGTAGAGTATTCCAGCAGCCCAATAAATGGTTCAGCAGCAGACTATGGAGCACAACATGTGAGTCAGCCTTTTTAGTTCATTTATTTATTTATTTTTTTAAATGAAAATGTGTATATGTGTATCTCACCTGGACTGAGCCAAGTGTTTCGTGTAGAGCTGCCTCCACACTCCTAAACTCTGAGCATCCACACACAAACACTCTGTCATACTGCTGAGCAACTGAAAGAAACAACGGAGGCCGAGTTTGAATATTCTGCACGTTTCATTTTTAGCGCATCACTGCAGAGAACTGAGACTTTTTTTTTTTTTTGGTTTTTGTTTTTTTTTTCCTCATCACCTCTTTCTTCATGTCTTCCGGACAGTGTGGCGTGGCTCTTGACAAAAAGGACGGCAGGTACGTGTGTAAGGTGCTCTCGGGTTTGGATCCAAACGCTAAGGCCTTTAGACGAGGGTAAAGGCGCCTCAGCTGCTCCTGTAGACTGCAACACACACACGCACACAAAATAGACATACCGGCACTGTAATTGTTGCATCTTGAAATCAAATACATATTAAAAGGGGACATTTCTAAAATGTGTGAGTGTAACAATTTGCAATGGCTGTCCATTTACCCCGATGACAGGGCATTCTTGGGCATGTAGGCAAAATCCAGCAAGGGAAAGAACTCTTTCGGACCCATGATGCCAAATCCTTTTGTCAGGTTTGCGTGGAGGCTGGGAAACGACCGGAAAAAAAAAAAAGAAGAAAAAAAAAGAAAAAGTCATTCAACCCTTATTGTCAAGAGTTGTAAGGGGAAGGCTTTAATTTGTGTTGTCGTCAGGTAAACTCACAGGAGCAGCCTTTCCAGATAGGCAATTGCATACGAGGACAGCGACTTCACTCCCAGGACAGGAAGCATGATACCAAGCCACACTGAAAAGCAACGATAACAATGTTATTCCTACAGGTTACATTGCATTGCATCCTATGATACAGACACAGAGGATTTGTTTTGCAGTCAGCCAAGAATTATTGGGCCATACAAAGCAGCGAGGCAGGGAGGCGGTGTACTTTAGTTTCAGTAACCTCCAACCCTAGTTCAGAAAATGATTGCCAAAGTGGGAGAGAAGTGAGTCTACCACCGCAGCGGTGCAGTGTCTGGACCATCTAACATCATGTCTAGAAATGAACCAAGTCAGAAGTGATGCGGACGTGTCGTTAAAGCATTACCTTTCAGTCCCTGGCTCAGGTCATAAAAACCGGCTTGGCCCAGAGACCACATGATGGTTAAACACTTGACAGGATGATTCTGCACCGACCGCAGCAAATCCAAATACTGAGGAGGAAGGCGTGAATGGTTATTTATTTTATTTTTTTGGGGCGGGGGGCTTTTTTTATCCACCTCTCAATACACTCTTATCATAATTCACTGGAACTGGCATGCTGGCAATGATCAAAATAGAAGTAGATAAAGCTACACTCTACATATTCATTATTATTTCAGACAAATCGAAAAATGTGTCTTGATTTCAACGATTCTCATGATCGGCGCCACGAGAGTGTCCAAAGCTTATCTGTGGGATTCAGAATTCATTTTGAGCTTCACATATTGCAGCTACATGACCAAGAACATCAATGGATTCATTTGTATTTTTTTTTCATTTCTTTGGAAGCCAAACATTTTGTTTGTCATTAAGCGTGTACTGGCTAGTTTAATTTAGCGTGAATGCGGAATTAAGGCAAAACGTATCTTGACTGCCATTTTCATTTTCCCCTTACTGCATATTTTAACAATACAAGTCGGGTCTGCCTGAATCAGCATACCGCTGTCATTTTATGCACCGACAGGTTTAATTTAATGTTTATAAAGTGAATTATAGAATATCGAGATATATATCATCGATCGCGATATAGCCTTAAAATATCAAGATTTTGATCTTAAGCCATATCGTGCAGCCCTGTGGCACAATTCTGACTCTCACAAGTTAGTCTCGTGTTGTTCAGCTCCAGCATGCCAGTATAAAAGCAAACACAAGGCAATGTGTTCCTCATCATGTGTGGGATCTCTCACATTTTAAAAATGGATTTAGAAGTTCAAAATCGGCACGAACCCGCTTGACACTGATTGACTCACCCCGGGCAAGTTCTGATTTGTCAGTTTGGGTTTGTCTTGCAGGACTGCTTGAATGCAAACTCTGTATCCGTGCAGTGGCTCACCTGGAAGCAAAGTCGCAATCGACATTGACAGTTGATTGACCAAGACAGACGTTGACATAAACGGCTATTTTGGAAGCGCCGCCGCCTACCTGGGTGCCTCTCAAGTTCTCGGAGCATGGTGTAAATACAGTGGTCGAAGAAATCTGGCAGGCAGTCACTGCAATTGGCAAGGATGCCTTTGATGACGGCCTTCAACTCCTTGCCCGTAAGACAGTACGGGTAGTCTGTGAAGAAAAAGGAAAAAAAAAAAAAAAAAAGATGCATGAAAATACTGCTCCTCAAAAAAGTCCATCAGAAAGTAAGCAATTTGTAGTCCTGCACACATACTTTGTCACCAGTCAAACTCGAACGACGACAAGCAGTAGGGAAAAAAATGGATGAATGGCTATATTACTACTTTCTACTAAACCAACAATTTTTCTTCTTAAAGAGAAGTCAACCCAAACTTTTTTTTTTTTTTTTTCAAGAATATGTTCTATGCAGGCCCACGACTTGAAACACGGCATTCTGATTAATGTTGCGTTTGGGGAATAAGAGTTAAGAAGCTAAATCCGCCCGTTTTTAGCCATCTCAGCCATTTTGTAATTTCTGTCGACTGAAAATGACATCACAGCTACTCAGGGGCTCAGCTTATGAAAACAGGTGAGCTGCGATTGGTCGTTACCTGAGCCCTGTGCAAATGTGATTTCATTCATTTTCAGTCGACAGAAGTGACAAAGCTAAAAACGGGTGGATTAATAACTCTTATTCCACAAACGCAATTACTTACCACAATGCCTTTTTCAACGAGTGGGCCTGCACTGAACATATTTTTGAAAAAAAATCTGCTTGGATTGACTTCCCCTTCAAGCAGACAAAGAACACACCGTGAGCGTAGCTGCTGAGGGTCGGCTCTGCCACCGGCGCCGTTAGCTTGAGGTTGAGGTATCCTGCCAGATCTTTGGCCCACACCGACGGGTTTTTGGGGAACAGCGACTGACTTTTAGCCATTTGCTCTTTCAGATCGACGAGATCCAGCTGATGACAGACACCGGGAGACATGAATACCACACATCTAACAAAGAAGCATTGAGCAAAAAGCCAGACTGGGAGTCAGCATGTGATCGTGTGCCTCGCAGAACCTCGTGTAACAGTTTTTTTTTTCCTGATGTTGGATATAAATATGGTCCACAAAGGTACAAGTTATCCAAGCATTATTATTCAATTCAAAATGACAACTTTTAACTCATTCACTGCCCGACATTTTCAGACCATCTTTTACCCTAGTGTTTGAAAAAATATCAATAAATTCCCGGGATTGAATGGCTGAACTGTGAATGGGCAGGTAAATTCGTCACTTGCAGTGAATGAGTTAAAGAGGAAGTCAACCACAACATTTTCTTTACAATAATACATTCTATGCCGCTGCACTAGTCAAAACACGGCATTCTGATTAACATTGTGTTTATGGAATGACTTAAGTAGTAAAATCCACCCGTTTTTAGCCATCTTTGGGCGGCCATTTTGCCACTTGCTGTCGACTGAAAATAACATCGCGGTTGCTCGGGGCTCAGGTAACGACCAATCACAGCTCACCTGTGTTCTGAAGCCGAGCCATGATTGGTCGTTACCAGAACCCTGAGCAACTGAGATGTCTAAAAACGGGCGGATATTGCTGTTAAGCTCATATTCCACAAACACAATATTAAATCAGGAAGCCGTGTTTAGATAAATGGAGGCTGACAGAAATTATTTTGGTAAAGACTTTTAAAACAGTGCAAACTCCCATTTAAAAAAATAATTGTCAAAACGAGTACATGCAATCAGAAGACTGTATTTAGGTGACTCACCGCTTTAAAGGCCTCTTGCAGAGTCCTGTGAGTGGCAGTGGTGGGTGCACTTTTGGGGGACAACTTCTTGGACGATTTCGTCGAAGAGGACTTCTTGTTTTGAGGCTGACTGGGCGGAACCTGCTCCTTATTCTGTTTCTTTGAGATCTTCTCAAAGGTTTCAAACAAAGTGTCCGACATCATGGAGGGCTCTGGGGGGAGGGGGGGGGGACAAGGCAGTGATCGGATCTCTGCAGATACGGCACAGTCAACACTCCCAGCAGCACTTGGCCCTACTGTGGTATTTTGTATGAAAGTATTGCAATCCCTGCCCCTTTTTCACTCCCTCCCCTCACAGTGCTGATCTTATCCTCTCTGGCCACAACAGCTTTCGTAACAAATTGGTATTATTCAGGACAAGTTATATGCGGCACAAATTATACACACAAGCTTAAGATTGTGTAACTGTAAGGCGAGATTGACGGGACTCTCCATCGTGCAGGCAACATGCTGAGTTTACATGGAGTAACCCTACACATAAATGCCACAAACTTGAGGTGGTGTTGACAGGGGGTCAGCAGGTGTTCGCCGGCCGTTCATCTACAACATAAATGCTGACGAACCTGAATCTATATTGTGCGTGTGCCTGTGTCAAAGTGGAACTGGTTGGATGCGTGTAGAAATGCTGCAACCAAACTGAGAAAGAGGGGGTCCTTTCCCTTCAGTTACTTGTGTACAACTGGTCAAAGGGCCCGTAGCCATAGGAGCATACTGGCGGCCGTGCCAGGATGAAACTCTAAACCAGGGGTCTTCAATCCTGTTACCCGAGGGCCGGTGTCCTACCTGGTTTTTCATCCGTCCCTGCTACAACACACATCCGATTCAAATGATCAGCATCGTTATCCAGCTTCTGCGGACCTTTCGAGAATAAGTAGCAGGGAGAGATGGAAAACAGGCAGGCAGGACACCGGCCCTCGAGGAACAGGATTGGAGACTTCTCCTCTAAACTATCGATGGTGTGAATGTTTGTGAGTGATTGCTCGTCTATGGGTGCCCTGCGATTGGTTGATGACCAGGCCAGGGTGTACCCGCCTCTAGTCCTGGCATCTGGGATAGGCTTTAGTTCACATGAGACGCCCATGAGGATAAGCGTGTAGAAAATGCAGATAATGGATGCACGTATTTACTCTTCTAGCTTTCACCGTTTTACACTTGTGGTCCACCCTTACATGATACTTTGGTTACATTGATTAAATGAAAACAATGTTAGCAAAGTAAGGTCACTTTTTTTTTCTTTTTTTTTTTTTGCAATATCTGTCATGTCAGGATTATACTAGTTTTTACTAAATGTCTGCAGCGTGTGCAGGGCAAAATTCCTGTTTGGAAGAGAAAGTACATGTATCGCACTGTGCTCCACCCTTTGAGTAATCTTTTGGCGATAATGAGCATGGTAATTAATGTGTAGGCGTGGTGACAAAAACGACAAGACAAGACAAGCACCACAATTAAAATCGTCTTGACAAGTCGGCTAAAATCATGCTGACAAGATGCAAACTCGCAGCGATGACGTTGCCTCTGTTGACACATCACAGATGCTAACTGCATAGTCGAGACGCGGAGCAACATCTCATGCATTTCGAAATGAAGGCAGAGCCAGTGAGTCACGCATTATTTAGAAAGTAAACGTAGAAAAACAACACGGGATCGTTAACAGGAAGTACTGCGCTGCTAAACTAGCTAGTTAGCGAGCTAGCTAGTTTAGCAGACTAATTTGCGTACATACTTCATGTTTAATATACAGCTTTCGGTTGTTCACATCGAATGTACCCGGCAACTACCCACGTCGCTCCGGACTTCAATTCGAGCTGACTCTGCTGAGACGGTGAACTAAAAGGGCCAGAGTGGGCCGTGTTCACTTACGTCTGGATGGCAGGTTGGACTCCCCGAGAGCTTTCCTGTTCCCCGAGTTGCCTTTCTTTTCCGCGGAGCTTTTCCCACCTCCCGTACTGCTTTTCTTGCCTTTCTTCACCACCTCCCATTTTCCGACCGCACCATTACTCGAGGCCATGTTTCCAGTCGTAATCAGGTGTTCGGTTTGGTCGTCAACACTCGTCACTGTGGCCTGTCAGTGAATTAGAGAAGCTGGGAAGTGCAAGGAGCAGCGGTCATATGAACGTCTACGTGCCACGTCGCTTTACGTGAGTGACGTCACCACGCAGATGTCCTCTCTTCTGTGACGTCGCCCATTCATTACAAGTCCTTTTCAAGATGTCATAGTTGACAGGTTAATGTCTTACAACACTTACATTGTATATTATTGTAGCTTTACTGACTCGTCATCACATTAAATTTTTAGAATTGGAAGAAAATGGAAATAAATCGAGTCTTTCAAAAATTAGTCTTTCAAAGATTACTGTCTACTCACTTTTTCATTTAAATGACTGCTGAGTAGAGAAGCCTAACTTGGTTTCTCTTAATAATAAAAACACGTACTTTGTATAGCTTATGAAATTGGTTGCACTGCAATTAAAATCAACTTTAAGAAATGGAATGTAGTTTAAGTGGACCCCAAATATTTCAGGGAAAAGTATGACCTGGATGTGTGTGTTCGACCTGTTTGTAGTAACATGATCTTGTTAAAAGCATAAATGATAACGAATTATTTCATTGTCACGTGTTGTGTATTTCATTTTATTTTAGTTTTAAAAAATACAATGACAACGTTTTTCTTTTCATGAACCTCAGAGCTTTATTTCATTTCAACAGTAAGTCCAGATGTTGATCACGATCACTTGGAGACAAACTGGGCATAAAAGGTCAAACTAATTTTGACCACTCTGCCAGGCTGCCAGTGTCAACATACCACACTGTGGCATTTTAGTGCTATGTAGCATATGAAAACGCAATTAAATACAGCAAAAATAATAACAGATAGCAGCTAAAATGTTGAGCTTAAAATCAATAGTCAACCATTAGTAATTTAGTAGTGTCTTACACCCACTTTTGCCCCCATTAATAAAATTAAAACCTGACATTTCTCTATTAAATATACACTTCACAATGACAACTCTGACTTGGCCTTTTTTTAAGCAATCCAAATGCGGATTAAAAAAAAAAAAACTATAAAAAAAAACTAGGTTACAAAATATAAAATTGCATCCTGTATAATTCTGGCTGCAGCCAATCACTGCTGGTTGGCAATTCCGATCACATGTCTGGGCTTCTTTAGCTACTTTTAGTGCAAGACTTTCAATCCTAAACCACCTTTTTGCTCCTCAAAAGTGACCAAGCTGATTAAAAAAAAAGATGAATAAATAAAATCATAAATACATCAGGCCCCCTCAAAAACAAGCTGTCAAACTTATTGGAGTTATTTTGATCCATCAAGGCTTTCTTTAAACTTGAAATGACTTTTTTTTTTTTTTTTTTTTTTTATGCATGTGAATGTGAGCAAGTTTGTGATATGTCTGCAGGCTACTTGTACAGACCGACGATGCAAAATATATTCATTTGCATCACTTATATAATCTCACCTAATCCACCACCAACACAGAAGATCCTACAAGTTGGGCGATATTGTATAGAAAAAGTGTGGTTCCATAAAACAGCAAAAATGCAGCAAATTCAAACGAGTGTTTCTGCATATGGTTGACAATTACGCACGGTGAAAGAAAGCCGCCTGCATCTTCACACACTCAACTCGCAATGTTGGCTCCAGGCTGCCAGTGCTGTAATCTCAATGCTCTTCAATGCATGACAGTCTAGTGGGCAATCACGCCCAGCAGCTGGCAAACCAACAGGTACAAACATTGTTGTTTTGTAGGCTCGACTGTAAGGAAAAAAAAAAAAAAGATGTGATAATAAACAGCCACAAACAAAATGGGAGGAGTAAGGGGAACCTTGTAAAACGTTAAGTAAAATGACGGGGGAACATTTTCTGTGGTTATGATGAAGATTAAATTGGTAGGGGCGCTGGAGGGGGGGGTGAAGAGCTCAGAACTCCTCCTGGTCTCCTTGTGCCCCTTCATCAACATCCTCATCATCAGGGGGCGCAAATCCCTCCTGTATGAAACAAATGAAAACGTTTCTTACATATTTTCAAGTGCCTTTCCCTTGGCTTCGGCTGCTTGTCATGATAACGAAAACTTTGATTGTCAACGTCAACTCGAGTGGTTAACAGAGGACTTGCTTCGTTAAAGTATATCTCGATGGATGGCATTTACCTCTGTAGCATAGAGTATGTCCATGATTTTATTGAGGACTGGATTGGTTTCATTCTCTCCATCCTGGCAGATCAATTCAATGTCTCTCAGCTTGCCAAAGTAAAAGTCCCTCTCCTTCTCTAGTCCATCCAAAGTCAGCTTCATATCCAGTAGCTGCGTGGACAGACAAGATGAACAATACCAGACACAAAGATTAATTCGATAATAAGAAGAGCTGCCATCTGCACATTTTTCCCCACAATTGAAACGTCTTTCCTGCCAATAAGATACCGAGCTGCAACAAAAGGATGACACGCTTATCATGCCAAAGATGAACTGAAGCTTTGACAGTCACTATAATGTCTTGTCGCTACCTGCTGGTTCAGCTCCATGAGCTCCGAGTCCCCCCCGTTGCGGGTCATGGCGGGGTTCCTGCGGGCTGCTGGCGCATTCATCTGCCTCTGCGGGGTGGGGACACTCTTGGGTGCAGTGGGAGATGTTCTGATGGGGCCTACAATGACACAAGCACACACTTGAGTATGACTGCACTTTCCCAGGAATCAATCTGACTGTGGATTTACATTGGTTAGAAAAAAAGGTGAGACCACCCTGGAAAATGCTAGCCTTATTTTTAGCCTCGACCAATATCTCCAAAAGTAATTCGTGAAGATTGTGGAAATGCGTAAATGAATGTGCACTCTCATTTACAAATGACGATATGGCAGATTTTTTTTGTTTGTTTTTCAAATAAAACTGACAGATTACAGGGGGTGTCATCTACATCAAGTGTGTTCGTTCACCTGATTTAGTTGATCTGCAGCCAGAGTGAGCTCTGTTAGCATGAACTTTGTGTTCTCTTAAAGGGGTCAGATTTGCTGTTTTGCTGTTTGCTGGGGACAAAATTGATTTTTTAAATGTTTGCATCCAAATTGTTGGGTTTCTGGAGCGCCTGTCCATGCATAAAGTATGAAATTAAACCGCCAATAAAATATTGTGGTATCTTATTTCTAAAAATGTGCCTTTGAGTGAGCTGTAAATTAGACAGCGGCGGCTTTGCGCAAGTGCCATTCATCTGCAGTCTGGACAAAACGGGCTCTCTCAGAATCTTCAACAACATCGCAAAGTCACTATTATCGACTCAAGCTGATTTGTTGCTCATCATTTTTTTTTTTTTTTTTAAAAGTCAATAAAAACAGTTTGCAGACGCTTATGTCCTGGCCCACCCCAGTCGCCATGGTAACAAAAGTCATACTGTGCTTTTGCATGAGATAGAGCTGCCTCCCCAAAACCGAGTGATTTCAAGCAGAGTGTGACAATTGGATATTAAAGTGTAATTCTTTAACCTTTGTGTATTTTGACGGTAATTGTTCGAAATTACATGTCTCTTTTAAATCACCACTCAACATACTTTCTGCAAGCGATAGCACATTTCTAACATAATAATGTACTTTATCCAAAATAAAATTAAATTTGATAATTTAAAAAAAAATCTAACTACCTCAATTTACGAGTGACCCAACTTACACGTTTTTGAGATACGAGCCATCACTCAGCTAGTTTATTTGCCTTGACTTGGGTGCAATAACTTGAGTTACGAGTGAGCTTCAGGCTCCAGTGATGTGAACAAAAAAATTGAAATACTCCGGATCTGGTCAAAGTACAGCCTGTCCACCATTTCTGATGGGCCCAGACAAAAAAAAATAAAGAAGTCTAAATGAAATGTAAGTGGTGCTTTTGTTTTGATAACGCTACTTTTACTTTGAAGGGCTCACATGTGAGACTTTGTCTTCTTCACTGATACTAACTTAGCAACTTTGTTGCAATATTTTGCTATTTTTCAGACTGGTGACTATTCATGTTAGCAACATTCTTCTTTCGGATAGTGTCAAGTCAGCCCAAAAAAATCGAAACACTGATGCAGACTGTAGACATGATTTTTTTAAATGATGATTAAATAGTGATATACTAATGTCAATGTGTCGAGATGTAAATTTCATTATGACTTTATAATGTTGTTTATTGTGTTTAACAAAATATACAATAGCTACACAGTACACTTGTAGCACATTCATTTAAAAAAACCCACAAAAAAACCCCCACGTTTTACTGCTTTATGTAAAGACATTAACTTCATAATTAACATAATTGACATTCGCATGGTGTGGTCCTGAGACTACTGTTCCAGTTCCTCACTTGACCCCCTTGGAAAATTAATTCCCCACTTTATCTAAATGTGTCTTGACATTGTTTCACTTACAGTTTTCATCGCTTTAATCTCATCTCTCAATTTTTGCCAGCTAGCTCAGCACGAACACACTCATCAACCATTTTGTGTTATGTTTGGATGTGTGTTGAACATGGTGACATTTACAGCGCCTCGACACACAACCGCAAACATTAGAAACAGACCAATCCAGGTTGAGAGTCAACGGGTGAGGGAAAACATTCGGTGAGCATGTACAAACACAAACACACATGCCACAATGAAATGGGTGTTACCTGAGCGAGCAGGTCTTTTGGGTTTGTGGACAATGGGGTCACCTGTGTTAGAGGTGGGGATGTGGTTGCATCAAGAGGAAGAGACATGAAATGAAGCCTATTTTCACGCACACACACACAAACACACACACCCACAAGTGATTGTATCTTGCACGCACAGACGCACACAGTCGCACCAACTTGCATGTACTGCATTGTACCTGAATTGGGCGGCGGCGGCGGCGTCCCCTCCAGGCCCTGCCGTAACAGCAGCGGGTCGTATTCTTTGCCATCGTAGTTAGCATCGAAGAACTTCTTAAACCACTGAAGGAATTCAAAGTTGTCCTGAAATTTGCCTTTGACCAGCCTCTCGACGGGAATGATCTGAGAGAGCGGCGCCGTTTCATTACGAGCAGCAAACAAAACGAGACATTGTGAATTCCGGTGCTTACCTTATCTACGGTCATCCTCTTGAATGAAGCCTGCAAGACCTTGAAATTGTGGATGTATTCGTGTTCCAGTTTGGCATTGAATTTGACTTTTTTTAACAAAATGCACCCTGGAAATAGCATGTCCATGAACTGACAGTACGCTGCACCTAAGGAGAACATATTGCGTGAACATCACGTATCGTGTGTGCGTGTGTCTAAGTGTGCACCTCCGTGTGTGTGTTTACCTGAGCCGAGTTGCTCGATCTTGGTGTAGGTGAGCTGTAAGGAGTCGTTGACCCACGCCAACATGTCATGACGACTCAGGTTCTCTATGGTCATAGAGGTGGAGTGGACATTCACCGCCATCCTCCTGCTTCACGCAAAGTTTAACACTCAGTCGATTTCAAAACGGTGACTTATACACTTACACGTACACACATTCATGTTCCAAACCCACTTGCAGCAGTTGTTGAATCAAAACAGTTTTCTTGTCATTGCAACGAGACCATATAAAAAACATTTCCGAAAAAAAAGTTTTACTGTTACCACATGCTTTAAAGATATTTCAAATCCGGTCAACACCGAGTCCGGCTAAATCTCAGAGTCTGTGATCGTGACGCGAAAAGGAATCAACAGCCAATGACAAAGTGTCCTCTACAAAGAGTGTTTCAAGGAAAAGACTACAGTGAAGAAGTTTAACTATGGTACAAAAATAATTTACCCATATTGCTCACCTTCACTGGGTGCGTGTTGGTGTAAACCGCTTAGAAGCAGGTTGGTCTGGACCACCTTAAAACAAGACCCTGGCCACAACAAATAAGGGACATTAATAAAGACAGTCACGCACTGAATCACTTAACGGTCTTGCCTAATCCCCATTTAACGGTTTAACCAAAGCTAGTTAACAAAAGCAGTAGAGATGAGGGGGGAAAAAAATCCGAGCAACACCAAAGCATTTCCCGTGGTCCCAAATAACACCACGCAGGATGTTGTGCTGAATCATCATTTCCTGACAGCAGAGCTTCACGGTGGTAACTGTCCACTCAGCACACGCTGCTAATTTGCTCGTAACAGCTGATCACACCACATTCTGACCTTTTCAAAAAAGTTGATAGGCAGTCATTCCAAAAACTAAGCATTATCATTCATAGTTAAGTGAAATGTGGACAACGGCAACATTTTTTTTATAACATTACCCTACTAACACAGAAAAACACTTCCTGTCTGACAGGAATACCAGGTGTCCACTTGAATAAATAAATGCTGCACCAAAAATACTCACCTCCTTTTCCTCTCAGGAAAAAAAATATATATATATGCGTTTAACTTGTTCCATGACCACACTCATATTTCAAAACACTCATATCTCAAGCATCTTTTCCCACTGAAATAATGGAAATGACATTAATCAATTCCAGCACCCCCCCGCCCCCGCCAAAAAAAACAACAAAAATGCATGATGTTTTTAAGAAAAAAAAACATCACCATACAGTATTGTACTTCATAAAAGCAGACAGTAATAACGTACAAGTTTACGTTAATGATAATTCAATGGGTATTTGTGTCGCTTCTTCTGATGTACATGCCTCAACCACCAGGGGCAGTATAATACATATGTGTGACGCTGCACTGTTTGTATTCAAAGATTTATGATTAAAGAAAAATCGATGCAAGCCCATTTATGGCATTTTGCATTGTCGGTTAGCATTAAGCTAGCGGACTTTGCTGAGACAACGTTTATGTGTTTTTTTTTATTTAATACAACACATTTAATTCTCTTTGCCCTATGTCATATGTTGTCACATTCGCTTTCATTCGCTAGCAAGCACCCAGAACTAAATTTTTGGTTTACGAGTCAAGAGAAATGTATAAATCTATAACTACTACACTGCCACCATGTGTCATAGTATAAGTCTTTAAAAGCAAAGCAGACTGAAAGCATCTGTAAATCTGAAAAGCTGTTTACGGATTTTCAAGAGAAAGTCCTACATTCCCGAGCTAAAGCTGTTAAATATTTCAACATTGGCCCAAAAACAATTTGATTGTTGGCAGTATTAATTGCTTAAGACATGACGCCATTATTACGTAATCAACATAACCCGACAGCCATGTGTAAATTTGTTGTTACATGTGTAAGAGATATTGGCAAGAGTGCAAATCTTGAACATGGGGTTAATATTTACTATCAATTAACGCAGATTTGTTACTGAAGAATTAATTACTAAGATAAAGACTATTCTAGCTGCTGCTCTGCAATACAAATTCGTTGTAAAGTTACCAGAATAATGTATGAATTGCATTGAGATAAAAGCGTTTAATTTGTCAACAATCTGAACATGCAGTATATGTTCAGTTTAATATTTAAGCACAGCAGAAGAATGTCGGATGAGTATACAGGCGCAGCAGATACAATAAAAACAGAGTAAAGTGATTAATAATGCACGTAGTCTAAACAGTAGTTGACATGCTTGGAATTAGTGGACGTGTTTGCGACAGTTGACATCCCAACCGCGCTGGTGCTAGCGGCTTGCTAACTTCTGCTAACGTTGGCTAGGCAACTAAATTGGCATTTGGCCCCTGTTGTTGAATTTGAGAGGCTCGTGGCGAGAATCAATGTCGCTTTAGTGGCGTGTAGAAATGGGAATATACAGACGAGTCATTTAAATGTGGACTGGTTCGTTGTAAAGTTAACGTTACCCCCTCTGGAGGCCTGAACGAAAACGCACATTACTAAATAAAGGACTGTCACCCCGTGTCGCGCTGCTGATGAGATACAGCAGTCCAAAAACACAACGGAACGCGTAAATGAGTACAACGCTAATTAAGTCAAGTGAAATATTACTTACTCAGGAGCGACAAAGTCCCTCTGACTGCCGTGCTTTTCAGTGAGATGAGATCTTTTTCCGTTGCTATAAACCGAAGACCGCTGCCTCACGAGCTGCGCGGAGTACCGTACTTTAATCTGGTGGCCACTGCGCACGCGCAACCCAGTTGCACTAGTTTCTTTTTAGATTTGGTGAAACTGGAGTACGCCGCGGCGCCATGTCGGCTCCGACAAAATGATCGAGGCCCACGTTTTGTGATTAACCACAGCACTTACGCCCAAAAGCTTCCTCTGTGAAAGTTGTATATTGTAGGAATATTGATATATTCCTGCCGCGTTTAGGCTTTTTTATATTATTTATTTAGAAAAATTGTGTCGCCTGAATTTAACTGACGTACATGTTTTACGTTTTAGGTCTGTCTTTGTTTAAATAATTATTGCACATACTTATCTGATAGAATAAGCACTACGTAGTGATCGAAAACAATGACCAAATAAGGAGAATGACGTTTATCAGAGTATTATGACGTAATGCGATGGGTGTCATAAGACCAAATATTCGCAGTTTCTCACACCATCTGTAGGTTAATGTGTTTGGAACAAATCACTATTGCTCGCACACAATGAAACATCTGGACGTGATTAAGACGTGCTTAAGAGTGGGTCATGACCATTCTGCAGGCTTTACAAATGCAACGTGACAACCTGGGTGCACTTTGATCCAATAATTCCCGTACTGTAATAAGCGCGTCTGTGTCTTGGCTACCCCTATATGCTATTGAATCACTGTGCTTCGAAATGAAATGTATATATATAGTGCTTTATCAATAAATAAAGAGGCATCGGGATACTTTTTTTTAAATTTTATTGTTTAACCAATACTTGGTGGTAAGAAACAAGCAGCCACAGTACATAATCAACAGGTTCACTTTCCAACAAAACAGTTCACAAACTTGACAACGCACAGTCACTGACAGTTCACAGTGCCTTCTAAACAACAATCATCCACAACAAAAATGAACACCCTTTATACCATCGTAGAAAGAAAAAGCACCAATTGTGAACCTGTGGCCATCCATATCTGTCTATGTGGTTGGTTCTTTTCATGCATGGTGTGTGCAGTAGTAGGGGAGACTCACTCACGTTGGCACATTTATTCTTTGAACTAAAACAAAGCATCCTAAATGAACAGAACACAGACAAAAAAAATGTGGTCATGAATAAACAACACTGCTGGAAGGAATGACACGTTTCAGGAGGTGAGGGGTTCTGTGCTTCAGTAGAATGTGTAGCTCAATCTTCCTGCCCTGTGTAGGAGCTTAAGTGACAATTTTCATTTCAGTCATTGAGTCATTGATAGAGTAACAAATCTATTATTCGGAACTACACTGGGTTATATTTGTCACATTTCTCAGTAAGAGGCAGGTGTGTGACAGTTCGGAGAGTGTTGCAGCGAAGATCACACAGTATGTTCAACAGTTGGATGTCATCACCACACAACACAGTCCGTCCGTTGGAAACAAAAACACAGGAACAGCCAGGGAACTAATCACAGTCGGTGGTTTTATCATAAACAGAATTCTTTACTCAACTTGTGTGATTACAGTGCACGCTTTGTTGGGGTGTGATGGGGATGTTTTACTGAATCCAGTTCTACTAGTTTTAGATATTTAAAGTCAACATCATTTCAAACTATTTAAAAAACTGTACTGTTTTTTTTTTTCAAGCATTCAGTCATTTTTCTTCTGACGAATATCTTAACAATGAATAATTGGCTGTGATCTGCTTCAATTTGGGGAATGAATTCAAACATAGCACCTTGACTACGGTGTATTTTTATTGTAGTTTGACAATGATGACTCCAACTCGATTTGTAAAAATCACTTCAGCAACATGATCACATGCTTAGGTCCTGGCCAATCACTGAGACCAATTTCCCTTTTAACATTGGACCTGTGTTTTAAAATCAGTGCAGTTTTCTTGGTTGTCCAGAAATATACAAAAACAAGGAGGCTTGGACGGTTGATTTCCTTGGGCCAGGGTTTACCAGATTCCACTGGAGCGACCGCCTGGAGGGGCCAGGATCCGAGCGGAGGACCTCTTGGGAATGTGGTCATCAACCTGAGACCCTATGAAGAACACGCAATTAACCTCTGTTTTCATTCAATTCAAGTCATTCAAATATAATTAGACGAGTCTCCTTGGTTGGTTACCATGTTACCCACAAACCAAACCGGGGATTGAGTAAAAAGATGCTGTTTTTTTAATGCCATGAGAGAATTGTGCTGGTTGGTGCAAATATAGCTTAAGTGTTTCCATGTAGCGTGTTTTTACATACCCGAGAGGCTAAAAGAGCTCTCGTGGAGGTCTCGAACCCCCTGTTGCACCCTCACCACGCCTTTGTTAGTGCCGTCGCCATCAATGGGGCTCAAACCAAGCTCCTTCTTCATAGCATTGGCTACTTTGACCACATCACCAGAGTAGGGATCCCTGTCGACACCTTTATATGCCTGAGCCTGCCATGAAGTTGAAATAGTAATTAGACTGGGAAGTCGTCTTGAGTTTATTTGTATGCATATGTACACACTTTTTCTCTCTGCACCATCTTCTTGTACAGGTAGTCAGGGAAGGTCCGCTGTGGATAGAATTTTCCGGAGCCCTCGGCGCACATGAACATTGCATTCTCACACACCAAACGTCCTCGGCTGATGGTGACCAGAGGAACACCGTGGCAGCGCATTCCCTCGTAAAGGTTGAAGTCTCCTCCTTGCACCTGAGTGCCAACGGAGATTGTCCTGCACAAAGAGCAACAGGAGTGACAGGTTTGTGACACACTAGCAGGATTTAACCATCCAGTGTTAAAGCGGAAGCCAACCCAAATATATTTTTTTCCAGAACACGCTCTATGCAGGCCCACTAGTTGAAACAAGGCATTCTGATTAATATTGCGTTTGTGATACATGAGAAATCCACTCGTTTTTAGTTAGCTCGGGGGCAGACATTTTGTCACGAACTGAAAATGACATCTCTGGGGGCGGCCATTTTGTCCTTTTGTCGACTGAAGATGGCATCCAAGTTGCTCAGGGCTCAGAAAACCACCAATCATGGCTACGCTTCAGAAAACAGGTGATCTGTGATTGGTCATTATCTACTTCAATGTCATCTTCAGTTGACAAAAGTGACAAAATGGCCGCCCCCAGAGATGGCTAACAGTGGGTGCATTTTGCTGCTTAACTTATATTCCACAAATGCAATAATAATCAGGATACCATGTTTCAACTAGTGGACCTGCATAGAACGAACGTATTATGGAAAAAAATATATTTGGCTTGACTTCCCTTTTAACTCACCTAGTTGCATCTGGATCCCAGACCACCACATCGGCGTCCGCTCCAGGGATGATGCGACCCTTCCGTGGATACAAGTTGTAGATCTTTGCGGCGTTCGCGCTTGTCACAGCCACAAAACGATTCTCGTCCATCTTTCCTGTAACCTATGTAGGCATGAATACATTTTTGACAGTGTGGGGTTTTGGTATGTGAAAGGGAAGGCAACAAACATGAATGGCAGCTATTGTATAAGCGAGTCAACGGACGTACCACCCCCCGCTCCCAGATGACGCTCATCCTGTCCTGGACTCCGGGCACTCCATGAGGGATCTTGGTGAAATCCTCCTTGCCCAAGGCCCTCTGCTTGGTGCTAAAAGGACGATGCTCTGATGCCACAACGCTCAGAGTGTCACTGGAAACAGGATGCGTATTTTCAGTTGCACATATGAGAAGTCGGCGGAATGTCTGTTAAACATTTGGAAAGGCATTACATCAGGGATGGGCAACTTACAGTAAATGATGGAAAAACACACGCAAAAATACGTCATATTTCGAAAGAAAAGTTAGCTGACACGACCACTGAGGGACCACCCTAAACAAAACACATTTTGGTCATTGTTTCCAGTTCAAGTTCGCACTTGGCTATCCGCCAACCGGAAGTGCCCTGGGACCTATTGTTTACAATCATTATGAACTGTGCACGCACTTGCCCAACAGTCCCATGAGGTACCCGGGGGTGTTGGGGTCAAGGCGGAGAGGAGGGACGATGACGTGGGCGGCAGCGTGAGCCCAGTCCTGGTGGTAATACTGCATGCCGTTCAACACCGCATGAGCGACTGTGGTCTCTGCGTGGACCACTTTACCTGCGGACACAGGAAGAGCATTACTGTCATCTTGTCATCTGTGTGCGTGTTTTTAGCGTGCTGTGACCAACCCTGCATCTTAGCAGCTGCAATCATATCCCCAGCGGGCATACTGGAAACATTCACCAGGTAGACAGGGCAGTGAGCCTGGAACCACAAAGAGGGATTACTAATTGATCGCATCATCTTCACGCAGACAGCACATGTGGGTCAATTTACCCGATTGGCGATTGTGACAGCTCTGTGTGTAGCCTCTGACTCCAGCTGCAAAAAGTCATTATGAGCAGTCACAAGGTATTTCGACAAAATATTTTTTCACATAGACCATACATGAAATGTGTCCCGCTACCACTGTTTTTTTTTTTTTTTTTTTTTTTAAGAATAAAGGGGTGTTAGATTGAAATACTAGTAGACCAGATTCACTATCAATTTAGTGTCTCTGCCAAGGAGTTGGGTTTAACCAGTTTTACAACCACGGATGCTTCTTTAATGGTGAGAATACACACAACAAAATCAAATCATATCTGAACAAAATATGTAGGCAGAATCAGAGCATATAATGTAAATATGAAGTTTATGAAAGATGTCATGCAGATAATTTGGAAGCCTTTCAAATTTACAATGGATAATCCTATTGAATCACATGCTAGTGCCTCTTAAAATAGCATTAGGTACTTTAACCTTTAAGAGGAAGTTAACCCAAACATATTTTTTCAAGAATATGTTGTATGCAACCCCACAAGTTGAAACAAGGCATTCTGATAAATATTGCGTTTGTGGAATAAGAGTTAATCCACCTGTTTTCAGCCATCTCAAGGGGCGGCCATTTTGTCACTTCTGTCAACTGGCAATGACATCACAGTTGCTCAGGGCTCGGGTAACGACCAATCACTGCTGACCTGTTTTCTGAAGCTGAGCTGTGATTGGTCGTTATCTGAGCCGTGAGCAATTGTGACGTCATTTTCAGTTGACAGAAGTGACAAAATGGCCGCCCCCTGAGATGGCTAAAAAGGGGTGGATTTTGCTGCTTAACTCATATTCCACAAATGCAATATTAATCAGAATGCCGTGTTTCAACTAGTGGGCCTGCTGGGAACATACTCTTGAAAAAATATGTTTGGTTTCATTTCCCCTTTAACCCATTAAGGCCTAAAGCGCCTGGCTCAAAAACTCCCCAAAACCTAAGGTCGCCTTTGGAATTACCCTTGAAAACCTGGAGTTTTCCCAGAAATTCAACAGCTACAAAATAATTAATCTCTCAGCCCATGTAGTAGACAAAAAGATAATTCCAAAAGAATTTGACAGTTTAGACGTGTGGCTTTCACACAGACCCGAGTTTATTCATCTTTACTGTTTCAATCGAAAAGGTAAAAATAAAGTGTCAGTGCAAGAGAAGCACTACGTTTAATTAAAAAAAAAAAATCGAGTCCTAATTACCATCCTCTTTTCTGTTACAAAGACGTCGATATTGTCATTATCTACAAACATATATCTTAACCGTATATCACATTCGACTAGTTCTACTGGTTCAAAGTCCACAATCGCATCGTCTATATCACTGCCGTTATTCATTTCAGAGCTCCCGCGATCGACGGCGTCCGCCATGACTGCTCGAAAAAATTCTGGATATCCGCCGACGACTCACGACACCGTCTATTCTGATGCATTTCATTGGTTAAGAGACAGAGAATTAAATAATAAATAGAAAATGACGTATACGCTCTTCCGGCTTTAAGGGTAGAAAGACGCAACAGCGCTCCCGGCTCTAGTGGCAGAAATGCGGGGTTGAGTTTGTTTTGCTTTGTAAAGCAAGCCTGATTGTGTTTTGCTGATGAAAAATGCAGAAAGTAAACATTACCTCTTCTGGACGGCTGACCTCAATGCCTTCGGGTCCACTGATACCCAAATCCAGAGCCTCTTTGGCACCCTATAGATATTTATAGATAATTATACACTCCCACTTATAACACCTATTTTCCTCAATTGAGGGATTGTCAAGAAATCCGTGCAGACATGTGAGTTGTGTTGCACACCTCTGCTACCAACTCTCCATTTTCAGCGTGGACGCGTGCGATGGCTCCAATGTCCTTACAGGTCTGCAACGCCTGGTACAGCTCAGAATCCCTCAGCATCATCAAATCTTTGTAGGCCATGAACATCTGGAAGGAGTTCACCCCATGTTCCCTGACCAGGGTCTCCATCTCATTATGCACCTGAGCGCGCAGCGGATCAAGGCACAGGAATGAGCGTGTTTGCCAAATGGGGCATGAAAAGAGCTTGACAAGCAGCCAGAATTAGATCACACCGTATCAACAACAAACGCAGTTGAGATGACTTTTCTTTTGGATCTCAGACTGTGGTAGTCTGCCTACTATTGAAATGTTGTCTCAGCAGATGATATCGCAGATGATATAGCCAAAGGCTAAAAAAACCATAGTGACTCAGAGTATCTGCCTAATGTGCTCAATGAATATGTGTGTTAACCTAGTTTGTGTAAGGTTTATAATCTAGGTCATTACACATTTCACCAACATATGAAAATGCGTGCATGTTGCTGCATGTATTTTGGTTTAGTGGGTTAAAAGCTTGAAAGTGTTTCCTGACACGTTGCACTGACTTTACCTTTGGGCCCCACCAGGTCACGCCCACGTGCAGAGCGTAGTCGCAGCACGCCTTGGCGTCAGCGAGAGCTCGGCAGTTCTCGTAAGCGTCCACCAGGGAGCAGTGTTGCTCAGGCAGGACCAGCGCCATCACCATTGTGGTACCACCCATCAGAGCCGCCTGGGTCAAGCGAAAAGAAAATGAAAGGATATAAAAGTAACAACATCGACAGGTTGACTGAAGGCAATGATGTAGCTGTTCACTGAAAAAAAAAAGGTTATCACATCTAAAGTACCTCCCAGCATAGAGGTTCGCACATTCCCTAAAAATACAGTATATTTTAGGTTCATCGAAGATTCTAAATTATCAATAGATGTGAATGTGAATTGGAACGGTTGTTTGCCAATGTTGAATGTCTAATGGTTGATTGACAGGTTGCTGAGTAAGCGCAATTTTGGTGTTTGGTTTCAAAAACGACATATCCTTATGCAAGTGCTTTTATGTTTTGTTTTTACCAAACGCTAAACCATTAGCACAACTAATTACATATTTGTTCAAGGATTGATGGCTCAAGTTAGTTCTACGCACTCTACAGCAGTAGCGAGAAAAAAAACGAAAACTGAGAGGTTGGAGCAAGAGAAGAGTGACAGGGCGAGGAAACCGGGATGAAAACCACATGAGGCGAAAGCACCGCTCAGCTGTGACTCACCTCTGCTAGCTCAGTAGTAAATGCACTAAATTGTGTAACCATGACAACAGACACTGCTCTACTATGACATCCATGTTCCTACCATCCTTGGCTCCTTTTGCCTCTGTGAAATTACACCAACAATCACCCATTCATAATCATCAGAGACTAACTGGAATAAATTAGAGGCGGTGGGTAAACAAGCAATATTTCGCAACAAGTCATAGTTATGTGACAGAGCCAGAAATCAGGCAAACACTAACTTCTGTGATAAGCCTCTATAGAATGAAACCTCAAATTCAAAATCCCAGACGGTCATAAAACTTGGAAAACATGCTAAATATTGCCTTAACTGTCATTAGTTTAGGAACAAATCAAATAACTTGTGCTTAGCTGTTATCAGAGGTGGCTTTTTGTAATTGTTGTAACATTTACATTACATTAATTGTCAATTTATTGATGCATGAGGCACATCCGGACAAAACCTTTATTACACCCTCTTCATTAGTTATTTAAGTTCAGACGGTATTTTAATGTAATGTATCCCAGTGGTTATCTTATTTTTGCAATTGTATGGCCAATAATCATGTAAAATGTTATTTAAAATGTCTGCGCAGCTGATTATTGTTATATCATAAATTGGTGTGTTTTGTTACCCAAACAAATTTGAACTTGTCCAGCTTCCTGGAAGAGACTGTGCTTGACCTTTCAAGTAGTTGAGCATGTAGCCCGGTGTATACACCACACCCAAATAATATGCAAATTATTTTCTAATGTCAAGTTGCACTAACCCAATACAAAGGTGCCCTTTATTTGGATATTGAATTAACATTTGATTGAAAAAAATGGTTGGTTGGACATGAAACCAGTGTTTTAGCCCAAATCCATGACTAATTTAGAAACCACCATCCCCTACTGTGAAGATAATCTCCTTGGAAGAAACATAAAGGAGACAAAGAGGGAGACAAGGGAAGACAAAAAACTGAGACAGATGCAAGGGGCAGAGGGTGAACTCAATACGGTGCTTTGACAGACAGCAAATTGAATGAATAAAAAGTCTAATCACACTTTATGATATTCAATATCAAAACGATATTGGAATGTTTACCACCATGTTTGTGCAAAATAATAAGTGATGCGAAGGCAAAATGAGTTGACATACACTTCTTTCGGGACAAATTGCATATCAATCACAGAGCTCGTGCTGATATCCAAATACTCTCACAATTACAGCCAAGTTAGAGCCCCAAATCAAGCTTACCCACACCATCAGTCTTATCCCTAAGAAATGGAAGGAGTTTGGCTACTGTACTGTGTGTATGAATCGCCCTGATACTGTGGGGAGAGGGTGTGACAGTGGGGGTTGACATGGTAAGGGCCTGATGCAGGAATAAATGGCGGAGAGAGCAACTGGGTGAAACACACACACACACACACACACACACAAACGCAATCCTGATTTCTCCCATGGGTTGGTTGCCATGGTAGCGAGCTCAGGGGGTAGCAAGATGGTGATTAGGGGATGGCTGGGGTGAGCAGGCATGTGCAGGATTGGGTATGCCCCCCGAAAAAATTCCTCTCACCCTATTCCACTTGGCATTCCATTAGATGTTAAGCCAGTCCATTTACTAAGCCGCAGCGGTGCTGTTTGCCGCTTAAGCTTCCAAATACTCCAGTGATCGACATTAGAAGTCTGCTTCATAGCAACTCCAGTTACTGTCTGTCGTGGCAGCAAAAAAAGAAATAAACCCAGCCAAGAAAGTGCGGCTGAGGACGCGGTTCGTACGCTGTATGCGGGCGTACCTTGGTGCCACTGTAGAAGTCATCCTGGATGGCGGCGTTCATGAAAGTCTGCTGCAGATGCACAGACGTGTCTATTCCACCGGGCAGCACCAGCTTTCCAGACGCGTCGATCACCTTAGCCCCACCCGGAATCATCAGCTCCTTCCCAACCTAAAACACACATTCCACATATTTAAAGTGGAAGTCAACCCAATAATGTTTTTAGCCATCTCAGGGGGCGGCCATTTTGTCACTCGCTGTCAACTAAAAATGACATCACATCACACCTGAGCCCTGAGCAACTGTGATGTCATTTTCAGTCGACAGCGAGTGACAAAATGGCCGCCCCGTGAGATGGACAAAAATGGGTGGATTTTACTACTTGACTCATATTCCACAAACACAATATCAATCAGAATGCCGTGTTTGGACTAGTGGGCCTGCATAGAACATATTACTGTAAAGAAATTTGGGGTAGGTGACTTCAACAAGCTGCACATTAGAGACACAAAATATCTGGTATCAACTACTCACTGATAAAGCAAACATAATTTGAACTTTAAGGGGACCTAACATGGAAAATGTATTTTTCTGTATACACATAGTTGGATGTCTGGATTGCCCGTCCACCCATCAAGTGTGCAATTAAACAACCAAATAAATCTTTTGTTATCTGCCTGTTTTTGAGTATGTGTCTGTAAGCGAGCTGATCTGGCCCAATTTTACTTGACAGGGTAATTTACATAATAACTACCTCACATTGAGTTCCTCTGCCCATTATTGGGCAATTTATGCTTAAATTAGCCAGGGGTGTCTTCATGCAACCACCATTCATTTGCGTAACTATCTGACTTCTTGATGGATGTTTGCTGTTGTTGATTCGTATTTAGTGGCATAAACGTAAACGGCGTTTGTCAAGCTTACCTGCTGAATGATGCCGTTCTCAATGTAAACATCGGCTTCGTGGGTGAAGTCGTCATTGACCACTTTGCCTCCCTTGATGAGAATTCGCATGGACCCCATGTTGGCAGTCATTCTAATAGAAAAAGAACAATGTCGCTTTGTTCATCTGACTGCACTTTCTACGTATGCGTAATATATACTTATGTTTAGAATTCAATTCGTAACAAATAGGGATGTAACGATTAATGGAAAATTGATTTAAAATCGATTTAAACTGCTTATTATATGCATCGATGTAAAAAAGAAAAGAATGGATTTGCAACGTCAGCTTGATACAACAAAAATGCAGATGTTCAAAGTAAAATTTAGACCACAGAAGGATTTGGCAATGATAACAGTCAAATCTATTGTACATTTATTTATTTTCATGTTTGGTTGTGGCACTAACAAAAAAAACTGACGAGACAAAAATGTAGTTAAACACTGAAAATTATTAGTTCATTTTCAAGTTTTTTTGTAGAGTTAAAAAAAGTTACTGTTTGTAACAAGGACAAAATGCAGATGTTAAAATAAAAACATCTTATGGTTATAAAGTGACTCAGACATTTTGTTAAAAAAAAAAAAGATCGAATCGAAATCGGGATCTGAAAAAATCAAATCGGTGCTCGAGTGAATCAACACATCCCTGGTAACAAATGAAGTTACAGTTTGACCAACTAATTCACAAAGAAAAAAACACTTCTAATTGCATTGCCCGCACATAAATGACAATTTGTTGAGACTATTCAAGATCGTTAGTGCATGTAACAGAATATGTAACTAAAAACCACAGTCAAAAGAAGCCTTCATTCAATGTTCCCGTAGGACTTCCATTTCAGAATCATGCATCTAATTAACCCAATTGCAGTCCTTTTTTCCCCATGATGTACTATTAGAGCTTCAAACATGAAACATGGTGTACGCTAAGCACATCCCACCACCTCCATCAAATAAAAACGTTTGGGTATTTCATTTTGTGCTGTGGTGTGTGCCATATAGTCCACTAGCATCCCAACATGATGTAATTTGACATATTTTTACACCATTTTTCAGAATAAAAAAAAATAAAAAATCTTTAACTGCATGAAAGAATGGAAAGAATACACATGTTCTCCAAATGACTGACACAGTTTTCAAAATATTAATATTATTATTTATTTTTTATTTTTTACCAGGAACATTTGTCTAAAAAAAAAATCTACCAAAATGTGCCCAACTAACAGTGAGAGTTTACTCCTTGTGTGTGTGCATTCTTGCATGGATGCCTGTATGCAATGAGTTTGCAAGCAGGACACAATTGAGTCCCAGTCACACCGAATCAAGTCAAAGAGATGGATGAGAACAGAGGGGGAAGCAGAGCAAAGTGGATGGGGGCAGGGGGTGTGTACAGGGGAAGAATGAAAACAGTGAACAGTAAAATGAGGACCCCAAAAGCAAAGGGCCCTCAGGTGGACCCCATCGTTCAGATTTTTTTTGGAACGCACAGGCCAAACTGAAACCTTCCAAGCATGTCACTATAGCTTCTGCTGGGCTTGATGACAGCGATGTGGAATATACTGGGAATATATTTTTTGGGGGGGGAGGGGAGGAGGTTATGGAAAGTAGTGTCCCTCGGGCTTGGCAGCCAGAATACAAGGGTGGTTTCCCAGGAGATGGGAACTGGGCTGCTTTCAGTGGAAACAAGGCCCTAACCCTAACACGCTCACACACATGCAAACGCTTGCATGATCGTTTTGTGGAATGACACCGCCTAGACTGAGCTGCTGATTGAACGCCCACTCGAAGAATTTGAGGATCAAATCCATACTTCGTTTGGATAGAGGGCACAGACAAGCGCAAGGCAGGCGTTTCTCACTCACTCTTCACCAGCTGCCCTTCAGTTCACACGCAGGCAGACATACGCAGATGCACACAAACGACAAATAGATCCACTCCGCCGAACACAAGCACACATCATGAGACACACTGTTAAATTGGGTGCATCAACCTTTCAGAAAATCGGGAACAAATTGAAAGGGAATAAAATAAGCGGGGGGGGGGGAAATGACGCAATATTGTAGGCCCTGTCAATCGTCAATAAGCTCACATCATCATCACAGTTTGGCAACTGAAAGTGTCATGGCATTTATGTTCATATTAAATACACAATCATTCCATATTCAAATCTACGTTAAGGCAAGTTCACTTGCTACATAACGGCTATTCAAGTGTAGTCCCCGTCTCAGCTATTTAAACTGAAGTGTGTGTGTGTGTGTGTGTGTGCGTGTGTGTGCGTGTTGTAAGTGAGAACGTGGCAGACAGCTGCTGACTTCTGATCTGGGGTTTAATCACTGCTGCAGTGACAAGGCATGTCTTTGTTATTTTGTACAAGCGTTGAAGCAATGTGCGTGCGCGTGCGTGCAAGTGTGCTATATAAAAACATCAGTTAAGGGGACAACCAATCGGTGATAAGAATAGACATGCGCATGCAGGGATGCGGAGATTGAGGTTAAAAGATGAAGAAGGAGCTGCTGAAGGGTTGACGGATCAATCAAAGTATACGTAAATGATAAAGATAATACATCATGACGACAGTGGTACGGCAAAGTGGGGCACCAATGAGGATTAGGCTCATCTCTCTCTATCCAGATGTTAGTCTGCATTTTCGTGAGAGCTGATTTTTTTTTTTTTTGGGGGGACTTGGAACGTCACTGTGTCTGTGCAAGCTTGACACTCCACCAACGCGGTGGATGTTCAGCGGAACCGCTAAAGTGAAACGAAAATTTTAGCTTGAATAAATCTTAGTTCAGCATGAAGCAAAGGCTTACCTATGCGCATGCGTTTCGGTTTATATTTGGCTTTTGGAGCAATAATACGATGATGCCATGGTATTCTAATGCACAATTTAAGTAAATGAATGAAAAACTACCGTTTGGGAGTGAATAAAATCTTTTTTCTTAGACTTGAAAAATGGAGGCGGCGATTATATTTAATGGCGTTTGCGTGTTTCCTCGGGGTTCCACGTCTTCCCGCATTTCCAAAACAAACATTTTCCATTCATTGAAGACTCGTAATTGTCCATGTACGTATATACATAATACGATATACATACATGTATGTTTATCAAGAATAGTAATAAGAAAGTATTTATCTATGTGTGCCCTGCAAATGGATGGCAACTAGTCCAGGTTGTGCTCCCACTGCGGCGCAGCCCTCCCTCTCGCAGACCTGCACTCGCCTGCGAAACTCCTAACATAGGGTCTAACTGATTTACGCCAATGACAAAAATAGAGCCCTAGCTATCTAAAAAAATGGATGGATGATGGTGACACTTTGACCTTAGAACAGGTTATTTTTACTTAGATTTTCTTCTCGGAGAAATGTGTTTTGAAATATTTAGAGGTTGGCTAGCATTACAGAATAAATTGGGTTCCATAGTACTGGGGTCCCGTAATTTTTGACAATGTTACGTTTCTATGGTGATCAAAATATGCTATAGTTTATAGCATATTCACAGTAAATATTTGTATGATAAAACACTTAAAACACTTAACACTGAATGTGTGTATTTCCTCTTCAAATACATGCGCCAGAAGGGAACACAGTCATTGCACTTTGAGTGCCTTCGGCCGCTCACAAAAAAGCTGCAAAAAAAAAAAAACGTTGTTTTGTACGAAACAATCGAGAATGTTGGGTCAAATTGACCCAACAAGCAGGTCGGTCAAATTTTTGACCAAAATGTGGTTATTTTTGACCCAGCAGTTTTAAGAGTGTCGGCTAATCTTCTATTTTGGGTTGAATTTTTTATTTCCGACTCCAGAGGGCCAATGACGTAAAGTGTCGGATAGATCAATAAAATATACTTTCCACTAGATGGCAGAAGGAACATAATTAACTTTTTTTATTTTTTTATTTAATTAACTCACAAAATGTACGATAATTAACCTGTGCACCCACTTTTTGGGATGTTCTTTGTTTGGTGGCGTGGGGTGAGAATTTTCTTTTTTTTTTTTATAATGTGAAATAAGTGCTGTGGCTCAATGAAGGTTGGGAAAAAATGTCCTTTGTTCAGGGTCAGAGGGAGCTGGTACCGTACGTATGCTAGTTTACTGTAGGTGAAAGACAGACACCCAAGAGTGGACGCCAGTTACTCACAGGGACCCACCGTCAGTGACTTATAAAATTGTCAAAATGTAAGCATGAGAGATGATATTTGCCTCATTAATTCTGTAAACAGAAATGCAGAGCATCTCAATGCAAAGAAAAGACACCAAAAATTGTCATTTTGCTGAGTCATGACTCACGACAACGCCTGCACTGTTTTCTCTAATTTGGGTAGTGGCACAACCTAAGTCGTCAGGAGGATTAATGGAATAAGAGAAGACAGGAGGTGGATTAAGACCTCTGCCAAGGAGTGTCGTGTGTAGAATCAATACAGTACTGACAAAATGTGGATTTGTATCATTACCATAAGAGCAACACTACAGCACAAATCAAGGAAACATCAAACCATGGCTGATTACAATATCCAAGATAGTAAAATCTGATTTACCATCTGCTTCAAAGCGACGAAGCCATAATCTGCGCCTTGCCTTTCAGAAATATACTGTAGGTGCAACTGCAAGGTGTCTCAATACTTTAGTCCATCTCATGAATATCAGACAGGCCCATTTGTTCACATTGACGTGATGTCATATATTTATACTGATACATTTGGATCACTAATATAGACACCAAAGCACAAGAAAAGAGCCAATCTAAAGCAAACGCTAATCTAAAACAAAGGAAAAAACACAAAATCACTCGAGAACACCTTTCCTGTTGAACATGCATGACAAGACAGATCACAATGCTGGTTCAACTGCATGGCGACCGTCCTCGCTTCATCCTCACATAACACAGTATTTAGTGGGAAAGAGAATAAGCCGTGGACGAATAAGAATCTTACATAACGGGGAACGCAGGTTTTATTATTGCAGTGATAGCACGCACATACACGCGCGCGCACACACTGTCGTCGAAAGGCATTTTGTTAACACGTTGTTAAACGTTAATGATCAATTCAATGACACATTCCGATGGGGGGAAAAACGCGAGAAAATAAATAATGCAACAGACCTCATGACGTGTGCTATTTTTTTTACGGATGGAATTTTTAGCCTATAATTAAGTCGTTAGCACACCGACTGTCAATAAGGGTAAATTATCTTTACAATGGAATATGAATAATCAATACGACAGGTGGTTTTCACTGACCTCAGCTCAACGACGACGAACTGACGTCAAGACAAGCACAATATGGTCATTATTGCGTTTTTTTAATGGCGCCTTACCGGTTATTTCCTCACGTTTTCCTTGGCCCTCTCTCCTCTCTCCTGGGTGCTTGCTTGCGGTGTGTGGTGTGCGAGGCGGACAGCTGGCACAGCGCGAGACACAGATGCTGCCACGGCCAGGCAGCAGCCAATGGGAAGAGTGGAAATCCACACTTTAATGGACAGAATTGACCAATGGGCACCGAGATATGTCAGTCGCCAGGGGCGTGTCTCTCGCCTCCCAAAACTGATGCGTTCAAATGGCGTCGGAATATGGTATTTAAACGTGACGTCATTATCCCCAGCGCGACCAAACTCTGAGTGGAGCATTTATTATCCATCATCCATTATCCAAACGTCTTATCCCCACGAAGGTCGTGGGCGTGCCTATCCCAGCTGTCTTCGGGCAGCCGGCGGGATATACCCTGAATTGGTTTCCAGCCATTCTCAGGGCACACACAGACAAACATTCACACTCACAATCGTAATTAGGGACAATTTAGCGTATTCCATTATCCTTCCATGCATGTTTTTGGAATGCAGGAGGAAACCACAGGACCTGGAGAAAACCCACACAGGAATGTCAGAGCCGGATTCGAACCCTCGACCTCTGCACTGTGAGGGGAATGTGCTAACCAGTCGATCACCATGCTACCCGCCCCTTGATTAATAATAAAAAAATAATAATAAATGTGAAAAATGGCGAGAGGTTTTTTATTTCTCAAATCCCCAAAGCGTCGAAAAGAAAGCATCCATTATAAGTTTTATCATGTAAATTGTGACCCCTCCTGCATTTAAGTTGCCTATCCCTGCTTTATATTGTCTTCTGTTTTGTTTTTTTGTACAATCCCAAACGGTCAGCATTACTTTCAGCAAATTGAAACGCAAATCTAACAATTGTCTATTCATTCCACATAATTGTCTGGGTTCGATTAAAACCTGCATCAAAAGTGTATATATAAGGTAAAATTACACTCAATTTACTGAATCAAGCAAAAGACATAAACTCATTCACCAAATCACAAGAAACAGCTTTTTTTTTTATTCACGGTTCTTTTCTTACATTGTTCAAGTACAAAGTTAAAATGCCTTTTAATTAGTTCATATTCATACAAGAGTAAAATAATAATAGTGCCTCTTCATTACTACAACAAACTTAAATACAGTCATTGTAAAGACAAACTTTTATACTCCTAGCAATATATTTTTTTCTTATTTTCAGAAAACAATTGTAGCACCTTTTTGAAACACCAGCAGTTCCACTTTTCCTAAAAGCTCATCTTTCATTTAGTCCTTGAGATGAGTGTCATCTGAATGCGCTGCAGCATTGGGTCTGTAGATGTTGTGTTTGTGTATGTGCAGTGTTTGCTCCGTGTGTATGTGAACAACAGTGGTTTATTGTTGGGTTTTTTTTTTTGTGTCTGTGCGACTCTGATATCAGTGTTGAAAATTGTGCATCACTCAGCCTAAAAACTGTCAATAGGCAATCCGTCTTCACTGTCTTAAGACGACATCAACTCTAGCATTTGACAGCTGTCAATCAAAACTATGCCTGCCTTCCTCTGGCTTTTCTCTCCTCGCACTCTCAAACAGAAACATGTTCACGTCACACCGCAAATTCACACAGGTGCCTCCAGTCTGTTCAATCAAATTGGTGATTCATATTCTCTTTAGACAAAAGATGACTGACGCAAGGACGGGTTCTAAGCGTAATCTGATCCATACGTACTGTATAATATTATTTTGTCTAACTAATCATCCTATTCAGTTTAGGGTTGGTTTGTAATTAACATACAAAATGACATGTATAGCTGCAAACAGAATGGAATGTAGTTCGGTCAGAAATCACAACAAATGATTAGCTAAAAAAAAAAAAAAAAAATGTGACTAATGACAATGCCACTTGAACAATATCACAAAATATCACACTGCCTGGGTGGCCTACTTTACATTGCTACCCCTAAAGCATTGGAAATATAAATGACATTCTTGTATCATTGTGCTCATCGAACATCGCTTTGATAGGTGGGAGCAACGAATACAGTGGAGCCTCTCACGTTGAACGTTTGTCGGGACTTCAAATGACATTTTCCTATCGGAAATAATGGGAACAGAAATGATCTGTTATACAACCTATATTGCGGCAAAAGTAAACTCCCCAAAAAACGTTGCAGTAATATGTTCTATGCGCCTTCACTAGTCTAAACATGGCATTTTGATTCAATTTTTCAGAATGCCATGTTTTGACTAGTGAAGGTGTATAGAACATATTATTGAAAATATGTATTTTTGGTTCACTTCCCTTTTCACTACAGGCAATGGTTTGAGTACCATTTAAACATTCTACAAGTGTAAAAAAAAGTTATGAATTTAATAATTGGTGTTTAATGGCCGTAACTTGTAGTACAGTAGAAAGACGTTTACTCCAACTAATAGTAAGACGTAACTTTAACCGACGGCACAGACATGCACGGTATCGACGGTTTGTTCTGAAATGTCGGAATACCTCTCGTAAAGCTTGATCGGAATGGGCTTGATCGATTCCGAATATTCCGAATAGGGTGTACAATTTAATTTCAATCAGGCAGTCTGGACAGAATTCCAGTTACGCCAAAAATGGGGAGTTGCCTTATCATTACCATTGCGTTAATATTATTGACTTAAAAGAAATGTGTGTAGCGTTTTCATCGCTACGCTAACATCATGTGCAATTTCGGTTCAATTCGTCACCCGTCTCCTGTCATGTTTTTCGGTAAATCTTTGACTACAGTTTCAATTTCAAGGCTCCACTGCATTGTGAATTTACCCCCGTTGATGCAAGACTGCAGTCGGTGTTATTTGAACACATTTCTTATTTGAGAGTGAGTCTCACTTTCACACAAGTTCTCCGTACAAGACAAGGTCACTACAACTAACTGTAATATATGTTTTCTCTAGCTTCTTTCCCCTCTTGGCTGAGACTGAACTGAACTGAGCACCGACCTGGTACAGTACACACACGCACACACACACACAATAACGGATTATTATTGTAATTAATACTACCATTATTATCATCATCATTACTCCCTAATCTAACATGAGATTACACTGACAGACCAACATGCAGTATCTGAGGGGAAATGGGGTGTGTTTTGGGAGCACCAATGCGGCGCAGGGTTATGACGTCACGACCAAGCAGTGCCACGAAAGGCCCGGCGGTGACAGGCGTCCTGCGCAAACGCAGCGACTACGCATGTTCTGCGCGTGAACACTTGATGTAGTTCGAGTAAATCAGCACCGCACTGAGGGCGTTTCCAGCAACTGTATGTATTTATGTGTGTGTGTGTGTAACCTGCATCATAGAGCACTGTATAAAGAGCAGAGTTGAAAAAGCACCTGAAGGTTGGTTGAAAAAGCACCTGAAGTTTGGTTGTATAAACAGAGAGTAAACACCATGGGGGGGAAAAAAACAAAACAAAAAAAAAAAAACAACAATAGACGAAACTGCTGGTTTCCGCTTTCTGATTGTTTGTGCACGTGTGTGTCGACGGTATGTGTCCAGTTGTTAGCTGGTATCTGAGGAAGGTCAGAGGATCGGAAGGCTTTTATAGAAAAAAGTGGTCGACGCGGGACCGACAAGCACCAGACTGAAAGAGATTCCTCAAGGTAACAAATAAAGTCCCTGTTGTTTTCTATTCAATTTCAAGAGGGCCCCGCACCGCCATGCACTAACAACGCAGTGTTTCCGGGTGAAATAATGACTTTTCTGATACTAACACATGCCTTCACTCACAGGAATGCAAAAGCCAGCACGGTGTCTACAGAGTAGAGGTCTGCCTTCCCCCTCTAGTGGATGTTGGCGCTCAATAACGAGAGAACATTTTGCACCGCTATGAAGTAAAAGCAAGACAGTAGAGTTGCAAAGAACGGTTTTGCGGACAACCAAGTCTTCTTTTAGTTTGTCACCCAACAACACAGCAGCAAAGCACACGAGGCCGAGGCACAAGAGAGGCTGTTTTCCACCATAAAGCGCCATTAGTTACATTAGTTTATCTCCGTTTTGACACAGTGCTACGGCTAGTTTCTTTATTTGTTTTAATTTCTTGAATAATCTTGCTGGATGAGTTAAACCTCACTGAGTGGAGCCATTCGAACTCATTCACTGCCAAAGACGAATTTATTTGTCTTTTCACAGTCCAGCCATTCAATCCCAGGAATTTAGTTTAGTTAGTTTAATTAAACCTCCAGAAGCTCGCAATACCATAACAGTATATGATTATTATTTCATTAAATAACTCATACTATTCCTGTCCAATATTGAGTTTAAATTTGGTGTATAAAGGACTGTATTATTTTTTTATATTGTGTGAATGTCATTATTCTTATCGTTCGGAAAAACACATCAGTGAATCAGCACTCTCAGCATTTCATCATAAAGTACCAGTAATGTGAGAAAAGGGAATTTCATACAAAATGACATCATTTCGTAAATTCGTGTGACACTATTATTATATTCTTGGGATGTCAGTGTTATGATCAAAAAAATGTTGCAGTAACATCGATTCTCACCTGTGTGTTACAGTAAAATAATATAAAGTAAGTTCAGTTGCTTTTTTTTTTTTTTTTGGGAGATAAATCTCATGTGCTAATGAGCAAAGACATGCACCATTGCAATTCATTATCCAGTGATAGAAAGATGACTTTTTCACATAAAAGTTCCAAAAATTATGTCTAATATTATTAAATAATATTATCTAATAATATTAAAATCGGACGCTGCTGACTCTCAATGAGTTAAATTTGATTAAAAAAGAACAAGCGCAATAAAAAGTTTATATTGTATGCTAACTGCCAGTAACTAGTAGTATTACAGTACTCTCTTTGCTTTTGCTTGTTACCAAGGCAACGTGTTCTCAGGGAGCATTTAGTAGGAAACTGTATTCCAAGATAAGCACCACGTATATTAAGTTCAAGCATAGTGGAGAATAATCGAGTTATTCAGTAGTTCACTAACACACAGAGGCAAAAAATAATAATGACGTGCAGCTGCAACACAGAACTACATAAACATGGCAGATATGCTGTGCTGAAAATGTTGCAGAGGGTTGTTGCTGTATAGAAATATTTTGTATATAAAAGAGTTTATATTCTAGCGTAATGTTAATTTTCAAAAGACAAAGACGTTTCAAGTAACTCCAAATAGTACAGTGCAGCACATTTTGTATGAAATCCCACTAAAATTCCAATGAGGCGCCTACACAAGCCGTAATTAATTTTTTTCTTGGCCACTTGAGGGCACTAAATACTTTTGAAAGGCACGTTGAAGAGTTAATGTGCCCTCATATCCGGTGGGGATTCCTAAACCACCCTTCGGAATCGTTCCAAAAGAAAGATAACGTTCAAGTACAAATGAAAATATATTTGATGGTACTTTGGCTCGCCGCTCCGACGATTAACTCATCCAATGAGATTTATTCAACAGAAAAATGAAAGAGGAGTTATGTTCATGAAAGTTAGCATGGATTGTTGTTATTATTATTTTTTTTTTGCTTTCTCTCTCAGCCCCCGAGTACACTCTCTGTAGCTGGTTTAACCTCTGTGCCTGCTTGGAAGTATTTGGCTTGAATCGGCTAGGGAGCCCAAACTGCAGCAACTGAAAACAAATCGAGACCAAAAAGTCTCTGAGAGCACCAAGAACAGTAAAAATGTCACATGAAAGTGGCATTATTTGGCCTTGACTACAGCCTGGCCAGCACCGCAGGTTTTAGCTGGTACGTGTGGTGGATTATGGTTTATGTTCATTGCATTGGTAACGCAACTGCAGCACCTCCACTACGCATGTAATGTCTTATATTTGTAAGAATGCATTTTGGTGATGTATTGAGAGAGATGTTGTGTGTTGGTGCCTCGTTGAGACTGTAACTAATGCAAAACAGCAGAAGACATCAGTTTAAGGTCAGGTGTAAGGAAGTCCGTGTGTGATATACAGTACAGAAACTGCACTAGCAAGTGTGTGTGTGTGTGTGTGTATGCATGTGTGTGTGCAAGGTAGCACCTGGGGACCAAGATTAGCCAGTGGACGAGATCTAGGGATGAAGCAGTGTGCGTGGTGTATATGTCTGTCTGTCTGGTCATCTGTTTCATCTGCGTCAGCCAACCTTCATGTACAAGCTGTGTACTATGTACAGTTATCTGTTGTCACAAGTGTGTGCATGTGTGCGTGTGTGTGTATGTGAGAGACAGAGTGCGAGAGAGTGCATGAGAAAGAGAGAGAGAGAGAAAGAGTTGTTGTGTGACTAGTTGCAGCCGAAGTACTCCTTTAGAGGGGCAAAGAGGTGCCTGATGACGGGAACACTCCACGAACGTCCCAGCAGCCTTTGCCTGGCCAGACGACTCATATTGGACACGTCAGTGTAGTGGACAGGGAAACCAAACACCCTGTATACACACATGTAATCATTTAGAGAATAATCAAGACAGAATTTTGGGCACCAATTCATATGATCTGGTTTGTTGTTTGATTTTTACAATAGTACATCGCTTAGCAGTACAGCTCAACTTCGAAATGTGAATGCCATTAGAGTCAGACGATACTTCAATACGACATCATGTCACAATTCAGCAAATGTCACAAGATGACACTCTGTACTTAAAGCGGAAGTCAACCCAAGCGTATTTTTTTCAAAAATATGTTCTACGCAGGCCCACTCATTGAAACAAGGCATTCTGATAAATATTGCGTGTGTGGAATAAAAATTAATCCACCCGTTTTTAGTCATCTGCGGGGGCGGCCATTTTGTCAATTCTGTTGCCTGAAAATGACATCACAACTGCTCAGGGCTCAGGTAACGACCAATCACGGCTGCCCTGTTTTCTGAAGCGGAGCCATGATTGGTCGTTAGCTGAGCCCTGAGCAACTGCGATGTCATACTCTGTCGACAGAAGTGACAAAATGGCCGCCCCGAGAGATGGCTAAAAACGGGTGGATTAACTCTAATTCTACAAACGCAATATTTATCAGAATGCCTTGATTCAACTAGCTGGCCTGCATAGAACATATTCTTGAAAAAAAATATGTTTGCATTGACTTCCTCTTTAAGTAGAAGTATAGAAAGACACCCGTGATAGCAATTAGAGAACACAACTTGGTTGAACATGTGCCTATGGCCAAATTATTTTCAATCTTTTCTCGGGGTACCGTCATTTATGTCCAGGTCTGTTTCACAAATGAGTTTCTGAAAAGAATTCTGTTGAACCACAATTCAAAAGCAATGTCTGATTTTCAATGGTTCATTTTCATAAAATGTTCATTTACTATTTCTCTTTCTTTAATTATTATTTTTTGAATTTCATGAACAGAGGGATAGCAACAATTTTGCCCGTGTGCGTATGTATATCACCTTTATATGCATCCACACGTTTATCTTCTAAACGTACCTTTCCATCTCAGTGCACCAGAGGATGTCCTCCTTGTTGTCCATGTAGACGGGGAAATGCTCATCTTTCCCCTGCTTCACAGAGTTGGAGCGAGTCGTTATCGTACGCAACTTCTCAAACTGGAATTAGCATCCAGAACCAAACATAGACAGACAAACACACACACACACACACACACACAAACACACACAAATATTGTTTTGTTTTGTTTTTAATCCTAAATCTGTCCTGTGACATAGCGTATGAATGACTATGTTTGTAGCAAAAATAACTGACCTCCATTAACTGTTTGTTGCGACCACAGGAAAAAAAAAAAAGATTCAATGATGGACACAACTTAAAGAAATGTGTATATCGTAAATTCAAATTTTGAATTCTGTGCGAGATGTATTTATCCTAAATGTTGATTGCACTCCAACAATCAGATGTATACATTTTGAATTGCTGTATTTTGCTATTTATTTACTACAAAAATAAATACATAGTAATAATAATAAACTCCATCATATCAGATCATATACTGTTTTCTATCTTGGTCGTTTTTTTGCCATGCGTGCAAATGTGAGTATTTACTCGCAAAAGGGGAATGTCACATGCACGCATGCATACTGGGCAAACACATATACACACATACGTGCACATCGATACCTTGGCAGTACGACCATGCTCAAGACACTCTTGCAGGTCCAGCTTGTCATTCGTCATGGGGCTCAAGGGTCTGTTCGTTGAAGATATTTTCAAGAAGCTATTTTAAAATTATAATTATTTTCAAATCGATGACGATTACTCAAGTAATGTGCGTGAGTGTCTTTTTATCACCTTGACATGCCGGGCAGGTTTCCCCAGAAATAGCGAGCACGGTGGGCAGCAGACACTTCCTTGGCATCGATCATCACGGGGTTGCACTGAAAAGAGAGAGTTATTTATTTTCTAATCACATTTACTCTTACTGTTGTAATTTTGGGTAGTGAAATACAAACGCCTTTGATCACACATATCAGGATTTGCAACGAGGAATACGGAGCAGGCTTAACATTTACGATTGTAGGCCTGACCATTTTCCTTGAGGAAAAGATTTAGGCAGTGCTATTTTTTTTGGAGGGAGGGGGTGATTATGTGTTTCTATTAGGGCTGTCAAAGTTAAAGCATTAACTATGGCGATTAATTTAAATTTGATAACGCACTAAAAAAATTAACTCAATTAACTCAGTTTTATTTACTTCCTGTAGCAGCTGACCTCTGCTCACTGTGCAGCCAAACTTAGAGGAGAGCCACTGTCGCAAAGACGGACTTTTACGTAGTTTAATTTTACTCGCAAAGCTAAATTCAAATACCATATTAGTTGTACGTCTTTGGTGTATCGTTCAACTGTTGTATTTGACAGGAAAAGAATCGTATTCAAGGAAAATAAAGAAAGCTATTAGTCTTTGAATCAAAATATCCTTTTATTTTCTTCCACATTAATTCCAAGATTTCTCTCAAGCAAATATCATTCCCAAGTTTCGTAAAAAAATGCAGTTGAAAAATACGATTAATCACGATCAATTATGGAAAATTTTGCGATTAATTAGTTAAAAAAATGTAATCGCTTGACTGCACTAGTTTATTCATTATCTACGCCGCTTAGCCTTACAAGTGTCGCAGTGAGTGCTGGAGCCTATCCCAGCTGTCTACGGACAGTAGGCGGGGGACACCCTGAATTGGTTGCCAGCCAATCGCAGGGCACACAGAGAAAAAAACAAACATCCGCACTCACAATTACACTTAGGGGCAATTTAGAGGGTTCAATTAACCTACAATGCATGTTTTTGGAATGTGGGAGGAAACCGGAGTACCTGGAGAAAATCCACGCAGGCACGGAGAGAACATGCAAACTCCACACAGGGAGGCCGGAGCCGGGATCGAACCCACAACCTCTGAACTGTGAGGCGGATGTGCTAACCAGTCGGCAACTGTGCCGCCAGCACTAGTTTATATACATCATAAAGCACCTTTGAATCTGATGATGATTGAATCCATTCACATTTATTGAGATCATATACCCACGCAAACATTGTGAGTGACATCAAAAATGAGAACAGGGATGCACTGTATAAAATCCAAGGTCCCGTACCTCTAAAAAGCGAGATATGTCCCGTTTGTCACTGACTCCCATGGCAACCACATTCTCAAAGAGCCAGAAGAAAGGCCGCTCGTCACCCTCTTTTGGTCGAGCTTCGTGCAACAGACGGTAAAACTCGAAAAATAATCGCCCAGTTCCCTCTGCGGAAATCCAGCAACATTTCAATGTAATTTAATAAAACTAATAATAACATTGTTGCTTTCACTCAAAGTATAACTTATGTACCATAAAGGCCCTTCCGTGCAGGGTTTACTATGGAGAGGTCATTGCAGGGACTTCCTCCTATCACCAGGTCAAACGGTCCCCACTCTTCGATCTAACGGACAAGAGGAATGAGAATGTGAGCAAGTGTACATACAGTCTGTAAACGTCAAGAAAGATTGGACTTACATGTTTATGGGTCACGTTGCGTACATCGCCCACATACATGATGCGTCCCTGGTGTCTGACCATGCCGACAGTGATGGAGTCCTCACAAACCTCGGACGCCACGTACTTATCAACCTGGATGCCCAGATCCTTTAGCACCAAAAGACCTGAGTGCGTGATACGGAACTATTTGTATTTGCGATGTTGTGATAAACAGCAGACGCGCGCACGCTCGCTCGAGCGCCCACCTGTGGCGATGCCGTCAAACAGTGATAAGACTCTGATTGGCTGTCTCTTCTCTGCTGCAACTGGAGCATACAACTTGGCTGGCTCCTGGGAGGCAAAAATGACAACATGCTTTGGCTCATTAAGATCTTTGAAATTGGTTCTACGCTGGGGGGCGCTTATACGCGCGATGTAACCACGCAAGTCAGACTTACAAAGTCCTGTTCGTGATTGTTGGCGAAAAAATGCTGCAGTCGGCAAGGCCAGTCGTCCCGTCGCCGAAGCAAGCCGTAGGTGTTTCGGGGACCACACATGTAACAGTTCCACGGATCTTCTTTGATGGCTGCCGCCGCTGAGCCGATTCCTACCAGCAGATCCACACACTCCACGCAGAAACATCTGAACATAAACACATACACAAGGAGGCTTTTTTCAAGAGCTGTGAGATGCCACACAGACCATCTGCTGACTTTTGTGACATTCCAAGGATTTTTGTATGTATTCTTTCTGTCCAATGTTTGGCTTAATAATATATACTTTAGGGCTGCTCGATTATGAAAAAAATATCCACCGTGATTATTTTGGTAATAATTGAAATCACCATTATTCAAACAATCAATAATTTTGGGGTACAAAACAAGACAATGTTTAAATGTAAAAAAATATACAAAGACAAATAAATGTAAGTAAGTTTGTTTTGGACCAAACAAAATGTATAAAATAAAAAAAAAAGTTCAAATGTATAAATTCAAGTATGGTTTCCTTGTGTAAACAAACATTGGATATAAATGAATATTAATAATCGCTTTTTACCATTGTGCCAATTTTTTAATCGTGGAGTGTAATAATCGTAATTGTAATTGAATTTCGATTGATTGCACAGCCCTCATATACTTATTTAGGCTTACATATCTTGTATTGTTTTGAATTTCACTTGTATGGACCCCAGGAAGATTAGTTCTTGTATATTGTGAGAGCTAATGGGGATCCAATAAACAACAACAACACCACCGTAGTAAAGTCATAATTATAGTAAAGGTTTGTATAAAAAACACCTAGAGGCCATAAATATAAAACAAAGCCTTTTTTGGGCTTCTTGTGACACCGTATTTAAGCCACTGCACCGTTTGTGACTCAAAATTAGGACTGATGTAATGTCGCCTTTCCACAATATTAGATAACCAGAACATATCTAGGCTAAAAAAAACAAAACAACAACAATTCATGATTCGATCATCACTAACTCATGCCTACACTTTTAACTGCAACAAACGTCACATTGCAAAACTGCCCCCGGCCTGTGTTTTTCCGGTCAAATGAATCTGCCAATGGAGAGAACTATTTTTCACAATTTGACATAAAAGGAGATGTAGCGGTTTCACTCAAGTCCAGTCTAAGCTCTTGGCCTTGACCACATAAACTCTCAACTGGTGCACGCTAATCCCAAAATCAACAGCAGCCTACTGACCTACAGCAGTTGTTGTTGCCACACATGAGCACCTCCCTGCCTCCGCAGCAGATGGTGCAGTAGGACTGGTAGCCGTCATCATCGTACTGGTAGGCACACTCTAAAAAGGAATTCTATCAGAGCCCAGAAGAAAAACAGAGGTTGAAATAATGAAATCTCATACTTGATTTTGATCATTCCTACTGACAAAAAAATTCATAAATCTATATCGCATTCAACATGAATGTGTGGACAGTAATGATTAATTACGTCAAAGCGCTAGCATTGGTTCTTTAAACGGAAACCACAGGCAAACTATATGAATCCTCTTTGGTCTCTTTTTGCCATCCATCTATTTTGGACAGCAGTTGTCCTAATTAGAGTCGCAGGTAAGACTTTGAATCGGTCACATACTGCATGTCAGGTGATGTTACTCTCATACAATTTCACTGAGAGTGTGAAAAATAGTACTCATGATTTATCAGCAAGCATCTTACTTTGCAACCCACGCACATTGCTCCCATGAAGAGAGGATGCTCCAGAGACACGCTGAGGCTTCCACAGGAGATACAGATATCTTGGGGTGGGGGGGGATACATATAATAAACAAAAGTCACACATTGTGTTTGGTTACATGTTTAAACCTATATTAAATTTAAAATGCCAGATTTATTTACTTTTACACTCTAAAAACATTTGGGGTTAAAAATAACACAATTTGGGGTCAAAATGGACCAATCCACAAATTGGGTCAATTTGAACCCACACCTTCTTGCGTTGTTTTGTACAAAACAGCCCAGTTTTTGGAATTATTTTGTACAAAATTTACCCATTTTTGCCAGAATGTTGGGTCGAATTGAACCAAGTAGTGGATTGGTCCTTTTTTGACCCAAAATAGTGTTTTTTTTTTGTAAACCCAACTGTTTTTAGAGCGTATACACTGTATTAAAAAAAAAACATGATACCTTCTATGTTCCGGGTTTTCTTTTTTATCTCCTGTATGAGTCTCTCTGGAGAAGCAAAACAAAGCGCTATTAAAATGACGTACGCTACATCATGCAAAACATAAAGTTCATGTTTGTGTATTATACACTATACATACAAGACTTAAAAATCAAAGCTATTCATGATTTATCATTGTTACAGTGATATCAGTTCTTGTGCTAATGCATATCACGTGTCACAATATTTCAGTATCCTGCTGCATTCAAGACCATTTGTCATTGAACTGTTCAAATCTCGAAGTGAGAATATTAACGTCCTATTTCTGTCTAGGAAAGCAGCTCACTGACTCGTTTGGAATGAAAGTAGGCTATACCTTTCTTCTTTGAAAAGCTTAATCCATCCATTTTCTATTCCTAGCTGAGCTGACTTGAGAGGCAATGTAAACCCCAGGGCAGGTCACCAGTCAATCACAGGGAAACACTTAAATTCACCGTAAACTTATGTTCACCTCTGGTTCCTTCGTCGATCACCTCTCTGATCTTGGCTTTTTCCGCTGCGTTCTTGCGAGGTTTCTTGGCAGGGGGCGGAGTATATGCCGCCTCTGGTTCTGCCCACATCTCAGAGTAGACGTCTTTATATGGGTTCTGCTCCTCTGTGAAGATCAGCAAGTATGACATACTGTAAGTATAGACAGATTCGGCATAAGTGTGTGTGTGTGTGTGTGTGTGTGTGTGTTTGTGAGGGGGTGTGCGCGCGTGTGTGTGTCTGTGTGTGTGCATGCATATATACCCTCAGGAGGGTCCAGTGATTGTGGGCCGTTGGGTAAGAAGCCGGTCATAGCCCATTCTATCATCTGTCTGGTCTGAGGCTCCACCCCTTCTGCGTCATCACTCTGGTCACAGGAAGGAGTGGGTCGCCCCGCTCGCACACTTGCCACCTTGATACGGAACAAACGTTCACATTATCCATCCATCGATCCATATGATATAATCGCTCGTCCTGCTAAGGGTGGCGGGAAGCTGGAGCCTATCGCAGCTGTCCAACACCGTCACTGAGTGGGAAATGGTGTCAGGCTGATGTCATTTAAAATGTGCAATTACGCAATTGAGGTAAATTTTATTGAACATGTTCAGTGATGTTATCGCGCGCTAATTCAATTTCGTCCAATAACAGACGCGAGTGCAACATTGAACAGTAAATTTCCTCCACATGTCGTTTAAGCGTTTGTGTTACCTGCAGAGCCTCAAAGATGGCTTTACGGTACATGGGCTGTTTGTTGTAGGTGGGCTGGTGAAAGGCAGACGAGAAAGAGCTCAACGGCATGAGTTTCTCCACGCAAACCTGGAAAAGGAGGCAAAGGCGTGGAAGATTTCCGACGGTTCAAAAAAGCCCTGCAATTAACTCCGACTGGTCAGGAATGACTTTTAAAACAGAAAAACCTGTGTTTGATCAATTCACTCACCACAGAGAATTTGCCATCTCCAAACCACATGACCCAGCGAGTCCCGTCAGCGGCTCGACTCCGGCCGCTCATCCACCAGGAAACGATCCTGCCAGGCCACCAGGAGAAACCTCGCAGCTTCCCGAACACCAATGTGCCGATGCCAAAGCCCCTGCCATCCTGTAGGCATGCAGGAAAAGAGTCTCAGGAATTCCACTACTCATTTTGTGGGTTAAAGATTGATAGCGTGTCCAGTTTGGATACTGACCCAAATTAGTGGGGCCAAAATGTTTTTTTTTTGTTTGTTTGTATTTTTCACAAAAACTGAGGTTGAACAGTCAAGATTGGGCAAGACTTTGAGCTTCGAAACAACTTCCGCAACTGTTTTGAAGTCAACCCAAACGTATTTTTTTCAAGACTATGTTCTATGCAAGCCCACTAGTTGAAACAAGGCATTCTGATAAATACTGAGTTTGTGGAATAAGAGTTAAAGCCATCTGTTTTTAGCCATGTCTGGGGGGAGGGGGGGCATTTTGTCACTTGTGTCGACTGCAAATGACATCACAACTGTTCAGGGCTCAGGTAATGACCAATCACGGCTCAGCTTCAAAAAACAGAGGTGACAAAATGGCCGCCTTCTGAGATGGCTAAAAAGGGGGGCCGGGGGGGATTTGCTGCTTAACTCATATCCCCCAAACAAAATATTAATCAGAATGCCGTGTTTCAACTGGTGGGCCTGCTGGGAACATATTTTTGAAAAAAATATGTTTGGGTTGATTAAATGATTGATTAAACGATGGCACCACAAAAGGGGTGATAGCAATTGATGTAAGGTAGTGTTTCCAGCTCCTCGGTGCAACATGGGTAACATGAGAGCATCAACAAGAAGAAAAATGAATTTGCAAAGCAAATCCCGCTTTCACCTGGTACTCGATCTCTCTGGGCGTTGCCTGGTCTCCTCTGGCGACTGGTTCTGGTGTTACGGCAACAGTTGGCGAGGCAGGATCTGTTTGTTGCTGGGACGGGAGAGGATCTGGACTGGCTGGCTCCTCCTCTTTTTGAAAGTCACCTTCTGATGTGAGGTCATCCATCATGCACATCTCAGCTTCCCTGTAAGCCCGTCTCTCTGCCTGTGAAGGTGAAGCGGAGGCCAGTGTCAACAAATGGCCACTTGGGAGAACACTTTTCAACAGAATTATTTGGTTAAAAGGTATGCGAACAGATAAAACATGAAATGATTTACATACGGTGATTTCACAGGTAACAGGTCCCTCAACTAACATCATCAATAATGTTTGTCTTTCCAAAGTACTGCTGCTGAGGGCGGAGAACGAGACCTCCTGATATGCATTTGCTTGAGCAGCAAAATACACCCGTTTTCAGCCATCTCATTGGGTGGCCATTTTGTCACTTCTGTCGAATGAAAATGACATCTCAACTGCTCAGGGCTCAGGTAACAACCAATCACGGCTCACCTGTTTTCTCAAGCTGAGCTATGATTGGTCGTTTTCTGAGCCCTGAGGGTGAGTGATGTCATTTTCAGTCGACAGAAGTGACAAAATGGCCGCCCCCAAAGATGGCTAAAAACGAATGGATTAACTCTTATTCCACAAACACAATATTTATCAGAAAGCCTTGTTTCAACTAGTGGGCCCGCATAGAACATTGTCTTGAAAAAAATTGGTTTGGGTTGACTTCATCTTTAAAGTAATTTCTACTTTATTCTCATTAACTTGCGGCCAGAAAGATACTCTGATTGATAGTAAATGTGGGCCTTTGCAGTTGATCTGTCAACCGTTCAAGATCAAGGCTTCGGTGCTCCAGGGAGAGAGAACAATCCCTTAATTGATCCTGCGAAACAGGAAGTAAGCAGGGCGGGAGAGCAAGCTGGGGATGCAGTTCACTGGGTTCAACTCAGGAAGGAGAGAAATAATACACAGTGAGAGGCGAGTGTGTGGCAAAGCGAATAAAAAAAAAAAAGTGAAGCAGAGGCACAACAAAAGTTGTATTTTTCAAGTACAAGGTCGGAGAGTTTTTATACAAGGATTCCACCTGGTAAACATTATGACAACACAGCATTTTGAATAAAAACAGAACAGGAGGAATGAGTAGTACAGCAATGAAAAGCACAATCTTTATCATAGCCCATAATTACCGCCACGGAGCACTATTTTACTTGCTTTCATCCCAGTTGTTAGTTAACAAAAAAAAAAATCATAAAATCCTTGTACTGTATATGACTGAAGCAAAAGCCAGCTGCTCTGTAATGATTCAGCTTTACGACAGGCAGTTTGGGCTAGCCGCTCCTAGCAGTTTCGTCTCATGCAGTACATACTGCTATGAAGTCAGACTTAAACTGGTGTTACAACTCCATAGAATTTAGACCAGGCCTGGGGTCCATTTCACAAAGCAGGTTTAGTGAAAACCCTGCGAACCCCGAAATGAGCGAAACTCTGACTTTTCCGTTTCAAGAAGGGAGGTAACTCAAACTAGAGAAACAGGGGTAACGCTAGCCGGTTTCAGAGAGAGAGAGGTAAAGGGGAAATCAACCCAAACATATATTTTTTTTCAAGAATATGTTCCCAGCAGGCCCACTAGTTGCAACACGGCATTCTGATTAATAGTGCGTCATGCTGCCTTTTCATAATCGTGATGCACGCGCTTAACGCCAGGTGAAGGTACTCCGAGTTGAGTAAACTGATTCAAATCAGCTGTTCTGGAAAAAGGAAATTCTTGAGTTTCCTATCTCAGAGTAGATCAAGTGAAAGACCATTTACCATTTAGATCAACTCAGACTTCAGGATTAGACTCACAGTTTGATGAACCTGCTTTGTGAAATAGACCCCTGGACTGCTAACTAAATGTAAACATTGCACAGCTCCGTAGATTGTGCTTGTACGCTTGACCACATTGTAACGAGCAGCCATCTGCAATCAGCAGTGTGTGCTCTGACAACACAAGGCGGTAGATGGCAATGGTTATGTAAAGCAAACAAAAGCAAACATCTTACTCCTGATAACATTATTGCCACTTAACCTCTTAATACAACATAAACAATTGTATTTTTAAAAAATGGATGGCTGTTAGCTAACGTGAAATAATTCATTAACTAAAAAAAAAAAACTCATACCCCTCAACATACAAATAATGTGGAAAAATGACATTCAACCCGCTATTGCTCTTATAAGATGTATACCCATGAAAATCCAAACATTGTAACATAAAAGTTGAGGAGATGTGTACTAGAAAAAAAAAAGAATAAAATTGAAAAAGCGTCACGTCAAACCACTTCAACAGTCTGAATCTGGCTGATGAGAAAGCAGCAAAACTAGTCCAGACCATGAAAAAGAAAAAATCCAGTTGTTTGAATAGATCAGAATGATTTACATAGCGCATTGTTCAGTACTCCAGCTGGCCTGTAAACAACATCTAAAGGAATGAATGTGTGAAACAAGCAACAGTAAAGTGATGGCATAAATTACTCACTGAAAGAGACAGTAAAAGTGAGAGTGACTATTCACTTCTCCCCTCAGTTTGACCCGAAAACTCTTCTTGGCTGATGTTGACTTCTGACCTCATAAACTTCTAATCGTCCTGTTACATGGGCCATAGGCAGGCCACACACAATAACACACTGACACAAACACACAAAGAGTGGAGTGTAGGAGAAAAGTCGCAGCTTTCTTAAATATTTGGGTGTTTGAGGCGGCTTATGTACGGCTGCATACGGTCACCAGGTAAGTTGATTGCATCCCTTACTGTATGTTTTAATTGAATATACATTCCATAAGCTCTAACAGAGAAGTCAATCCAAAAATCGTCTTTACAATAATATGTTCTATGCAGCCTCACAAGTCAAAACTTGAGATTAAATTCTGATTAGTTTGCGGAATATGAAATAAGCAGCAAAATCCACCCGTTTTTTAGCTAGCTCAGGGGGCGGCCATTTTGTCACTTGCTGTCCACCGAAAATGACATCACAATTGCTCAGGGCTCAGGTAACAACCAAACACGGCTCAGCTTCAGAAAACAGGTGAGCCAACTGTTTACCTTCACCTGAAACTGGGTCAGGAGAAGCCTACAAAAAATCCCATGAACTTTATTTGGTGTTCATTTTGGGCTCATTGGTCAATATCACAAAAACTTGACATTTGAACTGGGGTGTGTACGTTTTTTATCTGCACTGTGTCTTAACTACAGCAGCCATGAAGTGAAATGACTAAAAGAAGGACTAACAGAAGCATTACAGTTATTGAATATATCCATGCGGATTACAAACAAAGACATGACGAGGGTTGCCATGAGTTACAGCTTTGAACTTAAGTGAACCCTGCGACCTGGCCAGTGTGCTCACTCCCGGCGACACCCCCTTGATCTGTGACCCCCGCACCCTGTGACCCCGCTAGTCAACCATTTCGAAACCACATCCCCCTTTACAGCCGTGACTGACCCTGACCTTAAAGTGAACTCAGACACACACACAACCCAGCCCCCCACCCACCCACACACACACACACGCACACTAACTCAGGACCATTAAAAGAGGAGTTAAGACCCCCTCTCACATTGTCAACAGGCAAATAACTGCTCTTTCATTCTCGATGATCTTGTGATTGAATGAAAACTCTGAGGTGGCTATTTAACAATGATATTTGGAAATACAACTGATCCATTTGTCTAATTAACAAATCTGGACTGCTCATTTGTAAAGCCATTCTTTTTTTCCTTTTTTCTTCTACAACACAGCCTTTTTTTTACCATTATGAATCGTCATGAGTTTCGTCTTTGGCTCTCCAAAACGATCAAAAACAACAACAATATATATCATAAATAATTCCTTGATTGAAATGGTCACATCTGGGAAGAGTCACAAAAGATGTCTTAACCCCAGCTGGCCTAAAACACATCAAAATGACAATCCAATATAAACAGCCAGGATTTGAAGCAGTGATCTAAAACACTTCAGGGTGCAAAATAACCAAACCCAAACTCTTATCTCTAAATCCCAACCAGCGGAACAGTCTCACAGTGTTGTTTTTCTTAACAAACATAAAATGTCATCTTATAGACACTTGATGTCAAAAGGGATGCAAAACGCAAAGGGATATCATATATAAACTGGTCAATTAATGAAAAAAAATTGTTGAACTTACAGATAGGACATGGCAATGTTCCTCCCTGGCTCTCTTTCTCTCGGTCATTTTCTTCAGTGTCTCTCTTCCTGCAACAGTTTCCTCTCTGGTCGTCTCCTTTACTCGCGCACTCAAACATTCTTAAAGCCTACGCTCTGCTGATTGGTCAGCCGCGAACCAAGCGACTGATTTACAGGCTTCCTCACCTCACACATGACTAGGTGAACTCCCACAACTGAGCCACTAGTCGTGGTGATGAATGTGCGGAAGCCACTGGGATTTATGTGTGATGACGACACCATGGATACGAAACAACAGATCCATGCCAGTGTTTGGATGTGTGCATATGAAGTGTGTGCATGCACTGCTTATATAAGATGGTATGGACATACCATGCGGTAATTAGGACCGCTAATGATTATATAAAAGATTTTGTTTTTCAACAAAAAAACATTCAAAACAACATTTTTAGAGGTTCTGCATCCATCCACTGGCAGAATATTGTAAATCCTGATTTCTATTGACTCAACACCATACACGTAGATTTGAAATGAATTACACAAGACAAGAAGTGCAGATATTCTACTTGCTTTCCTTGTTAAATGCCTTTTGGTGTTCACAAGAAAAACAGAGCCGCTCCGCTGCTTTTACAAGCAAAACAAAATAGGGCAAACAATGACGACAAACTGAACGGACGATCATTGACTACTAACAAGTGAAAAGAAAACATGCCTTACAACAACAATGTGCTGAAAAAAACCCGAGGTAATGTTATGTTACAAATACAGGAAAACCTCTGTCTCTGCCTCGAAAGTCAAGCAAAACTGAAAGAGAGACCTATGCATATTGCACGAGACCGGTGTACCTCACAAAACTCCAGGTTTCGCTTCTTTTTCCTTTTTTTTGTAAAATCAATTCCAGAGAAGGAGGTGTTAGTAGAAGAACATGAGAAGAAAAGATGAAGAATATACACCGGAAGTTATGTGAAGTATACACACGCCAACATATATCAATCGACACATCATAACAAACAGTGTTAAGCTGTTTTTTTTTTTTTTTTTTACTTTTTACATTTGTGTCATGTGCTGCATTAAAGGTTGAGGGTCAACGTTTATTATTCTTTTAGGCTGTTTGGGAATTTGGCAGACTGCTCTGCGCCACGGTGGGAATTCTGGCGTGCCAAGGTTGTGGAGTCATTTATATATATATATATATATATATATATATATATATATATATATATATATATATATATATATATATATATATATATATATATATATGTCATAAAACACATGTTTTTTCTTCAAACAGCAGTGGGATGAGATTTTAACGGGACTGTTAACAGCTGGTTGCAGTTCAGCTGAGTGACAGAGTAAATACATACACACACACGCACGTCCAAATACACGCAACAGTACAAAATCACATCTTGATATGAAAGCCTTTTGGATAGCCGTTTCAGGCCGGGAATGTAACACCGCTGTTATGTGTCAGTCTCGTGCGTACTGCACACAAACAGAAATGCTATTGTCACATGGAATGCTGGTCCTAACGTAACATGAAAAGGGTCCTGGTTGGTCCACCAATATTATAGACCACAAAGTACAGTAAATCTGAAAGAAATTTAGAAAATTATGGCTGGATGGATGGATGGATGGATGGATGATGGATGGATGATTTTCTCCTTATTACATGTTATATCGCCATGGTTGTTTTTTGCGTTTCCCGATTATGTTTCTTACTCCCTCATTCACTTTTCATTTGTGAATTTCAACAGCATTGAGTGCCGTTAAGAGAATTTGCATGGGGAAAAAAAAACATGCTATTTGTGGCTGCATGGTAAGTAATGTCAGGAAGTGAGCACACTCACTTGCAGGAAGTGGCACTTGCTCTCTGTCTTTCGTATAATTGTGCACTCTGTTTGAATGCACCTTTTTTTTCTGAACGTCTGACGCAATTAGAATGTTTGTGTGCTTGTGTTGCAGTTCTACATAAATGTATATTAGGCTACCTTTGTTTATAAATCAAAGCCAGTTTGTGATGCTGTATTCATAATGGAAACCTACTGCCGACTAGAAAAAAATAGCAATGCTCGCAAGCTGCTCAGTTGCCTGTGATTATCTCATCCTTCTCCCAAGCACTTCTGTTCAGCTTTCTCACATCCTACCACATTTTAAAGTGGAAGTCAACCCAAACAGATTTTTTTCCAGAATATGTTCTATGCATGCCCACTAGTCTAAACACGGCATTTTGATTAATATTGCGTTTGTGGAATATGAGTCCACCCATTTTTAGCTAGCTCAGGGGGCGGCCATTTTGTCACTTCTGTCGACTTTAGATGACATGACAGATGCTCAGGGCTCAGATAAGAACCAATCATGGCTCAGCTTCAGAAAACAGGTGAGCCGTGATTGGTCGTTATCTGAGCCCTGAGCAACTTCGATGTTATCTTCGGTCGACAGAAGTGACAAAATGGCCGCCCCCTGAGATGGCTAAAAGTGGGTGCATTTCGCATTGGTGTCAATGTTTAACATTTCACTTATATTGAAATTATGGAAAAGTATTTACTGTCGAAAACTTTAGGCAGCTATTTAATTGTTTAGGTTTTCGGACACGTACGATCTAGGTGGAAGACTTCAAGTTATTATTATTAACAGTTTCCTCTTCGGCCATGTCAAGGACTTTCAGGCTGCCTCCCGTGTGCCACATTGAAAGGGAATACGCCTATTCAATTGGCGGCAAAACAAGTCAGCTGTGTTCACACCCACTACGGCACAAAACACCCTTTTTTTAAATACGCCCTGCAGCGCCCACTTGCACTCGTCTGCAAAAACAGCAACATTTAGTATAACCCGCCCCGTTAGCTATTTTATTCCCTTCTTTTCTTAAGAATTAGGCCTAAAACATTTTGGCTTCCTAATTTAACTATCACTAGCAGTTTTCACTTTCTGTGGCACCACACTGAGGGCTAAATTACAGCAACAAACAATGACACCTGAAATGGGTGATTTTAATGTAAACCCAAAAACCGCTCATGAATCGGATTGTTTGAAGCTGAGGTACTACTGTATTGTATATTTAATGGGAAAAAATGAATAAGGATCACTTGTTTGTCAATTGTCTTGCTTAATAAATGGCTGAAAAAAACAGTTCATGGTCTTGATTTGTTATACTTAACATAATCAACGGGGTATTAATGTACACTCTGTTGTATAATTCTGTTGCAAACCACACAGAGAAGCAGACCAACCACATGCTTGCATGCACGCGAGCAAGAAGAGATGTCACATTAATGGGTTTGCACACACGATGAGAGAGCTCCTGAGCTGAGGTTCGGCAGGTTAGATGTCTTGCTCAAGGGCACCTCGACAGTAGTCAGGCAAAACTCTAACATCTAGTCAAGCTGGACTCAAATGGATCAACTACTGCCAAATATAGAATAATAAATCTTCATTCATACAACACGTAAACGTCCAAATCGTAACAATGCCGTTCATGTTCTACTAACCAATGTAAAGTACACTTTCTTCCTGTGTAAATAAATCATAATGGCAAGTGTCAAATGTGTTTGACATAAAAAATGGTAGTCCAACCATAAAACAATCAGATGACCTAAGAAATTCTTAAAGAAGTGTCTGGCTGGCTGTGACATGTTTTTTGTCAAAATACCAATTCACACCTTTTTTTTTTTTTTAACCGATTTTGAAGCCTGTTTTCATTACCATGACGACCAGGTGCAGAGTTAGGGAACTGCAATGAAGCAACGGGCACACAGTGTGAAGAAAAAAGAAAGCTCCCATAAAGACACTATTGTCACTTTGAGGCAGTACTTCAATTACCAATCCACCAAATTACAAATCAATTAGTGTTGCGGACCTATGCATGTGCTTCATATGTGCTTCCGTGTGGTCAGACTGTGGCTAGGAAATGATCAATCAAGCCCAACTGTTATGCCTCAGTCTGGCAAAGCTTCCCAACAGCTTACATAGGTATCTTTGCTTGATTGTGTAATTTCACACTTGATGGGTGGGCAAGAACCGAAAAGACCCAACAATTTCTACACAGTTAAAAAGCCAATCTTCCCATAACACAAACATGTCCCAATTAATCGCCACGAGCAACAAAGGCTACAGGATAATCTCTCAATTCTTTTCAAAAGTTCAAGGCCACTCACTGAAAGGTGCATGAGAAATGCTAGCTTCATCGGAAATGTACACACATATCCATTACATTGCAACATCTTTCTTTTTTTTTCTTTTTTTTTTATGACAGAAAACTAAGCAGTGCCGTTCCGTTGAAAGTGCTATGGGGACTTCCGCTTATTTAATTCAGTATCTGTGCTACAGACAAAACCACAACTTCCTGCAACTACTTCGACTTTGTGAGTCTAATTTAACATCCTGAGAATGACCTCATTCCCTAATGGACTTCTTGAAAGTGTTTCTGTTCATGCTGTCTGTTTTTCGGAATTATTCGGAGTATATTGAACAAAAAAATATGTCAAGAAAAGCCTTCATATGACTGCAGCTCACACCTCCATCTTCCAGCGGCTGAGCCATTCTTCTTTCTGTCTCCTGCTGATGTAGTACGGATCTCCAGCCTGGAAAGTCACCCTGGGGACCGGCTTCCTACGCAACCTCCCTGTCTCACCCTGCACACACAGCCACAAAAGCTTGATATATCCTTCACTGACTACATACCGCTTGTACTATAAGAATATTTCACTTCAATTTTGGGAGTTGGGAAATAATTTAAAAAAAAAACAAAAAACAAAAAAAACACACATATGGGAGAGCAACCGCTTTACTCACCTCTTTAGGGGAGTCGCAGCTTCTGTCGTCTGCTTCATCTACAGAAGGTAAATGACAGGAAATGGGCCATTTGTACTGATTTAACAGGAGACTTAATAAGGATCTATACTTGTGGCTTTTATGACTTCTCCCTGGCACTCATATTAAAAGTCCAAATGCCTTCAAAGACTGACATCTGGAAGTTATTTTAGTTGCAGTCGTGTTTTTGTTTTTTTTTTCCTCCCATCAAAAGACAGTATAAAATAATGACAACTGTTTCATTTTCAGTTCATTTTTCCTCAAGCACCTTTCACATCAAACAAAATCATTTCTCCACTCAGATGAATGCGTAAATTAGCAACAGGTATAGGAATACATATATTAACATGTTGAAAATACAGTGGAACCTCAAACGTCAAACTCAAAAGCCAAGACTTAAAAGTCACGTAAAAACTTTGAGAAACGACATCAGCATGTCTCAGGAGACTTCAGCTCACGGAGTATCAAAATGATTAATTCCACAGGTGTGTTTTACTTTTTTTTGGGCTACCTTTGTGCTTTTTTTAGATACCACCAAGGGAGGGTGACGTGGATGGCAAAAACGAAAAAATGCGATACGACAAAGCGGTTCACATGTGCCTCGGCTGCTCATTGCAATAACGTATGGCCTAAAGCAACAATAAGTCGATTTCATCAACAAGTCGATATCATGCGTGTGTGCGAGTGGAAGTTACCTTTGTTTAGTGTTAATATGAAGAGACTGCATGTCAGGCACATGCAAAAAAAAATAATGTGCATGTTCGTCATGGTTTTACTGTCTAGTGGTGATCATCTTTTCAGTTTTAAGCAAATTTATACCCAATAAAATAAAAGTCACTTAAACACACACACACCCACGCACACGCACACCTTGAATTGGTTAACTTATTATAGCAGGTGTATGACAGTTAAAAAGTGAAATGCAGTGCACGTTCGCTACACCTAAGTCGTGTGTCGTCAAAAGGGCAAAAGGCGAGTAATTAATTTGGTTTTATTCAGGTTTTAATATACTTGTTTTTATACTTGTTTTTTACACTTGAATGATAGGTAAGAGAGTTAAAGCGTCACTTGTAACTTTGCCTGTACAGTTAATAGGTAATACATTTTTTACAATGACTCCAGAACTACATAATTGTTTAGGGTAGCATTAGTTTTAAAATATAAAGTGAAGTACGGAGGGGGGACCGGCAAACTATCTTTGTTTGGCTTTGGAGGTTCCAATGTATCACTTTGCACTAAAAACAATACCCTTATTCCTGTCGTTATGCTCTAGTTTCCGACGCCCACGTTTCTTGCGAGGGGAAGGGGAGTGCTCCAGCTCCCCCGGCAGGGTTGAGGGGGCAGAGGGGTCAGACGTTGCCATCTCCTGAAAAACAGATGGCGCAATCTGCCTGAATAACCTGCTGCTGGTCAGGATTCATTTAAAAAATAAAAAATAAAAAATAAACATCCTGATTGCACATTACACAAATGTACAGACGTTACACTAAATGCAGTACATCCAACTCGTATCAGCCTATAAAGTAGCTGCACACCAATTTTCTGTCCTTGTTAGAAAGTGGAGACATACTGTACATATCCAGCAGAGTGTGTAATAAACACCCGCATTGCCATTAACACAATAGTGAGATAAGAAGGGGAGTACTTTAGGTTATGTAATCGTTAATGAGCACACACAATCCCCAGCTACTGAAACGGTGTACAAACGGCACCCATTTAAACATTTGTATATACTTACTAAAATAATAATAGACGACACAAAAAATACTGTAATCACACTGTAAAGAAAAAAGTGCATGGTTGGAAAAATTTGACACTTGAGGCGATAAATTAATGTACAAGACAATGATTTATCCATTAGCACCAGAATTAACTGTGCTAAACTGTAATCATGTGGTCTTCTAGAAGCAGTTTTATGTGCATGTGTCTGTCGCTAAAAAGCGGATAAATTTTACAGACGTGGTAAAAAAAACGGAGGGGAGGTGTTAATGCAAAGCTTCGAGGCGATGTACTTCAATGCTGGGTACGAGCTAACAAGCTGAAAGAGGCTGTAATGAGCAGGTGAGAGGAGACATAAAATGTCGGCTAAAAGGGCCTCGGGACTACACCAGCTCACACTATAATACGTTGTCTAATTGCAGACACAAAGTGGACATATTGTGGCAATAGTGTCCAAAGCACGCACTATATATTTTCTTGTTAATGGTTGATGTTCCCCAAATGTCAAATAAATGCGTGGATGCTAGGGCTATTATTTGCCACTGCATCAACTCCATTAATGCTGTTTGATTAGATTCGAACTTAACAGAGCTCGGTACAGACCTTACTTTCATGGAAATAGCAAAATATCTCTTGTACGGAAGGTGCAAATGTTAGCGCACCGCCACACATTCATTCGTTCAACTAAAGGTCAATTAAGGTAACGAGGTTCAATAAATTCACAGGCATTTAAAAACAAAACAAACATTCAACATAACTTCAACACTAGAAAAATTTAAGTTACGTCAAATTGAACCACTTGCTAAGCAAAATTAAAATAAGATGTTAAGGGTGAACTTAATATGAAATAACTTAGCTGAAATGAAATTAATAAACAGGCCATAAAGAGGATGGATAACAGTAAAATGGTTTGTCATTTGCTTCTAAATTAGTTGAATAGCATCAAGTGCCTTTGTTGTGAGCACACAGCAATTATTGTTTTAAGCCCCGGGAGGGCGTTAAAGCTGCATTAAGCAATTTCCCAGGAATCATAAACGCAGCAGTAGGTTGTTGAAGCACATGAGCTGATATAGCGAATATTGTAGCAAACAACTGACTACTTACTCATTCGGCAGAAAGAGAGGAACATGGACTTTCCGCTGCAGTCGTCTGTGAAATATAAGTGCATGGCACAAGGCGGGCCTGGTTCCCCAATTCCTGAAAAAATCTCGGGTTGTTTGTTTGGATTTCTACATGTTCCGACGGTCTTCCAACTAGCCTCGTGGGAAGGCAGATTTTGTTGAGAAAAAAAAAAGTTAAACCACAGTTAAAATATACTACCAAAGTTGTATTATATTCTACATGATTAGACTCTACATTACATTAATTAATTGCTTGATGCAGCTTTAATATTCAACTCAAGTAATTCGATTTGCACTATACATATGTATGTATGTATGTATGTATTTATATATGTGTTTAATTATATAATATTCAAAAAAAAATGCAGCAAACAAAACAATATGAAAAAAAAAGTAATAAAACAAGCAGCCATTAAAACATTTTATAGTCAAAATAAAATAACTAAATGTAGAGGTGGTTATTATATGTAAACTAATGTAATTAAAATATTAAACCCCAATTCCAAAGAATTTCGAACATTGTGCATAACGTACATAAAAACAGAACAGAATGATTTTCAAATCTTTTTCAACCTATTTTCATTTGAATACACCACAAAGACAAGACATTTAATATTTCAACTGATGAAAGTTATTGTTTTGTGGAAAATGTTCTGTCGTTTTGTTCCGTCACACCCCCATACCACTAAAGATGCTGGCTTTTGAACTTTTTGGCGATAACAAACCAGATGGTCCTTTCCCTCTTAGGCCCTGAGGACATAAAGTCCATGATTTCCCACAATAATGTGAAATGTGAACTCATCAGACCCCAGCACACATTTACACTTGGGGCCCTATTTCCATTCTGAGCACAAGTCTGGCGCACAGCACGGCGCAAATGTGCAAGGGGCGGGGCCAGACAAAGTTTAGGCAATTTCGTAGCTTGACGCAGTTAGACAGAGGATGTCTGCGCCATTTAGGTGTCAACACAGCCGTGTCCAACCGATCAAGCAGCTTCTTTCCATCCCTCTAAATGTGCCGCACCTGACTCGCATAGAAAGTCTAGACATGCGGCGAAAGATGAAAAAAAAACTAACTTTAACTTTCAAAAATGACTACTGATTTTCTTTTGTTGTTTATCTGCAATTAGTATAGCATTCCAGCACTAAAACATGTGAACAAAACCAGCCCACCTGCATGTTTTAACCATGAAGATAGCGATCTTAAACTGACAGTTTTGACATCTAATCTGGCAGCATCTGCCTTAAAGCACTAAAACATACTTAGGTGTCAACTTTGTGTGTGTGTGTGTGTGTGCGTGCGTGTTTTTTTTCAATCAACCTTTACATACTAGTAAACTACGTAAATGAACTACAATCACAAAACATCACAACATCGAAATCGAAATATATATATATACATAGTATATATATATGTGTGGACTGGTGAAATATAAGGACGGAAGCGCTTTAAAGGGACGAAGACGGACGGGGGCGGAGAACAATTACGGTGCCCGGGTCACGGACGGAGGGCAGACCGGAAAAATAGGGTAAAGTGCCCATCTGTGTATATCTGGAAACAAATATACTGTATGTGGATTCTAAATCCAAGCTTGGTGGAATCTTACTCTCAGTGGGAACAGTTCTCCAAAAACAGTTAATAAAAACATTGGCAAGACGACTTGATTAATTTCAAATCAGTACTTCCAAAGAAACTTGACAGAAAGTTAACTCAAGTCAGCTTATGCATTATTATAACATCTCCATATGAATCAGATCAAGCCAGAGTGATCTGAGACTCTTGCGGTCTCAAGGCACTGCCTTGAATGGTTTACATGTGCATGAAAATACCACGTGTTCAACATGTGACACTTGTGGCAGAAAGACTGAGGAGTGGGAAGGTGTCATTGACCTTATGGAAATATAAAGCAAAGAGCACCAGTGACTAAAGAAATGAAAACCCTGAAGAGGAAGTAACCTAACAACAAGGCTTCATATCTGTTTAGCATACATGTTATATGTAGAGCGGGGACATGCATTATTGTACACATAAGCCACAGAAAGTCATATAATAGGAGAGGAAACAGCACAGGAACTTGCTTCAACTAAAGTGTAATAAATTGCAACATTGTGTGCAGCCCGCCCACTTGGTTAGACAGCAAAACGTGCTCAAACCTGCTCCCCGTCGCACATGACTGCACTTGGTGCATACGTGTATGGCAAGTTGGCCCGATCTTTTCTTTTCGACTGCGAGTGTTTGATCAGCTGTATTGACTCGTGACTCAAACACACGCGCACACACACACACACAACAGACTTGATTCAGTCATCATGAAATGGCAGTGGACATTCATTTTGTCAACTGCAAAGAGTTCCAGTTGGCAAGGGAGGATATCATTTGTACATTTGTGTATTTTCACGATAATTCTTTCACTACAATATATGTTGGCCACAGTTTTTTTTTTTCCACTCCTAATTATGTTTGCTCAAGGCCGAAAGGTTTACAAGCATTTGTTCTACCATTACTGTACTCAACCGTCCCCGTAAACTTCAATCGGCATTTTTTATCCCGCAGGCGGCAATTCTTTGTGGTGTGGTATCTATTACAGAGGAGGCCACTGTTGAAGGATATTTGCTGTTTGTAATAACTGGAGGAGAGACTGACATAAGACACAGAGATGAAAAAGACACATTGGAAAGCTTGAAATAACACGGAGATGAGATTATTGGCGGCAAAAGCAATGTGGAGCGAGGGCATGAACTTCCACCTTGACTTTCCACCACAGAAAATAAAAACATTCTGTACTACGAAGAGAGTAAAACAAAAAAAAGGGGAAAGGGTGAAGCTGCATTTAAATAAAACATTGAAAAAAGAAAATGTCAGTTGTGGTTGAGGCTTTTGTAGAATATATTTTAGCTTCTAAGACAGTGTACACTGGGAAAGGCTTTATACAAATTTCAGTGTTAGCATGCGTGGTTGATTTGGAGCAAAATGTAGCATGTAACGTTGACAGTATGGAGCAAGACAAGACAAGCAGATGCTTTTCATCGAAGCTCAGTGCCAACCTTTACTCACTGCTCAACACAACCTCGCTCCTTTACTGCGACACAAAGTCGGAGGTGCTCCACTTGTATCACTTACTGTAGCGTACAAAGCTACAAGACGCTGTTTTGCGACTATTTTAAGACAAGTAGCGGGCAATCCGCAGAACAGGTCACACACAATCAAATAAAAGTCAAGCAACAGTTGTTTCTGCTCTGACAAAAACATCCAGTCTAATTGTTGATGCTCAGCAATGCCAGGAATGCAGGAAATACATCCACGCTAATTACAAGTGTCGACAGGTCCAATGCTAAAGAACGACGAAGCAAATTTGTCAAATAGTGACCCACGGCAACTTTCGCGGCTGGATGAGACGGGAGATACAGTAGTGTCAACAAGAGGGGACACCGCAGGCCTTAGCAAAGCATTAGAAGAGGATCAAAGTGGTTATTCAGGAGTAAAATCCATTTTATAGGCCAAGAGGTTGGCGCAAGGCTGAGGAAAGCAGATTGTACTCACAGGAAGAAACTGTTTGCGTTTCCTGCTTGGACGGCCCACTCGGCGTTTGTTTGGAGGGGTCCCAAGAGTGGCCTCCTCTGGACTGTCCTGGTCTGCGCCATCTTCACTCTGGCCAATAGAAATAGGTCATGTTAAACAGTACAGTAAATAGCTGCACAAAAAGTACTGTACTCTTGCCAAAACAGGAGTGCGATGCATCTTTGGAATAGTTTGGGTTTGAGTCGCTTCCCTTTCTCTGTAATGATTTGCCCTTCCCGTGTCATTCATTGAGCTTCGCAGCGCAGTTGTGTCTAGTCTAGTGACGCGTTTTATGATCTAGTTTTCCACTTTCTCCTTGAATCACACTCATGTGTCCCGTAAAATCCCTGAAAAAGCTTTTTTTTTCCCTCTGCGCTTGTGTATAATACGGTCCAACGACTTGTTGGTATCCTTCATCAGAGTGAATATACCAATGACTAAAAATTCAAAAACATAACAATCAAGTGTCAATTCTTTTTAATCCTGTTTTTTTCCCGTACCTATGACTAAGGTCTTTCAAAGTATTTTTAAAATCATGTTTTCAAAAATCTTGTTCTTGCACTGTATGCACTTTTACTAATTTTAGTAAGATATATATATTTTTTAATTTATTTATTTACTTTGCCTTTAAATCTCTTTAACTCTCTAAGTGCTTTTAAATGACGTACCTGTGGTGGTGAACGTCTAAACAATCTGAAAATGTCCATTTCTTATTAAGCACCCCGTATAATATGCACACAAAAAAAAAAAAGATTGTTATTCACAGGATTTTACAGTAGTGTGTATCAACCCAATTTATCTTTGTTACACTCTAAAAACAGTTGGGTTAAAAATAACACAATTTTAGGTAAAAAAACGGACCGATCCACTACTACTTATTAACTTTCTGGGGTGTTTTCAGCAAAAACAACCACAAATATGGGTAGTTTTGTACAAAACAACCCCAAAAAATGGCGCTGTTTTGTACAAAATAATGCAAGAAAGTGACCCAATTAATCGATTGGTTATTTTTAACCCAACTGTTTTGGTACATTGCTAAAACAATTCCTCAGTTCCGCCCAGTTACTTTTGAGTCACCACACACTGACACATTTGTACACAATTTGACTAAATATACTTGATTATTCTTATCCATATGCCCTAGAGTTGTTTGCTGCCGAGCGCAGTCTGTATTTGTGAAAAAAAGAAAGTGTGTGAAATATTTGGACTACCGTGTATTGGTTTAGTTAGCAGGATAAAAAGGTCAACAATGAGGAATTTGTCACTTGTACAGTTACAGTCATCTTGTGATGTGGCCAAATTGATCCACAAAATCCAGCAGATGTGGCTGTAGTGGAAAAAGGTTGCCGTTAACCGGCCTCTAAACCGGTCGCTATTGTGTGTTTTCCTGATATTTTCTGTATAGGCTACTTTATATTGCCAACCTGAAAATTGTTCTTTCAGCTCCCGTCCCCTAATCTGTCTAAAATCCAAAGTGGGCATCATAATATGAAGCCTTGGCATCGTGTGACCTACTTTGTTTTCTTATCTTGTGCATTTAATGTTATTTGGTTCTCGGTAACCTCTTGCAGCAGAGACTAGAGAGCATGCACATAAATCTGATCTGATTTCAAGACCATACAGACTCAAGATAAATTCAATTTCCGTTCGGATCATTTGAGTCTGCTTGTCTTAGAAATGTGATTTATGACGACTTCAATTAGACTATGGTGTTGACATGATCGTAAAACATTCTGGTTTCAGTTAGGCTAACGCTAAACAAAAATTCTGGTGTCTCGTAAATACGTTGACTGTTCATGGAGAGTGTGCTGCCTTCTTCCACGCCAGTGTTTTCCATTAATGTCTTGATCCCTTTCCCTGCTTCCTCTACTGGACTCTTTGTTGCAGTGACAGGAGAGTGGTTGCTAAGGTGCAGAAACTGCTTAGCAACTGTCTCCGGCAGGACTGCCGTGCCGACTAAACGCTCTGGTGTCACTTCCTGGATGATCATTCAGTACAGACAACAGCTAGTACTGGCTTGTCTGCCAGTTTGGCTATCCATACGGCAGGGGCACGTCTCTCGAGTAGACGGAATATTGGGAGCCTGACAAGTGCAAAGGAAACAGTTGAGTTGTTCAACTTACATATTGAGAAGCCCACTCAACCGTGTCAACGTTAGCATGCGTCCAAGCGCACAAACGTACAGGCTGACCAATCTGTTCCTATATCTTTGGTCTATTTCTGACTCTCGGCAGGTTATTTTAGGCTGCTGCAGTTGCTAAGCAACCAGACTGCAAGCCAGGCGGGAAGAGGAGGATCCCATCAGCATCAGACTGCCTGTCCTCTTTCTTTCTCTTTCCGCATCCACACCTAACTTGCTCTCTCCATTTTCCGTACTCGCATTCTCTCTCTTAGCCAAGGGAGCATTTAGCTATGCAAAGATGGTTGCTTTAATTTGGACAGGTGTATGTTTAGCATAACACAATTACATTTACGTTTAGAGGTACTCACAGATTAGTGTTACTTTAGAACAATAAGACTTCTGTGAAAATAAAAAAGTAGTCATAAAAAATACTTGCGGAAGTAAGACCAAGTTGACTGAAAAAAAAATGTCATGTACCACACCTGTCATGTCATGATGTGTAAATACTGGGTTTTTTTTGTGTTTTTTTTAACTGCCGCATGAATGTTTAAAAGACAAAAATATGACAGGAATGTGCAAATTCAGATGTTATTTGAAAAGAACAACAAACTGCAGTGGAAGAAAAACACAGAGGGGAAAAAAAAAGGTGAAGAGTCCGATTTCTGGAGGCATCTCACCTGAATATGATCAGGTTTGTTTGTGTATGACAATGATACATAGAGTTATACTGGTCAGGCTGTGTCAGAAATACTCTCAGCTGTTTTAGAAGGACAGGGAGTTTTAATAACGATCACTAACGTAAAAGTTAAAACAGTTCTATGAATAGCTTGGGATGTAAAAATACCAGCAATTTTAATTGATAATAGCTACACGAACAAAATTGCATTTTTTTAAAGGATATTAAAGAAGATACTCAAAGAAGGCCACCAATAGGTTTAAATCTTTAATTTAAAACCAAAAAGTAAAATAAAGGACTAGACGTGCAAATATTTTACTGAATGTAACCCTTATTTGGGTACCATATTTATTGTATTGGCCAGGAAGTAAGACAGCTTTGTTCACTCCCACAATGGCGCAAACACCCATTTCTACCTGTATCCGTTTACGAAAATACCAAAAGAAAGAAAAAGAGCAAACTGGTGATTTGTGCACGATGCAATTTAACATGAAATCATGTTTCTTGTACTCCAGTATTTTCCTTGCCATTAAGTGATTACTTCAAAATAAAAACCGGAGATGCATTTCTCACGTCAAAACATGTCATCTTTGACAGAGTTGCATTTAAAATATATGCTGTACGGAAAGGGAGTTCAATTGAAACGGGAGAGAATTTGAACACTAATAATGCAGGAAAGGCATGACTATAAACCTTATCAACATACTGTATACGAAATATTCTTCCAGACACCCTAATAATGCACTAAAAGCGGGAATATAAATCCACCACATACATGGATCTGGACACTAACTAACAAGTGCAATGAAGTGATGAATATTATAATACGTCTCCTTCAAATCAAGAAAATTCAATCACTTGTGGCAAGTAGAATAACAATAAAGTAACTAAACATTGTTCTTACCACATCGTTGGAGCTTTTGTTTTCTGGTGTCCGGGGCAGTTCGTTGACTGCGGGACTGTTGGACGGCATGACGAAAGCAATTTTATAAAGTAAAAATTAAAAAAGGAGAAAATCAAAGTCCCTCAGAAGCAGCGTCGTCGTCATTCAAACTGCCCCTCAAACTGTCCGGCAATCACTCAGTCCTCCCCCTCTCCTAAAGGCAGAGAGGAAACATGCAAAACACGAGTGAACAAAACAGGAGGTTTGCGCCGAAAGAAGACAGCGCACAAGGTTCAAAGTAGGTTTTGCTGCAATGCATGACGGATGGAACAGAGCAAAAAGAATTTCATGTGACCAGGTTGACACACATGCAGGTGCCCTCGAAAGAATCAGCTTTCAGCATATTATGACTGATGTGCCTGCATAGAGTGTCCTTTTGATGAGGCAAAACAGCTCATTCAGCAATACACCTAATGCAGACAAGTATGTCTTGTTTATTTTTTCATCAAGAGCCAGCTAGACCCAGCTCAACGCATAACAGGGCTCTTCAATCATCTCCAAAGACTTTCTTCAACTTCTAATAAGCCTGTTTCATTAAAGCAATTAACATTAGCCAACTCCAAGTCACATTCCCGTTTGACATTATAAACAGCTGCTGTCTTACTGCTGTTGGTATGTCCTATGCCACTTAAAGTGGATATCAACCCAAAAACCATTTTTAAAGAATATTTTCCCAGCAGACCCGCACGGCATTTTGATTCATATTGGAATATGAGTTAAAGGGCAAACATTTTTTTTTCAAGAATATGTTCTATGTAAGCCCACTAGTTGAAACAGGGCACTCTGATAAATATTGCGTTTGTGGAATAAGTGTTAATCCACTCGTTTTTAGCCATCTCTGGGGGCGGCCATTTTGTCACTTCCGTCGACTGAAAATGACATCACAACTGCTCACAACGACCAATCACGGCTAAGATTCAGAAAACAGGTCAGCCGTGATTGTTGTTGTGAGCAATGAGCAGTTGCGATGTCATTTTCAGTCGACAGAAGACAAAATGGCCACCCACAGAGATGGCTAAGAACTAGTGCATTTTGCTGCTTAATTTATATTCCACAAACGCAAAATTAATCAGAATGCCGTATTTCAACTAGTGGGTCTGGTGGGAACATATTTTTTTTTTAAATATGTTTGGGTTGACTTCCGCTTTAAGAAGCAAAATCCACCCGTTTTTAGCTATATCAGGGGATGGCCATATTGTCTACTTTTCTGTCGACTGAAAATGACATCACAGTTGTTCAGGTAACAACCAATCATGGCTCGGCTTCAGAAAACAGGTCAGCCGTGGTTTGTCGTTACCTGAGCCCTGAGCAGTTGTGATGTCATTTTCAGTCGACAGAAGTGACAAAATGGCCGCCCCCGGCGATAGCTAAAAATGGGTGGATTAACTGTTCTTCCAAAAATGCAATATTTATCAGAATGCCTTGTTTCAACTAGTGAGCTTGCATAGAACATATTCTTTAAAAAATATATGCTTGGGTTGACTTCTTTAATACAAGGAATCAGTTAGCCATGTAGACAGGTAATAACTCTTTTGCACACATAATTAGATAGATGGCTTAGGCTAGGCCACTATCTTGCTGTGACCTTTCTCTTACTTTTACTTGTCTTTATCTATAGGCACTCTTGGAACAGATATTAGTTGAATCCAATAAAGACCATGAAGGCACACATTGTCACATGGGCAACGCAGTCGCCCCCGCTGTGTAGGGATGGCCAAGGGAGTATAAGAACAAGAATCAATGGGGAGGGGGTGAGACCCTTTTTCCACATCTGGCAGAATAAAGCTCCACAGCCGTGTGTCGATCTTTCTGGTATCCATTAAATAGTTCAATTGAGAATGTGCAGTCTTTTGGTGGTTACTGTTGGTATGGCGAGAATTGAACGTAATCGACCAGCAAAGGTCCACAGAAGGTTTCAATTCCATACAAACATAAGAAAGACCATGTTATCAGTTTGAGGTGTTACGTGCCTAGCAGCAGCTTGACAGACATTCAAATCTGTGCTCCAAAATCACCTAACAGCATCTGTGTGCAAAGATGACATTCAAAATCAACAGCGACGAGGCAACATCACAGACACTGTTCGTGAAGTTGAAAGTTTTCAATTTTAAGCAAAAAGGGAATACCGCAGGAGTCACTCTGATTCTTCTGGCCACAAAGCAATGTTGCGAAATTGAATCACTGTGACTAATTAACTACGTCAGGGCAGGATTGAGGACCAGAGTGAAACTTTTAGTAACAGGCAATATTCAGTGCATCTTGGAACTATTTTGTTGGTGCACCTACTCCAGCATCCCAAATCATACGTTTAAATTTTGCCTCACCTGATCTGGTGCCTCCGCAAAATCCCATTTCCAGCCATCCATTTTCTATAGCACTTGCCTTCATTTGGGCGTCAGCTGGAGCCTACAATGACCACATAGCGGATGACCATTTGTTAGAAACTGTTAACTTTGCCACTTGTCACTCATCAAATCAGTACACCCATTTGAAGTAATAACTTTGCCACTTGTCACTCATCAAATCAGTACACCCATTTGAAGTAAAAAAAATACACAAATCCATACAACCATCAGTTTTCTATAAAGTTGATCTTGTTCAGGGTCACTATAGCATTCATGTTTTGAGAATATGGGTGGAAGTATGGTGTATGTGGAGAAAACCCCCGCAAACATGCAAGAACATGTCAATTCCACACAAAATGGGCGGAGCCAAGAGTCAAACCCATTCCCTCTTGGCTGCGATGCAGACATGCTAACCATTCGCACACAGTGCTGCCATCTGGCTGGGCTTACTTCATAAAACTTATGATGTGATGCCGACATCACATCATTGCTAACATCTGCAAGTAAAGTTTCTGTACGATTACACGTCAGGAGTGTGATCTGTCAGACTCTTAATGTGAAGACAAATAAGAAATCGAAATGCTTAGAATCGTCCCAAACAAACTGGATATGGATTTATAAATCCTGCAGCTTATGTGTGTGACGTTCCTACTGTACAGTTGAACTCTATTGTGGAGTACAGTATGTCACTCCTCATACTGCGGGATTACGTCAGCCGCTGTCAAGACAGTCAGGCAGCAGGCCAGCGGAAAACCATGGGTGGAAACTTTGCAGAAAAGGGTGTACAATAACCACCCAACACCCCAAGGGGCTCACAGCTCAATCTGCCGGCCAAGTTCTTCCAAGTGTGTAGGATGTAGGTCACACACACACGCACGCACGCACGCACGCACATTCACAAACACAGACCTCCCAATCCTATAGAAAGCGTATGCAACAGAAATTGTTCCAGCTGGATTGCCAGCAGGTTTTTAAATTAGACTCCTGTCAAAAGTCCAAGCACAAGCCTGCCTGAACTGGTGGGAGAATAAATTGTTGCCAGAGGGGAGGGAAACGCTTCATTGATAAGTCAAGGTAGGAAGATGCAGCTGGTGGAAGAAATGGGTCATAAAAATAATTCCGGGGGGCTATTTCTGCAACTAGGCGATTTGGACGATCCGTAGTAAGTAAGATTAAATGTAAATGAATGTAAAACAAAGGTTACAGCTAGAGGACGAATGTCGATGTAAGGACACACTAGACACAATGATAAACTTCATTCAAGATCATTGATGATGTACACGACTGACCAAACTAACCAGTTTTATGGCATTTTACAGAGAAATACAGAGGGGCTCATTTGTGTGAAACTTTTATTTTATAAGCGCATGCCGGAAATGCAGTTGAGTCCTTAAGCTAACATGACATACTCCAGCTTTATGGCAATTAATATTAGGAGCGACCTCACGCGGCCTTCAGTGGGCGATTTGTCAAAAAAAAAAAAAAAAAAAACATAACAGCGTATAATCCTAGCGGAGGCCGGGAAGACGGTCACAAACACGGGCTTGTTTATATGTGGGTGTAGCGGCGATAAGCTTTGCTAGGTCAGGTAAAACACACGCACACGCATAAACACACGCATTTGGACCGAATGCACTCGTTCACCCTGGAGGCGCGTCCCCGTGTGCTCGCTCGCTCGCCCGCCCGCCGCGGAGTCACAGTTCGGCGCGCTGATGCGTCGCCGTCTATCTGCCGCTGGGTTAAAACGCACGGCGAGCGTTCCGGTTTAATGTTACCTGGCGGTGTCGTCGGGAGGCGGTTTACTCTCTGTTGGAATATGTTAGCATTACAGCCCCCCCATATTTGATTTGACATTCCTCCCACCCTCCCCCTCCAAAAAAAACTCCCAAGTTCACTCTCAGGCTTCGCGGACAGCTCCAAGCACTCCTCCGTTTCGTTCAATGACTATCCGCGGTGATTGTTTTTATAGTTGATGCTAGCCCCAAATATAATCTTTGTATTTACCGTATCGTCCGACCCTGATGGCCGTCGTTTTCCCCTCTTCGCGTTCACTCCCGACCTCTCTCTCTCTCACTCTCTCTCTCTCTCGCCCTCCCTCGCGCTCTACCGGGTCTTCTCCGTCCGCTGCTGTCTAGCGCTCCCCCGCCTGCTTCCGTCTCCCTCTCTCGCTTTCTCTGTGTCTCTCGCTCTCTTGCTCTCTCTCTCTCGCTGTCATTCGCCGCAGACGCTGCTGCACCGTCGATAGTCTCCACCGGGTCCTAAAGCCTGACAGAAATTAAATAAATAATAATAAAAAAAAAAATAATAAAAATGATTGCTGTGTTAAATTTGGCTCCAATTCACGGACGTTGTACAGCCGTGGAAAAAAGTTGAGAAAACACCCGTTTCTTCAGTTTAATCATCATTTTACACTTTAGGTACATTTGTTTGTCAATGAAATAAAAAAAAAAAACTGCTCACGAGAGATGAATTTAAGAGCTGATCGAGACAATTTTCCATTTTTTTTTTTACACATATATGTAAAGTAATCACGTCACAGGTTCAGATATAAATAGCTTTGGTATTGGATTTGGATTTTAAGCAGGACATCGCCTCTTAAATGCAATTTCATTTTTCCTAAAAATTGTAGGCTCTTTTGGTTCATCATTCGGTCATTTCCCCTTTCCAAAGAAGCTCTGTAAAGATCTCTGTTTTCTACACATTTTTGCTCGCTTTTGGGCTTCCTTCTTTTTTTACTGTCACATAACCGAGACTAGTATATTGGCTTGTGTGAAGAGGAACAGGGGATGCACTTGATTTTCCCAAAACTTTGTTCAGAACTTAATACAAAACAGTGTTTGGGGACCCCTGGTTAAAATGATCAAATATTCAATATTGTGGTATTTTCCCTTTAAATACCAGGCTATTTTATTGACGCCCCCCCCCCCCACACACCAAACATTATTCCATATTGAAAGTAAAGAAAAGTAAGAAATAAGTAAAAAGTAAGAAAGATAGACGAATTTCTCAAGTAGGGCCACGAGGGGAAATGGGTAATCCTCGTGGAAAATTAAAAAAAAAGGTAAATATTATAACTTCTCTTCTAATAGAAAACAGAGTTTGATACTTTAATAGCTCAGTGGCATTGAGAGTGAGTCAAGTGTTAAACTTGGAAGTTTCTGGTGAGTTCAAGTCAGTTGTTTCTGTTTGAGAAACACTGCTGTATAGTGATTGGGGAGGAGGGAATGAGCGAATGATTCCAAACACAGCCAACGTGTCTTCCTCGCTATCTAGCTAGTCGTTATTGTTATTTTCCAAATTTTCTTTATGCGTTTAGTTTATTAGAATACGACACACATCATTGAACTAGTTGTATATTGTCGTTAGTTGAAAAAAAACAAATACTATTGTATTACATAAAATTTACAACACATTTAATAGCTATTTTTATTTCATCATAATCTCATGAAATGAATGACGTAATTTGCTAAAATAAACTCCTTTCTCGACATGACTAGTTGTTGCTGCATCGCGACGATTCCAGACTGTTCTGGATGAAACCTACGTCAACGGTTACTGTGGTGAACAGTCCCTGCCTTCACAATAAAAGCATTGTCCTTCGTCTCCTTCACATATAAGCCAACGTTTACGTTTACTTTTATTTTGAAACCACCAACAGGAAGTTGCTTTTGTCGGTGATATCACTTGATGGAGAAACGTCTGGAAGTGTCCAGATTGACATCTTGACTACATAAAAACAGCTGAGGGACAGCCTAGGCCACAAGGACAAGATCCACAAGAGAAGATCCACAACAGAGCTACAAGATCCAGAGACATCACAGAGCACTTAAGTGTAAGTTTTCACTTTCTTTCTTTATAAAAGACACTTTACTCTTACCATCTATGTATTCAGATAAACTTTTTGGAATGTTGCCACCTATTTAGACCGCATCATATTGAATGCCTTCCTATGTCGCTGGGATGTTGTAATTTTTAACATCTTGTGTTGCTTTCATATTTGCCATTTTGTGATTTTTAAAATGTAACATTCAACATGTGATTTGCGCTTTCTGTCATCTTCTCACATAACATTTCAATGTGTTGCTCTCATGTCTTCCTCACAGACGTGCATCTTGACAGACTAATCAACAAAATGGTCTCAGAGAAAGGCGTCGCAATCGGCATCGACCTGGGCACCACGTACTCCTGCGTGGGTGTTTTCCAGCATGGCAAAGTGGAGATTATCGCCAACGACCAGGGCAACAGGACCACGCCCAGCTACGTGGCGTTCACCGACACCGAGAGGCTCATCGGCGACGCCGCCAAAAACCAGGTGGCGTTGAACCCCAGCAACACAGTGTTCGACGCCAAGCGGCTGATCGGAAGGAAGTTCGACGATCCTGTAGTGCAAGCGGACAGGAAGCACTGGCCCTTCAAAGTGATCGCTGATGGAGGCAAGGCCAAAATCCAGGTGCAGTACAAAGGGGAGGACAAGGCCTTCAACCCAGAGGAGATCTCCTCCATGGTGCTGGTTAAAATGAAGGAGATTGCCGAAGCCTACCTGGGTCAACGGGTATCCGGCGCCGTGGTCACGGTCCCTGCCTACTTTAACGACTCCCAGCGGCAGGCCACCAAAGATGCGGGCGTAATCGCTGGATTGAACATCCTGAGGATCATCAACGAGCCCACGGCGGCCGCCATCGCCTACGGTCTGGACAAAGGCCCATCGGCGGAACGCAACGTCCTCATCTTTGACCTGGGTGGCGGCACCTTCGACGTGTCCATCCTGACCATCGAGGGCGGCATCTTTGAGGTCAAAGCCACCGCCGGAGACACGCACCTGGGCGGGGAGGACTTCGACAACCGCATGGTGGAGCACTTTGTGGCCGAGTTCAAGAGGAAGCACAAAAAGGACATCGGCCAGAACAAAAGGGCCTTGAGGAGGCTGCGCACCGCCTGCGAGAGGGCAAAGAGAACGCTGTCCTCCAGCTCCCAGGCCAACATCGAGATCGACTCGCTCTTCGAGGGCGTCGACTTCTACACTTCCGTCACCAGGGCTCGCTTTGAGGAGCTCTGCTCTGACCTGTTCAGGGGAACTCTGGAGCCGGTGGAGAAAGCACTGAAGGATGCCAAAATGGACAAGGGCCAGATCCACGACGTGGTCCTGGTCGGTGGCTCCACGCGGATCCCCAGAATCCAGAAGCTCTTGCAAGACTTTTTCAACGGAAAGGAGCTGAACAAGAGCATTAACCCAGACGAGGCGGTGGCTTACGGCGCCGCCGTCCAGGCCGCCATCCTCACGGGGGACACTTCGGGAAACGTTCAGGACCTGCTGCTCCTGGACGTGGCGCCTTTGTCGCTCGGGATCGAGACAGCTGGAGGAGTCATGACGTCGCTCATCAAACGCAACACAACCATCCCCACCAAGCAGACGCAGATCTTCAGCACCTACGCCGACAACCAGCCGGGTGTCCTCATTCAGGTCTTCGAGGGTGAGAGAGCCATGACCAAGGACAACAACCTGCTGGGAAGATTTGAGCTTAGCGGAATTCCGCCGGCTCCGCGAGGCGTGCCGCAGATCGAGGTCACCTTCGACGTGGACGCCAACGGTATCTTGAACGTGTCGGCGGTGGACAAAAGCACGGGCAAGGAGAACAAGATCACCATCACCAACGACAAAGGCCGTCTGAGCAAAGAGGACATTGAGAGGATGGTGGATGACGCCCAAAAGTACAAAGCTGAGGATGATCTGCAACGGGACAAGATTGCTGCCAAGAACGCCCTGGAGTCATACGCCTTCAACGTGAAGAGCAGCGTGCAGGACGAGAAGCTAGCGGCCAAGTTGAGCGAGGAGGACAAGAAGACGCTGATGGACAAGTGTGAGCAGACCCTCAACTGGCTGGAAAGCAACCAGCTGGCCGACAAAGACGAGTTTCAGCACAAGCAGAAGGAGATGGAGCGAGCATGTCAGCCAATCATCAGCAAGTTGTATCAGGGGGCGGGGCCCGACGGAGGCTGCGGGGGGCAGCCCCAGACCGGCGCCCAGGGGCCCACCATTGAAGAGGTGGACTGAGGACATTTCTAGCGCATCAGTCTAAGACACATTTTCAAATGTTACTACTCTGTTTCAAATCATCATATTGTTAACATCATGCACGTAATAAATTTGTTTCATTAAGAACATTCTGTTAGTCGATTGTGTGTGTGTGTGTGTGTGTGTGTGCACATAACAATAACAGTGACTCAGGGTGGCGCTAATGTTTGACTTACTCCTGCTCCACTTTGACTTTGTGCACCTTTAAAAAGGAAGAATTTTTTCAAGAATATGTTCTAGGCAGGCCCACTAGTGGAAACAAGGCAATATGATTAATATGAAATATGAGTTAAGCAGCAAAATCCACCCGTTCTTAGCCATCTCAGGGGGCGGCCATTTTGTCACTTCTGTCGACTGAAAATGACATCATAGGCCCTCAGGGCTCAGATAATGACCAATCACGGCTCACCAGTTTTCTGAAGTTGAGCCATGATTGGTCGTTACTTGAACCCTGAGGGTGTGTGAGACAAAATGGCCACCCCCGGAGATGGCTAAAAACGGGTGAATTTTGTTGCTTAACTCATATTACACAAACACAATATTAATCAGAATGCTCTGTTTCAACTCGTGTGCCTGCATAGAACATATTCTTAAAAAAATATGTTTGGGTTGACTTCCACTTTAAGCACACTGAGGAGGTTGGTCATTGTTAGATTTGCCAGTGAGCACAGCCACTGAGAAAAACATTAAAACCCCCAGCAATCGGTGTTCAATTTCCTTACCTGGATAAAGCTTCAATAAAATAAAAAAATAAACAAACACAAGTAAAAAAATAATAATATCCACCTTATCATCTATTTAGTCGTTATGTTATTGTCTTCTCAATAACAGAAAGTCAGATGAGTTGAACGATTAACTTTTATTCATTTCAGCACTAACATATCACCGCCCGAGTGTCCCACAAAAATCTCTTGGTGGGATGCAAGTACAAATACATCATTTTGTCAGGTATCTGTAGTGTACTAGAGTATTTGTTTTTCTGACAACTACTTTTTACTTCTCAGGCAAATTAGGCACTTTACATTACCTTTCTGCACAGGTGATGATATGCTCAAGCACTCTGACGATATTTATTATAAGTTCTTAAAATATACATACATACATACACATATATATATATATATATATATGTAAAACACATACAAATAAGGTATTTAGTGCTGTGAAAACATAAACAGAGTATTTACAGTCATTAAATATCAAGTGTGTAAGTTGGTTTGAATGCACTTCACACTATTCCCTTTCATTAGACAGTGGCCTAAATGGAGCATACTTAAATTTAAATTGTATAAGGGTGTGCCTAGTGCACACGACTGTGTGTTCTCATTACGTCATTAAAACTGAAGCAACGCAAGACATTCAAAGATTTACCAGCATTTGAAAACCCATCTGTCAGGTCGTACAACAGTCAATAGTCAAAAACGGCGTTGTTTAGATACATTACTGATTTGCCGACAGCTATAAAGTGGGGCTAAACTCAAGTTTGACCTTTGGGATGTAAAATGCACATCAGGCCATACGTAGACTGAGTTCAAAGGAGGAGATTATTTATGGCTGTTGGCGTGGTCGCGGACATCCCAAGGCAACAATGAGCTTCATTCAGCGTATAGTTTAAGGGCTTTACTCTTGTGTCTTTGTCACACACAGTCATTACCTCTGGGGCATGAGGACACTAAAACCAGGAGAATGCTTGAAAGTGAAGCGGAATAAATTTATTTCTCTTCCAAAACAATCCTGGAGTCAAAAATACAATTAGGTTGGCCTTCAAATTTAACTCAACCTGACTATCTATAAAACTAGATGGTAAGGTTCAATCAAGACGGCAATGGCACACACAGGTGCTAGCACAGCATCATGCATAAATAATAACATTTATTGTCCCGCTTGTTGTATGTGATAAAAAGAGAGAGGACAAACTGGATCCAGTTTGATGATAAATAGAATTTATTGCAGATCAAACACATCGCTCGCACATGTTCAGCGGTGACGGCATTTACAGTTTCAAGTAAGGATGCGTCCACTCTGTCAGTGTTGCTAGGCGCTCCTCATTGAGGCCATTTTGGATATGTCATAGCAGAGGACACGCATGTGATAGATAACATTAATCACGACGGTCCTGTTCTATTTAGGGTCCTGTTCAATCCCGGTGAGTCACAGATCTGGGCCACGGAACAGGACTATCACACGTGCTAATGAGCGTATGCAACGACATGAGCAAATGGCCACAGTGAAGAGGGTACTGCACATTATTCACATGCACACTGTAACGTGATCACTATCTGAAAATGATCAGTCAGTCAATTGATATTGGTGATTTACAAGACTGCTGCTTTAAAGGGGGAAGTCAACACAAACATATTTTTTTTCAAAAATATGTTCTATGCAGGCCCACTAGTTGAAACAAGGCATTCTGATAAATATTGTGTTTGTGGAATAAGAGTTAATCCATTCGGGTTTAGCCATTCCCGGGTGCGGCCATTTTGTCACTTCTGTTGACTGAAAATGACATCACAACTACTCAGGGCTCAGGTAACGACGACTCACCTGTTTTCTGAAGCTGAGCCAGGATTGGTCGTTATCTGAGCCCAGAACAACTGATGTCATTTTCAGTCAACAGCAAGTGGAAAAATGGCCGCCCCCTGAGATGGCTCAAAAAGTGTGGATTTTACTGCTCAACTCATATTACACAAACCCAATATTAATCAGAATGCCACATTTTGACTAGTACCTGCATAGAACGGTCCTGGAACGAAAACTTTTGGGTTGACTTCCTCTTTAAATTACTGAACTCGCACAAGCTTGGTTCTTTGGTTCAGTGTTTGCACACGTAGCCAAGCGCTGTGCGCAGTTGTTTTGGTATCTTAAAATCCACAGTGAACCGAATCATTCCCACAAATCCACTGTATTGTTCAGAAAGCTTCAAAATGAAGAGGCAGTAAAGTAGCCAAGTGTGAGGGGTCATTTTGGGCTGAAGTTTAAGAATCATTCCGTCAGTCGGCAGACAGCAAGTTGAGTTTAAGGTTTTAATTAATTTGTCGGTTGAAATCAGGTTTTAATAGGACTTGCCTTGCACCGCCCCTCCCCCCAAAATGAAAAAAAAAAATACAGAAAAGTGGTAGGATGAAGGTAGGTTTACACTTCATCTCTCTTTGAGGCCGCGGTGTAAGCATTGTTGCGAACAAAATATATTGCGTCACTTCTGGGTTCATGTCTCATCCCACTTTACTTTTACATAAAAACAATTGAATAAAATCTCTTTAAGGTCACACACACAAACACACGGTAATCTCTCAATTCAGTACCAGGACACAGCCTGAGCTGCTATAATACGAGCACCTGTGGAGTTATTCACATCGCCTAAACACAGCAGCAAATGTCCCATTCGAGACTTATGTCTCAGCAGGGCCTGACCACTTCTCATATACATATTGACTCTCACAACAAATGAATAGCTGGCGAAAATCAAAGCAAAAAAATAAATAAATACAAAGCACACAGTGCTGAAACTTAATCATGTCATCTCTTCTCTCATCTTTTTAACAGTTGACCTTTATTGTTATTGTTTGCTCTTTCCTACGGAACCACAGCCTTTATTGCCATCCCGAGAATTGAAGCTTCCTAACACACCTGCCTCCTCTTAACACACACACACCTCTCTCACTTACTTTACCCTCCTTTCAAAAAAAAAGAAAAAATATATGCTAAAGCACGCGCACACACATGCTTGGATACAACTCAGTAGGCTTCAGGTGCCTTGTTTAGCTATGCTCGATTACATGAACATCAAATTAAAATCACAGTGACAAGACAAACACTGATTCAGAGCTATACACCGGTAAATAGACTGCAGTTTGGCGTCCAGCATTGTGAGTGCTTCATTGGCACTTATGTTCCAATCACCACTGGCTAATGAGGAAGTTTCTTGTCTCCATTTTAGCTTCTTCTTTGGCTGGGATGAAACACCACATTGCCTGAGAAGAGTGGCATTTTTGTTACTTCCCAATATGCCCATTTTACTGTCAACAATGTTTGCTTTTACACTGGAACATCTACATTTAAAGTGGAAGTCAACCCAAACATATTTTTTTCAAGAATATGTTCCCAGCAGGCCCACTAGTTGAAACACGGCATTCTGATTACGTAATTTTAAGTTTCGTGGAAGATAAGTTAAGCAGCAAAATGCACTCATTTTTAGACATCTCCGGGGGCGGCCATTTTGTCTTCTGTCGACTGAAAATGACATCACAACTGCTCGCAAGGACCAATCGCGGCTCAGATTCAGAAAACAGGTCAGAATGTTTGGGTTGACTTCCGCTTTAAATGCCCCTGAAGTTGTCCAGATGAGAATTTTTGGGAAAAATACATCTCTAAAGCAGATTAAGACCCTTTCAAATGAATTCAGAGGTTTGTTTCTAAATACATTATACATGTTGAGATAACTAAGAAAGATCATTGTTGCAAGACTGACAACAATGTAGTACTCAATTGTGCTGATTAAACAGCTTTTCACCATTTCAGTTTTTCGGACTTTTTGGTTGGGTTGGTCTGATGTGACAGCGAGTGTGTAGATTTCGTGGCGGTGCGACCGCTCTAGAGCACCACTTTGTCACGGTGTAGAAAAGACCCGTTGGGATGCATTCCAACCACTGCTTTAAGCAGATCCATTTTCACAGCTCAAAAATGTAGTTTACTGTGTAGGCATAAGAAATATGCTAGATGAAGTAGCATCCATTTATCCATGCTGCTGAAGTGGTATTTGATTGACAGTTGAGAGGGGCGTGATTTCAGCGCATTCCGCACCACAGCTTGCTTTTATACAATTTTGAAGCCTTATTTAAAATAAATGGTGTTTGTTTGGTGTTTTTTTTAAGCATTCAAATTTGGTAGAGTTTGTTTTCACTTTACAGTGACTTAAATATAGATTTTGATACAGCAACATTTTGACCACAATATAAATTCATTCTTTCCCACAGAGATCATTTTAGTCTGAATAAGAAATCGAAGATCAACTCTCTTCGAGGTTCCATTTACAAATACGGAAAAGCACTGTTTTTATTTCCTGGACACTTGTGAAAGTCCCTTCCCTTCAAGTGTATTAACATTAATATTATTTGTTACGCTTCGACAGAGGCTTAAAATAGAGGCTCATACTTACCGTTTTTATTTGTCGGTGATGAAATTTAACCTGCTGGATGAAAAAGAATGCTTCATGAGAAAACAGCAAAGAAAAAAAAAACGGAATCAACAGACAACAAAGCAGTGTCATGGTAAAATATGTTGCCACCGCAAAAAGCTTCATAAGAACCACATGGGCGTCGGAGTTGTAAAAGTAGATACAGATGCATGGCCGCAGCGGGAATCCCTTATGAGGAAAGACTTGTGGATTTGATGAGGATTTTTTTAATTAAGATCTCAAAATCAAACGATGCGCAATATATAGAGCTGGAGCTCTTGTTGTTTAAAAGGTTATCAGGTTAATAGCGCAGGTTAGCGTCCTAATGAGTGTTCGGACTGAACCCGGGGGCACAGCAGGAAGTGGTCCGCACGCTCCGTCTCCGCAGGCGGCCGACACATAAAGGAAGACGGCTAATGAGAAAGCACGTTAATGAAGCACGAGGCGAAGTAATGAGGAGAGGAGTGTATGGTGGAGTGGAATCGATGCGAGTGGTCAGACATGCGCCCGGAGAGAAAGGCAGAAATACAACTAGAAAAGGTGATTTATCAAAAGGAGGAAAAATAACTCTTTTATTCAAAAATAAGTCAAATTTCGAATAAAAAACACAACTTAAAGCAAACACGCTTGGTCTCTTATTCAGAGGAAGTGTGTGAGCCAGAGAGTCTTTTCATTTGCGGTCTCTTTAAATAGGTTTGCTTTATTTTATAGTAATGCAAATTTTTATTGTGCGTGGGGTTTGGAGCCTTTCTTCCACAGTAAATGGGGTTCACTGTATTTGATGTTTGAAATACATTCTAACAGTATGATGATTTGAACTATTTTTGGTATAAAGCAGTGTGTAAAAAAAAATAAGATAAAAAACATGTACATTATTACCTCTGTCCTTTCCGTTTAGCAATCTCTCCTCTTCCTCTCGACCATCATCTGTGTAAAAAAGGGTTACATTTAGACATGTATATAAGTGATACAAGTACATTTGGTTGTCATGTTCCACAAGAAACATTTCAATTACTCACAGTGGATTGATAAGTACAGAGAGAACTTTCAAATGTTTAAACGTGATTTAATCGAGCTAAGCACCAATCCACCGTGCTGCCCTTATCTTTGGCTTTTTTTTTTTTTTTTTTTTTTTATTTAACAAAAAAACACATCAACATGTCTTATTTAGGACTTGATAGAAAGTTGTTATCACAGTCAAACTGTTTCACCTCTGTGTTGAGAGAGCCACGTGGTTGTGCAGCACCAAATAAGAATTCGATTGTGTGTACCTGAATGAAGCTCTTTGACAAGTGAGGACACAGTGTTGGTAATGGAGTCAGCTGCTACTAGAAGATCGTTCCTCAAGTTTCTCCTGGGGCCTAAAGACATTCCACGACGGAATAATAGTGAATAATAATAATATATAATCAAATGTGAATTTGCGCCCTTTTACTGACTAACAACATGGGAATGATCACTTATAGAAAAAGCAGCTATGTGGTTCATTCAACAACGGGTGGCCACTGGTAAACAGTGCAAACGTGGCTTGACAAAGTGGCTGGTGAATTATTTTTACAATGTTACCTTGGGCAAAAGCCTCCTGTACATCCCCACCCACACCGGCAAGGGAGTCTTGGGCTGAATACATCTGCGGAGACGCGGTACCAACTGAGCGGGCAAGCGAAGGGCTCGGCCGGGAAGGAAAAGCATGAGAAGATCCCGCGGCCTGCGCCTAAAAGAAAAATTGGCAATGTTTGATCAATATGTTTTATAAAAAAAAATTTGAGATATTTGAAGGGGGGAAAAAAAAAAACAGACTTATTGAGTTGTTTTTGCACACTGTTTCTTAATTCAGTCCCTCAAAAAGGGGGTTTAACTTACTGCCTGTCGCTGTTCCTCATCCTACAGGATCAGAGCATGGGCAGATGGAAACAAATGGAGAAAGGGTGAAAAGAAAGAGGTCAGACATGAGCAGTGGTAGAACAGGAGGAACCAGAGGAAGTAAAGTGAGGTGAGTTATAGCGACAATTAATGGTATAGAGCAGAGGGGGGGATGTGGAAAATAAGGGGATTTGTGTGTGCGACTAAATGCCATGCTTGATAAAGGTCATAGTTCAAATCGGTGCGTGTAACCTTGAGCAGCTTCATCAGTCCTTCCAGCTGCACCATCAGTTCTCTCCGGCTTTCCTGCAGCGATGACATCCTCTGCTCCAGCTCGTCTTTCCTCTGTCTGCAACAGAACAAATAACTATTTTCACTTCAGAGGTAAAGAACCAAAGTGCATTTATCAAGTTTTATTTTTAGAGTCAAAATGGCTGAAACATTTTCACTTTTCGGTGTGTCAATTAGTGGTGTTTGTAAAACGTAGTCATATTTTCTGTTCCATATCTAGCAAGGATGTAACGATTAATCGAAAATTGATTCGCCCCGACTAATTGAGTTGATTAAATTCATGTAGAGAATGAATTCTTGAAACGTTTTTTTCATTCCAGACGCATAGCACATTTTGAATGTGTCGATCAAATTATGCTTTTGCGCCAAACATCATTGCGTATTGCGTTTGTGGATGGCTGCAGAACCCCGCTAGTGCACAGAGACAAGCATGGTAGCAATTTTTTTTTTTTTAAATCGAATCGAATCGAATATCGGGCACTGAAAATCGAATCGATTAGGGGCTTGAGTGAATCGTTACATCCCTAATATCTAGCCATACGAGGAGGCAAAACATGAGAAATGGCGATCAAAGATGTGGTGCGGTTTTATTCAATAATAAAAAAAATAATGTTAAATTTGGATGACGCTCATACTGGACTCATTATATTGGGCCAGTAAAGACAATAAAGCGGTAGACAAAAACCATCCGACCAACATAGTTTGACAGGAGAAATCCCGCCTGTTTGGTTTGTTGTTGTTACTGAAAAGCATAAACATGTTGGACGAATTTTTTTTTTTTTTTTTTTTTGCATTGTTTTTCCCAAACATCCATCTGTCATTGCCATCTGCCATGAAGCCTCCCACTTTGAGCTGCAGAGCCTCACTGCACATTTCTGGCTCAGTCACACTGTGGCACACAATGCTGACAATTCATTGTCAGAATGGACCGATTTAAACTGCAGCAACATCCATGTGCGCACGCGTGTAGCTCTTATTATCAGCAGACAGGAAACCTTGTACGTGCAGTAAGTTCAACACTTTCAGTGTAGTTCCTGGAGCGTGTGTTTACCTGAGCAGGCGCAGCTCAGCCAGGAGAGTCGGGTTGGTGCTGCCCTTTTCTGGACTGGGTTGGCACACAGCATCGTGTTCTGAACGGAGACGCTTGATCTCTGCCAAAATCTCTCTGTGTAATGAAACAACACAGTGGTCAAGGTCGGGCAAGGCTGAACATGACTGACCAGGCCGGGGGTGGGGGAAGCTGGTGTACACACAGTTCCCCCAAAATGTTTAAAGTAGGATTTAAAAGAACAAAAATAAGTGCAATTCAGTTTAACCTCCAAAGTTTAACACCCCAAAAGCTGGAAAAATGTGGAGTGTCAATTTTGTAGAAAAATACACCTCAAGCGGCAAAACGTTTTACATGATGCCACCACAGAACTTTGATGGCATGGAGGAATAAGTGATAATAGAATAGGAGATGTTTTTTTCTTCAGTAGGAAAGTGTGGGCTGCTCAATCCAAAATGAGCAACACAATTGAATATAAATGACATACCGAAATAAATTTGACCAAGCAGACATAAACATAAATGCAGTCATACACTACTCACTAATTCACTTGCTGAGTACTGATTCATGCAAAGGGGTACCAGTTTGATATATATTACACTGAAATAACTATACATTATTAATAGTTATTGATAATTTTATATGTGAAGACTGAAGACATTGATCATGTTAATGATTTCTCACAATAATTAAACCAGGTAGAAAACAGATGCATAACAATTTGCGCCATTTTATTTCTATAACTCTGGGCAAAGATCACTCCTGCAACATTCTTCACAAACTACAATGAACCACCACCAGTGAGCTATTTTTAGAACAAGCCTGCAGGCAACTCATGCGGTCCTTGACGGCCACCTGGCGCCAGCGGGCACCATGTTGGTGACCCCTAAACAAACGGATTTTAGCTGTACATTACCTACGGAATGCTAATATAATACAAATATAAACAAATAATAAATAAATAAATACTTCCCCCCCCCCCCAAAAAAATGGAAGGACCTAAAAACAGAACTACCAGAAAACATACACAGGCTAAATGTCATGACTTTTCTACCTGTTTTTGGACTCCAGCTGAGCGATGAGCTCCCTCTTCTGTTTGTTTACATCAAAGTTGATGCTTCGAGTGGGTATCACCTAAACACGGACAAGATGAACCAACGCTTTGTGCGTGTTGTGTGATGGCGTATGATTCAAGCTGATGAATATGAATATAGTACAATATGATCTCACCCCTGAGCTTTCAGTCTCTGCCAGCCGAGAAGTGTAGCGGGCGATAAGTTGGTGTTCCTCGTCTTGTCTGCCGGGGCTGTCTATGCTGCTAATAGAGAGAATACATTTACTTTAAATGTCATATCGTGTTTCAAAATGCATATAACCTTAGTCACTGGTTAAACATCAAACATGTTAAAAAGCAGATGAGTTCTGTTAATGCATATTAATTTCAGTCAACAAATGTTCAATGTCAATTTGTTTTTAGCACAGACGCTTAAAAGTGAAGTAACACTGTAGGGGGAAATCTTGTTGAAAAAAATATTGGTTCCTCCTTCTATTTAAAGGGGAAGTCAAAGCAAACATTTTTTTTCAAGAATATGTTCTATGCAAGCCCACTAGTTGAAACAAGGCATTCTGATAAATATTGTGTTTGTGGAATAAGTGTTAATCCACTCGTTTTTAGCCATCTCTGGGGGCGGCCATTTTGTCTTCTGTCGACTGAAAATGACATCACAACTGCTCACAATGACCAATCACGGCTAAGCTTCAGAAAACAGGTTAAGCCGTGATTGGTCGTCGTGAGCAGTTGTGATGTCATTTTCAGTCGACAGAAGACAAAATGGCCGCCCCCAGAGATGGCCAAAAACGAGTGCATTTTGCTGCTTAACCTATATTCCACAAACGCAAAATCAACCAGAATGCCGTGTTTCAACTAGTGGGCCTGCTGGGAACATATTCTTGAAAAAAAATATGTTGAGGTTGACTTCCGATTTAAATAAGCAAATGTCTCAAACTAACATGACGTAGCAACACTCCCCCAAGAGGCTGACCGTTGTCGCAGTTTAAAGCAAAAACAACGCTGCCAACAAACCGCATCCAAACTGACTTCGTGTCTTTTTGGCTTACAAGCTATCATTGATTCTCGTTTGCCACTTTTGACCAAAAGAATGATGAACTATAATAATAGATTTGGATTCCAATGAGTGACTCAGTCTTTAGAGTCCTGCCCTGCTGGATCCCTGCAGCCGCTCACCGTGGGCTGCTTTGGAGGCGATTCACATAAGCGGCGATCAAAGCGTGCTCCTCATTCATGCGCTGAGCCGCTGCCAAACTGCTGACAGAAGTTATACACGGCAAAGTAAGCATCATATACACTGCATGGGCAAAAGACTTGGGACACTCAGCTGGCTACTTTGGTGGAATAATTTACGAAGGGCCCTTTTGTTATATTTTGGATTTTTTCCAGCATGGCTGCGCCCCGGTGCACAAAGCAAAGTCCTTAAAGATACGCTCGGATGATTTCGGTGAGGAACAACATGACTCAATCCATCAAAGGTTAGGTGTTGAAGACTTTGAGCCGCACACTCTAAAATCTTGTCCACGGTCTTCCAAGAAGAGTTGGACGCCTTTAGAGCACTTTTACTTCATGTACATGTGACGTGTGTGTGTCCCAACATTTTTGGCCCAACTGTTAGGAAGATGTTTTGTATTCTTATGTTATAATGATTGAGTCTTTTTTTTTTTTTTTTCCAATTCACACTGAAAAGCAACATAAAGTAGATGCACATCGGACTGATTGATTTGACACATCACAGTCATAAAATGTAAAAACCGATGCTAATTTCTATAAAAGTGCTGTCCTTATGACATCAATGATTTAATTCTTGTGTTAAGCAATCGAAAGCATCGATAATCATGCAGCTACTGCAAATGCTACACTGGTATTTTGACAAACGTTACCTCTTGGAGGACTCTGGTGCTGATGAAGAGAGCAGCATGGCTGGACTCGGGTTCCCGATAGGTTGGGAAGGGCTGCACGTACATTAACAAACACAATGATGACTTAGATGGACTACGCAAAAACAATAAAAAGTTAACATCATCGACTCATTGAGTACGAAGCCCGGGCTAACACGTTTGAAGCTCACATTCTCACACACATTCACACGCTTCGGTGTAGTCATGCAATGGTGAATCGTTCGGGTCAGAGCAAACACAGACAGAGCAAAGATCACAAGCGATAAGAAACTAAAGTGAAATGCTGAAAAAGACTAAACTAAGAAAGATGCTACCTGATGCTACTTCGCTAGGCGCATACTCACAGCTAAGTGCAGTGCGGCTCTGTGATGGCCTGAATAAAAGCTCAATGCTGGGAGGCATGCAATGAACCCATCTGCTGATGTTCGGAAAATCAAACACTGTGAATGCAGCCACAGGGGGCGGAGCCACCACAATGGTTGGCTGGATTTGTTATTTCCCTTAAGCTACCTACATGTTCTGTGAACATGTAACGATCGGGGCAATAACAAATAACAGAAGTTGGTGAAAGTCTAGCCCTGAGGAATAGTTTACAACCGCCAATGAAAACTAACCTTTAGACTGCAAGTTACTGACAGCTGACAGTCACACTCAATTGTTTGTATGTGCTTCCGGAGTGGGTACACTGTAATAACGTAACAACACCAGTATCAGCATCATAATGAGAACGATTCAGTAGCCAATGGGGATTGGTCTAAATTTGCGGCTTGTGTGGAATTGATTGGTGGTGTGGGTTGGGCTACATTTACATCAGAAAATTGAGAGATGATCATATCTGGTTAAAAATAAATCCCCCAAAAAATAATGAAGTGATCATCAATTTTCCCAACGGTACATCAAGGAGCTGCATTCACACACCCATGCGTCGTAGCATATAAAATACTTTTTGCCGCAACTTGGACAGCAACACTTCCAGAAATAACTTTTCTTTTGAAATGCAACATGTTAGTGAGAGGTGTGTGCAGGTCTTACACTATATTAGCCAGATTTAGGGTCCTCTCAGGTTCTTCCGGGTAAACGGGGTGGGAGGGCTCCCTGGACGATACACAACCCAGAGTTTTGCCCAGGGCTCGGCCCAGCTTGGTCGCAGGCGACTTCTACGTTAAGACAAACCAAATGTGTGACGTTAATTATAGATCCCGCCCTATAATGGACTGGAAGTAATTCATGCCACTCAAAAAGATGTGCGTAACATTAATAGCGCAGCCAAGGCATACACATAACTTTTTTGGTCCCTCGTGTTTCTGTGATTTTTTTTTGCTTAACAGAATTAACTAGAAAACCCATTTTCCAAACACATGTAGAGACATGAGGCCAAGGAAGACCCCATAAAATTATGTGCATAGGCAGGGAAAAAAATTACTACAAGTACTCTTATTACAGGGGAGAAATGCATTCTAATAGCGGTGTATTAAGTAGGGATGCTCCAATTGATCGGGCACCGATCACGATCGGCTGATTTTTGTGAAAAATGATCCGATCGGAATATTTGATCAAAGCCTTTTATTGCCGATCAAACAATCCAATCACCTGCAGTGTTGCGTTCAATGTTTAGGTGGCATGTTATTTATTGGACTTTTTGCATAATTAAGTCTTTTGAGACTGCTGATTATTTTGATCGGTTTAAAACTGTGTTACTAAAAGCTGGTAAATTTAAAATGTTCAGTTATCTTTGTGACTGAGTAATTGTTGTACAGTATTGTGCCAGCAACGGTTTTGTATTTTTTCATGCTTTTGAAAATATATAGAGATTTTGGTAAAAATTATGGCAATAATATGACTGTTTTTTTTTCAGATAATATTGCATAATAGCAGTCACCATAAATAAATCGAAAAAAATACAGATATTCCATGTGATCGAAATCTGAATCGGTATCGGTGTCGTAAAACCCTGATCGGAACATCCCTCGTATTAACCTTTGCTTCTTCAACCATCGTGACTCACCCAGGATGAATGCTCCTTCATCTGATGCTGGTTGCTATGAGAGCCGTTGGCATTGCCACGCCAGAAGCAGTTTTGGCAGAGCTGGTACCCTCGGCAACGGAGACAGCGATAGCGGAAGCCTGTCATGCCGTTGCCGCGGCAGTAGGAACAAGAGACTGGATGGTAGACTGAGAAAAGAAAGACAAAAAAAAAAAAAAAAATTGAACACAAAAAAAAAAAACTAAAACACATAATCATATAGTGTGCACCAGTGTAATTGTATCTACCATTTTCCACGTTGGCAAGACGATGCATGAGTGGCAGCCAGACAAGACATGGCGGCGGGTCAGACACAATATCCAGGAACATGTTGAGCATCACCCTCTTCTACAACAACAATTATAAACATAATTTTCATTCAGAAAGACACAAGTGCAACTAAAAGACCGAAAAGAATATGACTGAGAAAACACAAATCTTTTACCTGTTGTGGGAAGCAGGAGCGGGCCATGTTATTTGTGTAGCCAAAGGACGGTTGTTCGTGCACAGCGGATGGCAGCTTGAGAGCTTCTAACAGAAAATGGTCAAATTTGGACAGGACCATCACACCGCTGGAGTCTGAGACCTGAGAAAACACATCTGCACACAAGCGCAGATTAAGCTGACAGCAGCAGTAACAGGCATTTCCCACAAGGTGGCACTTGAGTATAAAGTTTACACTGGATTTTTCATTTGAAAGCAAACTGATAATGTAGGCAATGACAAAGTTCATTATTAACAAATACCCCACCCCTCAGACAATGCATCTTAGGGGGTCCGTGACCACCGAAATCCATCTCTGGTTAGGACACTATCTGCTGGTACTTACAGCGGAGTTTGTCCACTAGTTTCCCTCCACATAGCACAGCCAGAATCGCCTTCACCGACAACACTGTCAGTCGGCTCTCTGGTTCGCTGAAATTAGATACGACAGATGTCTACAAGCTTCCGATATATAGCATTTGTCATTTTTACATGAATCAATCCCGAGATCCAAAGAATGTGGGATTGTTTTTTTTTTTTTTTTTTATTTATTTTTTTTTTTTGGGAAGTTAATTTACCTCTCGATGGCGGCTAGTATGAAATCAACAAACAGGACAGTACTCTCTCGTGGCTTGATTGGATGTGTGGTGGGCAGGCGCTTGCTGAGCTGGTTGAACAGGGACGACACCAGGTTCTCAAGCCTGGTCACAGAAATGCCAGCATTTAATTCCACAGCATTCAGACCGGCATCGCGCACTGCTTCGATCACGTTGTATATGTCGATGAGATGCACTGCAAGGGAAATGATGGCAAACAAAGAAGGGATTCAATGACATGAACTTACTGTATGTGGATGTTGTTTTTATACTTACAGTTGCATCTTTTTTGGATGAATCTCAGCTTGCAGGCCGTTCGATATGTAGAGAGGCAAATGGCATCGAGGTTCTGATCCGCTGTTAACGCAGAAGAGAAATTTGAAGAAAGCTCACTTCAGTTCAGTCAAGTTTTGAAAAAGGCCAAACAAGGCACTCACCAAGCTCCACCAGGATCTGCCTTCTCATTGCTCCCGTGGCCAGCGGATCCCCCCTCCTTCTCTCTGTCCGGCCCCCCTCCTCCATTACCATCCTGCATCATACACAGAATAAAACATGACCAGGGATACACTTAGCAGTCATCTCGAGTTGTACAAACTTTGCTGGAGCAGTGAAAGTCAAAAACACCTCCATCTGCAGAAGTTCAGCATAACATTGCAGCAGCGCTGTAAGATAATAGTGGAAACTATCCAAATTCACTTTTCACCTGATGCAAAAGTCATCCAAAACCATCACACCGCCTTTGTACATAATGGTTATAAAATGGTGACGACACTGTTGGAAAAGAAACATGGAGAACACTCCGCAAATTACTAACAAAATCTGACGTTGGCGTTTACCCCGAAATTTGAACGGAGGGAGGGAAGAAATGAAAACAAAATGGATACACACTCCTACAAACCTGAAACACACATAAATATTGGCATTCCTCGTATAAATATGGTGACAAGCTAAGCCACACCCCCATTCACCCGCCACCCCCTGTACACATTCCAGAGAGGATTTGAACGCTTCCCAGGAGGCCTCATGCTTCAGTCAGACAAAAGAAGGATTCCTCCTTTCAGTCAACTCACAAACACGCATGCACACACACACACACACACATACACCCCCACACCCGCACGCCCCCACACACACCCGTACTTCTTGATCCCAGTTAGTCAAGTGCAAGTGTAATTTGTTCAGCGGTGCAAGGGGTCCTCTTGAGTGTCCAGCTGTGGTTGGAGTACTTGACTTTTCATTTCAATTCCGTACATTAAATTCATAAATATTTTGGTTAATCTGAATTGTATTATTCTGATTCTTATGCCAATTCATTTCTACACGCAGCGCAAACTCTTCAAGTTATTTCATTGATCTTTGCAGCCCTACTGATAACACTTTGGAAGAAATGTCGACAGTATGCTTGCTAAACCAGAGTCAGAAAATGATACAGTCAATACTAGATTCTCTACTGCGAGGGCAAAGGAGTGCAGAAAGTGAGCTGGGAATGCAAGGTTTGATGCAGTGGAAGTTATATAAAACTCATCTTGTATTCACCGCACCAGCTGTTAGGAACTATCCCTCACTAAGAGATGACGACGCTCTCGAGCTCGCCACTTCTCCCACTCCCATGGTGAGTCAACTATTCTTATCAGCCGAGTCTTCGCTGCAGCTCCTAAGTACGCTGCGCAACGGTGTCTGTGACGCCGACGCGTAGGATCTTCGTGGTGCGAGGTCTGCTTCCCTTTTTAAATTTGGAAGCTTAAAATTAACTTGGATATAATTGCCCTTGTCGCTATTACTCCCAACTAGGTCAGGACGGGAAGAGTGTAGTTGCTGCTTTCTCAATCACAGGAAAAAGTTAGTCACAGATGCATGACAGTATCTGAAACAAAATATTGGTACACGTACAGGAAGTAAAAATGGAAGGAAATATCTTCATCCACCCTTTGCAGCTGTAATATCTTTCACTGACAGTCTTGTGGGAAGACTTTTGGCAAAGTCTTTGTAGTGTGTCTGTGGGAATTCTGACTATTCATTCAGAAGAATATATCTGCAGTCTAAGTTCAGTGATGTTGTACCTTGGAGAGGGCTCAAAAGCTGTTTTTTTTATGCCAAACTGTCCCTACATATTGTATTTGGAAGCTTCAAATTGGCCAAAATGTCTTTGTAAATTACTAACAAAGGTGTCTTTATCAGGTTGTTTTTTGTATTTTATTTTTTTTTATTAATTTTAGCAGCTTCTGTAGTTCAAAGTGTTGTTATAGTATATTCACTAGGGAAAGAAAAAAGCAACGTTTTAAACCCCCCAGAAAATTCTTCAAAAATCTCTAATACAATCTCAAATGTGTTTTCCATGAAAAACATGTCCCCCCCAACAACAACAACAAAGAAGGAATTAAAATTTAAAAAAATACTGGGGAAAAAAAAACGCACCCCAAAAAAATAAATAAATCAGGGAATAGGTGAATCCGCATGTGGCAAAATGCGAGTTTGCGAGGGTCCACTGTAACTTATTTCGGTATAAAAGTTAATGCTGGAGAAAAAAAAAATCAGAATAGTTGAGACAAGGCATTCTGATTAATGTTGCATTTGTGGACTATGCAGCAAAATGCACCCACTTTTAGCCATGTCAATGGGCGGCCATTTTGTCACTTCTGTCGACTGAAAATGACATCACAGATGCTCAGGGCTCACATTACGACCAATCATGACTCGGCTTCAGAAAACAGGTGAGCCGTGATTGGTCCTTACCTGAGCCCCTGGACACTGTGATGTCATTTTCAGTTGACAGAAATGACAAAATGGCCGCCCCCAGAGATGGCTAAAAATGGGTGGATTTTGCTGCATAGTCCACAAATGCAATATTTATCAAAATGCCTTGTTTCAACTAGTGTGCCTTCATAGAACATATTCTTGAAAAAAATGTTTGGGTTGACTTCCCGTTTAAGGCCTCAGAAATTCTCAGGTCAATAAAGAAGTTACTCCACTGCATAAGATGTATTCTTGGTTCATGAGCAGCGAACACAAGCTGCAAGTAAGTTTAGAGCAAAGACATGTATCCTGAGAGGAACCTTTAAAAGGCAACGGCACTGATGCCTATAGAAAGTGGCGAGCAAATGGAAAGGAACCTTTGGCATTTACAAATGACAGCATGTGTGTTGCTTTTCTGAGTTCATGTGGGCCTTGATGCACAGAGCTGTTGTTTTTGCACCATGGTGTTTTATTATGGTTGACATTTGCTGAGCTGTGTATAAACAAATACACTTTGAGTAACCGACGTATGGCGAATCCTAATCCAAACCACATTTGCCTCCGAGCATGTATGGTTCAATTCAGTATAGTAAGTAACTTTTGTGCTGTCACTCTTAAAAGCGACGATATGTAACATCAGTGTTGCCGTCAAGGTAGGGCAGGGCTAGACTGTTGATTGGCCAACTGTCACTTTAAAAACGCTGTAGTGTGAATTACAAGAGAGAGGATTCAAGCCTGCGTTGTTAAAGTAGCGTCGATGTGAGGTCACACCATTCAAGTGTCCGACTTTATCACGATGACATCCTGCTGTGTAAGCACAGTGGCGAGATGAACTGAACTCTACCGCTTGGTGGAAATATGGCTTGTGTGGCGTGAATGCGTGGTCATACCTCTCTGTGTCAGGGGGGTCGCGCTGGGCAAGTGAAGCCTCAAAGACGTCTAATAGAGAGACAGACAGAAGAAAAAGCCAATTTAAAAAGTATTTTTAGCCACCAGACAATTACACAGAAGCAGGCACACACTCCGTCTACCATATTCCTGCTTCTGATCTTGACACAGTTGTATATTGCCGTTAGAGAGCCTGCCGAGTGCCAAATAAAAAAAACCTAATGGGTGAATATACATAGCGCAGTGATAACCTACTGTTTTATTGTACTGTACAAGGTTTGTGACCTTGTTATTTTTAACTGCGCTACAATTTGTCCTGATGCTGAACCTGCAACAAACTCTTAATAGCAGCCATTAGCAAGCCCCCAGCAACAAAGAAGCTAAACATTTTCCCAAAATACAGACATACTCAGGCATTACAGATGTTATGTAGTCTACACTTGCTGTATATGTGTGTACACTGAGGCAGCATAAATAATTCTGACAGCAGCAACAATGTCTTTTTGAATGAACGGAAACCTCAAGAATGTTGGCTAGCAATTAAATCAAGGCAGACAGATACTCAAGTAAATCCAACTACATGTATGGACTTGGATTGGGGAACTGTGATACTTAAAACGTGTCTAAGTCCTCTTGACACGTATATGAACACACCCACAAAAAAAAACAAAAAAAAAAAAACAAGGTTACACTTACAATAATTCCAGACTCATACAGTTTTGGATGTTAAAACGGCAGCTGATATCAATGTTAGCATGTCTTGTTAGCCACCAGATCTAAATTAGCACGTAGACAGCTGCAGCTATCCCTTTTTTAGAGCGAGCACCTCTGTTCATTTCAAAGGCCTATTAAGTCTAGATATAGACCGAAATGTTTTTTTCAGGGCCGATACAGATACAGATTATTAATAGTCAAGGCAGCCGATAACGGATATTTCGAGCCGATATTAATTTTTTGTAAAAAAAGAAAAAAATATTGGCATCAAAATCTAAAAAATAAATAAATAAATAAAAAAGAAAATTCTTAACTTTGTTCAAACTTTAAGCACATGTTTATTGAATTTTTTTTCAGATTTGCATAATGTAGGTTTTTATTGCATTACTAATTTTTTTTTACAATACACATCTTTATCAAATTCTAACAAAAAGTTCAGGGAGCACCCAGTGTCGTCGGTATGTCTTAAAAAGTGAAATGAAAACCCTGAAAAAAATAGCTCCATATAGTTTTCCATATAGTTTTCGACAGTAAATGAAGTTCTCCTAAATTTCAAAATGACAGAAAATTAAACTTTCACATATCTTTGTTTTGATTTCAACACAGTTTTAAATTTATTTATTATCGGCCATCAGATTTTTTTTTTAAAAAGGCCGATGCCGATATTCGTCAAAACGCACAATATCGGCGCCGATAATCGGCAGAGCCAATAATCGGTCTATCCCTAATTAAGTCTTTAAAAAAGTGTTGTTTTTTTTCAAAAGCAACAGTTATTCGAAAGCCCTTCCACAAGTGGTCAAAATATTACAATTGCTCAAAAGAGCTAAGATCTGTGAGCATTAAAGAATTAAAAATCTGCACATTTTGCTTTAAAAGAACTCAAGAAAAGTGGAATCCGTCCATAGGCCAACTATTAGTCACACACTGCACAAAACTTTATGGAAGAGTGGCAAGAAGAAAGTCAATTCTCACAGAATCCATAAAAAGTCCCGTTTAGATTGGGCACAGATTACAGTACGCAACTACTGCATGTCCAAATCAGGTCTTTAAGTTATTTGTTCAGTGTCTTCCATAATTGTAGGCGAGGGTATGTGTTTGTATCAAATCGGACCACCCGACCAGTGCACCTGTGCAACCACAATACAGGGACCTTACAGTCTGTTACCATAACATAACGCCTGTACAGGCCCGACAGTCCCGCGTATCACTCTCATTTGCACACAGCACGCATACACACCTGTTTGCAGTGGCGCTCAACCTAAAACAGTTACAAAAACTATTGGATCGGCAGCCCCCCCCCCCAAAAAAAAAAAGAATCCCACTGAAGAAATGTTTGAAGACTCAGAAAGCAAGAAAGAGGCGTCAGGCAGGCGAAGGCGTACTAAAGAGGGGTAAGAGGGTGTTTACCACCCTTTGGACACAAGCGGGCATCGCATACCACATGACCACATAGCCATTCGCAGCTGCTCTGTATTCTCAAGTCTACCCTGACAGGGCTAGCTGTGTGTGAGTGTGTGTGCGTGCGACCGTGCGCGCGTTATGCATGATGCACATGCAGTGAGAATAACTCCAGACAGACGTTACAGAAATACCCATGATAGCTACAGTATTTCTTTTCTCGACGCCTCTTTACTACCACACACTGACCAGATGAGGCTCATTGATTTAAACCATAAATCCTTCCAGACACATCAAGGTTGCACGTAGCGTTGCTTTCACTGGACATTTTAAGTTTGTGTTCCCATTTGAAGCCTTCCAGAGAAATGTCGTTTTTTTTGTGTGTCTGGGGGAAAAAAATGCCTTTTTGAGGAATGTTTTTGTGTTGTATGATCGCCTTCTGAAAATCTGGTTAAAAAAAAAAACACCTTCAAATTAGACTAAAACGGTAGACTTCATTATTTCTCGAATGTTCACCTTGATTGTTTTGTTTCATCTCCTACTCAGGGAACCCCCTTCTTCGATTGGTTGACAAGTTTCAGTTAAAAATAGCCACCAAATGTTCGTACATGCCAAAATCCAGAGAGCTTGGTCAAGAAATATGTTTCAAAAGCCGACACTTGCCTTAAAAACTTTACTAACTAAAGACTTATCTAGCGTAGATGGAAGATTACTGGTGAGAAAAAAAAGTGTAGGCAGTAGACTCAGTCATAAGCAGCAATTGTTTTTGGGTAATTTTTTTGGGGGGTGTGAAACTTTTGTTTTCTTTTTTAGAAAATTCCACAAAGATGGCGGAGAGGTTGCTAATATTAGTGTAAAATTTCACATTGGAAAAAAAAAAAGTGCCAGCTTTATATGGAAAACAAGAAGCCAAGGTTTATATTATCTTTATTCTACTTACCATTTCAATGATATCAGAAGATTTTTATTGGTAGATACACTCATAGCCTGTTTTTGTGCAGGCCCTGCGTCTCCAACATCTTACTCCTGCATGTTCACCCCTGTGCTGCCATTGAGACTGACCCACTGTGGCCTGCGGTGCTTCACCAGGCAGGTAAAAACAGCAACACATCTCATGTTACACATTCGAGACAGCTAGCATGCTCTATTTTATTTCAAGGATTAGTAGTGAGATTGTTGTGCTCCAATATGGTAAAGAATTGGAGTTTACAGTTCATGCCATGCACCCGACCGGTAATTCATGCATCGTCTCTGACTCGCACGGAAAAACATGTGAACGTCCCCAAAATGTGGTGGAGGGCTCTCTGCAAAGTTTCTTATTACATGACTAGGTTGGTACAAACATTAACCCACAAGTGCTCTCAAAAGCCACTTTTTCATGAGCAAGAAGGAAAATCTAACCACATTAGATTCTTCACGCTCCATGAGACACAAACATGTCATTCAAACTGGCAATTTGGAGTAAATCTGATATGCCCCAATGTTCAAACAACACTGCTAAGCCAAAGCTAACCTACATTTGTCCAAAGGCCTGTTCAAATCATGAACTACATACTGTGTAGGAAGAGTTTGCCAATTCAGCCACCAGTTATCTGTTTTTTCATTGAAGTGACAGAGTAGAGGAGCAGGTAGTGTATAAACTCTAAGTACAATGCGTCATATTGTAAATCCAATGCTTTAAAATGTGTGCTTTCATAACGACTCGCAGCAGCAATAATGTAAGGTACTTAAAGCCTCTTCTACAAAGTAGCTGTGGCTCGCTACAGTTCATAATAGAAGAGAATGTCTACACTCCTAAAAAAAAAAAAAAAAAAGAAAGAAAAAAATCAGGAAGCAATTTTCTCAATAAAATTAAAATCAATGAAAGTACCCCAACCCCTGAATTAGTCTAACAATTTTTAGTTTAGAGAATGCTTGCCTTTTCTGGTGCAGTGCACTTAAAAAAAAAAACAAAAAAAAAAAACATTGGCACTGTTGCCACAACACCAGCTGATGTCAACACATGCAGCGGAAATCGGACGAAAAGTCTGACTTAACTTTTCTAACAATGTAATACAATGATGCAAAATTCTTTGCTAATGTAAGCAATTAGTTCTGGGAGAAAGTTAATACATCTGTCACAGTAAGAAAATAAAACGCCGTGCTTTGTCATCTAATCATCTTGTCACATGTTTCACCTGAAACTACCAAAGGTATCCTGGAATGGAACTTTTTTTTTTTTTAACCTTACATGTTCTATATTATACACTAAAATTAAACTTTAAGCAGTTCTGTTTCTCTAGGTAGTGTACAAAGGAGACACAAGTGAACAGAGAGAGCCACAAAAATGACGATGCGATGGTCTTTCTAAGCCGGAAGGAAGGAAAGAGTGCGAACATCAAATGTGGAGACTTGAGAGCGAGAAGACTGAAAGGGAACAACACCAAGAAATCGGAACTGAATGCGTGCTTCCTGCCCTGAAGAAAAAACAGGAACATAACAAAACAAAACAAAACAGAACATCATTCTCCATTCACCACATGTGCCACATCTTTCAAGTTTATACAAGATTCTTCAAAGAAATGACTCTATTTTGATGCAACTCCACAAGACATCAAACATCTTCAGAAGTAAACAGATCACGAGCCCTGTGGTCTGCAAGACAGCATTAAAAGTGCTCTTTGGTGAAAAATGGAGGAGTACTTGAATTTGGCTGTAATTTAACGCAAGAGAAATCTGATAAACCAGAGGCAAGACAGGGTGAGTGCTCAACGAATCACAGATTTCACTCTCACCTTCATTGCACCCACAGAGGAAACAATGACTCAATTCAGCAGCACATCAACTACTGATGACAAAAAAAATCCACAAAGACTCTGTAGGCCTCAGAGTACATTACAATGAAGGAATTTTAGAAATACACAGCTTGTTTGAGGAAACATTTTGCCCAGATAAAAACCTTAACAACTCACCTACAAGTTACTGTTAAATCCCCAATATGAAACTTCCAAGGCAACAGAAATAGTCTTCAGGTGACACTAGAAATTCATGTGAGTTTCCCCACTAGTATTTCTCTTTTTCACTTCCTCTACAGCTGAAATAGTCATATAGCTACTGTATATCTCTGAGACTTATAGTCAATTCACTGAAATGTTGCATTGTTGGATGATGATGAAACAAATAGACAAACAGTGTTCCATTGTGTGTTCCATACACCAGATAAACTTCCAGCCAACTGATGTTATCTCACAACACATTTATATTACTTAAAAGGCAGTACTTGCCCTGGTGATCAACTCTTAACTGGTGCATTGGTGTTTTATTGCCACAAATGGCTCCAGGGGCTGTCAACAGAGTACTAGAACACCCCCAAAAAGCTCAAACCGGCTCTGATAACACCCCTTAGCACTCCTGCTAACCCCAAAGGTCAGAGCAGCCCTATTGCATTTAACATTATGCAAACACAAGCAATTGCATGGGGTCCCAAGATTTACAGGGGTCACAAATATCACATTTAGAAAAAAAAATGGACAATTTTTGGGGTGTTTAAATCTTAATTCATTCTTTAAAAAAAAAAAAAAAAAAAAAACGTTCAAAATTATTTCAAGTGATGATTTCCCTTCTCATGCAATGGGCTACTCCATTTTCCTGCGCATGAGCAAAAGGCAGGGGAGCAATTAGCAGAAAAAACTTGCTTGGTGCATTGTAAAGAAAATGAAGTGAAGTTAACAAAGTTGAAGGCAAAACATTTTATAACTGCCAAAGGTTTCAAACGTTTTCATGGTGAAAGCGTCTGTGCACAACAGACAAGGAGACACTCTTGCCAATATCACTTCTGTCAGTGTCAACTAAGGAGGAAGTAAAGGGTGACGCGAAGAAGAAAGTTCTAAAAATAGTCTACGTGGTACAATATATTAGATGTTGGTAAGATTCACTTAATAACCCTCAAGAAGAATTGTAAAGATTTGTTTTCAAATGCACACTTTGTAGTTGATGATATACATTTTTATTAAAATCTATGCAGTACAAAGATGTGCAGGACCCCATGACCCCTGATTGCAATTACACACTTTCATTCGCTTGAAACTTTCACGCTTTGCCTACAGCTATTTTGCTCATCTATGCGCCGTTTTAAGAAATGGACCCCAGGGGGGGAAATAGATTTAAAAACTGCTTCACAAGCACACATGATTGGCGATAAAACAGCAAAGGTAAAATAGCAGACTAACCATAGCAAAGTCAAACAGGAGTCCTGATGTCAAAAAAAAAAGAAAGAAAGAAAGTGGGCACGACTCTGGAATAATATTACACACAAGGAAGGGAGGGACGCCGTTGTGGCAAATAACTTCTATTCAAATATAGTACAATACTCCTCTGGGGATTATCTTAACTACCACTAAATTCAAAAAGACTTCAATTTAATCAATCTGGTTACTTGCGTAGCTGTGACGTGAGCGGCCATGTTGACGAAAGTTCCTCACCCCAACAAACACAGACGTTACAAATAAAACAGCTAAGTGTTGAATCAAGTGATATTTAGACGGATAAAATGTCAAATAAATAATTTAAATGAGCGATACTCACCGAAGGTAATTGCGGCGGGCTACCAACATCTACACATGAAGCTCCGACTCAACTTCTACTGCCTTTCTTGCCTTCTTCAGCCTTCGCCTGTCCGCTGGTTGTCTCTTCTTGCTTCAAGTTATGTTTAAAACATGTCGTAGCGGTCCAATTTTATATTTCCGTAGTAGCAAGCCATGATTGAGCAGCCTCCGTGGCGGCTGCCTGCCTGCCAGCCCGCCTGTACCGGAGACCACTGACGGACTGTCTAGAAGCATTTTTTGAAAGAAGTCACTCCTCTTAGCGCCATGTTCCCTCCCATTATTAGGATTGCCTGTCTAACCTTCACTCCGATTTTATACTTTGATAACTACTTAACGTATTATAACACCAGCTAATGACAAGAACAACAACTTTCTATGAATAGGAAAAGGCTCTTATACATTTGATGCAATTGGCCAGCTACAATGCAAACACTACCAGAGGACACATCCGTTTTTCACTCGCTCGATGTATGCATTTTTTTTAAATCAGGACAATTATATTAGCTTGCACTTTTAATTGTATCAACTTGTTTTGGAGAAATCAGTAATTGAAACGCCAGCAATAATAGCCACGCCCTCCTTCCTGCTCCCTTGGTGAGCGTTACGGGAGGAACCGAACAATATTTGTCCATTCAAAATCACTGTACATACATTGCTAATAATTTCCAAAAACGGTGATCAATTGGCAGCAAAATTCACGTGGACAATTTATGCCCACTTCAAACTATGAAAATATCACAAGGATTAGACTCTCCATGGTTGATTTTTGAGAATGAGGAAATGAGCCGTTTGCATGCACTTTCTCTCAAACCAGATTTGCTTTATTTGATTAGAGTTACAGAAAGATATTAACACAATGCATTCCAATAGACTTTTCATAAATTGGAGGGTCGGCCTCATCGCTGGAAGTCTGCTCCGAATTTCTCAAAGGCCGTCCATCCATCTATCCATTTTCTGCACTGCACTATCCTCACGTGCTGGATTATTCAAAATCCAATTTTGAAATTTTGCCAAGCAGACCTCCATGGCTTGTCTAATTTTGGTGGCGATTGTTCACCAATTTAAGATACTACGTGAAAACAGAACATGAAAATTAAGCCAAGGAAACAATATTAAAATGCTTGCCTCCTTACTTCACTGACTGATGTGCCAATCAAGCAGTATCTCCTGCCGATTTGGGGGCGTTACAATTTGTGCTAAAATTCGTCGCCCAAAAAACTCTTAAATCACTACAGAGTTTTTCATGGCTGTGAATTTTGCTGCTGACATCAGGAAGTACCACAGAGGTCACAGATATTAAAGGTACACTGCAAACGAAAATATTGACATTAAGACTGGTTACTATTTCCATTTATCAATGTTCTATACCACTTATCCTCATTAGGGTGAGCTGGACTACTTTGGGCCAGTGGACTGAGCGCACTCCCCGGACTGGTACATGGGCAATTAGAGTTTTCAGTTAATTTAACATGCTTGTTATTGGAGGGGGGCGGGGGGTGCAAACACCACACAGGAAGAACTGCAGAACTGTGAGTTTGTGAGGCAGACATTCTAGCCAGCAACCACCATGCTGCTCTGGTTGCTCCGTCAACGTTTAAAATATTGAGATTAAAGGTGGCCTTGGGGGAGGACTGGATTTTGCAAGTGCTCTTTTGACTAACTTCCATTGTCCAATCGTTGTGAAATTCATCAGCAATGTGTGATCAAATGGCACACAAACACATGCCAGAAACTCACTTTGCACTGATTTCTGAAGTTTTAAATCTTTGGGGTGGTATGGCTCCACCAGTGAGCATTCCTAGTACTAACCGGAGTTGTTTGCAATTTGTAAAAGGTTTTTTTTCAATCCCAAATAATACACATGTACTTTGAAATCAATTTTGAATGAGAACAAATGATTCAAAGAGGACCAAGAGTATTTTGAATATTGATTGGTACATGTTGTGCAGGTAATGCAAAAAACTGACACTGACACATATGGACGCAAAGATGTCACATTGACATAGTCGCTGAGTGGGAACTGCACCCACGCTGCCTGCACTTTAGTCAGGGTGAGTGTATGACAACACCATCAATGACACGAATGATTAAATATCCAGCATTTTTTAATGATTTTTTTTTTGGGGAAAAGCCAAAAGTGGCAACTTGAGATTTTTGATTGACTGAGCAAAAATGTTTGTAAACCATTTTACAAAAATAATTGCAATTTGGGACGCCAAGCATTTTACAAAACAAACAAAAACAAAAACAGAGAAAAAGGACAGCGGGAAATGATGTTTCCCTCCTGTTGCAAACCTGGACTCCGTAAATTAAAGGGGAAAATCCAGTTCAGCGTCATGTTTACGTTAGTGGGTAAATCCAATGTCCATCACAAGTGAGATAAAAACACAGCTAACTGATTCTGATGTTTACTTTGCAGATACACAGCTACTTAGACAGCAGCAAATTTTCATCTGAGAAGCAACATGATGAGCATATTTGGCTTTTCGGTGGCCTTCATCTTTGTCTTCCAAAAGGTAGGAAAATTTCCTTCCAACATTGCTATTTCCCTTTCTCATTATCGTAAAAAAAAATAAAATAAATACAATCTAAACCTAGAGTACATTTTACAGTTTATAATAGATGAAAAGTGCAAAAATACATTAGCTATTAAAGTTGTCATTCTTTAAAATTAATTGAAATTTGATATGATATATGACCTGCTTTCTATAGCTTACATATACCTACTTTTAAACAAGCATTAATAGGGTTTTGGTTTAAAAAAAATGTAAGAGGAAGTCAATCCAAAAATGTTCTTTCCAAGAATATGTTATACGCAGGACAACAAGTCGAAACATGGCACTCTGATTAATATTGCGTTTGTGGAATATGAGTTATGCAGTAAAACCCACCCGTTTTTGTCCATCACAGTTGGCGGCCATTTTTCCACTTGCTGTCGACTGAAAATGACATCACAGTTGCTCAGGGTTCAGGTAACAACCAATCATGGCTCAGCTTCTGAAAACAGGTGAGCCGTGATTGGTTGTTGAGCAACTGCGATGTCATTTTCAGTCGTCAGAAGTGACAAAATGGCCGCCCCGGGAGATGGCTAAAAGCAGGTGGATTTATGGAGCTATGAACAACACAGAGCTGAAAATGAGAATAAAAATGAAGTCAAATTACACATTGTAGTATTAGTAGGAAGAAGTAAAAACGTGTTTACTCCTACGTCATCTCATTTCTAATGATCACCATATAACTATTTGTTTGTTTATTAATCTTTGCTGTCCAAAAATAATTTACGCTACCCACTATATATATATATATATATATATATATATATATATATATATATATATATATATATATATATATATATATATATATATATATATATATATATATATATATACACACACACACACACACAAATGTGCCAAATAAATCATACCCTAGTAAAACATTTTGTTGGGCAGTTTAGTGGTCAACGTGTCTCCTTCTCTTTCTGAGGTTCAAATTTGATAGTGACAATTCATGTTTGACCTAATCCAGTTGAAATTTACAGGTGCCAGGCTGCCTCTCGTCCTGCTCCATAACTGGCTCAGTAGCCGCCTGCGCTTTTAAGCACCTGCGCTGGATTCCTTCTCTACCTCCCAACATCACCCACCTGTACTTGGAGTTGAACCACATCGGTGAGATTAACTCCACCTCGTTGTCTGGCCTGGAGATGCTGCAGGAGCTGGACTTGGGTCATCAGTATTCAACTCTAGTGATCCAAAACAATGCGTTCAGCAGACAAAGACACCTCAGGAAGTTGGTGCTGGGTTTCAATACGGGGCTCCAACTAGAGCCGCGGGCCTTTTGGGGACTGTCGAGTTTGCAGAGTCTCTTCCTGGATTACTGTTCACTTGACGAATCCATCTTGAAGGAAAACTATCTCCAGCCGCTTTCTTCGTTAGAGACTCTTGACCTTTTTGGTAACCGGATAAAGAGACTCCAGCCTTCAATGTTCTTTCTCAATATGACTAACCTGAAATATTTAAATCTAAAACTGAATCGTATCAACAATCTATGTGAGGGTGATCTAGCTGCCTTCCAGGGAAAGCAATTTGAATCCTTGAATTTGGACTCTAACAACCTTCAGGCTATGTATAATGAAAGCTTTGATCCGCGTACTTGTGGGAACCCTTTCAAAGCAATTTTGTTTGGAACACTTGACTTATCCCACAATGGCTTCAGCATAGGCAACTTAAAGCTATTTTTGAAAGCTATCGAGGGTACTAAGATTTCTCATCTGAAGCTATCGGGACACATCGGTAAAGGTTTTTCATTTAACAATCTCCTGGATGTGGACAGAAGCACTTTTGAGGGCCTAAGGA